>NC_139218.1:164638650-165313650 GCF_055691185.1 Crinia signifera | reverse complement strand
TCAGAATGGCTTATTTTGAATGACAATTGCATCAACCAATCAGATGGCCTCAATTCTAAACTAATTTGCATAAGGGCTTTTTTTACTCTCCATAACTTACTAAGGTCCTTCCTAACCCTAGTTTAATTGAACACCTGCAGAACCAGCCACAGATAGTTGATAACAAGAGCATTCTTGACCAATTGTCTTGCTGGTTGAAGACTATTGCATGATGGTCCCAGCAAAAGTTGTAAAATAGAAAACTGTTGACTGACAGTACATAAACCAATCAGAATGGCTTATTTTGAATGACGATTGCATCAACCAATCAGATGGTCTCAATTCTAAACTAATTTGCATAAGGGCTTTATTTACTCTCCATAACTTACTGAGGTCCTTCCTAACCCTAGTTTAATTGAACACCTTCAGAACCAGCCACAGATAGTGGATAACAAGAGCATTCTTGACCAATTGTCTTGCTGGTTGAAGACTATTGCATGATGGTCCCAGCAAAAGTTGTAAAATAGAAAACTGTTGACTGACAGTACATAAACCAATCAGAATGGCTTATTTTGAATGACAATTGCATCAACCAATCAGGTGATCTCAATTCTAAACTAATTTGCATAATGGCTTTATTTGCTCTCCATAACTTACTGAGGTCCAACCTAACCCTAGTTTAATTGAACACCTGCAGAACCAGCCACAGATAGTTGATAAAAAGAGCATTCTTGAACAATTGTCTTGCTGGTTGAAGACTATTGGATGATGGTCCGAGCAAAAGTTGTGAAATAGAAAACTGTTGACTGACATTACATAAACCAATCAGAATGGCTTATTTTGAATGACAATTGTATCAACCAATCAGATTGTCTCAATTCTAAACTAATTTGCATAAGGGCTTTATTTACTCTCCATAACTTACTGAGGTCCTTCCTAACCCTAGTTTAATTAAACACCTGCAGAACCAGCCACAGATAGTTGATAAAAAAAACATTCTTGACCAATTGTCTTTCTGGTTGAAGACTATTGCATGATGGTCCCAGCAAAAGTTGTAAAATAGAAAACTGTTGACTGACATTACATAAACCAATCAGAGTGGCTTATTTTGAATAACAATTGCATCAACCAATCAGATGATCTCAATTCTAAACTAATTTGCATAATGGATTTATTTGCTCTCCATAACTTACTGAGGTCCATCCTAACCCTATTTTAATTGAACACCTGCAGAACCAGCCACAGATAGTTGATAAAAAGAGCATTCTTGACCAATTGTCTTGCTGGTTGAAGACTATTGCATGATGGTCCCAGCAAAAGTTGTAAAATAGAAAACTGTTGACTGACATTATATAAACCAATCAGAATGGCTTATTTTGAATAACAATTGTATCAACCAATCAGATGGTCTCAATTCTAAACTAATTTGCATAAGGGCTTTATTTACTCTCCATAACTTACTGAGGTCCTTCCTAACCCTAGTTTAATTGAACACCTGCAGAACCAGCCACAGATAGTTGATAAAAAGAGCATTCTTGACCAATTGTCTTGCTGGTTGAAGACTATTGCATGATGGTCCCAGCAAAAGTTGTAAAATAGAAAACTGTTGACTGACATTACATAAACCAATCAGAATGGCTTATTTTGAATGACAATTGTATCAACCAATCAGATGGCCTCAATTCTAAACTAATTTGCATAAGGGCTTTTTTTACTCTCCATAACATACTGAGGTCCTTCCTGCCCCTAGTTTAATTGAACACCTGCAGAACAAGCTACAGATAGTTGATAATAAGAGCATTCTTGACCAAATGTCTTGCTGGTTGAAGACTATTGCATGATGGTCCCAGCAAAAGTTGTAAAATAGAAAACTGTTGACTGACAGTACATAAACCAATCAGAGTGGCTTATTTTGAATGACAATTGCATAAACCAATCAGATGATCTCAATTCTAAACTAATTTGCATAAGCGCTTTATTTGCTCTCCATAACTTACTGAGGTCGTTCCTAACCCTAGTTTAATTGAACACCTGCAGAACCAGCCACAGATAGTTGATAACAAGAGCATTCTTGACCAATTGTCTTGCTGGTTGAAGACTATTGCATGATGGTCCCAGCAAAAGTTGTAAAATAGAAAACTGTTCACTGACATTACATAAATTAATCAGAATGGCTTATTTTGAATGACAATTGTATCAACCAATCAGATGGCCTCAATTCTAAACTAATTTGCATAAGGGCTTTTTTTACTCTCCATAACTTACTGAGGTCCTTCCTAACCCTAGTTTAATTGAACACCTGCAGAACCAGCCACAGATAGTTGATAACAAGAGCATTCTTGACCAATTGTCTTGCTGGTTGAAGACTATTGCATGATGGTCCCAGCAAAAGTTGTAAAATAGAAAACTGTTGACTGACAGTACATAAACCAATCAGAATGGCTTATTTTGAATGACAATTGCATCAACCAATCAGATGGTCTCAATTCTAAACTAATTTGCATAATGGCTTTATTTGCTCTCCATAACTTACTGAGGTCCATCCTAACCCTAGTTTAATTGAACACCTGCAGAACCAGCCACAGATAGTTGATAAAAAGAGCATTCTTGAACAATTGTCTTGCTGGTTGAAGACTATTGGATGATGGTCCGAGCAAAAGTTGTGAAATAGAAAACTGTTGACTGACATTATATAAACCAATCAGAATGGCTTATTTTGAATGACAATTGTATAAACCAATCAGATGGTCTCAATTCTAAACTAATTTGCATAAGGGCTTTATTTACTCGCCATAACTTACTGAGGTCTTTCCTAACCCTAGTTTAATTGAACACCTGCAGAACCAGCCACAGATAGTTAATAACAAGAGCATACTTGACCAATTGTCTTGTTGGTTGAAGACTATTGCATGATGGTCCCAGCAAAAGTTGTAAAATAGAAAACTGTTCACTGACATTACATAAATTAATCAGAATGGCTTATTTTGAATGACAATTGTATCAACCAATCAGATGGCCTCAATTCTAAACTAATTTGCATAAGGGCTTTTTTTACTCTCCATAACTTACTGAGGTCCTTCCTGCCCCTAGTTTAATTGAACACCTGCAGAACAAGCCACAGATAGTTGATAACAAGAGCATTCTTGACCAATTGTCTTGCTGGTTGAAGACTATTGCATGATGGTCCCAGCAAAAGTTGTAAAATAGAAAACTGTTGACTGACAGTACATAAACCAATCAGAATGGCTTATTTCGAATGACAATTGTATCAACCAATCAGATGGTCTCAATTCTAAACTAATTTGCATAAGGGCTTTATTTACTCTCCATAACTTACTGCGGTCCTTCCTAACCCTAGTTTAATTGAACACCTTCAGAACCAGCCACAGACAGTGGATAACAAGAGCATTCTTGACCAATTGTCTTGCTGGTTGAAGACTATTGCATGATGGTCCCAGCAAAAGTTGTAAAATAGAAAACTGTTGACTGACAGTACATAAACCAATCAAAATGGCTTATTTTGAATGACAATTGCATCAACCAATCAGATGGCCTCAATTCTAAACTAATTTGCATAAGGGCTTTTTTTACTCTCCATAACTTACTGAGGTCCATCCTAACCCTAGTTTAATTGAACACCTGCAGAACAAGCCACAGATAGTTGATAACAAGAGCATTCTTGACCAATTGTCTTGCTGGTTGAAGACTATTGCATGATGGTCCCAGCAAAAGTTGTAAAATAGAAAACTGTTGACTGACAGTACATAAACCAATCAGAGTGGCTTATTTTGAATGACAATTGCATCAACCAATCAGATGATCTCAATTCTAAACTAATTTGCATAAGCGCTTTATTTGCTCTCCATAACTTACTGAGGTCCTTCCTAACCCTAGTTTAATTGAACACCTGCAGAACCAGCCACAGATAGTTGATAACAAGAGCATTCTTGACCAATTGTCTTGCTGGTTGAAGACTATTGCATGATGGTCCCAGCAAAAGTTGTAAAATAGAAAACTGTTGACTGACAGTACATAAACCAATCAGAATGGCTTATTTTGAATGACAATTGCATCAACCAATCAGATGGTCTCAATTCTAAACTAATTTGCATAAGGGCTTTATTTACTCTCCATAACTTACTGAGGTCCTTCCTAAACCCTAGTTTAATTGAACACCTTCAGAACCAGCAAAAGTTGTAAAATAGAAAACTGTTGACTGACATTACATAAACCAATCAGAATGGCTTATTTTGAATGACAATTGTATCAACCAATCAGATGGCCTCAATCCTAAACTAATTTGCATAAGGGATTTTTTTACTCTCCATAACTTACTGAGGTCCTTCCTGCCCCTAGTTTAATTGAACACCTGCAGAACAAGCCACAGATAGTTGATAACAAGAGCATTCTTGACCAATTGTCTTGCTGGTTGAAGACTATTGCATGATGGTCCCAGCAACAGTTGTAAAACAGAAAACTGTTGACTGACATTACATAAATAATCAGAATGGCTTATTTTGAATGACAATTGCATCAACCAATCAGATGATCTCAATTCTAAACTAATTTGCATAAGGGCTTTATTTACTCTCCATAACTTACTGAGGTCCTTCCTAACCCTAGTTTAATTGAACACCTGCAGAACCAGCCACAGATAGTTGATAACAAGAGCATTGTTGACCAATTGTCTTGCTGGTTGAAGACTATTGCATGATGGTCCCAGCAAAAGTTGTAAAATAGAAAACTGTTGACTGACATTACATAAATTAATCAGAATGGCTTATTTTGAATGACAATTGTATCAACCAATCAGATGGTCTCAATTCTAAACTAATTTGCATAAGGGCTTTATTTACTCTCCATAACTTACTGAGGTCCTTCCTAACCCTAGTTTAATTGAACACCTGCAGAACCAGCCACATATAGTTGATAACAAGAGCATTGTTGACCAATTGTCTTGCTGGTTGAAGACTATTGCATGATGGTCCCAGCAAAAGTTGTAAAATAGAAAACTGTTGACTGACATTACATAAACCAATCAGAATGGCTTATTTTGAATGACAATTGTATCAACCAATCAGATGGTCTCAATTCTAAACTAATTTGCATAAGGGCTTTATTTACTCTCTATAACTTACTGAGGTCCTTCCTAACCCTAGTTTAATTGAACACCTGCAGAACCAGCCACAGATAGTTGATAAAAAGAGCATTCTTGACTAATTGTCTTGCTGGTTGAAGACTATTGCATGATGGTCCCAGCAAAAGTTGTAAAATAGAAAACTGTTGACTGACATTACATAAACCAATCAGAATGGCTTATTTTGAATGACAATTGTATCAACCAATCAGATGGCCTCAATTCTAAACTAATTGGCATAAGGGCTTTTTTTACTCTCCATAACTTACTCAGGTCCTTCCTGCCCCTAGTTTAATTGAACACCTGCAGAACAAGCCACAGATAGTTGATAACAAGAGCATTCTTGACCAATTGTCTTGATGGTTGAAGACTATTGCATGATGGTCCCAGCAAAAGTTGTAAAATAGAAAACTGTTGACTGACTGTACATAAACCAATCAGAGTGGCTTATTTTGAATGACAATTGCATCAACCAATCAGATGATCTCAATTCTAAACTAATTTGCATAAGCACTTTATTTGCTCTCCATAACTTACTGAGGTCCTTCCTAACCCTAGTTTAATTGAACACCTGCAGAACCAGCCACAGATAGTTGATAACAAGAGCATTCTTGACCAATTGTCTTGCTGGTTGAAGACTATTGCATGATGGTCCCAGCAAAAGTTGTAAAATAGAAAACTGTTGACTGACAGTACATAAACCAATCAGAATGGCTTATTTTGAATGACAATTGCATCAACCAATCAGATGGTCTCAATTCTAAACTAATTTGCATAAGCGCTTTATTTGCTCTCCATAACTTACTGAGGTCCTTCCTAACCCTAGTTTACTTGAACACCTGCAGAACCAGCCACAGATAGTTGATAACAAGAGCATTCTTGACCAATTGTCTTGCTGGTTGAAGACTATTGCATGATGGTCCCAGCAAAAGTTGTAAAATAGAAAACTGTTGACTGACAGTACATAAACCAATCATAGTGGCTTATTTTGAATGACAATTGCATCAACCAATCAGATGGTCTCAATTCTAAACTAATTTGCATAAGGGATTTATTTACTCTCCATAACTTACTGAGGTCCTTCCTAACCCTAGTTTAATTGAACACCTGCAGAGCCAGCCACAGATAGTTGATAACAAGAGCATTCTTGACCAATTGTCTTGCTGGTTGAAGACTATTGCATGATGGTCCCAGCAAAAGTTGTAAAATAGAAAACTGTTGACTGACAGTACATAAACCAATCAGAGTGGCTTATTTTGAATGACAATTGCATCAACCAATCAGATGATCTCAATTCTAAACTAATTTGCATAATGGCTTTATTTGCTCTCCATAACTTACTGAGGTCCATCCTAACCCTAGTTTAATTGAACACCTGCAGAACCAGCCACAGATAGTTGATAACAAGAGCATTCTTGACCAATTGTCTTGCTGGTTGAAGACTATTGCATGATGGTCCCAGCAAAAGTTGTAAAATAGAAAACTGTTGACTGACAGTACATAAACCAATCAGAATGGCTTATTTTGAATGACAATTGCATCAACCAATCAGATGGTCTCAATTCTAAACTAATTTGCATAAGGGCTTTATTTGCTCTCCATAACTTACTGAGGTCCTTCCTAAACCCTAGTTTAATTGATCACCTTCAGAACCAACAAAAGTTGTAAAATAGAAAACTGTTGACTGACATTACATAAACCAATCAGAATGGCTTATTTTGAATGACAATTGTATCAACCAATCAGATGGCCTCAATCCTAAACTAATTTGCATAAGGGATTTTTTTACTCTCCATAACTTACTGAGGTCCTTCCTGCCCCTCGTTTAATTGAACACCTGCAGAACAAGCCACAGATAGTTGATAACAAGAGCATTCTTGACCAATTGTCTTGCTGGTTGAAGACTATTGCATGATGGTCCCAGCAACAGTTGTAAAACAGAAAACTGTTGACTGACAGTACATAAACCAATCAGAGTGGCTTATTTTGAATGACAATTGCATCAACCAATCAGATGATCTCAATTATAAACTAATTTGCATAAGCGCTTTATTTGCTCTCCATAACTTACTGAGGTCCTTCCTAACCCTAGTTTAATTGAACACCTGCAGAACCAGCCACAGATAGTTGATAACAAGAGCATTCTTGACCAATTGTCTTGCTGGTTGAAGACTATTGCATGATGGTCCCAGCAAAAGTTGTAAAATAGAAAACTGTTGACTGACAGTACATAAACCAATCAGAATGGCTTATTTTGAATGACAATTGCATCAACCAATCAGATGATCTCAATTCTAAACTAATTTGCATAAGCGCTTTATTTGCTCTCCATAACTTACTGAGGTCCTTCCTAACCCTAGTTTAATTGAACACCTGCAGATCCAGCCATAGATAGTTGATAACAAGAGCATTCTTGACCAATTGTCTTGCTGGTTGAAGACTATTGCATGATGGTCCCAGCAAAAGTTGTAAAATAGAAAACTGTTGACTGACAGTACATAAACCAATCAGAATGGCTTATTTTGAATGACAATTGCATCAACCAATCAGATGGCCTCAATTCTAAACTAATTTGCATAAGGGCTTTTTTTACTCTCCATAACTTACTGAGGTCCTTCCTGCCCCTAGTTTAATTGAACACCTGCAGAACAAGCCACAGATAGTTGATAACAAGAGCATTCTTGACCAATTGTCTTGCTGGTTGAAGACTATTGCATGATGGTCCCAGCAAAAGTTGTAAAATAGAAAACTGTTGACTGACAGTACATAAACCAATCAGAGTGGCTTATTTTGAATGACAATTGCATCAACCAATCAGATGATCTCAATTCTAAACTAATTTGCATAAGCGCTTTATTTGCTCTCCATAACTTACTGAGGTCCTTCCTAAACCTAGTTTAATTGAACACCTGCAGAACCAGCCACAGATAGTTGATAACAAGAGCATTTTTGACCAATTGTCTTGCTGGTTGAAGACTATTGCATGATGGTCCCAGCAAAAGTTGTAAAATAGAAAACTGTTGACTGACAGTACATAAACCAATCAGAATGGCTTATTTTGAATGACGATTGCATCAACCAATCAGATGGTCTCAATTCTAAACTAATTTGCATAAGGGCTTTATTTACTCTCCATAACTTACTGAGGTCCTTCCTAACCCTAGTTTAATTGAACACCTTCAGAACCAGCCACAGATAGTGGATAACAAGAGCATTCCTGACCAATTGTCTTGCTGGTTGAAGACTATTGCATGATGGTCCCAGCAAAAGTTGTAAAATAGAAAACTGTTGACTGACAGTACATAAACCAATCAGAATGGCTTATTTTGAATGACAATTGCATCAACCAATCAGATGGCATCAATTCTAAACTAATTTGCATAAGGGCTTTTTTTACTCTCCATAACTTACTGAGGTCCTTCCTGCCCCTAGTTTAATTGAACACCTGCAGAACAAGCCACAGATAGTTGATAACAAGAGCATTCTTGACCAATTGTCTTGCTGGTTGAAGACTATTGCATGATGGTCCCAGCAAAAGTTGTAAAATAGAAAACTGTTGACTGACAGTACATAAACCAATCAGAATGGCTTATTTTGAATGACAATTGCATCAACCAATCAGATGGTCTCAATTCTAAACTAATTTGCATAAGCGCTTTATTTGCTCTCCATAACTTACTGAGGTCCTTCCTAACCCTAGTTTAATTGAACACCTGCAGAACCAGCCACAGATAGTTGATAACAAGAGCATTCTTGACCAATTGTCTTGCTGGTTGAAGACTATTGCATGATGGTCCCAGCAAAAGTTGTAAAATAGAAAACTGTTGACTGACAGTACATAAACCAATCAGAATGGCTTATTTTGAATGACAATTGCATAAACCAATCAGATGGTCTCAATTCTAAACTAATTTGCATAAGGGCTTTATTTACTCTCCATAACTTACTGAGGTCCTTCCTAAACCCTAGTTTAATTGAACACCTTCAGAACCAGCCACAGATAGTGGATAACAAGAGCATTCTTGACCAATTGTCTTGCTGGTAGCTGCTCTGATGGGCGGAGGGTGTGGGACCCCTCTGTTTTTTCCCGGGAGTAGTGAAAAGTCTCACTAAGTATCTTCACCTCTGCCTTAGGTAGGAGGTGTTGTTTCCGTAAATCCACTGGTAAGAGGGGGGGAGAAACACTGGGCCTAGTAGTTTGACTCTCCTGACGGGGTTTGTAGCCCCCGAAGGATGAGCAGCGAAAGGCTCAGTCTAGTATCCAATCCCAGGGAGCGGAGAAAAGCTGAGACCGAGTAGATTGGTCCAGGTTGGGGCAGGTCCTCAGCCTGGGCACAGCGAAAAGCTCAGCCTAGTATCTTAACCCTGGGAGCGGAGAAACACTGGGACTGAGTAGATTGCTCTTCTGGAGGGGGTGCAGCCCCAAAGGGAGTCTTTCGAAAAGCCCAGTGGAGTACCCATTCCCATGCCGGGGGCTGGAAAATGCCTGCCTGGTGAGACAGGGAAAAGCTTGGTCGGACGCTGAAGGGTCGGCTGCCTGGAGTCCGAGGCTGCACTGTGCCCCCGGGGAAACTCGGGGGTGCCGGACATGCACGGGTGATCCCAAGTCACCTTGCACGAATGGCACTTGCACTGCGCACTTCCCTTTAGGTTAGCGCTTCACGTCCTTACCCTGTCCTTTTGGATAGGGTAGGACAATTTTTCACACCCCCCCCGGCCTTCTGGCTAGGGCCTTATTCTTTTCCTTTTATGATTTGCACGTTTTGCACTCCACGTTTTTCGTTAGTTTGTCACGTTTTTTCATTTGGGTAGTGCGGCTGTCCCTAACGGGCCTTCCGTTCCCCAAACGTGACTGGGACTCTTCACCTTCTGGGGAGAGTCCCGGTTCCCTCGAGGGCAACCCCGAGCCGCAAGGCGGAGGGAAGCCTAAGTCGGGTCTCTCCAAAGCACGGGCTGCGGAGGACCCACCGTCCGAAACCCTTCCGGGGGTGGAGGAAAAGCGGGTCTCTCTAAGCTTCGGCGAAGAGGACCCACCGATCCCTTTTTTCCCTTCCTTGGCCTTATGGTTGAGGGGGGTTAGGGGAACCATGGGGCCTTTCTCCTTTGGGAGAGGGCCACACGTTCGTACGGCTGCCCCCTTTGCACGTGTTTAGGCACAGCACTGGTGGTGGTGGGAGCACACCTCGGGCTCCCTGAGTTTCTTCAAAAATTGTCTTGCTGGTTGAAAACTATTGCATGATGGTCCCAGCAAAAGTTGTAAAATAGAAAACTGTTGACTGACAGTACATAAACCAATCAGAGTGGCTTATTTTGAATGACAATTGCATCAACCAATCAGATGATCTCAATTCTAAACTAATTTGCATAAGGGCTTTATTTACTCTCCATAACTTACTGAGGTCCTTCCTAACCCTAGTTTAATTGAACACCTGCAGAACCAGCCACAGGTGGTTGATAAAAAGAGCATTCTTGACCTATTGTCTTGCTGGTTGAAGACTATTGCATGATGGTCCCAGCAAAAGTTGTAAAATAGAAAACTGTTGACTGACATTACATAAATAATCAGAATGGCTTATTTTGAATGACAATTGTATCAACCAATCAGATGGTCTCAATTCTAAACTAATTTGCATAAGGGCTTTATTTACTCTCCATACCTTACTGAGGTCCTTCCTAACCCTAGTTTAATTGAACACCTGCAGAACCAGCCACAGATAGTTGATAACAAGAGCATTGTTGACCAATTGTCTTGCTGGTTGAAGACTATTGCATGATGGTCCCAGCAAAAGTTGTAAAATAGAAAACTGTTGACTGACATTACATAAATTAATCAGAATGGCTTATTTTGAATGACAATTGTATCAACCAATCAGATGGTCTCAATTCTAAACTAATTTGCATAAGGGCTTTATTTACTCTCCATAACTTACTGAGGTCCTTCCTAACCCTAGTTTAATTGAACACCTGCAGAACCAGCCACATATAGTTGATAACAAGAGCATTGTTGACCAATTGTCTTGCTGGTTGAAGACTATTGCATGATGGTCCCAGCAAAAGTTGTAAAATAGAAAACTGTTGACTGACATTACATAAACCAATCAGAATGGCTTATTTTGAATGACAATTGTATCAACCAATCAGATGGTCTCAATTCTAAACTAATTTGCATAAGGGCTTTATTTACTCTCTATAACTTACTGAGGTCCTTCCTAACCCTAGTTTAATTGAACACCTGCAGAACCAGCCACAGATAGTTGATAAAAAGAGCATTCTTGACTAATTGTCTTGCTGGTTGAAGACTATTGCATGATGGTCCCAGCAAAAGTTGTAAAATAGAAAACTGTTGACTGACATTACATAAACCAATCAGAATGGCTTATTTTGAATGACAATTGTATCAACCAATCAGATGGCCTCAATTCTAAACTAATTGGCATAAGGGCTTTTTTTACTCTCCATAACTTACTCAGGTCCTTCCTGCCCCTAGTTTAATTGAACACCTGCAGAACAAGCCACAGATAGTTGATAACAAGAGCATTCTTGACCAATTGTCTTGATGGTTGAAGACTATTGCATGATGGTCCCAGCAAAAGTTGTAAAATAGAAAACTGTTGACTGACTGTACATAAACCAATCAGAGTGGCTTATTTTGAATGACAATTGCATCAACCAATCAGATGATCTCAATTCTAAACTAATTTGCATAAGCACTTTATTTGCTCTCCATAACTTACTGAGGTCCTTCCTAACCCTAGTTTAATTGAACACCTGCAGAACCAGCCACAGATAGTTGATAACAAGAGCATTCTTGACCAATTGTCTTGCTGGTTGAAGACTATTGCATGATGGTCCCAGCAAAAGTTGTAAAATAGAAAACTGTTGACTGACAGTACATAAACCAATCAGAATGGCTTATTTTGAATGACAATTGCATAAACCAATCAGATGGTCTCAATTCTAAACTAATTTGCATAAGCCCTTTATTTGCTCTCCATAACTTACTGAGGTCCTTCCTAACCCTAGTTTAATTGAACACCTGCAGAACCAGCCACAGATAGTTGATAACAAGAGCATTCTTGACCAATTGTCTTGCTGGTTGAAGACTATTGCATGATGGTCCCAGCAAAAGTTGTAAAATAGAAAACTGTTGACTGACAGTACATAAACCAATCAGAATGGCTTATTTTGAATGACAATTGCATCAACCAATCAGATGGTCTCAATTCTAAACTAATTTGCATAAGGGCTTTATTTACTCTCCATAACTTACTGAGGTCCTTCCTAAACCCTAGTTTAATTGAACACCTTCAGAACCAGCCACAGATAGTGGATAACAAGAGCATTCTTGACCAAATGTCTTGCTGGTTGAAAACTATTGCATGATGGTCCCAGCAAAAGTTGTAAAATAGAAAACTGTTGACTGACAGTACATAAACCAATCAGAGTGGCTTATTTTGAATGACAATTGCATGAACCAATCAGATGATCTCAATTCTAAACTAATTTGCATAAGGGCTTTATTTACTCTCCATAACTTACTGAGGTCCTTCCTAACCCTAGTTTAATTGAACACCTGCAAAACCAGCCACAGGTGGTTGATAAAAAGAGCATTCTTGAGCTATTGTCTTGCTGGTTGAAGACTATTGCATGATGGTCCAAGCAAAAGTTGTAAAATAGAAAACTGTTGACTGACTGTACATAAACCAATCAGAGTGGCTTATTTTGAATGACAATTGCATCAACCAATCAGATGATCTCAAATCTAAACTAATTTGCATAAGCACTTTATTTGCTCTCCATAACTTACTGAGGTCCTTCCTAACCCTAGTTTAATTGAACACCTGCAGAACCAGCCACAGATAGTTGATAACAAGAGCATTCTTGACCAATTGTCTTGCTGGTTGAAGACTATTGCATGATGGTCCCAGCAAAAGTTGTAAAATAGAAAACTGTTGACTGACAGTACATAAACCAATCAGAATGGCTTATTTTGAATGACAATTGCATAAACCAATCAGATGGTCTCAATTCTAAACTAATTTGCATAAGGGCTTTATTTACTCTCCATAACTTACTGAGGTCCTTCCTAAACCCTAGTTTAATTGAACACCTTCAGAACCAGCCACAGATAGTGGATAACAAGAGCGTTCTTGACCAAATGTCTTGCTGGTTGAAAACTATTGCATGATGGTCCCAGCAAAAGTTGTAAAATAGAAAACTGTTGACTGACAGTACATAAACCAATCAGAGTGGCTTATTTTGAATGACAATTGCATCAACCAATCAGATGATCTCAATTCTAAACTAATTTGCATAAGGGCTTTATTTACTCTACATAACTTACTGAGGTCCTTCCTAACCCTAGTTTAATTGAACACCTGCAAAACCAGCCACAGGTGGTTGATAAAAAGAGCATTCTTGACCTATTGTCTTGCTGGTTGAAGACTATTGCATGATGGTCCCAGCAAAAGTTGTAAAATAGAAAACTGTTGACTGACATTACATAAATTAATCAGAATGGCTTATTTTGAATGACAATTGTATCAACCAATCAGATGGTCTCAATTCTAAACTAATTAGCATAAGGGCTTTATTTACTCTCCATAACTTACTGAGGTCCTTCCTAACCCTAGTTTAATTGAACACCTGCAGAACCAGCCACAGATAGTTGATAACAAGAGCATTCTTGACCAATTGTTTTGCTGGTTGAAGACTATTGCATGATGGTCCCAGCAAAAGTTGTAAAATAGAAAACTGTTGACTGACTGTCCATAAACCAATCAGAGTGGCTTATTTTGAATGACAATTGCATCAACCAATCAGATGATCTCAATTCTAAACTAATTTGCATAAGCACTTTATTTGCTCTCCATAACTTACTGAGGTCCTTCCTAACCCTAGTTTAATTGAACACCTGCAGAACCAGCCACAGATAGTTGATAACAAGAGCATTCTTGACCAATTGTCTTGCTGGTTGAAGACTATTGCATGATGGTCCCAGCAAAAGTTGTAAAATAGAAAACTGTTGACTGACAGTACATAAACCAATCAGAATGGCTTATTTTGAATGACAATTGCATCAACCAATCAGATGGTCTCAATTCTAAACTAATTTGCATAAGCGCTTTATTTGCTCTCCATAACTTACTGAGGTCCTTCCTAACCCTAGTTTAATTGAACACCTGCAGAACCAGCCACAGATAGTTGATAACAAGAGCATTCTTGACCAATTGTCTTGCTGGTTGAAGACTATTGCATGATGGTCCCAGCAAAAGTTGTAAAATAGAAAACTGTTGACTGACAGTACATAAACCAATCAGAATGGCTTATTTTGAATGACAATTGCATAAACCAATCAGATGGTCTCAATTCTAAACTAATTTGCATAAGGGCTTTATTTACTCTCCATAACTTACTGAGGTCCTTCCTAAACCCTAGTTTAATTGAACACCTTCAGAACCAGCCACAGATAGTGGATAAGAAGAGCATTCTTGACCAAATGTCTTGCTGGTTGAAAACTATTGCATGATGGTCCCAGCAAAAGTTGTAAAATAGAAAACTGTTGACTGACAGTACATAAACCAATCAGAGTGGCTTATTTTGAATGACAATTGCATGAACCAATCAGATGATCTCAATTCTAAACTAATTTGCATAAGGGCTTTATTTACTCTCCATAACTTACTGAGGTCCTTCCTAACCCTAGTTTAATTGAACACCTGCAAAACCAGCCACAGGTGGTTGATAAAAAGAGCATTCTTGACCTATTGTCTTGCTGGTTGAAGACTATTGCATGATGGTCCCAGCAAAAGTTGTAAAATAGAAAACTGTTGACTGACTGTACATAAACCAATCAGAGTGGCTTATTTTGAATGACAATTGCATCAACCAATCAGATGATCTCAATTCTAAACTAATTTGCATAAGCACTTTATTTGCTCTCCATAACTTACTGAGGTCCTTCCTAACCCTAGTTTAATTGAACACCTGCAGAACCAGCCACAGATAGTTGATAACAAGAGCATTCTTGACCAATTGTCTTGCTGGTTGAAGACTATTGCATGATGGTCCCAGCAAAAGTTGTAAAATAGAAAACTGTTGACTGACAGTACATAAACCAATCAGAATGGCTTATTTTGAATGACAATTGCATCAACCAATCAGATGGTCTCAATTCTAAACTAATTTGCATAAGCGCTTTATTTGCTCTCCATAACTTACTGAGGTCCTTCCTAACCCTAGTTTAATTGAACACCTGCAGAACCAGCCACAGATAGTTGATAACAAGAGCATTGTTGACCAATTGTCTTGCTGGTTGAAGACTATTGCATGATGGTCCCAGCAAAAGTTGTAAAATAGAAAACTGTTGACTGACATTACATAAATTAATCAGAATGGCTTATTTTGAATGACAATTGTATCAACCAATCAGATGGTCTCAATTCTAAACTAATTTGCATAAGGGCTTTATTTACTCTCCATAACTTACTGAGGTCCTTCCTAACCCTAGTTTAATTGAACACCTGCAGAACCAGCCACATATAGTTGATAACAAGAGCATTGTTGACCAATTGTCTTGCTGGTTGAAGACTATTGCATGATGGTCCCAGCAAAAGTTGTAAAATAGAAAACTGTTGACTGACATTACATAAACCAATCAGAATGGCTTATTTTGAATGACAATTGTATCAACCAATCAGATGGTCTCAATTCTAAACTAATTTGCATAAGGGCTTTATTTACTCTCTATAACTTACTGAGGTCCTTCCTAACCCTAGTTTAATTGAACACCTGCAGAACCAGCCACAGATAGTTGATAAAAAGAGCATTCTTGACTAATTGTCTTGCTGGTTGAAGACTATTGCATGATGGTCCCAGCAAAAGTTGTAAAATAGAAAACTGTTGACTGACATTACATAAACCAATCAGAATGGCTTATTTTGAATGACAATTGTATCAACCAATCAGATGGCCTCAATTCTAAACTAATTGGCATAAGGGCTTTTTTTACTCTCCATAACTTACTCAGGTCCTTCCTGCCCCTAGTTTAATTGAACACCTGCAGAACAAGCCACAGATAGTTGATAACAAGAGCATTCTTGACCAATTGTCTTGATGGTTGAAGACTATTGCATGATGGTCCCAGCAAAAGTTGTAAAATAGAAAACTGTTGACTGACTGTACATAAACCAATCAGAGTGGCTTATTTTGAATGACAATTGCATCAACCAATCAGATGATCTCAATTCTAAACTAATTTGCATAAGCACTTTATTTGCTCTCCATAACTTACTGAGGTCCTTCCTAACCCTAGTTTAATTGAACACCTGCAGAACCAGCCACAGATAGTTGATAACAAGAGCATTCTTGACCAATTGTCTTGCTGGTTGAAGACTATTGCATGATGGTCCCAGCAAAAGTTGTAAAATAGAAAACTGTTGACTGACAGTACATAAACCAATCAGAATGGCTTATTTTGAATGACAATTGCATAAACCAATCAGATGGTCTCAATTCTAAACTAATTTGCATAAGCCCTTTATTTGCTCTCCATAACTTACTGAGGTCCTTCCTAACCCTAGTTTAATTGAACACCTGCAGAACCAGCCACAGATAGTTGATAACAAGAGCATTCTTGACCAATTGTCTTGCTGGTTGAAGACTATTGCATGATGGTCCCAGCAAAAGTTGTAAAATAGAAAACTGTTGACTGACAGTACATAAACCAATCAGAATGGCTTATTTTGAATGACAATTGCATCAACCAATCAGATGGTCTCAATTCTAAACTAATTTGCATAAGGGCTTTATTTACTCTCCATAACTTACTGAGGTCCTTCCTAAACCCTAGTTTAATTGAACACCTTCAGAACCAGCCACAGATAGTGGATAACAAGAGCATTCTTGACCAAATGTCTTGCTGGTTGAAAACTATTGCATGATGGTCCCAGCAAAAGTTGTAAAATAGAAAACTGTTGACTGACAGTACATAAACCAATCAGAGTGGCTTATTTTGAATGACAATTGCATGAACCAATCAGATGATCTCAATTCTAAACTAATTTGCATAAGGGCTTTATTTACTCTCCATAACTTACTGAGGTCCTTCCTAACCCTAGTTTAATTGAACACCTGCAAAACCAGCCACAGGTGGTTGATAAAAAGAGCATTCTTGAGCTATTGTCTTGCTGGTTGAAGACTATTGCATGATGGTCCAAGCAAAAGTTGTAAAATAGAAAACTGTTGACTGACTGTACATAAACCAATCAGAGTGGCTTATTTTGAATGACAATTGCATCAACCAATCAGATGATCTCAAATCTAAACTAATTTGCATAAGCACTTTATTTGCTCTCCATAACTTACTGAGGTCCTTCCTAACCCTAGTTTAATTGAACACCTGCAGAACCAGCCACAGATAGTTGATAACAAGAGCATTCTTGACCAATTGTCTTGCTGGTTGAAGACTATTGCATGATGGTCCCAGCAAAAGTTGTAAAATAGAAAACTGTTGACTGACAGTACATAAACCAATCAGAATGGCTTATTTTGAATGACAATTGCATCAACCAATCAGATGGTCTCAATTCTAAACTAATTTGCATAAGCGCTTTATTTGCTCTCCATAACTTACTGAGGTCCTTCCTAACCCTAGTTTAATTGAACACCTGCAGAACCAGCCACAGATAGTTGATAACAAGAGCATTCTTGACCACTTGTCTTGCTGGTTGAAGACTATTGCATGATGGTCCCAGCAAAAGTTGTAAAATAGAAAACTGTTGACTGACAGTACATAAACCAATCAGAATGGCTTATTTTGAATGACAATTGCATAAACCAATCAGATGGTCTCAATTCTAAACTAATTTGCATAAGGGCTTTATTTACTCTCCATAACTTACTGAGGTCCTTCCTAAACCCTAGTTTAATTGAACACCTTCAGAACCAGCCACAGATAGTGGATAACAAGAGCGTTCTTGACCAAATGTCTTGCTGGTTGAAAACTATTGCATGATGGTCCCAGCAAAAGTTGTAAAATAGAAAACTGTTGACTGACAGTACATAAACCAATCAGAGTGGCTTATTTTGAATGACAATTGCATCAACCAATCAGATGATCTCAATTCTAAACTAATTTGCATAAGGGCTTTATTTACTCTACATAACTTACTGAGGTCCTTCCTAACCCTAGTTTAATTGAACACCTGCAAAACCAGCCACAGGTGGTTGATAAAAAGAGCATTCTTGACCTATTGTCTTGCTGGTTGAAGACTATTGCATGATGGTCCCAGCAAAAGTTGTAAAATAGAAAACTGTTGACTGACATTACATAAATTAATCAGAATGGCTTATTTTGAATGACAATTGTATCAACCAATCAGATGGTCTCAATTCTAAACTAATTAGCATAAGGGCTTTATTTACTCTCCATAACTTACTGAGGTCCTTCCTAACCCTAGTTTAATTGAACACCTGCAGAACCAGCCACAGATAGTTGATAACAAGAGCATTCTTGACCAATTGTTTTGCTGGTTGAAGACTATTGCATGATGGTCCCAGCAAAAGTTGTAAAATAGAAAACTGTTGACTGACTGTACATAAACCAATCAGAGTGGCTTATTTTGAATGACAATTGCATCAACCAATCAGATGATCTCAATTCTAAACTAATTTGCATAAGCACTTTATTTGCTCTCCATAACTTACTGAGGTCCTTCCTAACCCTAGTTTAATTGAACACCTGCAGAACCAGCCACAGATAGTTGATAACAAGAGCATTCTTGACCAATTGTCTTGCTGGTTGAAGACTATTGCATGATGGTCCCAGCAAAAGTTGTAAAATAGAAAACTGTTGACTGACAGTACATAAACCAATCAGAATGGCTTATTTTGAATGACAATTGCATCAACCAATCAGATGGTCTCAATTCTAAACTAATTTGCATAAGCGCTTTATTTGCTCTCCATAACTTACTGAGGTCCTTCCTAACCCTAGTTTAATTGAACACCTGCAGAACCAGCCACAGATAGTTGATAACAAGAGCATTCTTGACCAATTGTCTTGCTGGTTGAAGACTATTGCATGATGGTCCCAGCAAAAGTTGTAAAATAGAAAACTGTTGACTGACAGTACATAAACCAATCAGAATGGCTTATTTTGAATGACAATTGCATAAACCAATCAGATGGTCTCAATTCTAAACTAATTTGCATAAGGGCTTTATTTACTCTCCATAACTTACTGAGGTCCTTCCTAAACCCTAGTTTAATTGAACACCTTCAGAACCAGCCACAGATAGTGGATAAGAAGAGCATTCTTGACCAAATGTCTTGCTGGTTGAAAACTATTGCATGATGGTCCCAGCAAAAGTTGTAAAATAGAAAACTGTTGACTGACAGTACATAAACCAATCAGAGTGGCTTATTTTGAATGACAATTGCATGAACCAATCAGATGATCTCAATTCTAAACTAATTTGCATAAGGGCTTTATTTACTCTCCATAACTTACTGAGGTCCTTCCTAACCCTAGTTTAATTGAACACCTGCAAAACCAGCCACAGGTGGTTGATAAAAAGAGCATTCTTGACCTATTGTCTTGCTGGTTGAAGACTATTGCATGATGGTCCCAGCAAAAGTTGTAAAATAGAAAACTGTTGACTGACTGTACATAAACCAATCAGAGTGGCTTATTTTGAATGACAATTGCATCAACCAATCAGATGATCTCAATTCTAAACTAATTTGCATAAGCACTTTATTTGCTCTCCATAACTTACTGAGGTCCTTCCTAACCCTAGTTTAATTGAACACCTGCAGAACCAGCCACAGATAGTTGATAACAAGAGCATTCTTGACCAATTGTCTTGCTGGTTGAAGACTATTGCATGATGGTCCCAGCAAAAGTTGTAAAATAGAAAACTGTTGACTGACAGTACATAAACCAATCAGAATGGCTTATTTTGAATGACAATTGCATCAACCAATCAGATGGTCTCAATTCTAAACTAATTTGCATAAGCGCTTTATTTGCTCTCCATAA
Organism: Crinia signifera; assembly: GCF_055691185.1. Classification (NCBI taxonomy): domain Eukaryota; kingdom Metazoa; phylum Chordata; class Amphibia; order Anura; family Myobatrachidae; genus Crinia; species Crinia signifera. The sequence goes on along the minus strand of NC_139218.1, from coordinate 165,293,491 downwards.
CTTACTGAGGTCCTTCCTAACCCTAGTTTAATTGAACACCTGCAGAACCAGCCACAGATAGTTGATAACAAGAGCATTCTTGACCAATTGTCTTGCTGGTTGAAGACTATTGCATGATGGTCCCAGCAAAAGTTGTAAAATAGAAAACTGTTGACTGACAGTACATAAACCAATCAGAATGGCTTATTTTGAATGACAATTGCATAAACCAATCAGATGGTCTCAATTCTAAACTAATTTGCATAAGGGCTTTATTTACTCTCCATAACTTACTGAGGTCCTTCCTAAACCCTAGTTTAATTGAACACCTTCAGAACCAGCCACAGATAGTGGATAACAAGAGCATTCTTGACCAAATGTCTTGCTGGTTGAAAACTATTGCATGATGGTCCCAGCAAAAGTTGTAAAATAGAAAACTGTTGACTGACAGTACATAAACCAATCAGAGTGGCTTATTTTGAATGACAATTGCATCAACCAATCAGATGATCTCAATTCTAAACTAATTTGCATAAGGGCTTTATTTACTCTCCATAACTTACTGAGGTCCTTCCTAACCCTAGTTTAATTGAACACCTGCAAAACCAGCCACAGGTGGTTGATAAAAAGAGCATTCTTGACCTATTGTCTTGCTGGTTGAAGACTATTGCATGATGGTCCCAGCAAAAGTTGTAAAATAGAAAACTGTTGACTGACATTACATAAATTAATCAGAATGGCTTATTTTGAATGACAATTGTATCAACCAATCAGATGGTCTCAATTCTAAACTAATTTGCATAAGGGCTTTATTTACTCTCCATAACTTACTGAGGTCCTTCCTAACCCTAGTTTAATTGAACACCTGCAGAACCAGCAACAGATAGTTGATAACAAGAGCATTGTTGACCAATTGTCTTGCTGGTTGAAGACTATTGCATGATGGTCCCAGCAAAAGTTGTAAAATAGAAAACTGTTGACTGACATTACATAAATTAATCAGAATGGCTTATTTTGAATGACAATTGTATCAACCAATCAGATGGTCTCAATTCTAAACTAATTTGCATAAGGGCTTTATTTACTCTCCATAACTTACTGAGGTCCTTCCTAACCCTAGTTTAATTGAACACCTGCAGAACCAGCCACAGATAGTTGATAACAAGAGCATTGTTGACCAATTGTCTTGCTGGTTGAAGACTATTGCATGATGGTCCCAGCAAAAGTTGTAAAATAGAAAACTGTTGACTGACATTACATAAACCAATTAGAATGGCTTATTTTGAATGACAATTGTATCAACCAATCAGATGGTCTCAATTCTAAACTAATTTGCATAAGGGCTTTATTTACTCTCTATAACTTACTGAGGTCCTTCCTAACCCTAGTTTAATTGAACACCTGCAGAACCAGCCACAGATAGTTGATAAAAAGAGCATTCTTGACTAATTGTCTTGCTGGTTGAAGACTATTGCATGATGGTCCCAGCAAAAGTTGTAAAATAGAAAACTGTTGACTGACATTACATAAACCAATCAGAATGGCTTATTTGGAATGACAATTGTATCAACCAATCAGATGGCCTCAATTCTAAACTAATTGGCATAAGGGCTTTATTTGCTCTCCATAACTTACTGAGGTCCTTCCTAACCCTAGTTTAATTGAACACCTGCAGAACCAGCCACAGATAGTTGATAACAAGAGCATTCTTGACCAATTGTCTTGCTGGTTGAAGACTATTGCATGATGGTCCCAGCAAAAGTTGTAAAATAGAAAACGGTTGACTGACAGTACATAAACCAATCAGAATGGCTTATTTTGAATGACAATTGCATCAACCAATCAGATGGTCTCAATTCTAAACTAATTTGCATAAGCGCTTTATTTGCTCTCCATAACTTACTGAGGTCCTTCCTAACCCTAGTTTAATTGAACACCTGCAGAACCAGCCACAGATAGTTGATAACAAGAGCATTCTTGACCAATTGTCTTGCTGGTTGAAGACTATTGCATGATGGTCCCAGCAAAAGTTGTAAAATAGAAAACTGTTGACTGACAGTACATAAACCAATCAGAATGGCTTATTTTGAATGACAATTTCATCAACCAATCAGATGGTCTCAATTCTAAACTAATTTGCATAAGGGCTTTATTTACTCTCCATAACTTACTGAGGTCCTTCCTAACCCTAGTTTAATTGAACACCTGCAGAACCAGCCACAGGTGGTTGATAAAAAGAGCATTCTTGACCTATTGTCTTGCTGGTTGAAGACTATTGCATGATGGTCCCAGCAAAAGTTGTAAAATAGAAAACTGTTGACTGACATTACATAAATTAATCAGAATGGCTTATTTTGAATGACAATTGTATCAACCAATCAGATGGTCTCAATTCTAAACTAATTTGCATAAGGGCTTTATTTACTCTCCATAACTTACTGAGGTCCTTCCTAACCCTAGTTTAATTGAACACCTGCAGAACCAGCCACAGATAGTTGATAACAAGTGCATTGTTGACCAATTGTCTTGCTGGTTGAAGACTATTGCATGATGGTCCCAGCAAAAGTTGTAAAATAGAAAACTGTTGACTGACATTACATAAATTAATCAGAATGGCTTATTTTGAATGACAATTGTATCAACCAATCAGATGGTCTCAATTCTAAACTAATTTGCATAAGGGCTTTATTTACTCTCCATAACTTACTGAGGTCCTTCCTAACCCTAGTTTAATTGAACACCTGCAGAACCAGCCACAGATAGTTGATAAAAAGAGCATTGTTGACCAATTGTCTTGCTGGTTGAAGACTATTGCATGATGGTCCCAGCAAAAGTTGTAAAATAGAAAACTGTTGACTGACATTACATAAACCAATCAGAATGGCTTATTTTGAATGACAATTGTATCAACCAATCAGATGGTCTCAATTCTAAACTAATTTGCATAAGGGCTTTATTTACTCTCTATAACTTACTGAGGTCCTTCCTAACCCTAGTTTAATTGAACACCTGCAGAACCAGCCACAGATAGTTGATAAAAAGAGCATTCTTGACTAATTGTCTTGCTGGTTGAAGACTATTGCATGATGGTCCCAGCAAAAGTTGTAAAATAGAAAACTGTTGACTGACATTACATAAACCAATCAGAATGGCTTATTTTGAATGACAATTGTATCAACCAATCAGATGGCCTCAATTCTAAACTAATTGGCATAAGGGCTTTTTTTACTCTCCATAACTTACTCAGGTCCTTCCTGCCCCTAGTTTAATTGAACACCTGCAGAACAAGCCACAGATAGTTGATAACAAGAGCATTCTTGACCAATTGTCTTGCTGGTTGAAGACTATTGCATGATGGTCCCAGCAAAAGTTGTAAAATAGAAAACTGTTGACTGACAGTACATAAACCAATCAGAGTGGCTTATTTTGAATGACAATTGCATCAACCAATCAGATGATCTCAATTCTAAACTAATTTGCATAAGCGCTTTATTTGCTCTCCATAACTTACTGAGGTCCTTCCTAACCCTAGTTTAATTGAACACCTGCAGAACCAGCCACAGATAGTTGATAACAAGAGCATTCTTGACCAATTGTCTTGCTGGTTGAAGACTATTGCATGATGGTCCCAGCAAAAGTTGTAAAATAGAAAACTGTTGACTGACAGTACATAAACCAATCAGAATGGCTTATTTTGAATGACAATTGCATCAACCAATCAGATGATCTCAATTCTAAACTAATTTGCATAATGGCTTTATTTGCTCTCCATAACTTACTGAGGTCCATCCTAACCCTAGTTTAATTGAACACCTGCAGAACCAGCCACAGATAGTTGATAAAAAGAGCATTCTTGACCAATTGTCTTGCTGGTCGAAGACTATTGCATGATGGTCCCAGCAAAAGTTAAAAAATAGAAAACTGTTGACTGACATTACATAAACCAATCAGAATGGCTTATTTTGAATGACAATTGTATCAACCAATCAGATGGCCTCAATTCTAAACTAATTTGCATAAGGGCTTTTTTTTACTCTCCATAACTTACTGAGGTCCTTCCTGCCCCTAGTTTAATTGAACACCTGCAGAACAAGCCACAGATAGTTGATAACAAGAGCAATCTTGACCAATTGTCTGAGCTTCGCAGCCTTTTGGCCCGGGCTGAGGTCTGGGCCTGAGGTTGTGAGGTTGGGAAACTTTTCTGTGGGATCTACTACGCTGAGGAGGTATCAACACCGCAGGAATTTTGAAGCATCATGGCTGAAACACCTGGACTGAAGAATTCAATTCGTTTTTTCGTGCAAGAAAGAAGGAGGAAAGACTGTGGACTTTATCATCTTGTGAGGGAAGTTTTGGTGGAGCTGGCAGGAGTGAAGATAAGTACTATTTTTTGTATCCAAGATTTTCCTAACCAGGGCATGTATGATGTCAGTTTTTTCGATGGGAAAGACAGTTACAAAGTTTATGAAATGTTAAAAGAGAAATATCTGGACCCTAAAATGGAGGGGATAGAAATGTTTCCCCTATTTACTGCACAAGAAGTCCCAATCACAGTACATGCTTACAATCCATTTATGAACTATGATTTGTTACTTGCTTTCCTTGCAAGGTATTGCAGTTCGGTGAGAGGAGGGGAATTTTTGAAAAACAGTATGGGTTTCTTTAATGCCAAAAGAAAATTTTTGTGTAAACTAAGGAGGGATGAGAGATGTCCAGGTGGGTTAATGCATCCCCCTGCAAATTTCACAATTGGAGGCAACAGGTGCTTCCTATATTACCCCACCCAACCCAGATTCTGCAGAAAATGTTTTGAATATGGCCACACAAGGGAAGAGTGTGAGAAAGGGAGAACCTGTAGAAACTGCAGAAAAGAGGGGCATGAAGCAAACCGGTGCCCAGAGGAACGCAAATGCGACCTCTGCAGGGAACCTGGACATTCGTTCAAAACATGCTCAGAATTCACCAAAGCTCGAAAAGAGCAAGGTGCTCGAAGATTAGCTGAGCAAGCTGAAAGAGAAGCCAGAGAGGCAGCATGCCAAATGGCTAAGGATACTCGCACAACGGAGGCTAAAAAGACATGTATAGCCCCGTCGCTTGTTGTGCAAAATGGAGTACAGATGGAGGTGGAGGCACAGGCTACACCAGATCCACAACAGCCAGTTAAGGCAATGCAAACTGCTGATACTGCCACTGAATACAGTGAGGAGCAGTTGAAAGTCTTTGCAGCTGAGGCTAATCAACTCATTACAGAGAATATTGAGAGTGATGAAAGCTCAGCTGAAAGTCAAAATTTAGATTCAGAGGATATTCAAAGTGCTGATACCTTATTGTCTGATGAGGAGTCTATAAAACTGAAGAAAGCAACTCCTGATGGAAGGGCTGTTAAAAAAGCCAGAATTGAAAGGGTTAAATACAGTCCCCCAGCAATTGAACCAGATGGTATGGATACTACCTTAAGTTCCGAAGACAATGCCAGTTCCCCATCTTCCACTGAATCTTCCAATATTTTTGGGGCATCCAAACAGTCAATCGCACGTTTGACTGGGAAGGAGAACTATGATGAAATTGGATGATGCTGATTTAAGTTGTGTTTTTGTAATCCAACTACCTGGAAATTATTTACGGGACTTCTAAATCTACCTATGCCTAATATTACAAGCAACATTAGCGTAAAAGTTGCAACATTAAATGTCAGGCTGATAACAAGCAGACCCAGGCGTGCTGCGGTTTTTGAAATATTAAAAAACTTAAAAGCTGATATAATTTGTGTACAGGAATGTGGGATTTCAGAGCCCATTAAAAAAGAAGAATGGGACAAAGGGGATAGTTTTTGGTCTGGGTCTTGTTTAAATAAAAATGATGGGGTGGGTATTGTAATAAATAATAGGGATATTATAGGGGAGGATTTTTTTGTGGTGGAAGAAGGGAGGTGTATTGTTGGGACTTTTAGTCTTAGAGGGTGGAGGTTTAGGATCATGTGTATATATGCTCCTGCTTGTAAATTAGAAAGAAAGAAATTGTTTGATAAGATAAGGTTATTCCTTCCTGGAAGAACACCCCTTATGTTAATGGGGGATTTCAATTGTATAATTGAGAAAAGTGGGAGAGGATATGGAAGTACTAGGAGTGTTGATATAACCGGGAATATATTAAATCAGATTATTACGGATTTTTCCTTTATAGATGCAGCTGCGGTGTGTATGGGGAAGCCACCTCCACCAACGTATATTGCTGATAGAGGAGGCATAACTTCCAGAATTGACTATATTTTCATATCCAAAGGTATATCATGTATGAATGGAGAGCAGGTAAGAATGCCTTTTTCAGATCACAAATGCATTATATGTGAAGTCCAAGGGAATGTAAACAATGTATATGGTAGAGGTATATGGAAATTAAATGTTCGTTTGCTAGAAGACTGTGAAGTAAGGGATGATTTGGTTAAGATGTATACAATATGGAAGAGGAGAAAAAATGACTTTGCGAATATATTAGTATGGTGGGAGTGGCTGAAAGTTAGGATGAGGTGTTTTTTCAGAAAATGGGGAATCAAAAAAGTAAGGAAGGAAAGAATGAGGTATGAGGCATTATGTGTAAGAATGAGGTATCTTTACAAAATGAGAGATCTAGGATTTGACATGAGTGAAGAGATAGTGAAAGAAAGGTGTGTGTTAAACAACTATTTGGAAAATAGGGGGAAAAAAATCATTTTTAGAGCGAAAGTTGAGCATCAAGAAAAAAATGAGAAATGTACAAGGTTTTTTTTCAGGAAAATATGTAAAAGGAAAAATGATATGGATGTATTAAGGAATGGAGAAGGAATGGATGTTAGTGGTGGTAAATTAACGGAAGAAGTATTTAAGTTTTATAAAGAATTGTATGGAAGGAAAAGTATTGAAAGTGATATGGGAGATGAAGTTTTAAGTGTATTACAGAATGAAGTGAGTCAGGAAGATAAAAGTGTTTTGATGGAAGATATTGGTGTGGAAGAAGTAAAAATGGTGGTTATGACTGCAAGAAAAAACAAAACTCCTGGGCAAGATGGATTGCCAGTAGAGTTATATTGTATGTGTTGGGATATGTTGGGAAGTGATTTAGTGGAAGTATGCCAGTTTATGTGGATAAATGGTATAATTGGCAAGTCTATGGGTAAGGGTGTTGTAGTTTTAATATATAAAAAGAATGATAGAAGAGATTTGGGCAACTGGAGGCCTATAACTTTGTTAAATTCAGATTACAAAATATATTCAAAAATTTTGGCGAATCGAATGAGAAGTGTAATAGGAAAAATTGTGAATGAAGACCAAGTATGTGCTGTACCGGAACGTAAAATTAGTGATAATTTGATTTTATTAAGGGATATACTGAGAGATTGTAAAGATAGGAAACAAGGTTGTGTGGTTTTGAGTCTTGATTTTGAAAAAGCCTTTGATAAAGTTGCACATGAGTTTATGTTCAGAGTTTTGTTAAAAATGGGGTTTCCCGCTGGGTTTGTAGAAAGAGTAAGAAGTTTGTATGTTTTGGCATCGAGTTGTATATTGGTGAATGGGAATGTGAGTGAGGAGATCATGGTTAAATCAGGTGTAAGGCAGGGGTGTCCTGTGTCCCCTGTGTTGTTTATTTGTGTGATGGAGCCACTGTTACAAATGATTAGGTGTGATAAGGTTGTGAGAGGAGTACTTATACCGGGGAGTGGTGGTAAGAGTGCTAAAGTAATGGGGTACATGGATGATGTGGTAGTATTGTGTCAAAACCAAGCAGCCTTAAACAGGACAAGATTATTAGTGGGGTTCTTTTGTAATGCATCAGGCTTTAAAATTAATTGGGATAAAAGTAATTATAGAGTGTTTGGTGAAATTAATGTGGAAGTGAATGAGATTACAAGAGGGGCAGGGGGGATAAAGGTGTTGGGTTTAATTTTCGATGATAACTTAAAAGGTAATGATAGTTGGAATGAATGTAATAGGAAGATTATGAAGAAATTGAATTTCTGGAAATTAAGAAATTTATCAATGACAGGGAAAGTACTAGTTGTGAAGAGTGTGATTCTTCCCATAATATTGTATGTTGCATGTGTGTTCCCCCCCCCCCCCCAAATGGTGTTTTTAGAAAAATTGTTAGGAAATGTTTTGTTTTTCTGTGGGGTAGTAAAATGGAGTGGTTGAGACGTGAGAATGTGGATAAATCTAGGATTAAAGGAGGGGGAAATTTTCCAAATTTTGATAGATTTATAGGAGTGAATTATGTGGCAATTGTGGCGAGATTGTTAAAGAGGAGTTCAAAAACCTCATGTATGACAAAATACCTGGGTGGATGGATGTTGTGTGGGATTGGATGGATGAAGAGGTCTTTGAGTGTGCCAATGGCCTTCAGCTGCCCAGAATGGTATGTGTTTGTGGAGCGATTTATTAGGAAGAATGATTTGTTAAGTATAAGTATGGAAGATTTTATGGGGAGGAAGAAAATAATAAAGATTTTGAAAGACAGAGAAACTGTATGCAATATTGAATATTTGAGATTGAAAGAAGCAGAAGTGGTGTGGAAGAAAATGGAAATAAATGGGATGTCAAATAAACAAAAAGATGTGGTCTGGAAAGTTATGCATGGTGTCTTGCCTGTAAGAATGGTACTTAAAAAGAGAGATTTGACAAGAATAGAAATATGCCCGAGAGAAGAATGTGGAATAAATGAGACAGTATTGCATGTAATGTGGGGATGTGGTTTTGCTAAAAAAGTATGGAAGGGTATGAGTGGATTATGTAGAGAATTGTGTGGTGTAAATGGGATTTCATGGAGGTTGGCAATGTTTGGTTTAGGAGTAAATGGGAAAATAAAAGAAAGAGTGATGTGGCTATTAATGTGTTGTGTAATGGAAGTATTGTGGGATAATAGGAATATGTATGTGTATAAGAAAGAAGATAAAAGTGTGAATGATTGTATTAGGATGGTGTTGGGGAAATTGTATACATGTTATTTGTTTGATAAAGAAGGTGGAGGTGGTATGGATGCAGAGGGAGTGTGGAAAGTAAAGAAATGGATGCATGTTGTAAAATTTGTATAGTTTAGGGGAGAGGGGATATGGTATTGTGGTGCTTTTTATTGGTTCTGTGTAAGTTTTTTTTTTTTCATTTCAAAAAAGCAAAATAAAACCAGTTGATGAAGGAGAAAAGTTTATCGCTCAGAAAGTCACGTGAGAGATAGTCTAAAGGGTAGACTATTTAAGCGATTGCTTTTAAACCTGATGGTTTTATAAAAAAAAAAAAAATTGGCTTCCTGGTTGAAGACTATTGCATGATGGTCCCATCAAAAGTAGTAAAATTGAAAACTGTTGACTGACAGTGCATAAACCAATCGGAATGGATTGTTTTGAATGAGTATTAATTAAGGCCATTGTTGCCTTTGCCATCGATGTTGTTACATATCAGTGGTCATCCATTGTATTTCACTGACTGGCCTGTGGGCCAATCAGAATATGACGGCGGGGCTTCACTGGTGTCATGGGTGGAGTTATGCTCTGTCAACCAGGAAATACCAAAACAAAACTAGTCGTTTTAACTTGACATTGATGGTGTGAAACCATCTGGTTCTCCCCCATCGATGTCAAAACTATTGAACATCGACCATAACACATCGATGGTTTACAAACATCGATGGCCGATGGCCATCCCTAATGAGAATTGCATCAACCAATCAGATGGTCTAATTTCCAAACTAATTTGCATAAGGAATTTATTTGCTCTCCATAACTTACTTAGGTCCTTCCTCACCCTAGTCTATTAGAAAACCTACAAAAAAAAGCCTAAGATGGTTGATAACAAGAACATTCTTGACCAATTGTCTTGCTGGTTGAAGACTATTGCATGATGGTCCCAGCAAAAGTTGTAAAATAGAAAACTGTTGACTGACAGTACATAAACCAATCAGAATGGCTTATTTTGAATGACAATTGCATCAACCAATCAGATGATCTCAATTCTAAACTAATTTGCATAAGCGCTTTATTTGCTCTCCATAACTTACTGAGGTCCTTCCTAACCCTAGTTTAATTGAACACCTGCAGAACCAGCCACAGATAGTTGATAACAAGAGCATTCTTGACCAATTGTCTTGCTGGTTGAAGACTATTGCATGATGGTCCCAGCAAAAGTAGTAAAATAGAAAACTGTTGACTGACAATACATAAACCAATCGGAATGGATTGTTTTGAATGAGTATTAATGATGGCCATTGTTGCCTTTGCCATCAATGTTTTTACATATCAGTGTCATCCATTGTATTTGACTGACTAGCCTGTGGGCCAATCAGAATATGGGGGCGGGGCTTCACTGGTGTCGTGGATGGAGCTATGCTCCATGTCCCAGGAAATAGCAAAACAAAACTAGTAGTTTGAGCTTGACATTGATGGTTTGAAACCATCTGGTTCTCCCCCATCGATGTCAAAACTATTGAACATCGACCATAACCCATCGATGGTTTATAAACATCGATGGCCGATGGCCGATGGCCGATGGCCATCCCTAATGAGAATTGCATCAACCAATCAGATGGTCTAATTTCCAAACTAAGTTGCATAAGGAATTTATTTGCTCTCCATAACTTACTTAGGTCCTTCCTCACCCTAGTCTAATAGAAAACCTACAAAACCAGCCAAAGATGGTTGGTAACAAGAACATTCTTGACCAATTGACTTCCTGGTTGAAGACTATTGCATGATGGACCCATCAAAAGTAGTAAAATTGAAAACTGTTGACTGACAGTACATAAACCAATCGGAATGATTTGTTTTGAATGAGTATTAATGATGGCCATTGTTGCCTTTGCAATCGATGTTGTTACATATCAGTGGTCATCCATTGTATTTCACTGACTGGCCTTTGGGCCAATCAGAATATGGGGGTGGGGCTTCACTAGTGTCGTGGGTGGAGCTATGCTCCGTGTCCCAGGAAATAGCAAAACAAAACTAGTAGTTTGAGCTTGACATTGATGGTGTGAAGCCATCTGGTTCTCCCCCATCGATGTAAAAACTATTGATCATCGAAAATAACCAATCAATGGTTTATAAACATCGATGGTCGATGGCCATCCCTAATGAGAATTGCATCAACCAATCAGATGGTCTAATTTCCAAACTAATTTGCATAAAGAATTTATTTGCTCTCCATAACTTACTTAGGTCCTTACTCACCCTAGTCTATTAGAAAACCTACAAAAAAAGCCTAAGATGGTTGATAACAAGAACATTCTTAACCAATTGGCTCCCGGGTTGAAGACTATTGCATGATGGTCCCATCAAAAGTAGTAAAATAGAAAACTGTTGACTGACAATACATAAACCAATCGGAATGGATTGTTTTGAATGAGTATTAATGATGGCCATTGTTGCCTTTGCCATCAATGTTGTTACATATCAGTGTCATCCATTGTATTTGACTGACTAGCCTGTGGGCCAATCAGAATATGGGGGCGGGGCTTCACTGGTGTCGTGGGTGGAGCTATGGTCCGTGTCCCAGGAAATAGCAAAACAAAACTAGTAGTTTGAGCTTGACATTGATGGTTTGAAACTATCTGGTTCTCCCCCATCGATGTCAAAACTATTGAACATCGACCATAACCCATCGATGGTTTATAAACATCGATGGCCGATGGCCATCCCTAATGAGAAATGCATCAACCAATCAGATGGTCTAATTTCCAAACTAATTTGCATAAGGAATTTATTTGCTCTCCATAACTTACTTAGGTCCTTCCTCACCCTAGTCTAATAGAAAACCTACAAAACCAGCCTAAGATGGTTGATAACAAGAACATTCTTGACCAATTGGCTTCCGGGTTGAAGACTATTGCATGATGGTCCCATCAAAAGTAGTAAAATAGCAAACTGTTGACTGACAATACATAAACCAATCGGAATGGATTGTTTTGAATGAGTATTAATGATGGCCATTGTTGCCTTTGCCATCAATGTTGTTACATATCAGTGGTCATCCATTGTATTTCACTGACTGGCCTGTGGGCCAATCAGAATATGGGGGTGGGGCTTCACTGGTGTCGTGGGTGGAGCTATGCTCCATGTCCCAGGAAATAGCAAAACAAAACTAGTAGTTTGAGCTTGACATTGATGGTTTGAAACTATCTGGTTCTCCCCCATCGATGTCAAAACTATTGAACATCGACCATAACCCATCGATGGTTTACAAACATCGATGGTCGATGGCCATCCCTAATGAGAATTGCATCAACCAATCAGATGGTCTAATTTCCAAACTAATTTGCATAAGGAATTTATTTGCTCTCTATCACTTACTTAGGTCCTTCCTCACCCTAGTCTCATTGAAAACCTATAACACCAGAAAAGATGGTTGATGAGAACAACATTCTTGACCAATTGGCTTCCTGGTTGAAGACTATTGTATGATGGTCACATCAAAAGTAGTAAAATTGAAAACTGTTGATTGACAGTACATATACCAATCGGAATGGATTGTTTTGAATGAGTATTAATGATGGCCATTGTTGCCTTTGCTATCGATGTTGTCACATATCAGTGGTCATCCATTGTATTTCACTGACTGGCCTGTGGGCCAATCAGAATATGGCGGCGGGGCTTCACTGGTGTCGTGGGTGGAGTTATGCTACGTCAACCAGGAAATAGCAAAACAAAAGTAGTCGTTTTAACTTGACATTGATGGTGTGAAACCATCTGGTTCTCCCCCATCGATGTCAAAACTATTGAACATCGACCATAACACATCGATAGTTTACAAACATCGATGATCGATGGCCATCCCTAATGAAAATTGCATCAACCAATCAGATGGTCTAATTTCCAAACTTATTTGCATAAGGAATTTATTTGCTCTCCATAACTTACTTAGGTCCTTCCTCACCCTAGTCTCATTGAAAACCTATAAAGCCAGCCAAAGATGGTTGATGAGAAGAACATTTTTGACCAATTCGCTTCTTGGTTGAAGACTATTGCATGATGGTCACATCAAAAGTAGTAAAATAGAAAACTGTTGACTGACAATACATAAACCAATCGGAATGGATTGTTTTGAATGAGTATTAATGATGGCGATTGTTGCCTTTGCCATCAATATTTTTACATATCAGTGGTCATCCATTGTATTTGACTGACTAGCCTGTGGGCCAATCAGAATATGGGGGCGCTGCTTCACTGGTGTCGTGGGTGGAGCTATGATCCGTGTCCCAGGAAATAGCAAAACAAAACTAGTAGTTTGAGCTTGACATTGATGGTGTGAAACCATCTGGTTCTACCCCATCGATGTAAAAACTATTGAACATCGACCATAACACATCGATGGCCATCCCTAATGAAAATTGCATCAACCAATCAGATGGTCTAATTTCCAAACTAATTTGCATAAGGAATTTATTTGCTCTCCATAACTTACTTAGGTCCTTCCTCACCCTAGTCTCATTGAAAACCTTTAAAACCAGCCAAAGATGGTTGATGAGAAGAACATTTTTGACCAATTCGCTTCCTGGTTGAAGACTATTTCATGATGGTCCCATCAAAAGTAGTAAAATAGAAAACTGTTGACTGACAATACATAAACCAATCTGAATGGATTGTTTTGAATGAGTATTAATGATGGTGATTGTTGCCTTTGCCATCAATGTTTTTACATATCAGTGGTCATCCATTGTATTTGACTGACTAGCCTGTGGGCCAATCAGAATATGGGGGCGCTGCTTCACTGGTGTCGTGGGTGGAGCTATGCTCCGTGTCCCAGGAAATAGCAAAACAAAACTAGTAGTTTGAGCTTGACAGTGATGGTGTGAAACCATCTGGTTCTACCCCATCGATGTAAAAACTATTGAACATCGACCATAACACATCGATGGCCATCCCTAATAAGAATTGCATCAACCAATCAGATGGTCTAATTTCCAAACTAATTTGCATAAGGAATTTATTTGCTCTCCATAACTTACTTAGGTCCTTCCTCACCCTAGTCTAATTGAAAACCTACAAAACCAGCCAAAGATGGTTGGTAACAAGAACATTCTTGACCAATTGGCTTCCTGGTTGAAGACTATTGCATGATGGTCGCATCAATAGTAGTAAAATAGAAAAATGTTGACTGACAGTACATAAACCAATCGGAATGGATTGTTTTGAAAGAGTATTAATGATGGCCATTGTTGCCTTTGCCATCAATGTTTTTACATATCAGAAGTCATCCATTGCATTTGACTGACTGGCCTGTGGGCCAATCAGAATATGGGGGCGGGCTTCACTGGTGTCGTGGGTGGAGCTATGCTCCTTGTCCCAGGAAATAGCAAAACAAAACTAGTAGTTTGAGCTTGACATTGATGGTGTGAAACCATCTGGTTCTCCCCCATAATTGTAAAAACTATTGATCATCGAAAATAACCCATCGATGGTTTATAAACATCGATGGCCGATGGCCATCCCTAATGAGAATTGCATCAACCAATCAGATGGTCTAATTTCCAAACTAATTTGCATAAGGAATGTATTTGCTCTCCACAACTTACTAAGGTCCTTCCTCAACCTAGTCTAATTGAAAACCCACAAAACCAGCCAAAGATAGTTGTTAACATGAACATTCTTGACCAATTGGCTTCGTGGTTGAAGACTATTGCATGATGGTCCCAACAAAAGTAGTAAAATAGAAAACTGTTGACTGACAGTACATAAACCAATCGGAATAAATAGTTTTGAATGAGTATTAATGATGGCCATTGTTGCCTTTGCCATCAATGTTTTAACACATCAGTGTCATCCATTGTATTTGACTGACTAGCCTGTGGGCCAATCAGAATATGGGGGCGGGGCTTCACTGGTGTCGTGGGTGGAGCTATGCTCCGTGTACCAGGAAATAGCAAAATAAAACTAGTAGTTCGAGCTTGACATTGATGGTGTGAAACCATCTGGTACTCTCACATCGATGTAAAAACTATTAGACATCGACCATAACCCATCGATGGTTTATAAACATCGATGGCCATCCCTAATGAGAATTGCATCAACCAATCAGATGGTCTAATTTCCAAACTAATTTGCATAAGGAATTTATTTGCTCTCCATAACTTACTTAGGTCCTTCCTCACCCTAGTCTAATTGAAAACCTACAAAACTAGCCAAAGATGGTGGATGACAAGAACATTCTTGACCAATTGGCTTCCTGGTTGAAGAGTATTGCATGATGGTCTCATCAAAAGTAGTAAAATAGAAAACTGTTGACTGACAGTACATAAACCAATCGGAATGGATTGTTTTGAATGAGTATTAATGATGGCCATTGTGGCCTTTGCCATCGATGTTGTTACATATCAGTGGTCAACCATTGTATTTGACTTACTGGCCTGTGGGCCAATCAGAATATGGGGGTGGGGCTTCGCTGGTGTTGTGGGTGGAGCTACGATCCGTGTACCAGGAAATAACAAAACAAAACTAGTCGTTTTAACTTGACATTGATGGTGTGAAACCATCTGGTTCTCCCCCATCGATGTCAAAACTATTGAACATCGACCATAACCCATCGATGGTTTATAAATATCGATGGTCGATGGCCGATGGCCATCCCTAATGAGAATTGCATCAACCAATCAGATGGTCTAATTTCTAAACTAATTTGCATAAGGGCTTTATTTGTTTTCCATAACTTACTTAGGTCATTCCTTACGCTAGTCTAATTGAAAACCTACAAAACCAGCCAAAGATGGTTGGTAACAAGAACATTCTTGACCAATTGGCTTCCTGGTTGAAGACTATTGCATGATGGTCGCATCAATAGTAGTAAAATAGAAAAATGTTGACTGACAGTACATAAACCAATCGGAATGGATTGTTTTGAAAGAGTATTAATGATGGCCATTGTTGCCTTTGCCATCAATGTTTTTACATATCAGAAGTCATCCATTGCATTTGACTGACTGGCCTGTGGGCCAATCAGAATATGGGGGCGGGCTTCACTGGTGTCGTGGGTGGAGCTATGCTCCTTGTCCCAGGAAATAGCAAAACAAAACTATTAGTTTGAGCTTGACATTGATGGTGTGAAACCATCTGGTTCTCCCCCATAATTGTAAAAACTATTGATCATCGAAAATAACCCATCGATGGTTTATAAACATCGATGGCCGATGGCCATCCCTAATGAGAATTGCATCAACCAATCAGATGGTCTAATTTCCAAACTAATTTGCATAAGGAATGTATTTGCTCTCCACAACTTACTAAGGTCCTTCCTCAACCTAGTCTAATTGAAAACCCACAAAACCAGCCAAAGATAGTTGTTAACATGAACATTCTTGACCAATTGGCTTCGTGGTTGAAGACTATTGCATGATGGTCCCAACAAAAGTAGTAAAATAGAAAACTGTTGACTGACAGTACATAAACCAATCGGAATAAATAGTTTTGAATGAGTATTAATGATGGCCATTGTTGCCTTTGCCATCAATGTTTTAACACATCAGTGTCATCCATTGTATTTGACTGACTAGCCTGTGGGCCAATCAGAATATGGGGGCGGGGCTTCACTGGTGTCGTGGGTGGAGCTATGCTCCGTGTACCAGGAAATAGCAAAATAAAACTAGTAGTTCGAGCTTGACATTGATGGTGTGAAACCATCTGGTACTCTCACATCGATGTAAAAACTATTAGACATCGACCATAACCCATCGATGGTTTATAAACATCGATGGCCATCCCTAATGAGAATTGCATCAACCAATCAGATGGTCTAATTTCCAAACTAATTTGCATAAGGAATTTATTTGCTCTCCATAACTTACTTAGGTCCTTCCTCACCCTAGTCTAATTGAAAACCTACAAAACTAGCCAAAGATGGTGGATGACAAGAACATTCTTGACCAATTGGCTTCCTGGTTGAAGAGTATTGCATGATGGTCTCATCAAAAGTAGTAAAATAGAAAACTGTTGACTGACAGTACATAAACCAATCGGAATGGATTGTTTTGAATGAGTATTAATGATGGCCATTGTGGCCTTTGCCATCGATGTTGTTACATATCAGTGGTCAACCATTGTATTTGACTTACTGGCCTGTGGGCCAATCAGAATATGGGGGTGGGGCTTCGCTGGTGTTGTGGGTGGAGCTACGATCCGTGTACCAGGAAATAACAAAACAAAACTAGTCGTTTTAACTTGACATTGATGGTGTGAAACCATCTGGTTCTCCCCCATCGATGTCAAAACTATTGAACATCGACCATAACCCATCGATGGTTTATAAATATCGATGGTCGATGGCCGATGGCCATCCCTAATGAGAATTGCATCAACCAATCAGATGGTCTAATTTCTAAACTAATTTGCATAAGGGCTTTATTTGTTTTCCATAACTTACTTAGGTCATTCCTTACGCTAGTCTAATTGAAAACCTACAAAACTAGCCAAAGATAGTGGATGACAAGAACATTCTTGACCAATTATCTTGCTGGTTGAAGACTATTGCATGATGGGCTCATCAAAAGTAGTAAAATAGAAAACTGTTTACTGACAGTACATAAACCAATCGGAATGGATTGTTTTGAATGAGTATTAATGATGGCCATTGTTGCCTTTGCCATCGATGTTGTTACATATCAGTGGTCATCCATTGTATTTGACTGACTGGCCTGTGGGCCAATCAGAATATGGGGGCGGGGCTTTACTGGTGTTGTGGGTGGAGCTATGCTCCGTGTACCAGGAAATAGCAAAACAAAACTAGTCGTTTTAACTTGACATTGATGGTGTGAAACCATCTGGTTCTCCCCCATCGATGTCAAAACTATTGAACATCGACCATAACCCATTGATGGTTTATAAACATCGATGGCCGATGGCCGATGGCCTTCCCTATTATGAATTGCATCAACCAATCAGATGGTCTAATTTCCAAACTAATTTGCATAAGGAATTTATTTGCTCTCCATAACTTACTTAAGTCCTTCCTCACCCTAGTCTAATTGCAAACCTTCAAAACCAGCCAATGATGGTTGATAACAAGACCATTCTTGACCAATTGGCTTACTGGTTGAAGACTATTGCATGATGGTCTCATCAAAAGTAGTAAAATAGAAAACAGTATTAATGATGGCCATTGTGGCCTTTGCCATCGATGTTGTTACATATCAGTGGTCATCCATTGTATTTGACATACTGGCCTGTGGGCCAATCAGAATATGGGGGTGGGGCTTCACTGGTGTTGTGGGTGGAGCTATGCTCCATGAACCAGGAAATAGCAAAACAAAACTAGTCGTTTTAACTTGACATTGATGGTGTGAAACCATCTGGTTCTCCCCCATCGATGTCAAAACTATTGAACGTCGACCATAACACATCGATGGTTTACTAACATCGATGGTCGATTGCCATCCCTAATGAGAATTGCATCAACCAATCAGATGGTCTAATTTCCAAACTAATTTGCATAAGGAATTTATTTGCTCTCCATAACTTACTTAGGTCCTTCCTCACCCTAGTCTAATAGAAAACCTACAAAACCAGCCTAAGATGGTTGATAACAAGAACATTCTTGACCAATTGGCTTCCGGGTTCAAGACTATTGCATGATGGTCCCATCAAAATTATTAAAATTGAAAACTGTTGACTGACAGTACATAAACCAATCGGAATGGATTGTTTTGAATGAGTATTAATGATGGCCATTGTTGCCTTTGCCATCAATGTTGTTACATATCAGTGGTCATCCATTGTATTTGACTGACTGGCCTGAGGTACAATCAGAATATGGGGGCGGGGCTTCACTGGTCTTGTGGGTGGAGCTATGCTCCGTGTACCAGGAAATAGAAAAACAAAACTAGTCGTTTGAGCTTGACATTGATGGTGTGAAACCATCTGGTTCTCCCCCATCGATCTCAAAACTATTGAACATCGAAAATAACCCATAGATGGTTTACAAACATCGATTGTTGAAGTCTATGGCCATCCCTTATGAGAATTGCATCAACCAATCAGATGGTCTTATTTCCAAACTAATTTGCATAAGAAATTTATTTGCTCTCCATAACTTACTTAGGTCCTTCCTCACCCTAGTCTAATTGAAAACCTACACAACCAGCCAAAGATGGTTGTTAACAAGAATATTCTTGACCAATTGGTTTCTTGGTTGAAGACTATTGCATGATGGTCCCATAAAAAGTAGTAAAATTGAAAACTGTTGATTGACAGTACATATACCAATCGGAATGGCTTGTTTTGAATGAGTATTAATGATAGCCCATGTTGCCTTTGCCATCGATGTTGTTACATATCAGTGGTCATCGATTGTATTTGACTGACTGGCCTGTGGGCCAATCAGAATATGGGGGCGGGGCTTCACTGGTGTCGTGGGTGGAGTTATGCTCCGTCAACCAGGAAATAGCAAAAAAAAACTAGTCGTTTTAACTTGACATTGATGGTGTGAAACCATCTGGTTCTCCCCCATCGATGTCAAAACTATTGAACATCGACCATAACACATCTATGGTTTATTAACATCGATAGTCGATGGCCATCCCTAATGAGAAGTGCATCAACCAATCAGATGGTCAAATTTCCAAACTAATTTGCATAAGGAATTTATTTGCTTTTCATAACTTACTTAGGTCCTTCCTCACCCTAGTCTAATTGAAAACCCATAAAACCAGCCAAAGATGGTTGATGAGAAGAACATTGTTGACCACTAGGCTTCCTGGTTGAAGACTATTGCATGATGGTCCCATCAAAAGTAGTAAAATAGAAAACTGTTGACTGACAATACATAAACCAATCGGAATGGATTGTTTTTAATGAGTATTAATGATGGCCATTGTTGCCTTTGCCATCAATGTTTTAACATATCAGTGTCATCCATTGTATTTGACTGACTAGCCTGTGGGCCAATCAGAATATGGGGGCGGGGCTTCACTGGTGTCGTGGATGTAGCTATGCTCCGTGTCCCAGGAAATAGCAAAACAAAACTAGTAGTTTGAGCTTGACATTGATGGTTTAAAACCATCTGGTTCTCCCCCATCGATGTCAAAACTACTGAACATCGACCATAACCCATCGATGGTTTATAAACATCGATAGCCGATGGCCATCCCTAATGAGAATTGCATCAAACAATCAGATGGTCTTATTTCCAAACTAATTTGCATAAGGAATTTATTTGCTCTCCATAACTTACTTAGGTCCTTCCTCACCCTAGTCTAATAGAAAACCTACAAAACCAGCCTAAGATGGTTGATAACAAGAACATTCTTGACCAATTGGCTTCCGGGTTTAAGACTATTGCATGATGGTCCCATCAAAATTATTAAAATTGAAAACTGTTGACTGACAGTACATAAACCAATCGGAATGGATTGTTTTGAATAAGTATTAATGATGGCCATTGTTGCGTTTGCCATCGATGTTGTTACATATCAGTGGTCATCCATTGTATTTCACTGACTGGCCTGTGGGCCAATCAGAATATGGGGGGGGCTTCACTGGTGTCGTGGGTGGAGCTATCCTCCGTGTCCCAGGAAATAGCAAAACTTGACATTGATGGTGTGAAACCATCTGGTTCTCCCCCATCGATGTAAAAACTATTGAACATCGACCATATCCCATCGATGGTTTATAAACATCGATGGCCGATGGCCATCCGTAATGATAATTGCATCAAACAATCATATGGTCTAATTTCCAAACTAATTTGCATAAGGAATTTATTTGCTCTCCATAACTTACTTAGGTCCTTCCTCACCCTAGTCTAATAGAAAACCTACAAAACCAGCCTAAGATGGTTGATAACAAGAACATTCTTAACCAATTGGCTTCCGGGTTGAAGACTATTGCATGATGGTCCCATCAAAAGTAGTAAAATAGAAAACTGTTGACTGACAATACATAAACCAATCGGAATGGATTGTTTTGAATGAGTATTAATGATGGCCATTGTTGCCTTTGCCATCAATGTTGTTACATATCAGTGGTCATCCATTGTATTTCACTGACTGGCCTGTGGGCCAATCAGAATATGGGGGTGGGGCTTCACTGGTGTCGTGGGTGGAGCTATGCTCCATGTCCCAGGAAATAGCAAAACAAAACTAGTAGTTTCAGCTTGACGTTGATGGTGTGAAACCATCTGGTTCTCCCCCATCGATGTCAAAACTATTGAACATCGACCATAACCCATCGATGGTTTATAAACATCGATGGTCGATGGCCATCCCTAATGAGAATTGCATCAACCAATCAGATGGTCTTATTTCCAAACTAATTTGCATAAGGAATTTATTTGCTCTCCATAACTTACTTAGGTCCTTCCTCACCCTAGTCTAATAGAAAACCTACAAAACCAGCCTAAGATGGTTGATAACAAGAACATTCTTGACCAATTGGCTTCCGGGTTGAAGACTATTGCATGATGGTCCCATCAAAATTATTAAAATTGAAAACTGTTGACTGACAGTACATAAACCAATCGGAATGGAATGTTTTGAATGAGTATTAATGATGGCCATTGTTGCCTTTGCCATCGATGTTGTTACATATCAGTGGTCATCCATTGTATTTCACTGACTGGCCTGTGGGCCAATCAGAATATGGGGGTGGGGCTTCACTGGTGTTGTGGGTAGAGCTATCCTCCGTGTCCCAGGAAATAGCAAAACAAAACTAGTAGTTTCAGCTTGACATTGATTGTGTGAAACCATCTGGTTCTCCCCCATCGATGTCAAAACTATTGAACATCGACCATAACCCATCGATGGTTTACAAACATCGATGGTCGATGGCCATCCCTAATGAGAATTGCATCAACCAATCAGATGGTCTTATTTCCAAACTAATTTGCATAAGGAATTTATTTGCTCTCCATAACTTTCTTAGGTCCTTCCTCACCCTAGTCTAATAGAAAACCTACAAAACCAGACTAAGATGGTTGATGAGAAGAACATTCTTGACCAATTGGCTTCCTGGTTGAAGACTATTGCATGATGGTCCCATCAAAATTATTAAAATTGAAAACTGTTGACTGACAGTACATAAACCAGTCGGAATGGATTGTTTTGAATGAGTATTAATGGTGGCCATTGTTGCCTTTTCCATCAATGTAAGATCGCTTCTCTGCCTTTTGGCTCAGACCGAAGTTCATTTCTAAGGTCTGGGCCAGGGGCTTGTAGGGTCCTCCTCGTGGGGAGCCCTAGGATCTTTCGGATCTACACTTGTACAGCATGGCTGGTGTACGGAATACCTTTCGATTACTGGTGGAAGAAGAAAAGAGGAACGAACATCGTTTGGTGTTTATCGTGAAGGAGTTGCTGGAGAATATTGGAGGAGCGTCGTTGCAGCAGATTTTCTGTATACAGGACTTCCCGACTCAGGGTATTTATGATGTTACCTTTATTCGCAATGGTATTTGTCTGACGGTTTTTGAGAGGCTTAAGAGAGAGTTGGATAAGCCTGAGTTGAGTTTTGTGAAAATTATTCCACTCTATGCAGCTCAAGAGATTCCAATTACAGTGCATGTTTACAACCCTTTTACTGATATTAAGATAATCAAGAACTTTTTGATGCGGTATTGCTCAAGCCTCAGGGGGGGTGTAAAATTAACAAACCAATTTGGGATCTTTAATGGAAAGATCAGGTTTTTCGCAAAATTGAAGGTAGATCCAGATCGTATTGGAAGCATGATGCACCCCCCAGCCAATTTTACCATTGCAGGGCATAGAGGGTTCCTCTTTTACCCCGGCCAGCCTAGTTATTGTCGGAAATGTTTCACATTTGGGCACGTCAAAGAAGACTGCCCAACTGGCAAAGTGTGCAGAAACTGTAAACGCACATGTCATGAGGCTGGTAGCTGTACACAGCCCAAAGTATGTGATATCTGTGGTAAGCCTGGACACACGTGTCGGGTGTGCCCGGTTGCAAAAATATATGAAAGAAGGAGGATGATTGAGGAGGAAGAGAGAAATAAAGAAAGGGAGTAGAGGTCGGAGAGAATGGCTTACTCTGAGGCATTGAGACGCGGCTGCGAAAAATCCTACATGGATGAAATGCCTGTAGATCAGTCTCCAGATGCAACGAATTTGGCTAATGAGTCACAGGGTGTTGAGAAAACTCGGAACCCTGAGGCTGAAACAGCTGGGATGATGGTAGAAGAGCACCTGAGTGATATTGTGGAAAATATCAGTAGCCCTGAAGAAGATAATGCATCTTTGCAAATTGAGTGGGAGAAGTCAGGTGTGGACAATACGAATGAAGGTGCCACTGACGGCCTGTCTACCCGTAAAGCGGAAGGACAGGTAGAGAGATGTTCAAAAAAGGCAAAGATTGAAGATTTGTCTAGCGAGAGTGAGTCGATGGATGAATTAAATCCTAGACTCCCTCTGTTGTTGCGCTCGCCCGCGAACTCAGCTGCATCCTCTGATTTTTTAGGAGAAGGTGTGGAGGAGAGCTTCAAAGAGACTACGGGTTTCTGTGGGGGTCAACAAGGGGATGGGTGAAAACGAAATTATGGAAGAGAAACTTTTTGAAAATCAAAGTCCAGACATGGCAATACATGTTGTACACCATGAAATTTGAAGGTGTCAAATTATTCACATGCTCACAAGGTCTGGGTTGGGTGTATGGCTGATTCCTTTTTAAAGCCATGACCTTTGAAGTTTTTTTGAGAGTTGCCTCACTAAATGTGAGAGTGATCAAAAGCAGAGCCAGAAGATTGGCAGTTTTTGATGAGTTATCTAAGTTTAAAGTCGATATTTTATGTTTGCAAGAGTGCGGGATCTCTGAAAGGGTTAAAATTGATGAATGGGTCTATGGTGAATGTGTATGGTCCGGGTCTGACCAGAATAAAAACGATGGGGTGGGATTGTTAATTAGAAATAAAGAGGTTAAAATTATTAGTTCTAGTGTAGTGGTGGGGGGAAGGTGTATAATAGTTATTCTTAGTTATAGAGGGTGGAAGTTTAGAATTGTATGTGTGTATGGGTCTGCCTGTAAAAAAGAAAGGTATGAACTTTTTGAGAAGATGAGGTTGTTTTTGCCGGGGAGAATCCCTACTTTTGTTTTGGGTGATTTCAATTGTATTATTGATAAGAGAGATAGGAAGGGGAGAGGGGATGGTAAGATAGATGTGTCTGGGAATTTTTTAAGGCAAATAATTGACGATCTTTCTTTTGTGGATGTTGCAGTAGAGCGGATGGGTAAGCCTCCACCAGTAACCTATCGAGCGGATAGGGGTGGGAGTGAATCCAGAATAGATTTTCTTTTGACGTCCAATGATATTAAGTGTGTTAATTTTTTTCAGAAACAGGTCCCGTTTTCTGATCATGAGTGCCTGATTGGGCATTTTGTTGGAAAGTCTGAATGTATGTATGGTAAGGGTAACTGGAAGCTGAATGTGAAGTTATTGGAGGATGTTGTGGTACGGAAGGAGTTTGAGAGAAGATATAGGTATTGGTGTGAAAGGAAGAATGAGTTTAATGATATTTTGGTATGGTGGGATTGGGTGAAAGGAAAGATGAAAGGCTTTTTTTCAGAAAAATGGTTATAGGTTGGCTGCACGGAAGCGAATGAGGTATGAGTCCTTGAATAAAAGGTTGAGTTTTTTGTATAAAATGAGAGAGAATGGGTATGAAGTTTGTGAGGAGATTGAGGGGGTGCGAGTTGAGATTAAGAAGTGTTTGTATGAAAGGGGTTGTGAGATTATGTATAGATCTAAAATTGAGTGTATGGAGAAGGATGAAAGGTGCACTAGGTTTTACTTTAAAAAGGTATGTAAGGCAAATAAAGAGATGAATGCGGTTTATGATGAGAATGGGTGTGAAGTGAGAGATAGTGAGTTGTTGGGAGTGATTGTAAGATTTTATAAGGGATTGTATGGTAATAAATGGTGTGATAGTTGTTTGGAAGAGGATGTTTTGGGAGTTTTGGAAAATAAAGTGCCGAGGGAGGATATTCCTATGTTATGTAAAGCGGTGTCTGAAGAGGAAATAAGATCTGTGATCGCAAGTGCGGAACGGAATAAAACGCCTGGGGCAGATGGGTTTCCAGTTGAATTGTATAGTATGTATTGGGATGTGATTGGTAAAGACTTGTGTGAAGTGTGTAAGTTTATGTTTTTGAATGGAAGGATAAGTGGGTCAATGAAAGAAGGGATTGTTGTGCTTGTGTTTAAGAAAGGTGAGAGAATGGTACTGGACAACTGGAGGCCAATTACCCTGCTAAACGCAGACTATAAAATCTATGCGAAGTTATTGGCAAATCGTATGCGGGAGGTCATTGGTCAAATAATTGAAGAGGATCAGGTATGCGCGGTCCCGGACAGGAGGATGTCTGATAATCTAGGGCTGTTGCGGGATATAATTAAGGATTGTCTGGATAGGAAACAGAAGTGTATGGTGCTAGCACTGGACTTTGAGAAAGCCTTTGATCGTGTGTCTCATGTATATATGTTTCGTGTGTTAGTGCGTATGGGGTTTCCGGTTGATTTTGTTAAATGTATTAGGAGTTTGTATGAGGACATTAGTAGTAAAATAATGGTGAATGGGGTAGTAAGTGAGAGTGTGAGAGTGGAGTCTGGGGTGAGACAGGGCTGCCCTATGTCCCCGATTGCCTTTATATGTGCAATTGAGCCTCTCTTGCAGTTGATACGGAGGGATAAGATGGTACGTGGTGTGGTAGTGCCTGGTAGTGGGGGTAGGAGTGTAAAGGTATTAAGTTACATGGACGATGTTGCGATTGTGTGTGAGAATGAGTGTGCTTTGAGAAGGGTAAAGTTATTGATTGGGTTTTTTTGTTGTGTATCAGCATTTAAAGTTCATTGGAAGAAATCGAAATTAAAGAGTTTTGGGGATGGGAGGGAAATGATCGAGGATATAGAATGTGAGAATGGAAGTTTGAAAGTTTTAGGGGTTAAGTTTGATGAGAGATTGAGGGGAGATGAAAGTTGGGAAGAATGTGGTGTGAAAATAGCGAAAAAGTTGGATTTTTGGAGAATGCGTGAATTGTCGTTGACTGGTAAGGTAGTAGTGGTTAAAAATGTTATTTTGCCAATTATTTTGTTTGTTGCAAGTGTGTTTCCTCCTAGTATTAGTTGTTTGAGACGAGTGAACAGAATTATTTTTCTATTTTTTTGGGGGTGTAAAATGGAAAGACTCAAAAGAGAATATGTCGTGAAAGAGAGGGAAAATGGAGGTATGGGGTTCCCTGATCTGGAAGTGTATTTGGGCCTAAATTATATGGTGTTAGTGTTAAGGTTGATTGAAAAAGAAAGTAAAGCGGCATGCATGACAAAGTTTATGGCTGGGTGGATGCTTTGTGGATTAGGGTGGAGGGAAAGGGTATTAACGTTACCAATGGCCTTCAGTTGTCCAGTATGGTATTGTGTGGTTGAAAAATTTGTTAAAAAGTATGAGTTGTTGGGTATGCCTGTTAAGGATCTGAGAGAAAGGAAGAAGGTTATGAAAGTGTTAAGGATGTGTGAAACTGTATGTAATATTGAGTTATTAAGATCAAGTGAGGCTGAAAAGGTGTGGAAGAAAATTGGGATGAATGGGATGACGAATAAGCAGCGTGAGATAGTTTGGATGTGTATGCATGGGGTTTTACCGGTGCGGTATGTACAAAAAAAGAGAGATTTAGTAAGTTCGGAGGTGTGTCCCAGGCGGGGATGTGGTGGTACGGAAACTATAATGCATGTAATGTGGAACTGTGAGTTTGGGTATGCTGTGTGGAAAGGTGTGGGTGGACTTTGTAAAGAGATTGGTGGAATTAGTGCTGTATCTTGGAGAGTGGCGATGTTTGGTATGGGGGTTTGTGAGGGGATGAAAGAAAGATGTTTGTGGATTATTATGGCATGTGTGATGGAGGTTTTGTGGAATGCGCGGAATATGAGTGTGTATAAGAATGAAGAATGGAGTGTGAATGATTGTGTGAGAATGGTTCTGGCTAAGTTGTATGTGGTTTATAGAATGGATTGTAAGAAAGGTGATGGTTTTGATGCAGAAGGGGTATGGAAGTTTCTGAAATGGAAACAAGTGGTTAAATATGTTTAGATAAAATGTGATTGGCCAAGTTAGGGTCTAATAGTTTTTTTTCAGTCTTAAGAATTATTATTGTATTTTTCTGTATATTTTATGTGTGAACCATGAGGATGACGATTAAAAGTGAGAGAATGCTTCGGTCTATTCATCTGAGTAGTAATGGAGCAAAACTTTTAATTAACCTGAATGGTTTAAAAAAAAAAAAAAAAAAAAAAAAAAAATTGGCTTCCGGGTTGAAGACTATTGCATGATGGTCCCATCAAATGTAGTAAATTAGAAAACTGTTGACTGACAATACATAAACCAATAGGAATGGATTGTTTTGAATGAGTATTAATGATGGCCATTGTTGCCTTTGCCATCAATGTTGTTACATATCAGTGGTCATCCATTGTATTTCACCGACTGGCCTGTGGGCCAATCAGAATATGGGGGTGGGGCTTCACTGGTGTCGTGGGTAGAGCTATCCTCCGTGTCCCAGGAAATAGCAAAACAAAACTAGTAGTTTCAGCTTGACATTGATTGTGTGAAACCATCTGGTTCTCCCCCATCGATGCCAAAACTATTGAACATCGACCATAACCCATCGATGGTTTATAAACATCGATGGTCGATGGCCATCCCTAATGAGAATTGCATCAACCAATCAGATGGTCTTATTTCCAAACTAATTTGCATAAGGAATTTATTTGCTCTCCATAACTTACTTAGGTCCTTCCTCACCCTAGTCTAATAGAAAACCTACAAAACCAGCCTAAGATGGTTGATAACAAGAACATTCTTGACCAATTGGCTTCCGGGTTGAAGACTATTGCATGATGGTCCCATCAAAATTATTAAAATAGAAAACTGTTGACTGACAATACATAAACCAATCGGAATGGATTGTTTTGAATGAGTATTAATGATGGCCATTGTTGCCTTTGCCATCGATGTTGTTACATATCAGTGGTCATCCATTGTATTTGACTGACTGGCCTGTGGGCCAATCAGAATATGGGGGTGGGGCTTCACTGGTGTCGTGGGTGGAGCTATCCTCCGTGTCCCAGGAAATAGCAAAACAAAACTAGTAGTTTGAGCTTGACATTGATGGTGTGAAACCTTCTGGTTCTCCCCCATCGATGTAAAAACTATTGAACATCGACCATAACCCATCGATGGTTTATAAACATCGATGGCCGATGGCCATCCCTAATGAGAATTGCATCAAACAATCATATGGTCTAATTTCCAAACTAATTTGCATAAGGAATTTATTTGCTCTCCATAACTTACTTAGGTCCTTCCTCACCCTAGTCTAATAGAAAACCTACAAAAGCAGCCTAAGATGGTTGATAACAAGAACATTCTTGACCAATTGGCTTCCAGGTGGAAGACTATTGCATGATGGTCCCATCAAAAGTAGTCAAATAGAAAACTGTTGACTGACAATACATAAACCAATCGGAATGGATTGTTTTGAATGAGTATTAATGATGGCCAGTGTTGCCTTTGCCATCAATGTTGTTACATATCAGTGGTCATCCATTGTATTTCACTGACTGGCCTGTGGGCCAATCAGAATATGGGGGTGGGGCTATGCTCCATGTCCCAGTAAATAGCAAAACAAAACTAGTAGTTTCAGCTTGACATTGATGGTGTGAAACCATCTGGTTCTCCCCCATCAATGTCAAAACTATTGAACATCGACCATAACCCATCGATGGTTTACAAACATCGATGGTCGATGGCCATCCCTAATGAGAATTGCATCAACCAATCAGATGGTCTAATTTCCAAACTAATTTGCATAAGGAATTTATTTGCTCTCTATAACTTACTTTGGTCCTTCCTCACCCTAGTCTAATTGAAAACCTATAACACCAGAAAATATGGTTGATGAGAAGAACATTCTTGACCAATTGGCTTCCTGGTTGATGACTATTGCATGATGGTCCCATCAAAAGTAGTAAAATTGAAAACTGTTGACTGACAGTGCATAAACCAATCGGAATGGATTGTTTTGAATGAGTATTAATGATGGCCATTGTTGCCTTTGCCATCGATGTTGTTACATATCAGTGGTCATCCATTGTATTTCACTGACTGGCCTGTGGGCCATTTAGAATATGGGGGTGGGGCTTCACTGGTGTCGTGGGTGGAGCTATCCTCCGTGTCCCAGGAAATAGCAAAACAAAACTAGTAGTTTGAGCTTGACATTGATGGTGTGAAACCATCTGGTTCTCCCCCATCGATGTAAAAACTATTGAACATCGAACATAACCCATCGATGGTTTATAAACATCGATGGCCGATGACCATTTATAATGAGAATTGCATCAAACAATCATATGGTCTAATTTCCAAACTAATTTGCATAAGGAATTAATTTGCTCTCCATAACTTACTTAGGTCCTTCCTCACCCTAGTCTAATAGAAAACCTACAAAACCAGCCTAAGATGGTTGATAACAAGAACATTCTTGACCAATTGGCTTCCGGGTAGAAGAGTATTGCATGATGGTCCCATCAAAATTATTAAAATTGAAAACTGTTGACTGACAGTACATAAACCAATCGGAATGGATTGTTTTGAATGAGTATTAATGATGGCCATTGTTGCCTTTGCCATCAATGTTGTTACATATCAGTGGTCATCCATTGTATTTCACTGACTGGCCTGTGGGCCAATCAGAATATGGGGGTGGGGCTTCACTGGTGTCGTGGGTGGAGCTATCCTCCGTGTCCCAGGAAATAGCTAAACAAAACTAGTAGTTTGAGCTTGACATTGATGGTGTGAAACCATCTGGTTCTCCCCCATCAATGTAAAAACTATTGAACATCGACCATAACCCATCGATGGTTTATAAACATCGATGGCCGATGGCCATCCCTAATGAGAATTGCATCAAACAATCATATGGTCTAATTTCCAATCTAATTTGCGTAAGGAATTTATTTGCTCTCCATAACTTACTTAGGTCCTTCCTCACCATAGTCTAATAGAAAACCTAAAAAACCAGCCTAAGATGGTTGATAACAAGAACATTCTTGACCAATTGGCTTCCTGGTTGAAGACTATTGCATGATGGTCCCAGCTAAAGTAGTAAAATTGAAAACTGTTAATTGACAGTACATATACCAATTGGAATGGATTGTTTTGAATGAGTATTAATGTTGGCCATTGTTGCCTTTGCAATCGATGTTGTTACATATCAGTGGTCATCCATTGTATTTGACTGACTGGCCTGTGGGCCAATCAGAATATGGGGGCGGGGCTTCACTGGTGTCGTGGGTGAAGTTATGCTCCGTCAACCAGGAAATAGCAAAACAAAACTAGTAGTTTTAACTTGACATTGATGGTGTGAAACCATCTGGTTCTCCCCCATCGATGTCAAAACTATTGAACATCGACCATAACACATCGATGGTTTAAAAACATCGATGGTCGATGGCCATCCCTAATGAGAATTGCATCAACCAATCAGATGGTCTAATTTCCAAACTAATTTGCATAAGGAATTTATTTGCTCTCCATAACTTACTTAGGTCCTTCCTCACCCTAGTCTAATAGAAAACCTACAAAACCAGCCAAAGATGGTTGATAAAAAGAACATTCTTGACCAATTGGCTTTCTGGTTGATGACTATTGTCATGATGGTCCCATCAAAAGTAGTAAAATTGAAAACTGTTGACTGACAGTGCATAAACCAATTGGAATGGATTGTTTTGAATGAGTATTAATGATGGCCATTGTTGCCTTTGCCATCAATGTTGTTACATATCAGTGGTCATCCATTGTATTTCACTGACTGGCCTGTGGGCCAATCAGAATATGGGGGTGGGGCTTCACTGGTGTCGTGGGTGGAGCTATCCTCCGTGTCCCAGGAAATAGCTAAACAAAACTAGTAGTTTGAGCTTGACATTGATGGTGTGAAACCATCTGGTTCTCCCCCATCAATGTAAAAACTATTGAACATCGACCATAACCCATCGATGGTTTATAAACATCGATGGCCGATGGCCATCCCTAATGAGAATTGCATCAAACAATCATATGGTCTAATTTCCAATCTAATTTGCGTAAGGAATTTATTTGCTCTCCATAACTTACTTAGGTCCTTCCTCACCATAGTCTAATAGAAAACCTAAAAAACCAGCCTAAGATGGTTGATAACAAGAACATTCTTGACCAATTGGCTTCCTGGTTGAAGACTATTGCATGATGGTCCCATCAAAAGTATTAAAATTGAAAACTGTTAATTGACAGTACATATACCAATTGGAATGGATTGTTTTGAATGAGTATTAATGTTGGCCATTGTTGCCTTTGCAATCGATGTTGTTACATATCAGTGGTCATCCATTGTATTTGACTGACTGGCCTGTGGGCCAATCAGAATATGGGGGCGGGGCTTCACTGGTGTCGTGGGTGAAGTTATGCTCCGTCAACCAGGAAATAGCAAAACAAAACTAGTAGTTTTAACTTGACATTGATGGTGTGAAACCATCTGGTTCTCCCCCATCGATGTCAAAACTATTGAACATCGACCATAACACATCGATGGTTTAAAAACATCGATGGTCGATGGCCATCCCTAATGAGAATTGCATCAACCAATCAGATGGTCTAATTTCCAAACTAATTTGCATAAGGAATTTATTTGCTCTCCATAACTTACTTAGGTCCTTCCTCACCCTAGTCTAATAGAAAACCTACAAAACCAGCCAAAGATGGTTGATAAAAAGAACATTCTTGACCAATTGGCTTTCTGGTTGATGACTATTGTCATGATGGTCCCATCAAAAGTAGTAAAATTGAAAACTGTTGACTGACAGTGCATAAACCAATTGGAATGGATTGTTTTGAATGAGTATTAATGATGGCCATTGTTGCCTTTGCCATCAATGTTTTTACATATCAGTGTCATCCATTGTATTTGACTGACTAGCCTGTGGGCCAATCAGAATATGGGGGTGGGGCTTCACTGGTGTCGTGGGTGAAGTTATGCTCCGTCAACCAGGAAATAGCAAAACAAAACTAGTAGTTTTAACTTGACATTGATGGTGTGAAACCATCTGGTTCTCCCCCATCGATGTCAAAACTATTGAACATTGACCATAACACATCGATGGTTTAAAAACATCGATGGTCGATGGCCATCCCTAATGAGAATTGCATCAACCAATCAGATGGTCTAATTTCCAAACTAATTTGCATAAGGAATTTATTTGCTCTCCATAACTTACTTAGGTCCTTCCTCACCCTAGTCTAATAGAAAACCTACAAAACCAGCCAAAGATGGTTGATAAAAAGAACATTCTTGACCAATTGGCTTTCTGGTTGATTACTATTGCATGATGGTCCCATCAAAAGTAGTAAAATTGAAAACTGTTGATTGACAGTACATATACCAATCGGAATGGATTGTTTTGAATGAGTATTAATGATGGCCATTGTTGCCTTTGCAATCGATGTTGTTACATATCAGTGGTCATCCATTGTATTTCACTGACTGGCCTGTGGGCCAATCAGAATATGGGGGCGGGGCTTCACTGGTGTCGTGGGTGAAGTTATGCTCCGTCAACCAGGAAATAGCAAAACAAAACTAGTCGTTTTAACTTGACATTGATGGTGTGAAACCATCTGGTTCTCCCCCATCGATGTCAAAACTATTGAACATCGACCATAACCCATCGATGGTTTATAAACATCGATGGCCGATGGCCATCCCTAATGAGAATTGCATCAACCAATCAGATGGTCTTATTTCCAAACTAATTTGCATAAGGAATTTATTTGCTCTCCATAACTTACTTAGGTCCTTCCTCACCCTAGTCTAATAGAAAACCTACAAAACCAGCCTAAGATGGTTGATAACAAGAACATTCTTGACCAATTGGCTTCCGGGTAGAAGAGTATTGCATGATGGTCCCATTAAAATTGAAAACTGTTGACTGACAGTACATAAACCAATCGGAATGGATTGTTTTGAATGAGTATTAATGATGGCCATTGTTGCCTTTGCCATCAATGTTTTTACATATCAGTGTCATCCATTGTATTTGACTGACTAGCCTGTGGGCCAATCAGAATATGGGGGTGGGGCTTCACTGGTGTCGTGGGTGGAGCTTCACTGGTGTCGTGGGTGGAGCTATGCTCCGTGTCCCAGGAAATTGCAAAACAAAACTAGTAGTTTCAGCTTGACATTGATGGTGTAAAACCATCTGGTTCTCCCCCATCGATGTCAAAATTATTGAACATCGACCATAACACATCGATGGTTTACAAACATCGATGGTCGATGGCCATCGCTAATGAGAATTGCATCAACCAATCAGATGGTCTAATTTCCAAACTAATTTGCATAAGGAATTTATTTGCTCTCCATAACTTACTTTGGTCCTTCCTCACCCTAGTCTAATAGAAAACCTAAAAAAAACAGCCAAAGATGGTTGATAAAAAGAACATTCTTGACCAATTGGCTTTCTGGTTGATGACTATTGCATGATGGTCCCATCAAAAGTAGTAAAATTGAAAACTGTTGACTGACAGTGCATAAACCATTCGGAATGGATTGTTTTGAATGAGTATTAATGATGGCCATTGTTGCCTTTGCAATCGATGTTGTTACATATCAGTGGTCATCCATTGTATTTCACTGACTGGCCTGTTGGCCAATCAGAATATGGGGGCGGGGCTTCACTGGTGTCGTGGGTGAAGTTATGCTCCGTCAACCAGGAAATAGCAAAACAAAACTAGTCGTTTTAACTTGACATTGATGGTGTGAAACCATCTGGTTCTCCCCCATCGATGTCAAAACTATTGAACATCGACCATAACCCATCGATGGTTTATAAACATCGATGGCCAATGGCCATCCCTAATGAGAATTGCATCAACCAATCAGATGGTCTTATTTCCAAACTAATTTGCATAAGGAATTTATTTGCTCTCCATAACTTACTTAGGTCCTTCCTCACCCTAGTCTAATAGAAAACCTACAAAACCAGCCTAAGATGGTTGATAACAAGAACATTCTTGACCAATTGGCTTCCGGGTAGAAGAGTATTGCATGATGGTCCCATTAAAATTGAAAACTGTTGACTGACAGTACATAAACCAATCGGAATGGATTGTTTTGAATGAGTATTAATGATGGCCATTGTTGCCTTTGCCATCAATGTTTTTACATATCAGTGTCATCCATTGTATTTGACTGACTAGCCTGTGGGCCAATCAGAATATGGGGGTGGGGCTTCACTGGTGTCGTGGGTGGAGCTTCACTGGTGTCGTGGGTGGAGCTATGCTCCGTGTCCCAGGAAATTGCAAAACAAAACTAGTAGTTTCAGCTTGACATTGATGGTGTAAAACCATCTGGTTCTCCCCCATCGATGTCAAAATTATTGAACATCGACCATAACACATCGATGGTTTACAAACATCGATGGTCGATGGCCATCGCTAATGAGAATTGCATCAACCAATCAGATGGTCTAATTTCCAAACTAATTTGCATAAGGAATTTATTTGCTCTCCATAACTTACTTTGGTCCTTCCTCACCCTAGTCTAATAGAAAACCTAAAAAAAACAGCCAAAGATGGTTGATAAAAAGAACATTCTTGACCAATTGGCTTTCTGGTTGATGACTATTGCATGATGGTCCCATCAAAAGTAGTAAAATTGAAAACTGTTGACTGACAGTGCATAAACCATTCGGAATGGATTGTTTTGAATGAGTATTAATGATGGCCATTGTTGCCTTTGCCATCAATGTTTTTACATATCAGTGTCATCCATTGTATTTGACTGACTAGCCTGTGGGCCAATCAGAATATGGGGGTGGGGCTTCACTGGTGTCGTGGGTGGAGCTATGCTCCGTGTCCCAGGAAAATGCAAAACAAAACTAGTAGTTTCAGCTTGACATTGATGGTGTGAAACCATCTGGTTCTCCCCCATCGATGTCAAAACTATTGAACATCGACCATAACACATCGATGGTTTACAAACATCGATGGTAGATGGCCATCGCTAATGAGAATTGCATCAACCAATCAGATGGTCTAATTTCCAAACTAATTTGCATAAGGAATTTATTTGCTCTCCATAACTTACTTAGGTCCTTCCTCACCCTAGTCTAATTGAAAACCTATAAAACCAGCCAAAGATGGTTGATGAGAAGAACATTCTTGACCAATTGGCTTCCTGGTTGAAGACTATTGCATGATGGTCCCATCAAAAGTAGTAAAATTGAAAACTGTTGACTGACAGTGCATAAACCAATCGGAATGTATTGTTTTGAATGAGTATTAATGATGGCCATAGTTGCCTTTGCTATCAATGTTGTTACATATCAGTGGTAATCCATTGTATTTGACTGACTGGCCTGTGGTACAATCAGAATATGGGGGCGGGGCTTCACTGGTGTCGTTTGAGGAGCTATGCTCTGTGTCCCAGGAAATAGCAAAACAAAACTAGTAGTTTGAGCTTGACATTGATGGTGTGAAACCATCTGGTTCTCCCCCATCGATGTCATAACTATTGAACATCGACCATAACCCATCGATGGTTTACAAACATCGATGGCCGATGACCATCCCTAATGAGAATTGCATCAAACAATCATATGGTCTAATTTCCAAACTAATTTGCATAAGGATATTATTTGCTCTCCATAACTTACTTAGGTCCTTCCTCACCCTAGTCTAATAGAAAACCAGCCAACGATGGTTGATAAAAAGAACATTCTTGACCAATTGGCTTTCTGGTTGATGACTATTGCATGATGGTCCCATCAAAAGTAGTAAAATTGAAAACTGTTGACTGACAGTGCATAAACCAATAGGAATGGAATGTTTTGAATGAGTATTAGTGATGGCCATTGTTGCCTTTGCAATCGATGTTTTTACATATCAGTGTCATCCATTGTATTTGACTGACTAGCCTGTGGGCCAATCAGAATATGGGGGTGGGGCTTCACTGGTGTCGTGGGTGAAGTTATGCTCCGTCAACCAGGAAATAGCAAAACAAAACTAGTAGTTTTAACTTGACATTGATGGTGTGAAACCATCTGGTTCTCCCCCATCGATGTCAAAACTATTGAACATCGACCATAACACATCGATGGTTTAAAAACATCGATGGTCGATGGCCATCCCTAATGAGAATTGCATCAACCAATCAGATGGTCTAATTTCCAAACTAATTTGCATAAGGAATTTATTTGCTCTCCATAACTTACTTAGGTCC
Organism: Crinia signifera; assembly: GCF_055691185.1. Taxonomy (NCBI): domain Eukaryota; kingdom Metazoa; phylum Chordata; class Amphibia; order Anura; family Myobatrachidae; genus Crinia; species Crinia signifera. The sequence continues at coordinate 165,257,271 of NC_139218.1, read as the reverse complement.
TTCCTCACCCTAGTCTAATTGAAAACCTATAAGACCAGCCACAGATGGTTGATGAGAAGAACATTCTTGACCAATTGGCTTCCTGGTTGAAGACTATTGCATGATGGTCCCATCAAAAGTAGTAAAATTGAAAACTGTTGATTGACAGTACATATACCAATCGGAATGGATTGTTTTGAATGAGTATTAATGATGGCCATTGTTGCCTTTGCAATCGATGTTGTTACATATCAGTGGTCATCCATTGTATTTCACTGACTGGCCTGTGGGCCAATCAGAATATGGGGGCGGGGCTTCACTGGTGTCGTGGGTGAAGTTATGCTCCGTCAACCAGGAAATAGCAAAACAAAACTAGTCGTTTTAACTTGACATTGATGGTGTGAAACCATCTGGTTCTCCCCCATCGATGTCAAAACTATTGAACATCGACCATAACCCATCGATGGTTTATAAACATCGATGACCGATGGCCATCCCTAATGAGAATTGCATCAACCAATCAGATGGTCTTATTTCCAAACTAATTTGCATAAGGAATTTATTAGCTCTCCATAACTTACTTAGGTCCTTCCTCACCCTAGTCTAATAGAAAACCTACAAAACCAGCCTAAGATGGTTGATAACAAGAGCATTCTTGACCAATTGGCTTCCGGGTAGAAGAGTATTGTATGATGGTCCCATCAAAATTATTAAAATTGAAAACTGTTGACTGACAGTACATAAACCAATCGGAATGGATTGTTTTGAATGAGTATTAATGATGGCCATTGTTGCCTTTGCCATCGATGTTGTTACATATCAGTGGTCATCCATTGTATTTCACTGACTGGCCTGTGGGCCAATTAGAATATGGGGGTGGGGCTTCACTGGTGTCGTGGGTGGAGCTGTCCTCCGTGTCCCAGGAAATAGCAAAACAAAACTAGTCGTTTTAACTTGACATTGATGGTGTGAAACCATCTGGTTCTCCCCCATCGATGTCAAAACTATTGAACATCGACCATAACCCATCGATGATTTATAAACATCGATGGCCGATGGCCATCCCTAATGAGAATTGCATCAACCAATCAGATGGTCTTATTTCCAAACTAATTTGCATAAGGAATTTATTTGCTCTCCATAACTTACTTAGGTCCTTCCTCACCCTAGTCTAATAGAAAACTTAAAAAAACAGCCAAAGATGGTTGATAAAAAGAACATTCTTGACCAATTGGCTTTCTGGTTGATGACTATTGCATGATGGTCCCATCAAAAGTAGAAAAATTGAAGACTGTTGACTGACAGTGCATAAACCAATCGGAACGGATTGTTTTGAATGAGTATTAATGATGGCCATTGTTGCCTTTGCCATCAATGTTTTTACATATCAGTGTCATCCATTGTATTTGACTGACTAGCCTGTGGGCCAATCAGAATATGGGGGTGGGGCTTCACTGGTGTCGTGGGTGGAGCTATACTCCGTGTCCCAGGAAATTGCAAAACAAAACTAGTAGTTTCAGCTTGACATTGATGGTGTGAAACCATCTGGTTCTCCCCCATCGATGTCATAACTATTGAACATCGACCATAACCCATCGATGGTTTATAAACATCGATGGCCGATGGCCATCCCTAATGAGAATTGCATCAACCAATCAGATGGTCTAATTTCCAAACTTATTTGCATAAGGAATTTATTTGCTCTCCATAACTTACTTAGGTCCTTCCTCACCCTAGTCTAATAGAAAACCTAAAAAAACCAGCCAAAGATGGTTGATAACAAGAACATTCTTGACCAATTGGCTTCCGGGTAGAATATGGGGGTGGGGCTATCCTCTGTGTCCCAGGAAACAGCAAAACAAAACTAGTAGTTTGAGCTTGACATTGATGGTGTGAAACCATCTGGTTCTCCCCCATCGATGTAAAAACTATTGAACATCGACCATAACCCATCGATGGTTTATAAACATCGATGGCCGATGGCCATCCCGAATGAGAATTGCATCAAACAATCATATGGTCTAATTTCCAAACTAATTTGCGTAAGGAATTTATTTGCTCTCCATAACTTACTTTGGTCCTTCCTCACCCTAGTCTAATAGAAAACCTAAAAAACCAGCCAAAGATGGTTGATAAAAAGAACATTCTTGACCAAGTGGCTTCCTGGTTGAAGACTATTGCATGATGGTCCCATCAAAATTATTAAAATTGAAAACTGTTGACTGACAGTACATAAACCAATCGGAATGGATTGTTTTGAATGAGTATTAATGATGGCCATTGTTGCCTTTGCCATCGATGTTGTTACATATCAGTGGTCATCCATTGTATTTGACTGACTGGCCTGTGGGCCAATCAGAATATGGGGGCGGGGCTTCACTGGTGTCGTGGGTGGAGCTGTGCTCCGTGTCCCAGGAAATTGCAAAACAAAACTAGTAGTTTTAACTTGACATTGATGGTGTGAAACCATCTGGTTCTCCCCCATCGATGTCAAAACTATTGAATATCGACCATAACACATCGATGGTTTAAAAACATCGATGGTCGATGGCCATCCCTAATGAGAATTGCATCAACCAATCAGATGGTCTAATTTCCAAACTAATTTGCATAAGGAATTTATTTGCTCTCCATAACTTACTTAGGTCCTTCCTCACCCTAGTCTAATTGAAAACCTATAAGACCAGCCACAGGTGGTTGATGAGAAGAACATTCTTGACCAATTGGCTTCCTGGTTGAAGACTATTGCATGATGGTCCCATCAAAAGTAGTAAAATTGAAAACTGTTGATTGACAGTACATATACCAATCGGAATGGATTGTTTTGAATGAGTATTAATGATGGCCATTGTTGCCTTTGCAATCGATGTTGTTACATATCAGTGGTCATCCATTGTATTTCAATGACTGGCCTTTGGACCAATCAGAATATGGGGGTGGGGCTTCACTAGTGTCGTGGGTGGAGCTATACTCCGTGTCCCAGGAAATAGCAAAACAAAACTAGTAGTTTGAGCTTGACATTGATGGTGTGAAGCCATCTGGTTCTCCCCCATCGATCTCAAAACTATTGAACATCGACCATAACACATCGATGGCCATCCCTATTGAGAATTGCATCAACCAATCAGATGGTCTAATTTCCAAACTAATTTGCATAAGGAATTTATTTGCTCTCCATAACTTACTTAGGTCCTTCCTCACCCTAGTCTAATTGAAAACCTATAAGACCAGCCACAGATGGTTGATGAGAAGAACATTCTTGACCAATTGGCTTCCTGGTTGAAGACTATTGCATGATGGTCCCATCAAAAGTAGTAAAATTGAAAACTGTTGATTGACAGTACATATACCAATCGGAATGGATTGTTTTGAATGAGTATTAATGATGGCCATTGTTGCCATTGCCATCGATGTTGTTACATATCAGTGGTCATCCATTGTATTTGACTGACTGGCCTTTGGTACAATCAGAATATGGGGGATGGGCTTCACTGGTCTTGTGGGTGGAGCTATGCTCCGTGTACCAGGAAATAGAAAAACAAAACTAGTCGTTTGAGCTTGACATTGATGGTGTGAAACCATCTGGTTCTCCCCCATCGATCTCAAAACTATTGAACATCGAAAATAACCCATAGATGGTTTACAAACATCGATGGTCGATGGCCATCCCTAATGAGAATTGCATCAACCAATCAGATGGTCTAATTTCCAAACTAATTTGCATAAGAAATTTATTTGCTCTCCATAACTTACTTAGGTCCTTCCTCACCCTAGTCTAATTGAAAACCTACACAACCAGCCAAAGATGGTAGTTAACAAGAATTTTCTTGACCAATTGGTTTCTTGGTTGAAGACTATTGCATGATGGTCCCATCAAAAGTAGTAAAATTGAAAACTGTTGATTGACAGTACATATACCAATCGGAATGGCTTGTTTTGAATGAGTATTAATGATAGCCCATGTTGCCTTTGCCATCGATGTTGTTACATATCAGTGGTCATCGATTGTATTTGACTGACTGGCCTGTGGGCCAATCAGAATATGGGGGCGGGGCTTCACTGGTGTCGTGGGTGGAGTTATGCTCCGTCAACCAGGAAATAGCAAAACAAAACTAGTCGTTTTAACTTGACATTGATGGTGTGAAACCATCTGGTTCTCCCCCATCGATGTCAAAACTATTGAACATCGACCATAACATATCGATGGTTTACTAACATCGATGGTCGATGGCCATCCCTAATGAGAATTGCATCAACCAATCAGATGGTCTAATTTCCAAACTAATTTGCATAAGGAATTTATTTGCTCTCCATAACTTACTTAGGTCCTTTCTCAGCCTAGTCTAATAGAAAACCTACAAAACCAGCCTAAGATTGTTGATAACAAGAACATTCTTGACCAATTGGCTTCCTGGTTGAAGACTATTGCATGATGGTCCCATCAAAATTATTAAAATAGAAAACTGTTGACTGACAATACATAAACCAATTGGAATGGATTGTTTTGAATGAGTATTAATGATGGCCATTGTTGCCTTTGCCATTGATGTTGTTACATATCAGTGGTCATCCATTGTATTTCACTGACTGGCCTGTGGGCCAATCAGAATATGGGGGTGGGGCTTCACTGGTGTCGTGGGTGGAGCTATCCTCCGTGTCCCAGGAAATAGCAAAACAAAACTAGTAGTTTGAGCTTGACATTGATGGTGTGAAACCATCTGGTTCTCCCCCATCGATGTAAAAACTATTGAACATCGACCATAACCCATCGATGGTTTATAAACATCGATGGCCGATGGCCATCCCTAATGAGAATTGCATCAACCAATCAGATGGTCTAATTTCCAAACTAATTTGCATAAGGAATTTATTTGCTCTCCATAACTTACTTAGGTCCTTCCTCACCCTAGTCTAATAGAAAACCTACAAAACCAGCCTAAGATGGTTGATAACAAGAACATTCTTGACCAATTGGCTTCCAGGTTGAAGACTATTGCATGATGGTCCCATCAAAAGTAGTAATATAGAAAACTGTTGACTGACAATACATAAACCAATCGGAAAGGATTGTTTTGAATGAGTATTAATTATGGCCATTGTTGCCTTTGCCATCAATGTTGTTACATATCAGTGGTCATCCATTGTATTTCACTGACTGGCCTGTGGGCCAATCAGAATATGGGGGTGGGGCTTCACTGGTGTCGTGGGTGGAGCTATGCTCCATGTCCCAGGAAATAGCAAAACAAAACTAGTAGTTTCAGCTTGACATTGATGGTGTGAAACCATCTGGTTCTCCCCCATCGATGTAAAAACTATTGAACATCGACCATAACCCATCGATGGTTTATAAACATCGATGGCCGATGGCCATCCCTAATGAGACTTGCATCAAACAATCATATGGTCTAATTTCCAAACGAATTTGCATAAGGAATTTATTTGCTCTCCATAACTTACTTAGGTCCTTCCTCACCCTAGTCTAATTGAAAACCTATAACACCAGAAAAGATGGTTGATGAGAAGAACATTCTTGTCCAATTGTCTGGTCTGTTTATGTAATGTCAGTCAACAGTTTTCTATTTTACAGCTTTTGCTGGGACCATCATGCAATAGTCTTCAACCAGCAAGACAATTGGTCAAGATTGCTCTTGTTATCAACTATCTGTGGCTGGCTCTGCAGGTGTTCAATTAAACTAGGGTTAGGAAGGACCTCAGTAAGTTATGGAGAGTAAATAAAGCCCTTATGCAAATTAGTTTAGAATTGAGACCATCTGATTGGTTGATACAATTGTCATTCAAAATAAGCCATTCTGATTGGTTTATGTAATGTCAGTCAACAGTTTTCTATTTTACAACTTTTGCTTGGACCATCATGCAATAGTCTTCAACCAGCAAGACAATTGGTCAAGAATTTTTTTTTATCAACTATCTGTGGCTGCAGGTGTTCAATTAAACTAGGGTTAGGAAGGACCTCAGTAAGTTATGGAGAGTAAATAAAGCCCTTATGCAAATTAGTTTAGAATTGAGACCATCTGATTGGTTGATGCAATTGTCATTCAAAATAAGCCATTCTGATTGGTTTATGTACTGTCAGTCAACAGTTTTCTATTTTACAACTTTTGCTGGGACCATCATGCAATAGTCTTCAACCAGCAAGTCAATTGGTCAAGAATGCTCTTGTTATCAACTATCTGTGGCTGGTTCTGCAGGTGTTCAATTAAACTAGGGTTAGGAAGGACCTCAGTAAGTTATGGAGAGCAAATAAAGCGCTTATGCAAATTAGTTTAGAATTGAGATCATCTGATTGGTTGATGCAATTGTCATTCAAAATAAGCCACTCTGATTGGTTTATGTACTGTCAGTCAACAGTTTTCTATTTTACAACTTTTGCTGGGACCATCATGCAATAGTCTTCAACCAGCAAGACAATTGGTCAAGAATGCTCTTGTTATCAACTATCTGTGGCTTGTTCTGCAGGTGTTCAATTAAACTAGGGGCAGGAAAGACCTCAGTAAGTTATGGAGAGTAAAAAAAGCCCTTATGCAAATTAGTTTAGAATTGAGGCCATCTGATTGGTTGATACAATTGTCATTCAAAATAAGCCATTCTGATCAATTTATGTAATGTCAGTGAACAGTTTTCTATTTTACAACTTTTGCTGGGACCATCATGCAATAGTCTTCAACCAGCAAGACAATTGGTCAAGAATGCTGTTGTTATCAACTATCTGTGGCTGGTTCTGCAGGTGTTCAATTAAACTAGGGTTAGGAAGGACCTAAGTAAGTTATGGAGAGCAAATAAAGCGCTTATGCAAATTAGTTTAGAATTGAGATCATCTGATTGGTTGATGCAATTGTTATTCAAAATAAGCCACTCTGATTGGTTTATGTAATGTCAGTCAACAGTTTTCTATTTTACAACTTTTGCTGGGACCATCATGCAATAGTCTTCAACCAGCAAGACAATTGGTCAAGAATGTTTTTTTTATTAAATATCTGTGGCTGGTTCTGCAGGTGTTCAATTAAACTAGGGTTAGGAAGGACCTCAGTAAGTTATGGAGAGTAAATAAAGCCCTTATGCAAATTAGTTTAGAATTGAGACCATCTGATTGGTTGATACAATTGTCATTCAAAATAAGCCATTCTGATTGGTTTATGTAATGTCAGTCAACAGTTTTCTATTTTACAGCTTTTGCTGGGACCATCATGCAATAGTCTTCAACCAGCAAGACAATTGGTCAAGATTGCTCTTGTTATCAACTATCTGTGGCTGGCTCTGCAGGTGTTCAATTAAACTAGGGTTAGGAAGGACCTCAGTAAGTTATGGAGAGTAAATAAAGCCCTTATGCAAATTAGTTTAGAATTGAGACCATCTGATTGGTTGATACAATTGTCATTCAAAATAAGCCATTCTGATTGGCTTATGTAATGTCAGTCAACAGTTTTCTATTTTACAACTTTTGCTTGGACCATCATGCAATAGTCTTCAACCAGCAAGACAATTGGTCAAGAATTTTTTTTTATCAACTATCTGTGGCTGCAGGTGTTCAATTAAACTAGGGTTAGGAAGGACCTCAGTAAGTTATGGAGAGTAAATAAAGCCCTTATGCAAATTAGTTTAGAATTGAGACCATCTGATTGGTTGATGCAATTGTCATTCAAAATAAGCCATTCTGATTGGTTTATGTACTGTCAGTCAACAGTTTTCTATTTTACAACTTTTGCTGGGACCATCATGCAATAGTCTTCAACCAGCAAGTCAATTGGTCAAGAATGCTCTTGTTATCAACTATCTGTGGCTGGTTCTGCAGGTGTTCAATTAAACTAGGGTTAGGAAGGACCTCAGTAAGTTATGGAGAGCAAATAAAGCGCTTATGCAAATTAGTTTAGAATTGAGATCATCTGATTGGTTGATGCAATTGTCATTCAAAATAAGCCACTCTGATTGGTTTATGTACTGTCAGTCAACAGTTTTCTATTTTACAACTTTTGCTGGGACCATCATGCAATAGTCTTCAACCAGCAAGACAATTGGTCAAGAATGCTCTTGTTATCAACTATCTGTGGCTTGTTCTGCAGGTGTTCAATTAAACTAGGGGCAGGAAGGACCTCAGTAAGTTATGGAGAGTAAAAAAAGCCCTTATGCAAATTAGTTTAGAATTGAGGCCATCTGATTGGTTGATACAATTGTCATTCAAAATAAGCCATTCTGATCAATTTATGTAATGTCAGTGAACAGTTTTCTATTTTACAACTTTTGCTGGGACCATCATGCAATAGTCTTCAACCAGCAAGATAATTGGTCAAGAATGCTCTTGTTATCAACTATCTGTGGCTGGTTCTGCAGGTGTTCAATTAAACTAGGGTTAGGAAGGACCTCAGTAAGTTATGGAGAGTAAATAAAGCCCTTATGCAAATTAGTTTAGAATTGAGACCATCTGATTGGTTGATACAATTGTCATTCAAAATAAGCCATTCTGATTGGTTTATGTAATGTCAGTCAACAGTTTTCTATTTTACAGCTTTTGCTGGGACCATCATGCAATAGTCTTCAACCAGCAAGACAATTGGTCAAGATTGCTCTTGTTATCAACTATCTGTGGCTGGCTCTGCAGGTGTTCAATTAAACTAGGGTTAGGAAGGACCTCAGTAAGTTATGGAGAGTAAATAAAGCCCTTATGCAAATTAGTTTAGAATTGAGACCATCTGATTGGTTGATACAATTGTCATTCAAAATAAGCCATTCTGATTGGCTTATGTAATGTCAGTCAACAGTTTTCTATTTTACAACTTTTGCTTGGACCATCATGCAATAGTCTTCAACCAGCAAGACAATTGGTCAAGAATTTTTTTTTATCAACTATCTGTGGCTGCAGGTGTTCAATTAAACTAGGGTTAGGAAGGACCTCAGTAAGTTATGGAGAGTAAATAAAGCCCTTATGCAAATTAGTTTAGAATTGAGACCATCTGATTGGTTGATGCAATTGTCATTCAAAATAAGCCATTCTGATTGGTTTATGTACTGTCAGTCAACAGTTTTCTATTTTACAACTTTTGCTGGGACCATCATGCAATAGTCTTCAACCAGCAAGTCAATTGGTCAAGAATGCTCTTGTTATCAACTATCTGTGGCTGGTTCTGCAGGTGTTCAATTAAACTAGGGTTAGGAAGGACCTCAGTAAGTTATGGAGAGCAAATAAAGCGCTTATGCAAATTAGTTTAGAATTGAGATCATCTGATTGGTTGATGCAATTGTCATTCAAAATAAGCCACTCTGATTGGTTTATGTACTGTCAGTCAACAGTTTTCTATTTTACAACTTTTGCTGGGACCATCATGCAATAGTCTTCAACCAGCAAGACAATTGGTCAAGAATGCTCTTGTTATCAACTATCTGTGGCTTGTTCTGCAGGTGTTCAATTAAACTAGGGGCAGGAAGGACCTCAGTAAGTTATGGAGAGTAAAAAAAGCCCTTATGCAAATTAGTTTAGAATTGAGGCCATCTGATTGGTTGATACAATTGTCATTCAAAATAAGCCATTCTGATCAATTTATGTAATGTCAGTGAACAGTTTTCTATTTTACAACTTTTGCTGGGACCATCATGCAATAGTCTTCAACCAGCAAGATAATTGGTCAAGAATGCTCTTGTTATCAACTATCTGTGGCTGGTTCTGCAGGTGTTCAATTAAACTAGGGTTAGGAAGGACCTAAGTAAGTTATGGAGAGCAAATAAAGCGCTTATGCAAATTAGTTTAGAATTGAGATCATCTGATTGGTTGATGCAATTGTTATTCAAAATAAGCCACTATGATTGGTTTATGTAATGTCAGTCAACAGTTTTCTATTTTACAACTTTTGCTGGGATAATCATGCAATAGTCTTCAACCAACAAGACAATTGGTCAAGAATGCTCTTGTTATCAACTATCTGTGGCTGGTTCTGCAGGTGTTCAATTAGACTTGGATGAGGAAGGACCTCAGTAAGTTATGAAGAGCAAATTAAGTACTTATGAAAATTAGTTCAGAATTGAGACCATCTGATTGGGTGATGCAACTGTCATTCAGAATAAGCCATTCTGATTGGTTTATGTACTGTCAGTCAACAGTTTTCTATTTTACAATTTTTGCTGGGACCATCATGCAATAGTCTTCAACCAGCAAGACAATTGGTTAAGAATGCTCTTGTTATCAACTATCTGTGGCTGGTTCTGCAGGTGTTCAATTAAACTAGGGTTAGGAAGGACCTCAGTAAGTTATGAAGAGCAAATTAAGTACTTATGCAAATTAGTTCAGAATTGAGACCATCTGATTGGGTGATGCAACTGTCATTCAAAATAAGCCATTCTGATTGGTTTATGTACTGTCAGTCAACAGTTTTCTATTTTACAACTTTTGCTGGGACCATCATGCAATAGTCTTCAACCAGCAAGACAATTGGTCAAGAATGCTCTTGTTATCAACTATCTGTGGCTGGTTTTGCAGGTGTTCAATTAAACTAGGGTTAGGAAGGACCTACGTAAGTTATGGAGAGCAAATAAAGCGCTTATGCAAATTAGTTTAGAATTGAGATCATCTGATTGGTTGATGCAATTGTTATTCAAAATAAGCCACTCTGATTGGTTTATGTAATGTCAGTCAACAGTTTTCTATTTTACAACTTTTGCTGGGACCATCATGCAATAGTCTTCAACCAGCAAGACAATTGGTCAAGAATGCTGTTGTTATCAACTATCTGTGGCTGGTTCTGCAGGTGTTCAATTAAACTAGGGTTAGGAAGGACCTAAGTAAGTTATGGAGAGCAAATAAAGCGCTTATGCAAATTAGTTTAGAATTGAGATCATCTGATTGGTTGATGCAATTGTTATTCAAAATAAGCCACTCTGATTGGTTTATGTAATGTCAGTCAACAGTTTTCTATTTTACAACTTTTGCTGGGACCATCATGCAATAGTCTTCAACCAGCAAGACAATTGGTCAAGAATGTTTTTTTTATTAAATATCTGTGGCTGGTTCTGCAGGTGTTCAATTAAACTAGGGTTAGGAAGGACCTCAGTAAGTTATGGAGAGTAAATAAAGCCCTTATGCAAATTAGTTTAGAATTGAGACCATCTGATTGGTTGATACAATTGTCATTCAAAATAAGCCATTCTGATTGGTTTATGTAATGTCAGTCAACAGTTTTCTATTTTACAGCTTTTGCTGGGACCATCATGCAATAGTCTTCAACCAGCAAGACAATTGGTCAAGATTGCTCTTGTTATCAACTATCTGTGGCTGGCTCTGCAGGTGTTCAATTAAACTAGGGTTAGGAAGGACCTCAGTAAGTTATGGAGAGTAAATAAAGCCCTTATGCAAATTAGTTTAGAATTGAGACCATCTGATTGGTTGATACAATTGTCATTCAAAATAAGCCATTCTGATTGGTTTATGTAATGTCAGTCAACAGTTTTCTATTTTACAACTTTTGCTTGGACCATCATGCAATAGTCTTCAACCAGCAAGACAATTGGTCAAGAATTTTTTTTTATCAACTATCTGTGGCTGCAGGTGTTCAATTAAACTAGGGTTAGGAAGGACCTCAGTAAGTTATGGAGAGTAAATAAAGCCCTTATGCAAATTAGTTTAGAATTGAGACCATCTGATTGGTTGATGCAATTGTCATTCAAAATAAGCCATTCTGATTGGTTTATGTACTGTCAGTCAACAGTTTTCTATTTTACAACTTTTGCTTGGACCATCATGCAATAGTCTTCAACCAGCAAGACAATTGGTCAAGAATTTTTTTTTTTTTATCAACTATCTGTGGCTGGTTCTGCAGGTGTTCAATTAAACTAGGGTTAGGAAGGACCTCAGTAAGTTATGGAGAGTAAATAAAGCCCTTATGCAAATTAGTTTAGAATTGAGACCATCTGATTGGTTGATGCAATTGTCATTCAAAATAAGCCATTCTGATTGGTTTATGTATTGTCAGTCAACAGTTTTCTATTTTACAACTTTTGCTGGGACCATCATGCAATAGTCTTCAACCAGCAAGTCAATTGGTCAAGAATGCTCTTGTTATCAACTATCCGTGGCTGGTTCTGCAGGTGTTCAATTTAACTAGGGTTAGGAAGGACCTCAGTAAGTTATGGAGAGCAAATAAAGCGCTTATGCAAATTAGTTTAGAATTGAGATCATCTGATTGGTTGATGCAATTGTCATTCAAAATAAGCCACTCTGATTGGTTTATGTACTGTCAGTCAACAGTTTTCTATTTTACAACTTTTGCTGGGACCATCATGCAATAGTCTTCAACCAGCAAGATAATTGGTCAAGAATGCTTTTGTTATCAACTATCTGTGGCTGGTTCTGCAGGTGTTCAATTAAACTAGGGTTAGGAAGGACCTTAGTAAGTTATGGAGAGTAAATAAAGCCCTTATGCAAATTAGTTTAGAATTGAGACCATCTGATTGGTTGATACAATTGTCATTCAAAATAAGCCATTCTGATTGGTTTATGTAATGTCAGTCAACAGTTTTCTATTTTACTACTTTTGCTGAAACCATCATGCAATAGTCTTCAACCAGCAAGACAATTGGTCAAGAATGCTCTTGTTATCAACTATCTGTGGCTGGTTCTGCAGGTGTTCAATTAAACTAAGGTTAGGAAGGACCTCAGTAAGTTATGGAGAGTAAATAAAGCCCTTATGCAAATTAGTTTAGAATTGAGACCATCTGATTGGTTGATGCAATTGTTATTCAAAATAAGCCATTCTGATTGGTTTATGTACTGTCAGTCAACAGTTTTCTATTTTACAACTTTTGCTGGGATAATCATGCAATAGTCTTCAACCAACAAGACAATTGGTCAAGAATGCTCTTGTTATCAACTATCTGTGGCTGGTTCTGCAGGTGTTCAATTAGACTTGGATGAGGAAGGACCTCAGTAAGTTATGAAGAGCAAATTAAGTACTTATGCAAATTAGTTCAGAATTGAGACCATCTGATTGGGTGATGCAACTGTCATTCAGAATAAGCCATTCTGATTGGTTTATGTACTTTCAGTCAACAGTTTTCTATTTTCCAATTTTTGCTGGGACCATCATGCAATAGTCTTCAACCAGCAAGACAATTGGTCAAGAATGCTCTTGTTCTCAACTATCTGTGGCTGGTTCTGCAGGTGTTCAATTAGACTTGGATGAGGAAGGACCTCAGTAAGTTATGAAGAGCAAATTAAGTACTTATGCAAATTAGTTCAGAATTGAGACCATCTGATTGGGTGATGCAACTGTCATTCAAAATTAGCCATTCTGATTGGTTTATGTACTGTCAGTCAACAGTTTTCTATTATACAACTTTTGCTGGGACCATCATGCAAAAGTCTTCAACCAGCATAACAATTGGTCAAGAATGCTCTTTTTATCAACTATCTGTGGCTTGTTCTGCAGGTGTTCAATTAAACTAGGGTTAGGATGGACCTCAGTAAGTTATGGAGAGTAAATAAAGCCCTTATGCAAATTAGTTTAGAATTGAGACCATCTGATTGGTTGATACAATTGTCATTCAAAATAAGCCACTCTGATTGGTTTATGTAATGTCAGTCAACAGTTTTCTATTTTACAACTTTTGCTGGGACCATCATGCAATAGTCTTCAACCAGCAAGACAATTGGTCAAGAATGCTCTTGTTATCAACTATCTGTGGCTGGTTCTGCAGGTGTTCAATTAAACTAGGGTTAGGAAGGACCTCAGTAAGTTATGAAGAGCAAATTAAGTACTTATGCAAATTAGTTCAGAATTGAGACCATCTGATTGGGTGATGCAACTGTCATTCAGAATAAGCCATTCTGATTGGTTTATGTACTGTCAGTCAACAGTTTTCTATTTAACAATTTTTGCTGGGACCATCATGCAATAGTCTTCAACCAGCAAGACAATTGGTCAAGAATGCTCTTGTTATCAACTATCTGTGGCTTGTTCTGCAGGTGTTCAATTAAACTAGGGGCAGGAAGGACCTCAGTAAGTTATGGAGAGTAAAAAAAGCCCTTATGCAAATAAGTTTAGAATTGAGGCCATCTGATTGGTTGATACAATTGTCATTCAAAATAAGCCATTCTGATCAATTTATGTAATGTCAGTGAACAGTTTTCTATTTTACAACTTTTGCTGGGACCATCATGCAATAGTCTTCAACCAGCAAGACAATTGGTCAAGAATGCTCTTGTTATCAACTATCTGTGGCTTGTTCTGCAGGTGTTCAATTAAACTAGGGTTAGGAAGGACCTTAGTAAGTTATGGAGAGTAAATAAAGCCCTTATGCAAATTAGTTTAGAATTGAGACCATCTGATTGGTTGATACAATTGTCATTCAAAATAAGCCATTCTGATTGGTTTATGTAATGTCAGTCAACAGTTTTCTATTTTACTACTTTTGCTGAAACCATCATGCAATAGTCTTCAACCAGCAAGACAATTGGTCAAGAATGCTCTTGTTATCAACTATCTGTGGCTGGTTCTGCAGGTGTTCAATTAAACTAAGGTTAGGAAGGACCTCAGTAAGTTATGGAGAGTAAATAAAGCCCTTATGCAAATTAGTTTAGAATTGAGACCATCTGATTGGTTGATGCAATTGTCATTCAAAATAAGCCATTCTGATTGGTTTATGTACTGTCAGTCAACAGTTTTCTATTTTACAACTTTTGCTGGGATAATCATGCAATAGTCTTCAACCAACAAGACAATTGGTCAAGAATGCTCTTGTTATCAACTATCTGTGGCTGGTTCTGCAGGTGTTCAATTAGACTTGGATGAGGAAGGACCTCAGTAAGTTATGAAGAGCAAATTAAGTACTTATGCAAATTAGTTCAGAATTGAGACCATCTGATTGGGTGATGCAACTGTCATTCAGAATAAGCCATTCTGATTGGTTTATGTACTGTCAGTCAACAGTTTTCTATTTTACAATTTTTGCTGGGACCATCATGCAATAGTCTTCAACCAGCAAGACAATTGGTCAAGAATGCTCTTGTTATCAACTATCTGTGGCTGGTTCTGCAGGTGTTCAATTAAACTAGGGTTAGGAAGGACCTCAGTAAGTTATGAAGAGCAAATTAAGTACTTATGCAAATTAGTTCAGAATTGAGACCATCTGATTGGGTGATGCAACTGTCATTCAAAATAAGCCATTCTGATTGGTTTATGTACTGTCAGTCAACAGTTTTCTATTTTACAACTTTTGCTGGGACCATCATGCAATAGTCTTCAACCAGCAAGACAATTGGTCAAGAATGCTCTTGTTATCAACTATCTGTGGCTGGTTTTGCAGGTGTTCAATTAAACTAGGGTTAGGAAGGACCTAAGTAAGTTATGGAGAGCAAATAAAGCGCTTATGCAAATTAGTTTAGAATTGAGATCATCTGATTGGTTGATGCAATTGTTATTCAAAATAAGCCACTCTGATTGGTTTATGTAATGTCAGTCAACAGTTTTCTATTTTACAACTTTTGCTGGGACCATCATGCAATAGTCTTCAACCAGCAAGACAATTGGTCAAGAATGTTTTTTTTATTAAATATCTGTGGCTGGTTCTGCAGGTGTTCAATTAAACTAGGGTTAGGAAGGACCTCAGTAAGTTATGGAGAGTAAATAAAGCCCTTATGCAAATTAGTTTAGAATTGAGACCATCTGATTGGTTGATACAATTGTCATTCAAAATAAGCCATTCTGATTGGTTTATGTAATGTCAGTCAACAGTTTTCTATTTTACAGCTTTTGCTGGGACCATCATGCAATAGTCTTCAACCAGCAAGACAATTGGTCAAGATTGCTCTTGTTATCAACTATCTGTGGCTGGCTCTGCAGGTGTTCAATTAAACTAGGGTTAGGAAGGACCTCAGTAAGTTATGGAGAGTAAATAAAGCCCTTATGCAAATTAGTTTAGAATTGAGACCATCTGATTGGTTGATACAATTGTCATTCAAAATAAGCCATTCTGATTGGTTTATGTAATGTCAGTCAACAGTTTTCTATTTTACAACTTTTGCTTGGACCATAATGCAATAGTCTTCAACCAGCAAGACAATTGGTCAAGAATTTTTTTTTTATCAACTATCTGTGGCTGCAGGTGTTCAATTAAACTAGGGTTAGGAAGGACCTCAGTAAGTTATGGAGAGTAAATAAAGCCCTTATGCAAATTAGTTTAGAATTGAGACCATCTGATTGGTTGATACAATTGTCATTCAAAATAAGCCATTCTGATTGGTTTATGTAATGTCAGTCAACAGTTTTCTATTTTACAGCTTTTGCTGGGACCATCATGCAATAGTCTTCAACCAGCAAGACAATTGGTCAAGAATGCTCTTGTTATCAACTATCTGTGGCTTGTTCTGCAGGTGTTCAATTAAACTAGGGGCAGGAAGGACCTCAGTAAGTTATGGAGAGTAAAAAAAGCCCTTATGCAAATTAGTTTAGAATTGAGACCATCTGATTGGTTGATACAATTGTCATTCAAAATAAGCCATTCTGATTGGTTTATGTAATGTCAGTCAACAGTTTTCTATTTTACAACTTTTGCTTGGACCATAATGCAATAGTCTTCAACCAGCAAGACAATTGGTCAAGAATTTTTTTTTTATCAACTATCTGTGGCTGCAGGTGTTCAATTAAACTAGGGTTAGGAAGGACCTCAGTAAGTTATGGAGAGTAAATAAAGCCCTTATGCAAATTAGTTTAGAATTGAGACCATCTGATTGGTTGATACAATTGTCATTCAAAATAAGCCATTCTGATTGGTTTATGTAATGTCAGTCAACAGTTTTCTATTTTACAACTTTTGCTTGGACCATAATGCAATAGTCTTCAACCAGCAAGACAATTGGTCAAGAATTTTTTTTTTATCAACTATCTGTGGCTGCAGGTGTTCAATTAAACTAGGGTTAGGAAGGACCTCAGTAAGTTATGGAGAGTAAATAAAGCCCTTATGCAAATTAGTTTAGAATTGAGACCATCTGATTGGTTGATACAATTGTCATTCAAAATAAGCCATTCTGATTGGTTTATGTAATGTCAGTCAACAGTTTTCTATTTTACAGCTTTTGCTGGGACCATCATGCAATAGTCTTCAACCAGCAAGACAATTGGTCAAGATTGCTCTTGTTATCAACTATCTGTGGCTGGCTCTGCAGGTGTTCAATTAAACTAGGGTTAGGAAGGACCTCAGTAAGTTATGGAGAGTAAATAAAGCCCTTATGCAAATTAGTTTAGAATTGAGACCATCTGATTGGTTGATACAATTGTCATTCAAAATAAGCCATTCTGATTGGTTTATGTAATGTCAGTCAACAGTTTTCTATTTTACAACTTTTGCTTGGACCATAATGCAATAGTCTTCAACCAGCAAGACAATTGGTCAAGAATTTTTTTTTTATCAACTATCTGTGGCTGCAGGTGTTCAATTAAACTAGGGTTAGGAAGGACCTCAGTAAGTTATGGAGAGTAAATAAAGCCCTTATGCAAATTAGTTTAGAATTGAGACCATCTGATTGGTTGATACAATTGTCATTCAAAATAAGCCATTCTGATTGGTTTATGTAATGTCAGTCAACAGTTTTCTATTTTACAGCTTTTGCTGGGACCATCATGCAATAGTCTTCAACCAGCAAGACAATTGGTCAAGAATGCTCTTGTTATCAACTATCTGTGGCTTGTTCTGCAGGTGTTCAATTAAACTAGGGGCAGGAAGGACCTCAGTAAGTTATGGAGAGTAAAAAAAGCCCTTATGCAAATTAGTTTAGAATTGAGGCCATCTGATTGGTTGATACAATTGTCATTCAAAATAAGCCATTCTGATCAATTTATGTAATGTCAGTGAACAGTTTTCTATTTTACAACTTTTGCTGGGACCATCATGCAATAGTCTTCAACCAGCAAGATAATTGGTCAAGAATGCTCTTGTTATCAACTATCTGTGGCTGGTTCTGCAGGTGTTCAATTAAACTAGGGTTAGGAAGGACCTAAGTAAGTTATGGAGAGAAAATAAAGCGCTTATGCAAATTAGTTTAGAATTGAGATCATCTGATTGGTTGAAGCAATTGTTATTCAAAATAAGCCACTCTGATTGGTTTATGTAATGTCAGTCAACAGTTTTCTATTTTACAACTTTTGCTGAAACCATCATGCAATAGTCTTCAACCAGCAAGACAATTGGTCAAGAATGCTCTTGTTATCAACTATCTGTGGCTGGTTCTGCAGGTGTTCAATTAAACTAAGGTTAGGAAGGACCTCAGTAAGTTATGGAGAGTAAATAAAGCCCTTATGCAAATTAGTTTAGAATTGAGACCATCTGATTAGTTGATGCAATTGTCATTCAAAATAAGCCATTCTGATTGGTTTATGTACTGTCAGTCAACAGTTTTCTATTTTACAACTTTTGCTGGGATAATCATGCAATAGT
This sequence comes from Crinia signifera, assembly GCF_055691185.1. Lineage (NCBI taxonomy): Eukaryota > Metazoa > Chordata > Amphibia > Anura > Myobatrachidae > Crinia > Crinia signifera. Next base: position 165,238,863 of record NC_139218.1, on the reverse strand, counting down.
CTTCAACCAACAAGACAATTGGTCAAGAATGCTCTTGTTATCAACTATCTGTGGCTGGTTCTGCAGGTGTTCAATTAGACTTGGATGAGGAAGGACCTCAGTAAGTTATGAAGAGCAAATTAAGTACTTATGCAAATTAGTTCAGAATTGAGACCATCTGATTGGGTGATGCAACTGTCATTCAGAATAAGCCATTCTGATTGGTTTATGTACTGTCAGTCAACAGTTTTCTATTTTACAACTTTTGCTGGGACCATCATGCAATAGTCTTCAACCAGCAAGACAATTGGTCAAGATTGCTCTTGTTATCAACTATCTGTGGCTGGCTCTGCAGGTGTTCAATTAAACTAGGGTTAGGAAGGACCTCAGTAAGTTATGGAGAGTAAATAAAGCCCTTATGCAAATTAGTTTAGAATTGAGACCATCTGATTGGTTGATACAATTGTCATTCAAAATAAGCCATTCTGATTGGTTTATGTAATGTCAGTCAACAGTTTTCTATTTTACAACTTTTGCTTGGACCATCATGCAATAGTCTTCAACCAGCAAGACAATTGGTCAAGAATTTTTTTTTATCAACTATCTGTGGCTGCAGGTGTTCAATTAAACTAGGGTTAGGAAGGACCTCAGTAAGTTATGGAGAGTAAATAAAGCCCTTATGCAAATTAGTTTAGAATTGAGACCATCTGATTGGTTGATGCAATTGTCATTCAAAATAAGCCATTCTGATTGGTTTATGTACTGTCAGTCAACAGTTTTCTATTTTACAACTTTTGCTGGGACCATCATGCAATAGTCTTCAACCAGCAAGTCAATTGGTCAAGAATGCTCTTGTTATCAACTATCCGTGGCTGGTTCTGCAGGTGTTCAATTTAACTAGGGTTAGGAAGGACCTCAGTAAGTTATGGAGAGCAAATAAAGCGCTTATGCAAATTAGTTTAGAATTGAGATCATCTGATTGGTTGATGCAATTGTCATTCAAAATAAGCCACTCTGATTGGTTTATGTACTGTCAGTCAACAGTTTTCTATTTTACAACTTTTGCTGGGACCATCATGCAATAGTCTTCAACCAGCAAGATAATTGGTCAAGAATGCTTTTGTTATCAACTATCTGTGGCTGGTTCTGCAGGTGTTCAATTAAACTAGGGTTAGGAAGGACCTTAGTAAGTTATGGAGAGTAAATAAAGCCCTTATGCAAATTAGTTTAGAATTGAGACCATCTGATTGGTTGATACAATTGTCATTCAAAATAAGCCATTCTGATTGGTTTATGTAATGTCAGTCAACAGTTTTCTATTTTACTACTTTTGCTGAAACCATCATGCAATAGTCTTCAACCAGCAAGACAATTGGTCAAGAATGCTCTTGTTATCAACTATCTGTGGCTGGTTCTGCAGGTGTTCAATTAAACTAAGGTTAGGAAGGACCTCAGTAAGTTATGGAGAGTAAATAAAGCCCTTATGCAAATTAGTTTAGAATTGAGACCATCTGATTGGTTGATGCAATTGTTATTCAAAATAAGCCATTCTGATTGGTTTATGTACTGTCAGTCAACAGTTTTCTATTTTACAACTTTTGCTGGGATAATCATGCAATAGTCTTCAACCAACAAGACAATTGGTCAAGAATGCTCTTGTTATCAACTATCTGTGGCTGGTTCTGCAGGTGTTCAATTAGACTTGGATGAGGAAGGACCTCAGTAAGTTATGAAGAGCAAATTAAGTACTTATGCAAATTAGTTCAGAATTGAGACCATCTGATTGGGTGATGCAACTGTCATTCAGAATAAGCCATTCTGATTGGTTTATGTACTTTCAGTCAACAGTTTTCTATTTTCCAATTTTTGCTGGGACCATCATGCAATAGTCTTCAACCAGCAAGACAATTGGTCAAGAATGCTCTTGTTCTCAACTATCTGTGGCTGGTTCTGCAGGTGTTCAATTAGACTTGGATGAGGAAGGACCTCAGTAAGTTATGAAGAGCAAATTAAGTACTTATGCAAATTAGTTCAGAATTGAGACCATCTGATTGGGTGATGCAACTGTCATTCAAAATTAGCCATTCTGATTGGTTTATGTACTGTCAGTCAACAGTTTTCTATTATACAACTTTTGCTGGGACCATCATGCAAAAGTCTTCAACCAGCATAACAATTGGTCAAGAATGCTCTTTTTATCAACTATCTGTGGCTTGTTCTGCAGGTGTTCAATTAAACTAGGGTTAGGATGGACCTCAGTAAGTTATGGAGAGTAAATAAAGCCCTTATGCAAATTAGTTTAGAATTGAGACCATCTGATTGGTTGATACAATTGTCATTCAAAATAAGCCACTCTGATTGGTTTATGTAATGTCAGTCAACAGTTTTCTATTTTACAACTTTTGCTGGGACCATCATGCAATAGTCTTCAACCAGCAAGACAATTGGTCAAGAATGCTCTTGTTATCAACTATCTGTGGCTGGTTCTGCAGGTGTTCAATTAAACTAGGGTTAGGAAGGACCTCAGTAAGTTATGAAGAGCAAATTAAGTACTTATGCAAATTAGTTCAGAATTGAGACCATCTGATTGGGTGATGCAACTGTCATTCAGAATAAGCCATTCTGATTGGTTTATGTACTGTCAGTCAACAGTTTTCTATTTTACAATTTTTGCTGGGACCATCATGCAATAGTCTTCAACCAGCAAGACAATTGGTCAAGAATGCTCTTGTTATCAACTATCTGTGGCTTGTTCTGCAGGTGTTCAATTAAACTAGGGGCAGGAAGGACCTCAGTAAGTTATGGAGAGTAAAAAAAGCCCTTATGCAAATAAGTTTAGAATTGAGGCCATCTGATTGGTTGATACAATTGTCATTCAAAATAAGCCATTCTGATTGGTTTATGTAATGTCAGTCAACAGTTTTCTATTTTACTACTTTTGCTGAAACCATCATGCAATAGTCTTCAACCAGCAAGACAATTGGTCAAGAATGCTCTTGTTATCAACTATCTGTGGCTGGTTCTGCAGGTGTTCAATTAAACTAAGGTTAGGAAGGACCTCAGTAAGTTATGGAGAGTAAATAAAGCCCTTATGCAAATTAGTTTAGAATTGAGACCATCTGATTGGTTGATGCAATTGTTATTCAAAATAAGCCATTCTGATTGGTTTATGTACTGTCAGTCAACAGTTTTCTATTTTACAACTTTTGCTGGGATAATCATGCAATAGTCTTCAACCAACAAGACAATTGGTCAAGAATGCTCTTGTTATCAACTATCTGTGGCTGGTTCTGCAGGTGTTCAATTAGACTTGGATGAGGAAGGACCTCAGTAAGTTATGAAGAGCAAATTAAGTACTTATGCAAATTAGTTCAGAATTGAGACCATCTGATTGGGTGATGCAACTGTCATTCAGAATAAGCCATTCTGATTGGTTTATGTACTTTCAGTCAACAGTTTTCTATTTTCCAATTTTTGCTGGGACCATCATGCAATAGTCTTCAACCAGCAAGACAATTGGTCAAGAATGCTCTTGTTCTCAACTATCTGTGGCTGGTTCTGCAGGTGTTCAATTAGACTTGGATGAGGAAGGACCTCAGTAAGTTATGAAGAGCAAATTAAGTACTTATGCAAATTAGTTCAGAATTGAGACCATCTGATTGGGTGATGCAACTGTCATTCAAAATTAGCCATTCTGATTGGTTTATGTACTGTCAGTCAACAGTTTTCTATTATACAACTTTTGCTGGGACCATCATGCAAAAGTCTTCAACCAGCATAACAATTGGTCAAGAATGCTCTTTTTATCAACTATCTGTGGCTTGTTCTGCAGGTGTTCAATTAAACTAGGGTTAGGATGGACCTCAGTAAGTTATGGAGAGTAAATAAAGCCCTTATGCAAATTAGTTTAGAATTGAGACCATCTGATTGGTTGATACAATTGTCATTCAAAATAAGCCACTCTGATTGGTTTATGTAATGTCAGTCAACAGTTTTCTATTTTACAACTTTTGCTGGGACCATCATGCAATAGTCTTCAACCAGCAAGACAATTGGTCAAGAATGCTCTTGTTATCAACTATCTGTGGCTGGTTCTGCAGGTGTTCAATTAAACTAGGGTTAGGAAGGACCTCAGTAAGTTATGAAGAGCAAATTAAGTACTTATGCAAATTAGTTCAGAATTGAGACCATCTGATTGGGTGATGCAACTGTCATTCAGAATAAGCCATTCTGATTGGTTTATGTACTGTCAGTCAACAGTTTTCTATTTTACAATTTTTGCTGGGACCATCATGCAATAGTCTTCAACCAGCAAGACAATTGGTCAAGAATGCTCTTGTTATCAACTATCTGTGGCTTGTTCTGCAGGTGTTCAATTAAACTAGGGGCAGGAAGGACCTCAGTAAGTTATGGAGAGTAAAAAAAGCCCTTATGCAAATAAGTTTAGAATTGAGGCCATCTGATTGGTTGATACAATTGTCATTCAAAATAAGCCATTCTGATCAATTTATGTAATGTCAGTGAACAGTTTTCTATTTTACAACTTTTGCTGGGACCATCATGCAATAGTCTTCAACCAGCAAGACAATTGGTCAAGAATGCTCTTGTTATCAACTATCTGTGGCTTGTTCTGCAGGTGTTCAATTAAACTAGGGTTAGGAAGGACCTTAGTAAGTTATGGAGAGTAAATAAAGCCCTTATGCAAATTAGTTTAGAATTGAGACCATCTGATTGGTTGATACAATTGTCATTCAAAATAAGCCATTCTGATTGGTTTATGTAATGTCAGTCAACAGTTTTCTATTTTACTACTTTTGCTGAAACCATCATGCAATAGTCTTCAACCAGCAAGACAATTGGTCAAGAATGCTCTTGTTATCAACTATCTGTGGCTGGTTCTGCAGGTGTTCAATTAAACTAAGGTTAGGAAGGACCTCAGTAAGTTATGGAGAGTAAATAAAGCCCTTATGCAAATTAGTTTAGAATTGAGACCATCTGATTGGTTGATGCAATTGTCATTCAAAATAAGCCATTCTGATTGGTTTATGTACTGTCAGTCAACAGTTTTCTATTTTACAACTTTTGCTGGGATAATCATGCAATAGTCTTCAACCAACAAGACAATTGGTCAAGAATGCTCTTGTTATCAACTATCTGTGGCTGGTTCTGCAGGTGTTCAATTAGACTTGGATGAGGAAGGACCTCAGTAAGTTATGAAGAGCAAATTAAGTACTTATGCAAATTAGTTCAGAATTGAGACCATCTGATTGGGTGATGCAACTGTCATTCAGAATAAGCCATTCTGATTGGTTTATGTACTGTCAGTCAACAGTTTTCTATTTTACAATTTTTGCTGGGACCATCATGCAATAGTCTTCAACCAGCAAGACAATTGGTCAAGAATGCTCTTGTTATCAACTATCTGTGGCTGGTTCTGCAGGTGTTCAATTAAACTAGGGTTAGGAAGGACCTCAGTAAGTTATGAAGAGCAAATTAAGTACTTATGCAAATTAGTTCAGAATTGAGACCATCTGATTGGGTGATGCAACTGTCATTCAAAATAAGCCATTCTGATTGGTTTATGTACTGTCAGTCAACAGTTTTCTATTTTACAACTTTTGCTGGGACCATCATGCAATAGTCTTCAACCAGCAAGACAATTGGTCAAGAATGCTCTTGTTATCAACTATCTGTGGCTGGTTTTGCAGGTGTTCAATTAAACTAGGGTTAGGAAGGACCTAAGTAAGTTATGGAGAGCAAATAAAGCGCTTATGCAAATTAGTTTAGAATTGAGATCATCTGATTGGTTGATGCAATTGTTATTCAAAATAAGCCACTCTGATTGGTTTATGTAATGTCAGTCAACAGTTTTCTATTTTACAACTTTTGCTGGGACCATCATGCAATAGTCTTCAACCAGCAAGACAATTGGTCAAGAATGTTTTTTTTATTAAATATCTGTGGCTGGTTCTGCAGGTGTTCAATTAAACTAGGGTTAGGAAGGACCTCAGTAAGTTATGGAGAGTAAATAAAGCCCTTATGCAAATTAGTTTAGAATTGAGACCATCTGATTGGTTGATACAATTGTCATTCAAAATAAGCCATTCTGATTGGTTTATGTAATGTCAGTCAACAGTTTTCTATTTTACAGCTTTTGCTGGGACCATCATGCAATAGTCTTCAACCAGCAAGACAATTGGTCAAGAATGCTCTTGTTATCAACTATCTGTGGCTTGTTCTGCAGGTGTTCAATTAAACTAGGGGCAGGAAGGACCTCAGTAAGTTATGGAGAGTAAAAAAAGCCCTTATGCAAATTAGTTTAGAATTGAGACCATCTGATTGGTTGATACAATTGTCATTCAAAATAAGCCATTCTGATTGGTTTATGTAATGTCAGTCAACAGTTTTCTATTTTACAACTTTTGCTTGGACCATAATGCAATAGTCTTCAACCAGCAAGACAATTGGTCAAGAATTTTTTTTTTATCAACTATCTGTGGCTGCAGGTGTTCAATTAAACTAGGGTTAGGAAGGACCTCAGTAAGTTATGGAGAGTAAATAAAGCCCTTATGCAAATTAGTTTAGAATTGAGACCATCTGATTGGTTGATACAATTGTCATTCAAAATAAGCCATTCTGATTGGTTTATGTAATGTCAGTCAACAGTTTTCTATTTTACAACTTTTGCTTGGACCATAATGCAATAGTCTTCAACCAGCAAGACAATTGGTCAAGAATTTTTTTTTTATCAACTATCTGTGGCTGCAGGTGTTCAATTAAACTAGGGTTAGGAAGGACCTCAGTAAGTTATGGAGAGTAAATAAAGCCCTTATGCAAATTAGTTTAGAATTGAGACCATCTGATTGGTTGATACAATTGTCATTCAAAATAAGCCATTCTGATTGGTTTATGTAATGTCAGTCAACAGTTTTCTATTTTACAGCTTTTGCTGGGACCATCATGCAATAGTCTTCAACCAGCAAGACAATTGGTCAAGATTGCTCTTGTTATCAACTATCTGTGGCTGGCTCTGCAGGTGTTCAATTAAACTAGGGTTAGGAAGGACCTCAGTAAGTTATGGAGAGTAAATAAAGCCCTTATGCAAATTAGTTTAGAATTGAGACCATCTGATTGGTTGATACAATTGTCATTCAAAATAAGCCATTCTGATTGGTTTATGTAATGTCAGTCAACAGTTTTCTATTTTACAACTTTTGCTTGGACCATAATGCAATAGTCTTCAACCAGCAAGACAATTGGTCAAGAATTTTTTTTTTATCAACTATCTGTGGCTGCAGGTGTTCAATTAAACTAGGGTTAGGAAGGACCTCAGTAAGTTATGGAGAGTAAATAAAGCCCTTATGCAAATTAGTTTAGAATTGAGACCATCTGATTGGTTGATACAATTGTCATTCAAAATAAGCCATTCTGATTGGTTTATGTAATGTCAGTCAACAGTTTTCTATTTTACAGCTTTTGCTGGGACCATCATGCAATAGTCTTCAACCAGCAAGACAATTGGTCAAGAATGCTCTTGTTATCAACTATCTGTGGCTTGTTCTGCAGGTGTTCAATTAAACTAGGGGCAGGAAGGACCTCAGTAAGTTATGGAGAGTAAAAAAAGCCCTTATGCAAATTAGTTTAGAATTGAGGCCATCTGATTGGTTGATACAATTGTCATTCAAAATAAGCCATTCTGATCAATTTATGTAATGTCAGTGAACAGTTTTCTATTTTACAACTTTTGCTGGGACCATCATGCAATAGTCTTCAACCAGCAAGATAATTGGTCAAGAATGCTCTTGTTATCAACTATCTGTGGCTGGTTCTGCAGGTGTTCAATTAAACTAGGGTTAGGAAGGACCTAAGTAAGTTATGGAGAGAAAATAAAGCGCTTATGCAAATTAGTTTAGAATTGAGATCATCTGATTGGTTGAAGCAATTGTTATTCAAAATAAGCCACTCTGATTGGTTTATGTAATGTCAGTCAACAGTTTTCTATTTTACAACTTTTGCTGAAACCATCATGCAATAGTCTTCAACCAGCAAGACAATTGGTCAAGAATGCTCTTGTTATCAACTATCTGTGGCTGGTTCTGCAGGTGTTCAATTAAACTAAGGTTAGGAAGGACCTCAGTAAGTTATGGAGAGTAAATAAAGCCCTTATGCAAATTAGTTTAGAATTGAGACCATCTGATTGGTTGATGCAATTGTCATTCAAAATAAGCCATTCTGATTGGTTTATGTACTGTCAGTCAACAGTTTTCTATTTTACAACTTTTGCTGGGATAATCATGCAATAGTCTTCAACCAACAAGACAATTGGTCAAGAATGCTCTTGTTATCAACTATCTGTGGCTGGTTCTGCAGGTGTTCAATTAGACTTGGATGAGGAAGGACCTCAGTAAGTTATGAAGAGCAAATTAAGTACTTATGCAAATTAGTTCAGAATTGAGACCATCTGATTGGGTGATGCAACTGTCATTCAGAATAAGCCATTCTGATTGGTTTATGTACTGTCAGTCAACAGTTTTCTATTTTACAACTTTTGCTGGGACCATCATGCAATAGTCTTCAACCAGCAAGACAATTGGTCAAGAATGCTCTTGTTATCAACTATCTGTGGCTGGTTCTGCAGGTGTTCAATTAAACTAGGGTTAGGAAGGACCTAAGTAAGTTATGGAGAGCAAATAAAGCGCTTATGCAAATTAGTTTAGAATTGAGATCATCTGATTGGTTGATGCAATTGTTATTCAAAATAAGCCACTCTGATTGGTTTATGTAATGTCAGTCAACAGTTTTCTATTTTACAACTTTTGCTGGTACCATCATGCAATAGTCTTCAACCAGCAAGACAATTGGTCAAGAATGCTGTTGTTATCAACTATCTGTGGCTGGTTCTGCAGGTGTTCAATTAAACTAGGGTTAGGAAGGACCTAAGTAAGTTATGGAGAGCAAATAAAGCGCTTATGCAAATTAGTTTAGAATTGAGATCATCTGATTGGTTGATGCAATTGTTATTCAAAATAAGCCACTCTGATTGGTTTATGTAATGTCAGTCAACAGTTTTCTATTTTACAACTTTTGCTGGGACCATCATGCAATAGTCTTCAACCAGCAAGACAATTGGTCAAGAATGTTTTTTTTTATTAAATATCTGTGGCTGGTTCTGCAGGTGTTCAATTAAACTAGGGTTAGGAAGGACCTCAGTAAGTTATGGAGAGTAAATAAAGCCCTTATGCAAATTAGTTTAGAATTGAGACCATCTGATTGGTTGATATAATTGTCATTCAAAATAAGCCATTCTGATTGGTTTATGTAATGTCAGTCAACAGTTTTCTATTTTACAGCTTTTGCTGGGACCATCATGCAATAGTCTTCGACCAGCAAGACAATTGGTCAAGATTGCTCTTGTTATCAACTATCTGTGGCTGGCTCTGCAGGTGTTCAATTAAACTAGGGTTAGGAAGGACCTCAGTAAGTTATGGAGAGTAAATAAAGCCCTTATGCAAATTAGTTTAGAATTAAGACCATCTGATTGGTTGATACAATTGTCATTCAAAATAAGCCATTCTGATTGGTTTATGTAATGTCAGTCAACAGTTTTCTATTTTACAACTTTTGCTTGGACCATCATGCAATAGTCTTCAACCAGCAAGACAATTGGTCAAGAATTTTTTTTTATCAACTATCTGTGGCTGCAGGTGTTCAATTAAACTAGGGTTAGGAAGGACCTCAGTAAGTTATGGAGAGTAAATAAAGCCCTTATGCAAATTAGTTTAGAATTGAGACCATCTGATTGGTTGATGCAATTGTCATTCAAAATAAGCCATTCTGATTGGTTTATGTACTGTCAGTCAACAGTTATCTATTTTACAACTTTTGCTGGGACCATCATGCAATAGTCTTCAACCAGCAAGTCAATTGGTCAAGAATGCTCTTGTTATCAACTATCTGTGGCTGGTTCTGCAGGTGTTCAATTAAACTAGGGTTAGGAAGGACCTCAGTAAGTTATGGAGAGCAAATAAAGCGCTTATGCAAATTAGTTTAGAATTGAGATCATCTGATTGGTTGATGCAATTGTCATTCAAAATAAGCCACTCTGATTGGTTTATGTACTGTCAGTCAACAGTTTTCTATTTTACAACTTTTGCTGGGACCATCATGCAATAGTCTTCAACCAGCAAGATAATTGGTCAAGAATGCTCTTGTTATCAACTATCTGTGGCTGGTTCTGCAGGTGTTCAATTAAACTAGGGTTAGGAAGGACCTAAGTAAGTTATGGAGAGAAAATAAAGCGCTTATGCAAATTAGTTTAGAATTGAGATCATCTGATTGGTTGAAGCAATTGTTATTCAAAATAAGCCACTCTGATTGGTTTATGTAATGTCAGTCAACAGTTTTCTATTTTACAACTTTTGCTGGGACCATCATGCAATAGTCTTCAACCAGCAAGACAATTGGTCAAGAATGCTGTTGTTATCAAGTATCTGTGGCTGGTTCTGCAGGTGTTCAATTAAACTAGGGTTAGGAAGGACCTAAGTAAGTTATGGAGAGCAAATAAAGCGCTTATGCAAATTAGTTTAGAATTGAGATCATCTGATTGGTTGATGCAATTGTTATTCAAAATAAGCCACTATGATTGGTTTATGTAATGTCAGTCAACAGTTTTCTATTTTACAACTTTTGCTGGGACCATCATGCAATAGTCTTCAACCAGCAAGACAATTGGTCAAGATTGCTCTTGTTATCAACTATCTGTGGCTGGCTCTGCAGGTGTTCAATTAAACTAGGGTTAGGAAGGACCTCAGTAAGTTATGGAGAGTAAATAAAGCCCTTATGCAAATTAGTTTAGAATTGAGACCATCTGATTGGTTGATACAATTGTCATTCAAAATAAGCCATTCTGATTGGTTTATGTAATGTCAGTCAACAGTTTTCTATTTTACAACTTTTGCTTGGACCATCATGCAATAGTCTTCAACCAGCAAGACAATTGGTCAAGAATTTTTTTTTATCAACTATCTGTGGCTGCAGGTGTTCAATTAAACTAGGGTTAGGAAGGACCTCAGTAAGTTATGGAGAGTAAATAAAGCCCTTATGCAAATTAGTTTAGAATTGAGACCATCTGATTGGTTGATGCAATTGTCATTCAAAATAAGCCATTCTGATTGGTTTATGTACTGTCAGTCAACAGTTTTCTATTTTACAACTTTTGCTGGGACCATCATGCAATAGTCTTCAACCAGCAAGTCAATTGGTCAAGAATGCTCTTGTTATCAACTATCTGTGGCTGGTTCTGCAGGTGTTCAATTAAACTAGGGTTAGGAAGGACCTCAGTAAGTTATGGAGAGCAAATAAAGCGCTTATGCAAATTAGTTTAGAATTGAGATCATCTGATTGGTTGATGCAATTGTCATTCAAAATAAGCCACTCTGATTGGTTTATGTACTGTCAGTCAACAGTTTTCTATTTTACAACTTTTGCTGGGACCATCATGCAATAGTCTTCAACCAGCAAGACAATTGGTCAAGAATGCTCTTGTTATCAACTATCTGTGGCTTGTTCTGCAGGTGTTCAATTAAACTAGGGGCAGGAAGGACCTCAGTAAGTTATGGAGAGTAAAAAAAGCCCTTATGCAAATTAGTTTAGAATTGAGGCCATCTGATTGGTTGATACAATTGTCATTCAAAATAAGCCATTCTGATCAATTTATGTAATGTCAGTGAACAGTTTTCTATTTTACAACTTTTGCTGGGACCATCATGCAATAGTCTTCAACCAGCAAGATAATTGGTCAAGAATGCTCTTGTTATCAACTATCTGTGGCTGGTTCTGCAGGTGTTCAATTAAACTAGGGTTAGGAAGGACCTAAGTAAGTTATGGAGAGAAAATAAAGCGCTTATGCAAATTAGTTTAGAATTGAGATCATCTGATTGGTTGAAGCAATTGTTATTCAAAATAAGCCACTCTGATTGGTTTATGTAATGTCAGTCAACAGTTTTCTATTTTACAACTTTTGCTGGGACCATCATGCAATAGTCTTCAACCAGCAAGACAATTGGTCAAGAATGCTGTTGTTATCAAGTATCTGTGGCTGGTTCTGCAGGTGTTCAATTAAACTAGGGTTAGGAAGGACCTAAGTAAGTTATGGAGAGCAAATAAAGCGCTTATGCAAATTAGTTTAGAATTGAGATCATCTGATTGGTTGATGCAATTGTTATTCAAAATAAGCCACTATGATTGGTTTATGTAATGTCAGTCAACAGTTTTCTATTTTACAACTTTTGCTGGGACCATCATGCAATAGTCTTCAACCAGCAAGACAATTGGTCAAGAATGTTTTTTTTATTAACTATCTGTGGCTGGTTCTGCAGGTGTTCAATTAAACTAGGGTTAGGAAGGACCTCAGTAAGTTATGGAGAGTAAATAAAGCCCTTATGCAAATTAGTTTAGAATTAAGACCATCTGATTGGTTGATACAATTGTCATTCAAAATAAGCCATTCTGATTGGTTTATGTAATGTCAGTCAACAGTTTTCTATTTTACAACTTTTGCTTGGACCATCATGCAATAGTCTTCAACCAGCAAGACAATTGGTCAAGAATTTTTTTTTATCAACTATCTGTGGCTGCAGGTGTTCAATTAAACTAGGGTTAGGAAGGACCTCAGTAAGTTATGGAGAGTAAATAAAGCCCTTATGCAAATTAGTTTAGAATTGAGACCATCTGATTGGTTGATGCAATTGTCATTCAAAATAAGCCATTCTGATTGGTTTATGTAATGTCAGTCAACAGTTTTCTATTTTACAACTTTTGCTTGGACCATCATGCAATAGTCTTCAACCAGCAAGACAATTGGTCAAGAATTTTTTTTTTATCAACTATCTGTGGCTGGTTCTGCAGGTGTTCAATTAAACTAGGGTTAGGAAGGACCTCAGTAAGTTATGGAGAGTAAATAAAGCCCTTATGCAAATTAGTTTAGAATTGAGACCATCTGATTAGTTGATGCAATTGTCATTCAAAATAAGCCATTCTGATTGGTTTATGTATTGTCAGTCAACAGTTTTCTATTTTACAACTTTTGCTGGGACCATCATGCAATAGTCTTCAACCAGCAAGTCAATTGGTCAAGAATGCTCTTGTTATCAACTATCTGTGGCTGGTTCTGCAGGTGTTCAATTAGACTTGGATGAGGAAGGACCTCAGTAAGTTATGAAGAGCAAATTAAGTACTTATGCAAATTAGTTCAGAATTGAGACCATCTGATTGGGTGATGCAACTGTCATTCAGAATAAGCCATTCTGATTGGTTTATGTACTGTCAGTCAACAGTTTTCTATTTTACAATTTTTGCTGGGACCATCATGCAATAGTCTTCAACCAGCAAGACAATTGGTCAAGAATGCTCTTGTTATCAACTATCTGTGGCTGGTTCTGCAGGTGTTCAATTAAACTAGGGTTAGGAAGGACCTCAGTAAGTTATGAAGAGCAAATTAAGTACTTATGCAAATTAGTTCAGAATTGAGACCATCTGATTGGGTGATGCAACTGTCATTCAAAATAAGCCATTCTGATTGGTTTATGTACTGTCAGTCAACAGTTTTCTATTTTACAACTTTTGCTGGGACCATCATGCAATAGTCTTCAACCAGCAAGACAATTGGTCAAGAATGCTCTTGTTATCAACTATCTGTGGCTGGTTTTGCAGGTGTTCAATTAAACTAGGGTTAGGAAGGACCTAAGTAAGTTATGGAGAGCAAATAAATCGCTTATGCAAATTAGTTTAGAATTGAGATCATCTGATTGGTTGATGCAATTGTTATTCAAAATAAGCCACTCTGATTGGTTTATGTAATGTCAGTCAACAGTTTTCTATTTTACAACTTTTGCTGGGACCATCATGCAATAGTCTTTAACCAGCAAGACAATTGGTCAAGAATGCTCTTGTTATCAACTATCTGTGGCTGGTTCTGCAGGTGTTCAATTAAACTAGGGTTAGGAAGGACCTCAGTAAGTTATGGAGAGCAAATAAAGCGCTTATGCAAATTAGTTTAGAATTGAGATCATCTGATTGGTTGATGCAATTGTTATTCAAAATAAGCCACTCTGATTGGTTTATGTAATGTCAGTCAACAGTTTTCTATTTTACAACTTTTGCTGGGACCATCATGCAATAGTCTTCAACCAGCAAGACAATTGGTCAAGAATGCTCTTGTTATCAACTATCTGTGGCTTGTTCTGCAGGTGTTCAATTAAACTAGGGGCAGGAAGGACCTCAGTAAGTTATGGAGAGTAAAAAAAGCCCTTATGCAAATTAGTTTAGAATTGAGGCCATCTGATTGGTTGATACAATTGTCATTCAAAATAAGCCATTCTGATCAATTTATGTAATGTCAGTGAACAGTTTTCTATTTTACAACTTTTGCTGGGACCATCATGCAATAGTCTTCAACCAGCAAGATAATTGGTCAAGAATGCTCTTGTTATCAACTATCTGTGGCTGGTTCTGCAGGTGTTCAATTAAACTAGGGTTAGGAAGGACCTAAGTAAGTTATGGAGAGAAAATAAAGCGCTTATGCAAATTAGTTTAGAATTGAGATCATCTGATTGGTTGAAGCAATTGTTATTCAAAATAAGCCACTCTGATTGGTTTATGTAATGTCAGTCAACAGTTTTCTATTTTACAACTTTTGCTGGGACCATCATGCAATAGTCTTCAACCAGCAAGACAATTGGTCAAGAATGCTGTTGTTATCAAGTATCTGTGGCTGGTTCTGCAGGTGTTCAATTAAACTAGGGTTAGGAAGGACCTAAGTAAGTTATGGAGAGCAAATAAAGCGCTTATGCAAATTAGTTTAGAATTGAGATCATCTGATTGGTTGATGCAATTGTTATTCAAAATAAGCCACTATGATTGGTTTATGTAATGTCAGTCAACAGTTTTCTATTTTACAACTTTTGCTGGGACCATCATGCAATAGTCTTCAACCAGCAAGACAATTGGTCAAGAATGTTTTTTTTATTAACTATCTGTGGCTGGTTCTGCAGGGGTTCAATTAAACTAGGGTTAGGAAGGACCTCAGTAAGTTATGGAGAGTAAATAAAGCCCTTATGCAAATTAGTTTAGAATTGAGACCATCTGATTGGTTGATACAATTGTCATTCAAAATAAGCCATTCTGATTGGTTTATGTAATGTCAGTCAACAGTTTTCTATTTTACAACTTTTGCTTGGACCATCATGCAATAGTCTTCAACCAGCAAGACAATTGGTCAAGAATTTTTTTTTATCAACTATCTGTGGCTGCAGGTGTTCAATTAAACTAGGGTTAGGAAGGACCTCAGTAAGTTATGGAGAGTAAATAAAGCCCTTATGCAAATTAGTTTAGAATTGAGACCATCTGATTGGTTGATGCAATTGTCATTCAAAATAAGCCATTCTGATTGGTTTATGTAATGTCAGTCAACAGTTTTCTATTTTACAACTTTTGCTTGGACCATCATGCAATAGTCTTCAACCAGCAAGACAATTGGTCAAGAATTTTTTTTTTATCAACTATCTGTGGCTGGTTCTGCAGGTGTTCAATTAAACTAGGGTTAGGAAGGACCTCAGTAAGTTATGGAGAGTAAATAAAGCCCTTATGCAAATTAGTTTAGAATTGAGACCATCTGATTAGTTGATGCAATTGTCATTCAAAATAAGCCATTCTGATTGGTTTATGTATTGTCAGTCAACAGTTTTCTATTTTACAACTTTTGCTGGGACCATCATGCAATAGTCTTCAACCAGCAAGTCAATTGGTCAAGAATGCTCTTGTTATCAACTATCTGTGGCTGGTTCTGCAGGTGTTCAATTAGACTTGGATGAGGAAGGACCTCAGTAAGTTATGAAGAGCAAATTAAGTACTTATGCAAATTAGTTCAGAATTGAGACCATCTGATTGGGTGATGCAACTGTCATTCAGAATAAGCCATTCTGATTGGTTTATGTACTGTCAGTCAACAGTTTTCTATTTTACAATTTTTGCTGGGACCATCATGCAATAGTCTTCAACCAGCAAGACAATTGGTCAAGAATGCTCTTGTTATCAACTATCTGTGGCTGGTTCTGCAGGTGTTCAATTAAACTAGGGTTAGGAAGGACCTCAGTAAGTTATGAAGAGCAAATTAAGTACTTATGCAAATTAGTTCAGAATTGAGACCATCTGATTGGGTGATGCAACTGTCATTCAAAATAAGCCATTCTGATTGGTTTATGTACTGTCAGTCAACAGTTTTCTATTTTACAACTTTTGCTGGGACCATCATGCAATAGTCTTCAACCAGCAAGACAATTGGTCAAGAATGCTCTTGTTATCAACTATCTGTGGCTGGTTTTGCAGGTGTTCAATTAAACTAGGGTTAGGAAGGACCTAAGTAAGTTATGGAGAGCAAATAAATCGCTTATGCAAATTAGTTTAGAATTGAGATCATCTGATTGGTTGATGCAATTGTTATTCAAAATAAGCCACTCTGATTGGTTTATGTAATGTCAGTCAACAGTTTTCTATTTTACAACTTTTGCTGGGACCATCATGCAATAGTCTTTAACCAGCAAGACAATTGGTCAAGAATGCTCTTGTTATCAACTATCTGTGGCTGGTTCTGCAGGTGTTCAATTAAACTAGGGTTAGGAAGGACCTAAGTAAGTTATGGAGAGCAAATAAAGCGCTTATGCAAATTAGTTTAGAATTGAGATCATCTGATTGGTTGATGCAATTGTTATTCAAAATAAGCCACTCTGATTGGTTTATGTAATGTCAGTCAACAGTTTTCTATTTTACAACTTTTGCTGGGACCATCATGCAATAGTCTTCAACCAGCAAGACAATTGGTCAAGAATGCTGTTGTTATCAACTATCTGTGGCTGGTTCTGCAGGTGTTCAATTAAACTAGGGTTAGGAAGGACCTAAGTAAGTTATGGAGAGCAAATAAAGCGCTTATGCAAATTAGTTTAGAATTGAGATCATCTGATTGGTTGATGCAATTGTTATTCAAAATAAGCCACTCTGATTGGTTTATGTAATGTCAGTCAACAGTTTTCTATTTTACAACTTTTGCTGGGACCATCATGCAATAGTCTTCAACCAGCAAGACAATTGGTCAAGAATGTTTTTTTTTATTAAATATCTGTGGCTGGTTCTGCAGGTGTTCAATTAAACTAGGGTTAGGAAGGACCTCAGTAAGTTATGGAGAGTAAATAAAGCCCTTATGCAAATTAGTTTAGAATTGAGACCATCTGATTGGTTGATATAATTGTCATTCAAAATAAGCCATTCTGATTGGTTTATGTAATGTCAGTCAACAGTTTTCTATTTTACAGCTTTTGCTGGGACCATCATGCAATAGTCTTCAACCAGCAAGACAATTGGTCAAGATTGCTCTTGTTATCAACTATCTGTGGCTGGCTCTGCAGGTGTTCAATTAAACTAGGGTTAGGAAGGACCTCAGTAAGTTATGGAGAGTAAATAAAGCCCTTATGCAAATTAGTTTAGAATTGAGACCATCTGATTGGTTGATACAATTGTCATTCAAAATAAGCCATTCTGATTGGTTTATGTAATGTCAGTCAACAGTTTTCTATTTTACAACTTTTGCTTGGACCATCATGCAATAGTCTTCAACCAGCAAGACAATTGGTCAAGAATTTTTTTTTATCAACTATCTGTGACTGCAGGTGTTCAATTAAACTAGGGTTAGGAAGGACCTCAGTAAGTTATGGAGAGTAAATAAAGCCCTTATGCAAATTAGTTTAGAATTGAGACCATCTGATTGGTTGATGCAATTGTCATTCAAAATAAGCCATTCTGATTGGTTTATGTACTGTCAGTCAACAGTTTTCTATTTTACAACTTTTGCTGGGACCATCATGCAATAGTCTTCAACCAGCAAGTCAATTGGTCAAGAATGCTCTTGTTATCAACTATCTGTGGCTGGGTCTGCAGGTGTTCAATTAAACTAGGGTTAGGAAGGACCTCAGTAAGTTATGGAGAGCAAATAAAGCGCTTATGCAAATTAGTTTAGAATTGAGATCATCTGATTGGTTGATGCAATTGTCATTCAAAATAAGCCACTCTGATTGGTTTATGTACTGTCAGTCAACAGTTTTCTATTTTACAACTTTTGCTGGGACCATCATGCAATAGTCTTCAACCAGCAAGTCAATTGGTCAAGAATGCTCTTGTTATCAACTATCTGTGGCTGGTTCTGCAGGTGTTCAATTAAACTAGGGTTAGGAAGGACCTCAGTAAGTTATGGAGAGCAAATAAAGCGCTTATGCAAATTAGTTTAGAATTGAGATCATCTGATTGGTTGATGCAATTGTCATTCAAAATAAGCCACTCTGATTGGTTTATGTACTGTCAGTCAACAGTTTTCTATTTTACAACTTTTGCTGGGACCATCATGCAATAGTCTTCAACCAGCAAGACAATTGGTCAAGAATGCTCTTGTTATCAACTATCTGTGGCTTGTTCTGCAGGTGTTCAATTAAACTAGGGGCAGGAAGGACCTCAGTAAGTTATGGAGAGTAAAAAAAGCCCTTATGCAAATTAGTTTAGAATTGAGGCCATCTGATTGGTTGATACAATTGTCATTCAAAATAAGCCATTCTGATCAATTTATGTAATGTCAGTGAACAGTTTTCTATTTTACAACTTTTGCTGGGACCATCATGCAATAGTCTTCAACCAGCAAGATAATTGGTCAAGAATGCTCTTGTTATCAACTATCTGTGGCTGGTTCTGCAGGTGTTCAATTAAACTAGGGTTAGGAAGGACCTAAGTAAGTTATGGAGAGAAAATAAAGCGCTTATGCAAATTAGTTTAGAATTGAGATCATCTGATTGGTTGAAGCAATTGTTATTCAAAATAAGCCACTCTGATTGGTTTATGTAATGTCAGTCAACAGTTTTCTATTTTACAACTTTTGCTGGGACCATCATGCAATAGTCTTCAACCAGCAAGACAATTGGTCAAGAATGCTGTTGTTATCAACTATCTGTGGCTGGTTCTGCAGGTGTTCAATTAAACTAGGGTTAGGAAGGACCTAAGTAAGTTATGGAGAGCAAATAAAGCGCTTATGCAAATTAGTTTAGAATTGAGATCATCTGATTGGTTGATGCAATTGTTATTCAAAATAAGCCACTATGATTGGTTTATGTAATGTCAGTCAACAGTTTTCTATTTTACAACTTTTGCTGGGACCATCATGCAATAGTCTTCAACCAGCAAGACAATTGGTCAAGAATGTTTTTTTTATTAACTATCTGTGGCTGGTTCTGCAGGTGTTCAATTAAACTAGGGTTAGGAAGGACCTCAGTAAGTTATGGAGAGTAAATAAAGCCCTTATGCAAATTAGTTTAGAATTGAGACCATCTGATTGGTTGATACAATTGTCATTCAAAATAAGCCATTCTGATTGGTTTATGTAATGTCAGTCAACAGTTTTCTATTTTACAGCTTTTGCTGGGACCATCATGCAATAGTCTTCAACCAGCAAGACAATTGGTCAAGATTGCTCTTGTTATCAACTATCTGTGGCTGGCTCTGCAGGTGTTCAATTAAACTAGGGTTAGGAAGGACCTCAGTAAATTATGGAGAGTAAATAAAGCCCTTATGCAAATTAGTTTAGAATTGAGACCATCTGATTGGTTGATACAATTGTCATTCAAAATAAGCCATTCTGATTGGTTTATGTAATGTCAGTCAACAGTTTTCTATTTTACAACTTTTGCTTGGACCATCATGCAATAGTCTTCAACCAGCAAGACAATTGGTCAAGAATTTTTTTTTATCAACTATCTGTGGCTGGTTCTGCAGGTGTTCAATTAAACTAGGGTTAGGAAGGACATCAGTAAGTTATGGAGAGTAAATAAAGCCCTTATGCAAATTAGTTTAGAATTGAGACCATCTGATTAGTTGATGCAATTGTCATTCAAAATAAGCCATTCTGATTGGTTTATGTATTGTCAGTCAACAGTTTTCTATTTTACAACTTTTGCTGGGACCATCATGCAATAGTCTTCAACCAGCAAGTCAATTGGTCAAGAATGCTCTTGTTATCAACTATCCGTGGCTGGTTCT
The DNA here is from genome assembly GCF_055691185.1 of Crinia signifera. NCBI lineage: Eukaryota > Metazoa > Chordata > Amphibia > Anura > Myobatrachidae > Crinia > Crinia signifera. Next base: position 165,218,760 of record NC_139218.1, on the reverse strand, counting down.
GCAGGTGTTCAATTTAACTAGGGTTAGGAAGGACCTCAGTAAGTTATGGAGAGCAAATAAAGCGCTTATGCAAATTAGTTTAGAATTGAGATCATCTGATTGGTTGATGCAATTGTCATTCAAAATAAGCCATTCTGATTGGTTTATGTAATGTCAGTCAACAGTTTTCTATTTTACAACTTTTGCTGGGACCATCATGCAATAGTCTTCAACCAGCAAGACAATTGGTCAAGAATGCTCTTGTTATCAACTATCTGTGGCTTGTTCTGCAGGTGTTCAATTAAACTAGGGGCAGGAAGGACCTCAGTAAGTTATGGAGAGTAAAAAAAGCCCTTATGCAAATTAGTTTAGAATTGAGGCCATCTGATTGGTTGATACAATTGTCATTCAAAATAAGCCATTCTGATCAATTTATGTAATGTCAGTGAACAGTTTTCTATTTTACAACTTTTGCTGGGACCATCATGCAATAGTCTTCAACCAGCAAGATAATTGGTCAAGAATGCTCTTGTTATCAACTATCTGTGGCTGGTTCTGCAGGTGTTCAATTAAACTAGGGTTAGGAAGGACCTAAGTAAGTTATGGAGAGAAAATAAAGCGCTTATGCAAATTAGTTTAGAATTGAGATCATCTGATTGGTTTAAGCAATTGTTATTCAAAATAAGCCACTCTGATTGGTTTATGTAATGTCAGTCAACAGTTTTCTATTTTACAACTTTTGCTGGGACCATCATGCAATAGTCTTCAACCAGCAAGACAATTGGTCAAGAATGCTGTTGTTATCAACTATCTGTGGCTGGTTCTGCAGGTGTTCAATTAAACTAGGGTTAGGAAGGACCTAAGTAAGTTATGGAGAGCAAATAAAGCGCTTATGCAAATTAGTTTAGAATTGAGATCATCTGATTGGTTGATGCAATTGTTATTCAAAATAAGCCACTATGATTGGTTTATGTAATGTCAGTCAACAGTTTTCTATTTTACAACTTTTGCTTGGACCATCATGCAATAGTCTTCAACCAGCAAGACAATTGGTCAAGAATTTTTTTTTTTATCAACTATCTGTGGCTGGTTCTGCAGGTGTTCAATTAAACTAGGGTTAGGAAGGACCTCAGTAAGTTATGGAGAGTAAATAAAGCCCTTATGCAAATTAGTTTAGAATTGAGACCATCTGATTAGTTGATGCAATTGTCATTCAAAATAAGCCATTCTGATTGGTTTATGTACTGTCAGTCAACAGTTTTCTATTTTACAACTTTTGCTGGGACCATCATGCAATAGTCTTCAACCAGCAAGATAATTGGTCAAGAATGCTTTTGTTATCAACTATCTGTGGCTGGTTCTGCAGGTGTTCAATTAAACTAGGGTTAGGAAGGACCTTAGTAAGTTATGGAGAGTAAATAAAGCCCTTATGCAAATTAGTTTAGAATTGAGACCATCTGATTGGTTGATACAATTGTCATTCAAAATAAGCCATTCTGATTGGTTTATGTAATGTCAGTCAACAGTTTTCTATTTTACTACTTTTGCTGAAACCATCATGCAATAGTCTTCAACCAGCAAGACAATTGGTCAAGAATGCTCTTGTTATCAACTTTCTGTGGCTGGTTCTGCAGGTGTTCAATTAAACTAAGGTTAGGAAGGACCTCAGTAAGTTATGGAGAGTAAATAAAGCCCTTATGCAAATTAGTTTAGAATTGAGACCATCTGATTGGTTGATGCAATTGTTATTCAAAATAAGCCATTCTGATTGGTTTATGTACTGTCAGTCAACAGTTTTCTATTTTACAACTTTTGCTGGGATAATCATGCAATAGTCTTCAACCAACAAGACAATTGGTCAAGAATGCTCTTGTTATCAACTATCTGTGGCTGGTTCTGCAGGTGTTCAATTAGACTTGGATGAGGAAGGACCTCAGTAAGTTATGAAGAGCAAATTAAGTACTTATGCAAATTAGTTCAGAATTGAGACCATCTGATTGGGTGATGCAACTGTCATTCAGAATAAGCCATTCTGATTGGTTTATGTACTGTCAGTCAACAGTTTTCTATTTTACAATTTTTGCTGGGACCATCATGCAATAGTCTTCAACCAGCAAAACAATTGGTCAAGAATGCTCTTGTTCTCAACTATCTGTGGCTGGTTCTGCAGGTGTTCAATTAGACTTGGATGAGGAAGGACCTCAGTAAGTTATGAAGAGCAAATTAAGTACTTATGCAAATTATTTCAGAATTGAGACCATCTGATTGGGTGATGCAACTGTCATTCAAAATTAGCCATTCTGATTGGTTTATGTACTGTCAGTCAACAGTTTTCTATTATACAACTTTTGCTGGGACCATCATGCAATAGTCTTCAACCAGCAAAACAATTGGTCAAGAATGCTCTTTTTATCAACTATCTGTGGCTTGTTCTGCAGGTGTTCAATTAAACTAGGGTTAGGATGGACCTTAGTAAGTTATGGAGAGTAAATAAAGCCCTTATGCAAATTAGTTTAGAATTGAGACCATCTGATTGGTTGATACAATTGTCATTCAAAATAAGCCACTCTGATTGGTTTATGTAATGTCAGTCAACAGTTTTCTATTTTACAACTTTTGCTGGGACCATCATGCAATAGTCTTCAACCAGCAAGACAATTGGTCAAGAATGCTCTTGTTATCAACTATCTGTGGCTGGTTCTGCAGGTGTTCAATTAAACTAGGGTTAGGAAGGACCTCAGTAAGTTATGAAGAGCAAATTAAGTACTTATGCAAATTAGTTCAGAATTGAGACCATCTGATTGGGTGATGCAACTGTCATTCAGAATAAGCCATTCTGATTGGTTTATGTACTGTCAGTCAACAGTTTTCTATTTTACAATTTTTGCTGGGACCATCATGCAATAGTCTTCAACCAGCAAGACAATTGGTCAAGAATGCTCTTGTTCTCAACTATCTGTGGCTGGTTCTGCAGGTGTTCAATTAGACTTGGATGAGGAAGGACCTCAGTAAGTTATGAAGAGCAAATTAAGCACTTATGCAAATTAGTTCAGAATTGAGACCATCTGATTGGGTGATGCAACTGTCATTCAAAATCAGCCATTCTGATTGGTTTATGTACTGTCAGTCAACAGTTTTCTATTATACAACTTTTGCTGGGACCATCATGCAATAGTCTTCAACCAGCAAAACAATTGGTCAAGAATGCTCTTTTTATCAACTATCTGTGGCTTGTTCTGCAGGTGTTCAATTAAACTAGGGTTAGGATGGACCTCAGTAAGTTATGGAGAGTAAATAAAGCCCTTATGCAAATTAGTTTAGAATTGAGACCATCTGATTGGTTGATACAATTGTCATTCAAAATAAGCCACTCTGATTGGTTTATGTAATGTCAGTCAACAGTTTTCTATTTTACAACTTTTGCTGGGACCATCATGCAATAGTCTTAAACCAGCAAGACAATTGGTCAAGAATGCTCTTGTTATCAACTATCTGTGGCTGGTTCTGCAGGTGTTCAATTAAACTAGGGTTAGGAAGGACCTCAGTAAGTTATGAAGAGCAAATTAAGTACTTATGCAAATTAGTTCAGAATTGAGACCATATGATTGGGTGATGCAACTGTCATTCAAAATAAGCCATTCTGATTGGTTTATGTACTGTCAGTCAACAGTTTTCTATTTTACAACTTTTGCTGGGACCATCATGCAATAGTCTTCAACCAGCAAGACAATTGGTCAAGAATGCTCTTGTTATCAACTATCTGTGGCTGGTTCTGCAGGTGTTCAATTAAACTAGGGTTAGGAAGGACCTAAGTAAGTTATGGAGAGCAAATAAAGCGCTTATGCAAATTAGTTTAGAATTGAGATCATCTGATTGGTTGATGCAATTGTTATTCAAAATAAGCCACTCTGATTGGTTTATGTAATGTCAGTCAACAGTTTTCTATTTTACAACTTTTGCTGGGACCATCATGCAATAGTCTTCAACCAGCAAGACAATTGGTCAAGAATGCTCTTGTTATCAACTATCTGTGGCTGGTTCTGCAGGTGTTCAATTAAACTAGGGTTAGGAAGGACCTAAGTAAGTTATGGAGAGCAAATAAAGCGCTTATGCAAATTAGTTTAGAATTGAGATCATCTGATTGGTTGATGCAATTGTTATTCAAAATAAGCCACTCTGATTGGTTTATGTAATGTCAGTCAACAGTTTTCTATTTTACAACTTTTGCTGGGACCATCATGCAATAGTCTTCAACCAGCAAGACAATTGGTCAAGAATGCTCTTGTTATCAACTATCTGTGGCTGGTTCTGAAGGTGTTCAATTAAACTAGGGTTAGGAAGGACCTCAGTAAGTTATGGAGAGTAAATAAAGCCCATATGCAAATTAGTTTAGAATTGAGACCATCTGATTGGTTGATGCAATTGTCATTCAAAATAAGCCATTCTGATTGGTTTATGTACTGTCAGTCAACAGTTTTCTATTTTACAACTTTTGCTGGGACCATCATGCAATAGTCTTCAACCAGCAAGACAATTGGTCAAGAATGCTCTTGTTATCAACTATCTGTGGCTGGTTCTGCAGGTGTTCAATTAAACTAGGGTTAGGAAGGACCTCAGTAAGTTATGGAGAGCAAATAAAGCGCTTATGCAAATTAGTTTAGAATTGAGATAATCTGATTGGTTGATGCAATTGTCATTCAAAATAAGCCACTCTGATTGGTTTATGTACTGTCAGTCAACAGTTTTCTATTTTACAACTTTTGCTGGGACCATCATGCAATAGTCTTCAACCAGCAAGACAATTGGTCAAGAATGCTCTTGTTATCAACTATCTGTGGCTGGTTCTGCAGGTGTTCAATTAAACTAGGGTTAGGAAGGACCTCAGTAAGTTATGGAGAGCAAATAAAGCGCTTATGCAAATTAGTTTAGAATTGAGATCATCTGATTGGTTGATGCAATTGTCATTCAAAATAAGCCATTCTGATCAATTTATGTAATGTCAGTGAACAGTTTTCTATTTTACAACTTTTGCTGGGACCATCATGCAATAGTCTTCAACCAGCAAGATAATTGGTCAAGAATGCTCTTGTTATCAACTATCTGTGGCTGGTTCTGCAGGTGTTCAATTAAACTAGGGTTAGGAAGGACCTCAGTAAGTTATGGAGAGTAAATAAAGCCCTTATGCAAATTAGTTTAGAATTGAGACCATCTGATTGGTTGATGCAATTGTCATTCAAAATAAGCCATTCTGATTGGTTTATGTACTGTCAGTCAACAGTTTTCTATTTTACAACTTTTGCTGGGACAATCATGCAATAGTCTTCAACCAACAAGACAATTGGTCAAGAATGCTCTTGTTATCAACTATCTGTGGCTGGTTCTGCAGGTGTTCAATTAGACTTGGATGAGGAAGGACCTCAGTAAGTTATGAAGAGCAAATTAAGTACTTATGCAAATTAGTTCAGAATTGAGACCATCTGATTGGGTGATGCAACTGTCATTCAGAATAAGCCATTCTGATTGGTTTATGTACTGTCAGTCAACAGTTTTCTATTTTACAATTTTTGCTGGGACCATCATGCAATAGTCTTCAACCAGCAAGACAATTGGTCAAGAATGCTCTTGTTCTCAACTATCTGTGGCTGGTTCTGCAGGTGTTCAATTAGACTTGGATGAGGAAGGACCTCAGTAAGTTATGAAGAGCAAATTAAGTACTTATGCAAATTAGTTCAGAATTGAGACCATCTGATTGGGTGATGCAACTGTCATTCAAAATTAGCCATTCTGATTGGTTTATGTACTGTCAGTCAACAGTTTTCTATTTTACAACTTTTGCTGGGACCTTCATGCAATAGTCTTCAACCAGCAAGACAATTGGTCAAGAATGTTTTTTTTATCAACTATCTGTGGCTGGTTCTGCAGGTGTTCAATTAAACTAGGGTTAGGAAGGACCTCAGTAAGTTATGGAGAGTAAATAAAGCCCTTATGCAAATTAGTTTAGAATTGAGACCATCTGATTGGTTGATGCAATTGTCATTCAAAATAAGCCATTCTGATTGGTTTATGTACTGTCAGTCAACAGTTTTCTATTTTACAACTTTTGCTGGGACCATCATGCAATAGTCTTCAACCAGCAAGACAATTGGTCAAGAATGTTTTTTTTATCAACTATCTGTGGCTGGTTCTGCAGGTGTTCAATTAAACTAGGGTTAGGAAGGACCTCAGTAAGTTATGGAGAGTAAATAAAGCCCTTATGCAAATTAGTTTAGAATTGAGACCATCTGATTGGTTGATGCAATTGTCATTCAAAATAAGCCATTCTGATTGGTTTATGTACTGTCAGTCAACAGTTTTCTATTTTACAACTTTTGCTGGGACCATCATGCAATAGTCTTCAACCAGCAAGACAATTGGTCAAGAATGCTCTTGTTCTCAACTATCTGTGGCTGGTTCTGCAGGTGTTCAATTAGACTTGGATGAGGAAGGACCTCAGTAAGTTATGAAGAGCAAATTAAGCACTTATGCAAATTAGTTCAGAATTGAGACCATCTGATTGGGTGATGCAACTGTCATTCAAAATCAGCCATTCTGATTGGTTTATGTACTGTCAGTCAACAGTTTTCTATTATACAACTTTTGCTGGGACCATCATGCAATAGTCTTCAACCAGCAAAACAATTGGTCAAGAATGCTCTTTTTATCAACTATCTGTGGCTTGTTCTGCAGGTGTTCAATTAAACTAGGGTTAGGATGGACCTCAGTAAGTTATGGAGAGTAAATAAAGCCCTTATGCAAATTAGTTTAGAATTGAGACCATCTGATTGGTTGATACAATTGTCATTCAAAATAAGCCACTCTGATTGGTTTATGTAATGTCAGTCAACAGTTTTCTATTTTACAACTTTTGCTGGGACCATCATGCAATAGTCTTAAACCAGCAAGACAATTGGTCAAGAATGCTCTTGTTATCAACTATCTGTGGCTGGTTCTGCAGGTGTTCAATTAAACTAGGGTTAGGAAGGACCTCAGTAAGTTATGAAGAGCAAATTAAGTACTTATGCAAATTAGTTCAGAATTGAGACCATATGATTGGGTGATGCAACTGTCATTCAAAATAAGCCATTCTGATTGGTTTATGTACTGTCAGTCAACAGTTTTCTATTTTACAACTTTTGCTGGGACCATCATGCAATAGTCTTCAACCAGCAAGACAATTGGTCAAGAATGCTCTTGTTATCAACTATCTGTGGCTGGTTCTGCAGGTGTTCAATTAAACTAGGGTTAGGAAGGACCTAAGTAAGTTATGGAGAGCAAATAAAGCGCTTATGCAAATTAGTTTAGAATTGAGATCATCTGATTGGTTGATGCAATTGTTATTCAAAATAAGCCACTCTGATTGGTTTATGTAATGTCAGTCAACAGTTTTCTATTTTACAACTTTTGCTGGGACCATCATGCAATAGTCTTCAACCAGCAAGACAATTGGTCAAGAATGCTCTTGTTATCAACTATCTGTGGCTGGTTCTGCAGGTGTTCAATTAAACTAGGGTTAGGAAGGACCTAAGTAAGTTATGGAGAGCAAATAAAGCGCTTATGCAAATTAGTTTAGAATTGAGATCATCTGATTGGTTGATGCAATTGTTATTCAAAATAAGCCACTCTGATTGGTTTATGTAATGTCAGTCAACAGTTTTCTATTTTACAACTTTTGCTGGGACCATCATGCAATAGTCTTCAACCAGCAAGACAATTGGTCAAGAATGCTCTTGTTATCAACTATCTGTGGCTGGTTCTGAAGGTGTTCAATTAAACTAGGGTTAGGAAGGACCTCAGTAAGTTATGGAGAGTAAATAAAGCCCATATGCAAATTAGTTTAGAATTGAGACCATCTGATTGGTTGATGCAATTGTCATTCAAAATAAGCCATTCTGATTGGTTTATGTACTGTCAGTCAACAGTTTTCTATTTTACAACTTTTGCTGGGACCATCATGCAATAGTCTTCAACCAGCAAGACAATTGGTCAAGAATGCTCTTGTTATCAACTATCTGTGGCTGGTTCTGCAGGTGTTCAATTAAACTAGGGTTAGGAAGGACCTCAGTAAGTTATGGAGAGCAAATAAAGCGCTTATGCAAATTAGTTTAGAATTGAGATAATCTGATTGGTTGATGCAATTGTCATTCAAAATAAGCCACTCTGATTGGTTTATGTACTGTCAGTCAACAGTTTTCTATTTTACAACTTTTGCTGGGACCATCATGCAATAGTCTTCAACCAGCAAGACAATTGGTCAAGAATGCTCTTGTTATCAACTATCTGTGGCTGGTTCTGCAGGTGTTCAATTAAACTAGGGTTAGGAAGGACCTCAGTAAGTTATGGAGAGCAAATAAAGCGCTTATGCAAATTAGTTTAGAATTGAGATCATCTGATTGGTTGATGCAATTGTCATTCAAAATAAGCCATTCTGATCAATTTATGTAATGTCAGTGAACAGTTTTCTATTTTACAACTTTTGCTGGGACCATCATGCAATAGTCTTCAACCAGCAAGATAATTGGTCAAGAATGCTCTTGTTATCAACTATCTGTGGCTGGTTCTGCAGGTGTTCAATTAAACTAGGGTTAGGAAGGACCTCAGTAAGTTATGGAGAGTAAATAAAGCCCTTATGCAAATTAGTTTAGAATTGAGACCATCTGATTGGTTGATGCAATTGTCATTCAAAATAAGCCATTCTGATTGGTTTATGTACTGTCAGTCAACAGTTTTCTATTTTACAACTTTTGCTGGGACAATCATGCAATAGTCTTCAACCAACAAGACAATTGGTCAAGAATGCTCTTGTTATCAACTATCTGTGGCTGGTTCTGCAGGTGTTCAATTAGACTTGGATGAGGAAGGACCTCAGTAAGTTATGAAGAGCAAATTAAGTACTTATGCAAATTAGTTCAGAATTGAGACCATCTGATTGGGTGATGCAACTGTCATTCAGAATAAGCCATTCTGATTGGTTTATGTACTGTCAGTCAACAGTTTTCTATTTTACAATTTTTGCTGGGACCATCATGCAATAGTCTTCAACCAGCAAGACAATTGGTCAAGAATGCTCTTGTTCTCAACTATCTGTGGCTGGTTCTGCAGGTGTTCAATTAGACTTGGATGAGGAAGGACCTCAGTAAGTTATGAAGAGCAAATTAAGTACTTATGCAAATTAGTTCAGAATTGAGACCATCTGATTGGGTGATGCAACTGTCATTCAAAATTAGCCATTCTGATTGGTTTATGTACTGTCAGTCAACAGTTTTCTATTTTACAACTTTTGCTGGGACCTTCATGCAATAGTCTTCAACCAGCAAGACAATTGGTCAAGAATGTTTTTTTTATCAACTATCTGTGGCTGGTTCTGCAGGTGTTCAATTAAACTAGGGTTAGGAAGGACCTCAGTAAGTTATGGAGAGTAAATAAAGCCCTTATGCAAATTAGTTTAGAATTGAGACCATCTGATTGGTTGATGCAATTGTCATTCAAAATAAGCCATTCTGATTGGTTTATGTACTGTCAGTCAACAGTTTTCTATTTTACAACTTTTGCTGGGACCATCATGCAATAGTCTTCAACCAGCAAGACAATTGGTCAAGAATGTTTTTTTTATCAACTATCTGTGGCTGGTTCTGCAGGTGTTCAATTAAACTAGGGTTAGGAAGGACCTCAGTAAGTTATGGAGAGTAAATAAAGCCCTTATGCAAATTAGTTTAGAATTGAGACCATCTGATTGGTTGATGCAATTGTCATTCAAAATAAGCCATTCTGATTGGTTTATGTACTGTCAGTCAACAGTTTTCTATTTTACAACTTTTGCTGGGACCATCATGCAATAGTCTTCAACCAGCAAGACAATTGGTCAAGAATGCTCTTGTTATCCGCTATCTGTGGCTGGTTCTGAAGGTGTTCAATTAAACTAGGGTTAGGAAGGACCTCAGTAAGTTATGGAGAGTAAATAAAGCCCATATGCAAATTAGTTTAGAATTGAGACCATCTGATTGGTAGATGCAATTGTCATTCAAAATAAGCCATTCTGATTGGTTTATGTACTGTCAGTCAACAGTTTTCTATTTTACAACTTTTGCTGGGACCATCATGCAATAGTCTTCAACCAGCAAGACAATTGGTCAAGAATGCTCTTGTTATCAACTATCTGTGGCTGGTTCTGCAGGTGTTTAATTAAACTAGGGTTAGGAAGCACCTTAGTAAGTTATGGAGAGCAAATAAAGCGCTTATGCAAATTAGTTTAGAATTGAGATCATCTGATTGGTTGATGCAATCGTCATTCAAAATAAGCCACTCTGATTGGTTTATGTACTGTTAGTCAACAGTTTTCTATTTTACAACTTTTGCTGGGACCATCATGCAATAGTCTTCAACCAGCAAGACAATTTGTCAAGAATGCTCTTGTTATCAACTATCTGTGGCTTGTTCTGCAGGTGTTCAATTAAACTAGGGGCAGGAAGGACCTCAGTAAGTTATGGAGAGTAAAAAAAGCCCTTATGCAAATTAGTTTAGAATTGAGGCCATCTGATTGGTTGATGCAATTGTCATTCAAAATAAGCCATTCTGATTGGTTTATGTACTGTCAGTCAACAGTTTTCTATTTTACAACTTTTGCTGGGACCATCATGCAATAGTCTTCAACCAGCAAGACAATTGGTCAAGAATGCTCTTGTTATCAACTATCTGTGGCTGGTTCTGCAGGTGTTCAATTAAACTAGGGTTAGGAAGGACCTCAGTAAGTTATGGAGAGCAAATAAAGCACTTATGCAAATTAGTTTATAATTGAGATCATCTGATTGGTTGATGCAATTGTCATTCAAAATAAGCCACTCTGATTGGTTTATGTACTGTCAGTCAACAGTTTTCTGTTTTACAACTGTTGCTGGGACCATCATGCAATAGTCTTCAACCAGCAAGACAATTGGTCAAGGATGCTCTTGTTATCAACTATCTGTGGCTTGTTCTGCAGGTGTTCAATTAAACTAGGGGGAGGAAGGACCTCAGTAAGTTATGGAGAGCAAATAAAGCGCTTATGCAAATTAGTTTATAATTGAGACCATCTGATTGGTTGATGCAATTGTCATTCAAAATAAGCCACTCTGATTGGTTTATGTACTGTCAGTCAACAGTTTTCTATTTTACAACTTTTGCTGGGACCATCATGCAATAGTCTTCAACCAGCAAGACAATTGGTCAAGAATGCTCTTGTTATCAACTATCTGTGGCTGGTTCTGCAGGTGTTCAATTAAACTAGGGTTAGGAAGGACCTCAGTAAGTTATGGAGAGCAAATAAAGCGCTTATGCAAATTAGTTTATAATTGAGATCATCTGATTGGTTGATGCAATTGTCATTCAAAATAAGCCACTCTGATTGGTTTATGTACTGTCAGTCAACAGTATTCTGTTTTACAACTGTTGCTGGGACCATCATGCAATAGTCTTCAACCAGCAAGACAATTGGTCAAGAATGCTCTTGTTATCAACAATCTGTGGCTTGTTCTGCAGGTGTTCAATTAAACTAGGGGCAGGAAGGACCTAAGTAAGTTATGGAGAGTAAAAAAAGCCCTTATGCAAATTAGTTTAGAATTGAGGCCATCTGATTGGTTGATACAATTGTCATTCAAAATAAGCCATTCTGATTAATTTATGTAATGTCAGTGAACAGTTTTCTATTTTACAACTTTTGCTGGGACCATCATGCAATAGTCTTCAACCAGCAAGACAATTGGTCAAGAATGCTCTTGTTATCAACTATCTGTGGCTGGTTCTGCAGGTGTTCAATTAAACTAGGGTTAGGAAGGACCTCAGTAAGTTATGGAGAGCAAATAAAGCGCTTATGCAAATTAGTTTAGAATTGAGATCATCTGATTGGTTGATGCAATTGTCATTCAAAATAAGCCACTCTGATTGGTTTATGTACTGTCAGTCAACAGTTTTCTATTTTACAACTTTTGCTGGGACCATCATGCAATAGTCTTCAACCAGCAAGACAATTGGTCAAGAATGCTCTTGTTATCAACTATCTGTGGCTGGTTCTGAAGGTGTTCAATTAAACTAGGGTTAGGAAGGACCTCAGTAAGTTATGGAGAGCAAATAAAGCGCTTATGCAAATTAGTTTATAATTGAGATCATCTGATTGGTTGATGCAATTGTCATTCAAAATAAGCCATTCTGATTAATTTATGTAATGTCAGTGAACAGTTTTCTATTTTACAACTGTTGCTGGGACCATCATGCAATAGTCTTCAACCAGCAAGACAATTGGTCAAGAATGCTCTTGTTATCAACAATCTGTGGCTTGTTCTGCAGGTGTTCAATTAAACTAGGGGCAGGAAGGACCTAAGTAAGTTATGGAGAGTAAAAAAAGCCCTTATGCAAATTAGTTTAGAATTGAGGCCATCTGATTGGTTGATACAATTGTCATTCAAAATAAGCCATTCTGATTAATTTATGTAATGTCAGTGAACAGTTTTCTATTTTACAACTTTTGCTGGGACCATCATGCAATAGTCTTCAACCAGCAAGACAATTGGTCAAGAATGCTCTTGTTATCAACTATCTGTGGCTGGTTCTGCAGGTGTTCAATTAAACTAGGGTTAGGAAGGACCTCAGTAAGTTATGGAGAGCAAATAAAGCGCTTATGCAAATTAGTTTAGAATTGAGATCATCTGATTGGTTGATGCAATTGTCATTCAAAATAAGCCACTCTGATTGGTTTATGTACTGTCAGTCAACAGTTTTCTATTTTACAACTTTTGCTGGGACCATCATGCAATAGTCTTCAACCAGCAAGACAATTGGTCAAGAATGCTCTTGTTATCCACTATCTGTGGCTGGTTCTGAAGGTGTTCAATTAAACTAGGGTTAGGAAGGACCTCAGTAAGTTATGGAGAGCAAATAAAGCCATTATGCAAATTAGTTTAGAATTGAGGCCATCTGATTGGTTGATACAATTGTCATTCAAAATAAGCCATTCTGATTAATTTATGTAATGTCAGTGAACAGTTTTCTATTTTACAACTTTTGCTGGGACCATCATGCAATAGTCTTCAACCAGCAAGACAATTGGTCAAGAATGCTCTTGTTATCAACTATCTGTGGCTGGTTCTGCAGGTGTTCAATTAAACTAGGGTTAGGAAGGACCTCAGTAAGTTATGGAGAGCAAATAAAGCGCTTATGCAAATTAGTTTAGAATTGAGATCATCTGATTGGTTGATGCAATTGTCATTCAAAATAAGCCATTCTGATTGGTTTATGTACTGTCAGTCAACAGTTTTCTATTTTACAACTTTTGCTGGGACCATCATGCAATAGTCTTCAACCAGCAAGACAATTGGTCAAGAATGCTCTTGTTATCAACTATCTGTGGCTGGTTCTGCAGGTGTTCAATTAAACTAGGGTTAGGAAGGACCTCAGTAAGTTATGGAGAGCAAAAAAAAAGCCCTTATGCAAATTAGTTTAGAATTGAGGCCATCTGATTGGTTGATGCAATTGTCATTCAAAATAAGCCATTCTGATTGGTTTATGTACTGTCAGTCAACAGTTTTCTATTTTACAACTTTTGCTGGGACCATCATGCAATAGTCTTCAACCAGCAAGACAATTGGTCAAGAATGCTCTTGTTATCCACTATCTGTGGCTGGTTCTGAAGGTGTTCAATTAAACTAGGGTTAGGAAGGACCTCAGTAAGTTATGGAGAGTAAATAAAGCCCTTATGCAAATTAGTTTAGAATTGAGACCATCTGATTGGTTGATGCAATCGTCATTCAAAATAAGCCATTCTGATTGGTTTATGTAATGTCAGTCAACAGTTTTCTATTTTACAACTTTTGTGGGACCATCATGCAATAGTCTTCAACCAGCAAGACAATTGGTCAAGTATGCTCTTGTTATCAACTATCTGTGGCTGGTTCTGCAGGTGTTCAATTAAACTAGGGTTAGGAAGGACCTCAGTAAGTTATGGAGAGCAAATAAAGCGCTTATGCAAATTAGTTTAGAAATTAGACCATCTGATTGGTTGATGCAATACTCATTAGGGATGGCCATCGATGTTTATAAAACATCTATAGGTTATGGTCGATGTTCAATAGTTTTGACATCGATGGGGGAGAACCAGATGGTTTCACACCATCAATGTCAAGCTCAAACTACTAGTTTTGTTTTGCTATTTCCTGGGACACTGAGCATAGCTCCACCCACGACACCAGTGAAGCCCCGCCCCCATATTCTGATTGGCCCACAGGCCAGTCCATCAAATACAATGGATGACCACCGATATGTAACAACATCAATGGCAAGTCAACAGTTTTCTATTTTACTACTTTTGATGGGACCATCATACAACAGTCTTCGACCAACAAACCAATTGGTCAAGAACATTCTTGTTATCAACCATCTTTGGCTGGTTTTGTAGGTTTTCAATTAGACTATGGTGAGGAAGGACCTAAATAAGTTATGGAGAGCAAATAAATTCCTTATGCAAATTAGTTTGGAAATTAGACCGTGTGATTGGTTGATTCAATTCTCATTAGGGATGACCATCAATGTTTATAAAACATCGATAGATTATGGTCGATGTTCATAGTTTTTACATCGATGGGGGAGAACCAGATGGTTTCCCACCATCAATGTCAAGCTAAAACGAAAAGATTTGTTGTGCTATCTCCTGGGACATGGAATATAGCTCCACCCCCTGAAACATGTGAAGCCCCGCCCCCGTGTTCTGATTGGCCCACGGTCCAGTCAGTCAAATACAATGGATGACCACCTATAGGTAACAACATCGATGGCAAAGGCAACAATGGCCATCACTAACACTCATTCAAAACAATCCATTCCGATTGGTTTATGCACTGTCAGTCAACAGTTTTCTATTTTACTACTTTAGCTGGGACCATCATGTGATAGTCTTCAACCAGCAAGACAATCAGTCGTGAATGTTCCTGTCACCCACCATCTTTGGCTAGTTTTGTAGGTTTTCAATAAGACTAGGGTGAGGAAAGACCTAAGTAAGTTATGGAGAGCAAAGAAAGCCCTTATGCAAATTAGTTTAGAAATTAGATCATCTGATTGGTTGATGCAATACTCATTAGGGATGGCCATCGGCCATCGATGTTTATAAAACATCTATAGGTTATGGTCGATGTTCAATAGTTTTGACATCGATGGGGGAGAACCAGATGGTTTCACACCATCAATGTCAAGCTCAAACTACTAGTTTTGTTTTGCTATTTCCTGGGACACTGAGCATAGCTCCACCCACGACACCAGTGAAGCCCCGCCCCCATATTCTGATTGGCCCACAGGCCAGTCCATCAAATACAATGGATGACCACCGATATGTAACAACATCAATGGCAAGTCAACAGTTTTCTATTTTACTACTTTTGATGGGACCATCATACAACAGTCTTCAACCAACAAACCAATTGGTCAAGAACATTCTTGTTATCAACCATCTTTGGCTGGTTTTGTAGGTTTTCAATTAGACTATGGTGAGGAAGGACCTAAATAAGTTATGGAGAGCAAATAAATTCCTTATGCAAATTAGTTTGGAAATTAGACCATGTGATTGGTTGATGCAATTCTCATTAGGGATGACCATCGATGTTTATAAAACATCGATATATTATGGTCGATGTTCATAGTTTTTACATCGATGGGGGAGAACCAGATGGTTTCCCACCATCAATGTCAAGCTAAAACGAAAAGATTTGTTGTGCTATCTCCTGGGACATGGAATATAGCTCCACCCCCTGAAACATGTGAAGCCCCGCCCCCGTGTTCTGATTGGCCCACGGTCCAGTCAGTCAAATACAATGGATGACCGCCTATAGGTAACAACATCGATGGCAAAGGCAACAATGGCCATCACTAACACTCATTCAAAACAATCCATTCCGATTGGTTTATGCACTGTCAGTCAACAGTTTTCTATTTTACTACTTTAGCTGGGACCATCATGTGATAGTCTTCAACCAGCAAGACAATCAGTCGTGAATGTTCTTGTCACCCACCATCTTTGGCTAGTTTTGTAGGTTTTCAATAAGACTAGGGTGAGGAAAGACCTAAGTAAGTTATGGAGAGCAAATAAAGCCCTTATGCAAATTAGTTTAGAAATTAGACCATCTGATTGGTTGATGCAATACTCATTAGGGATGGCCATCGGCCATCGATGTTTATAAAACATCTATAGGTTATGGTCGATGTTCAATAGTTTTGACATTGATGGGGGAGAACCAGATGGTTTCACACCATCAATGTCAAGCTCAAACTACTAGTTTTGTTTTGCTATTTCCTGGGACACTGAGCATAGCTCCACCCACGACGCCCCACCCCCATATCCTGATTGGCCCACAGGCCAGTCCATCAAATACAATGGATGACCACCGATATGTAACAACATCAATGGCAAGTCAACAGTTTTCTATTTTACTACTTTTGATGGGACCATCATACAACAGTCTTCAACCAACAAACCAATTGGTCAAGAACATTCTTGTTATCAACCATCTTTGGCTGGTTTTGTAGGTTTTCAATTAGACTATGGTGAGGAAGGACCTAAATAAGTTATGGAGAGCAAATAAATTTCTTATGCAAATTAGTTTGGAAATTAGACCATGTGATTGGTTGATGCAATTCTCATTAGGGATGACCATCAATGTTTATAAAACATCGATATATTATGGTCGATGTTCATAGTTTTTACATCGATGGGGGAGAACCAGATGGTTTCCCACCATCAATGTCAAGCTAAAACGAAAAGATTTGTTGTGCTATCTCCTGGGACATGGAATATAGCTCCACCCCCTGAAACATGTGAAGCCCCGCCCCCGTGTTCTGATTGGCCCATGGTCCAGTCAGTCAAATACAATGGATGACCACCTATAGGTAACAACATCGATGGCAAAGGCAACAAGGCCATCACTAACACTCATTCAAAACAATGCATTCCGATTGGTTTATGCACTGTCAGTCAACAGTTTTCTATTTTACTACTTTAGCTGGGACCATCATGTGATAGTCTTCAACCAGCAAGACAATCAGTCGTGAATGTTCTTGTCACCCACCATCTTTGGCTAGTTTTGTAGGTTTTCAATAAGACTAGGGTGAGGAAAGACCTAAGTAAGTTATTGAGAGCAAATAAAGCCCTTATGCAAATTAGTTTAGAAATTAGACCATCTGATTGGTTGATGCAATACTCATTAGGGATGGCCATCGGCCATCGATGTTTATAAAACATCTATAGGTTATGGTCGATGTTCAATAGTTTTGACATTGATGGGGGAGAACCAGATGGTTTCACACCATCAATGTCAAGCTCAAACTACTAGTTTTGTTTTGCTATTTCCTGGGACACTGAGCATAGCTCCACCCACGACGCCCCACCCCCATATCCTGATTGGCCCACGGGCCAGTCCATCAAATACAATGGATGACCACCGATATGTAACAACATCAATGGCAAGTCAACAGTTTTCTATTTTACTACTTTTGATGGGACCATCATACAACAGTCTTCAACCAACAAACCAATTGGTCAAGAACATTCTTGTTATCAACCATCTTTGGCTGGTTTTGTAGGTTTTCAATTAGACTATGGTGAGGAAGGACCTAAATAAGTTATGGAGAGCAAATAAATTCCTTATGCAAATTAGTTTGGAAATTAGACCATGTGATTGGTTGATGCAATTCTCATTAGGGATGACCATCAATGTTTATAAAACATCGATATATTATGGTCGATGTTCATAGTTTTTACATCGATGGGGGAGAACCAGATGGTTTCCCACCATCAATGTCAAGCTAAAACGAAAAGATTTGTTGTGCTATCTCCTGGGACATGGAATATAGCTCCACCCCCTGAAACATGTGAAGCCCCGCCCCCGTGTTCTGATTGGCCCATGGTCCAGTCAGTCAAATACAATGGATGACCACCTATAGGTAACAACATCGATGGCAAAGGCAACAATGGCCATCACTAACACTCATTCAAAACAATGCATTCCGATTGGTTTATGCACTGTCAGTCAACAGTTTTCTATTTTACTACTTTAGCTGGGACCATCATGTGATAGTCTTCAACCAGCAAGACAATCAGTCATGAATGTTCTTGTCACCCACCATCTTTGGCTAGTTTTGTAGGTTTTCAATAAGACTAGGGTGAGGAAAGACCTAAGTAAGTTATGGAGAGCAAAGAAAGCCCTTATGCAAATTAGTTTAGAAATTAGACCATCTGATTGGTTGATGCAATACTCATTAGGGATGGCCATCGGCCATCGATGTTTATAAAACATCTATAGGTTATGGTCGATGTTCAATAGTTTTGACATCGATGGGGGAGAACCAGATGGTTTCACACCATCAATGTCAAGCTCAAACTACTAGTTTTGTTTTGCTATTTCCTGGGACACTGAGCATAGCTCCACCCACGGCACCAGTGAAGCCCCGCCCCCATATTCTGATTGGCCCACAGGCCAGTCCATCAAATACAATGGATGACCACCGATATGTAACAACATCAATGGCAAGTCAACAGTTTTCTATTTTACAACTTTTGATGGGACCATCATACAACAGTCTTCAACCAACAAACCAATTGGTCAAGAACATTCTTGTTATCAACCATCTTTGGCTGGTTTTCAATTAGACTATGGTGAGGAAGGACCTAAATAAGTTATGGAGAGCAAATAAATTCCTTATGCAAATTAGTTTGGAAATTAGACCATGTGATTGGTTGATGCAATTCTCATTAGGGATGACCATCGATGTTTATAAAACATCGATATATTATAGTCGATGTTCATAGTTTTTACATCGATGGGGGAGAACCAGATGGTTTCCCACCATCAATGTCAAGCTAAAACGAAAAGATTTGTTGTGCTATCTCCTGGGACATGGAATATAGCCCCGCCCCCTGAAACATGTGAAGCCCCGCCCCCGTGTTCTGATTGGCCCACGGTCCAGTCAGTCAAATACAATGGATGACCGCCTATAGGTAACAACATCGATGGCAAAGGCAACAATGGCCATCACTAACACTCATTCAAAACAATCCATTCCGATTGGTTTATGCACTGTCAGTCAACAGTTTTCTATTTTACTGCTTTAGCTGGGACCATCATGTGATAGTCTTCAACCAGCAAGACAATCAGTCGTGAATGTTCTTGTCACCCACTATCTTTGGCTAGTTTTGTAGGTTTTCAATAAGACTAGGGTGAGGAAAGACCTAAGTAAGTTATGGAGAGCAAAGAAAGCCCTTATGCAAATTAGTTTAGAAATTAGACCATCTGATTGGTTGATGCAATACTCATTAGGGATGGCCATCGATGTTTATAAAACATCTATAGGTTATGGTCGATGTTCAATAGTTTTGACATCGATGGGGGAGAACCAGATGGTTTCACACCATCAATGTCAAGCTCAAACTACTAGTTTTGTTTTGCTATTTCCTGGGACACTGAGCATAGCTCCACCCACGACACCAGTGAAGCCCCGCCCCCATATTCTGATTGGCCCACAGGCCAGTCCATCAAATACAATGGATGACCACCGATATGCAACAACATCAATGGCAAGTCAACAGTTTTCTACTTTACTACTTTTGATGGGACCATCATACAACAGTCTTCAACCAACAAACCAATTGGTCAAGAACATTCTTGTTATCAACCATCTTTGGCTGGTTTTGTAGGTTTTCAATTAGACTATGGTGAGGAAGGACCTAAATAAGTTATGGAGAGCAAATAAATTCCTTATGCAAATTAGTTTGGAAATTAGACCATGTGATTGGTTGATGCAATTCTCATTAGGGATGACCATCAATGTTTATAAAACATCGATATATTATGGTCGATGTTCATAGTTTTTACATCGATGGGGGAGAACCAGATGGTTTCCCACCATCAATGTCAAGCTAAAACGAAAAGATTTGTTGTGCTATCTCCTGGGACATGGAATATAGCTCCACCCCCTGAAACATGTGAAGCCCCGCCCCCGTGTTCTGATTGGCCCATGGTCCAGTCAGTCAAATACAATGGATGACCACCTATAGGTAACAACATCGATGGCAAAGGCAACAATGGCCATTACTAACACTCATTCAAAACAATGCATTCCGATTGGTTTATGCACTGTCAGTCAACAGTTTTCTATTTTACTACTTTAGCTGGGACCATCATGTGATAGTCTTCAACCAGCAAGACAATCAGTCATGAATGTTCTTGTCACCCACCATCTTTGGCTAGTTTTGTAGGTTTTCAATAAGACTAGGGTGAGGAAAGACCTAAGTAAGTTATGGAGAGCAAAGAAAGCCCTTATGCAAATTAGTTTAGAAATTAGACCATCTGATTGGTTGATGCAATACTCATTAGGGATGTCCATCGGCCATCGATGTTTATAAAACATCTATAGGTTATGGTCGATGTTCAATAGTTTTGACATCGATGGGGGAGAACCAGATGGTTTCACACCATCAATGTCAAGCTCAAACTACTAGTTTTGTTTTGCTATTTCCTGGGACACTGAGCATAGCTCCACCCACGACACCAGTGAAGCCCCGCCCCCATATTCTGATTGGCCCACAGGCCAGTCCATCAAATACAATGGATGACCACCGATATGTAACAACATCAATGGCAAGTCAACAGTTTTCTATTTTACTACTTTTGATGGGACCATCATACAACAGTCTTCAACCAACAAACCAATTGGTCAAGAACATTCTTGTTATCAACCATCTTTGGCTGGTTTTCAATTAGACTATGGTGAGGAAGGACCTAAATAAGTTATGGAGAGCAAATAAATTCCTTATGCAAATTAGTTTGGAAATTAGACCATGTGATTGGTTGATGCAATTCTCATTAGGGATGACCATCGATGTTTATAAAACATCGATATATTATGGTCGATGTTCATAGTTTTTACATCGATGGGGGAGAACCAGATGGTTTCCCACCATCAATGTCAAGCTAAAACGAAAAGATTTGTTGTGCTATCTCCTGGGACATGGAATATAGCCCCGCCCCCTGAAACATGTGAAGCCCCGCCCCCGTGTTCTGATTGGCCCACGGTCCAGTCAGTCAAATACAATGGATGACCGCCTATAGGTAACAACATCGATGGCAAAGGCAACAATGGCCATCACTAACACTCATTCAAAACAATCCATTCCGATTGGTTTATGCACTGTCAGTCAACAGTTTTCTATTTTACTGCTTTAGCTGGGACCATCATGTGATAGTCTTCAACCAGCAAGACAATCAGTCGTGAATGTTCTTGTCACCCACTATCTTTGGCTAGTTTTGTAGGTTTTCAATAAGACTAGGGTGAGGAAAAACCTAAGTAAGTTATGGAGAGCAAAGAAAGCCCTTATGCAAATTAGTTTAGAAATTAGACCATCTGATTGGTTGATGCAATACTCATTAGGGATGTCCATCGGCCATCGATGTTTATAAAACATCTATAGGTTATGGTCGATGTTTAATAGTTTTGACATCGATGGGGGAGAACCAGATGGTTTCACACCATCAATGTCAAGCTCAAACTACTAGTTTTGTTTTGCTATTTCCTGGGACACTAAGCATAGCTCCACTCACGACACCAGTGAAGCCCCGCCCACATATTCTGATTGGCCCACAGGCCAGTCCATCAAATACAATGGATGACCACCGATATGTAACAACATCAATGGCAAGTCAACAGTTTTCTATTTTACTACTTTTGATGGGACCATCATACAACAGTCTACAACCAACAAACCAATTGGTCAAGAACATTCTTGTTATCAACCATCTTTGGCTGGTTTTGTAGGTTTTCAATTAGACTATGGTGAGGAAGGACCTAAATAAGTTATGGAGAGCAAATAAATTCCTTATGCAAATTAGTTTGGAAATTAGACCATGTGATTGGTTGATGCAATTCTCATTAGGGATGACCATCGATGTTTATAAAACATCGATAGATTATGGTCGATGTTTATAGTTTTTACATCGATGGGGGAGAACCAGATGGTTTCCCACCATCAATGTCAAGCTAAAACGAAAAGATTTGTTGTGCTATCTCCTGGGACATGGAATATAGCTCCACCCCCTGAAACATGTGAAGCCCCGCCCCCGTGTTCTGATTGGCCCACGGTCCAGTCAGTCAAATACAATGGATGACCACCTATAGGTAACAACATCGATGGCAAAGGCAACAATGGCCATCACTAACACTCATTCAAAACAATGCATTCCGATTGGTTTATGCACTGTCAGTCAACAGTTTTCTATTTTACTACTTTAGCTGGGACCATCATGTGATAGTCTTCAACCAGCAAGACAATCAGTCATGAATGTTCTTGTCACCCACCATCTTTGGCTAGTTTTGTAGGTTTTCAATAAGACTAGGGTGAGGAAAGACCTAAGTAAGTTATGGAGAGCAAAGAAAGCCCTTATGCAAATTAGTTTAGAAATTAGACCATCTGATTGGTTGATGCAATACTCATTAGGGATGGCCATCGGCCATCGATGTTTATAAAACATCTATAGGTTATGGTCGATGTTCAATAGTTTTGACATCGATGGGGGAGAACCAGATGGTTTCACACCATCAATGTCAAGCTCAAACTACTAGTTTTGTTTTGCTATTTCCTGGGACACTGAGCATAGCTCCACCCACGGCACCAGTGAAGCCCCGCCCCCATATTCTGATTGGCCCACAGGCCAGTCCATCAAATACAATGGATGACCACCGATATGTAACAACATCAATGGCAAGTCAACAGTTTTCTATTTTACAACTTTTGATGGGACCATCATACAACAGTCTTCAACCAACAAACCAATTGGTCAAGAACATTCTTGTTATCAACCATCTTTGGCTGGTTTTCAATTAGACTATGGTGAGGAAGGACCTAAATAAGTTATGGAGAGCAAATAAATTATTTATGCAAATTAGTTTGGAAATTAGACCATGTGATTGGTTGATGCAATTCTCATTAGGGATGACCATCGATGTTTATAAAACATCGATATATTATAGTCGATGTTCATAGTTTTTACATCGATGGGGGAGAACCAGATGGTTTCCCACCATCAATGTCAAGCTAAAACGAAAAGATTTGTTGTGCTATCTCCTGGGACATGGAATATAGCCCCGCCCCCTGAAACATGTGAAGCCCCGCCCCCGTGTTCTGATTGGCCCACGGTCCAGTCAGTCAAATACAATGGATGACCGCCTATAGGTAACAACATCGATGGCAAAGGCAACAATGGCCATCACTAACACTCATTCAAAACAATCCATTCCGATTGGTTTATGCACTGTCAGTCAACAGTTTTCTATTTTACTGCTTTAGCTGGGACCATCATGTGATAGTCTTCAACCAGCAAGACAATCAGTCGTGAATGTTCTTGTCACCCACTATCTTTGGCTAGTTTTGTAGGTTTTCAATAAGACTAGGGTGAGGAAAGACCTAAGTAAGTTATGGAGAGCAAAGAAAGCCCTTATGCAAATTAGTTTAGAAATTAGACCATCTGATTGGTTGATGCAATACTCATTAGGGATGGCCATCGATGTTTATAAAACATCTATAGGTTATGGTCGATGTTCAATAGTTTTGACATCGATGGGGGAGAACCAGATGGTTTCACACCATCAATGTCAAGCTCAAACTACTAGTTTTGTTTTGCTATTTCCTGGGACACTGAGCATAGCTCCACCCACGACACCAGTGAAGCCCCGCCCCCATATTCTGATTGGCCCACAGGCCAGTCCATCAAATACAATGGATGACCACCGATATGCAACAACATCAATGGCAAGTCAACAGTTTTCTACTTTACTACTTTTGATGGGACCATCATACAACAGTCTTCAACCAACAAACCAATTGGTCAAGAACATTCTTGTTATCAACCATCTTTGGCTGGTTTTGTAGGTTTTCAATTAGACTATGGTGAGGAAGGACCTAAATAAGTTATGGAGAGCAAATAAATTCCTTATGCAAATTAGTTTGGAAATTAGACCATGTGATTGGTTGATGCAATTCTCATTAGGGATGACCATCAATGTTTATAAAACATCGATATATTATGGTCGATGTTCATAGTTTTTACATCGATGGGGGAGAACCAGATGGTTTCCCACCATCAATGTCAAGCTAAAACGAAAAGATTTGTTGTGCTATCTCCTGGGACATGGAATATAGCTCCACCCCCTGAAACATGTGAAGCCCCGCCCCCGTGTTCTGATTGGCCCATGGTCCAGTCAGTCAAATACAATGGATGACCACCTATAGGTAACAACATCGATGGCAAAGGCAACAATGGCCATTACTAACACTCATTCAAAACAATGCATTCCGATTGGTTTATGCACTGTCAGTCAACAGTTTTCTATTTTACTACTTTAGCTGGGACCATCATGTGATAGTCTTCAACCAGCAAGACAATCAGTCATGAATGTTCTTGTCACCCACCATCTTTGGCTAGTTTTGTAGGTTTTCAATAAGACTAGGGTGAGGAAAGACCTAAGTAAGTTATGGAGAGCAAAGAAAGCCCTTATGCAAATTAGTTTAGAAATTAGACCATCTGATTGGTTGATGCAATACTCATTAGGGATGTCCATCGGCCATCGATGTTTATAAAACATCTATAGGTTATGGTCGATGTTCAATAGTTTTGACATCGATGGGGGAGAACCAGATGGTTTCACACCATCAATGTCAAGCTCAAACTACTAGTTTTGTTTTGCTATTTCCTGGGACACTGAGCATAGCTCCACCCACGACACCAGTGAAGCCCCGCCCCCATATTCTGATTGGCCCACAGGCCAGTCCATCAAATACAATGGATGACCACCGATATGCAACAACATCAATGGCAAGTCAACAGTTTTCTACTTTACTACTTTTGATGGGACCATCATACAACAGTCTTCAACCAACAAACCAATTGGTCAAGAACATTCTTGTTATCAACCATCTTTGGCTGGTTTTGTAGGTTTTCAATTAGACTATGGTGAGGAAGGACCTAAATAAGTTATGGAGAGCAAATAAATTCCTTATGCAAATTAGTTTGGAAATTAGACCATGTGATTGGTTGATGCAATTCTCATTAGGGATGACCATCAATGTTTATAAAACATCGATATATTATGGTCGATGTTCATAGTTTTTACATCGATGGGGGAGAACCAGATGGTTTCCCACCATCAATGTCAAGCTAAAACGAAAAGATTTGTTGTGCTATCTCCTGGGACATGGAATATAGCTCCACCCCCTGAAACATGTGAAGCCCCGCCCCCGTGTTCTGATTGGCCCATGGTCCAGTCAGTCAAATACAATGGATGACCACCTATAGGTAACAACATCGATGGCAAAGGCAACAATGGCCATTACTAACACTCATTCAAAACAATGCATTCCGATTGGTTTATGCACTGTCAGTCAACAGTTTTCTATTTTACTACTTTAGCTGGGACCATCATGTGATAGTCTTCAACCAGCAAGACAATCAGTCATGAATGTTCTTGTCACCCACCATCTTTGGCTAGTTTTGTAGGTTTTCAATAAGACTAGGGTGAG
Source organism: Crinia signifera (assembly GCF_055691185.1). Classification (NCBI taxonomy): domain Eukaryota; kingdom Metazoa; phylum Chordata; class Amphibia; order Anura; family Myobatrachidae; genus Crinia; species Crinia signifera. The sequence continues at coordinate 165,193,169 of NC_139218.1, read as the reverse complement.
GAAAGACCTAAGTAAGTTATGGAGAGCAAAGAAAGCCCTTATGCAAATTAGTTTAGAAATTAGACCATCTGATTGGTTGATGCAATACTCATTAGGGATGTCCATCGGCCATCGATGTTTATAAAACATCTATAGGTTATGGTCGATGTTCAATAGTTTTGACATCGATGGGGGAGAACCAGATGGTTTCACACCATCAATGTCAAGCTCAAACTACTAGTTTTGTTTTGCTATTTCCTGGGACACTGAGCATAGCTCCACCCACGACACCAGTGAAGCCCCGCCCCCATATTCTGATTGGCCCACAGGCCAGTCCATCAAATACAATGGATGACCACCGATATGTAACAACATCAATGGCAAGTCAACAGTTTTCTATTTTACTACTTTTGATGGGACCATCATACAACAGTCTTCAACCAACAAACCAATTGGTCAAGAACATTCTTGTTATCAACCATCTTTGGCTGGTTTTCAATTAGACTATGGTGAGGAAGGACCTAAATAAGTTATGGAGAGCAAATAAATTCCTTATGCAAATTAGTTTGGAAATTAGACCATGTGATTGGTTGATGCAATTCTCATTAGGGATGACCATCGATGTTTATAAAACATCGATATATTATGGTCGATGTTCATAGTTTTTACATCGATGGGGGAGAACCAGATGGTTTCCCACCATCAATGTCAAGCTAAAACGAAAAGATTTGTTGTGCTATCTCCTGGGACATGGAATATAGCCCCGCCCCCCGAAACATGTGAAGCCCCGCCCCCGTGTTCTGATTGGCCCACGGTCCAGTCAGTCAAATACAATGGATGACCGCCTATAGGTAACAACATCGATGGCAAAGGCAACAATGGCCATCACTAACACTCATTCAAAACAATCCATTCCGATTGGTTTATGCACTGTCAGTCAACAGTTTTCTATTTTACTGCTTTAGCTGGGACCATCATGTGATAGTCTTCAACCAGCAAGACAATCAGTCGTGAATGTTCTTGTCACCCACTATCTTTGGCTAGTTTTGTAGGTTTTCAATAAGACTAGGGTGAGGAAAAACCTAAGTAAGTTATGGAGAGCAAAGAAAGCCCTTATGCAAATTAGTTTAGAAATTAGACCATCTGATTGGTTGATGCAATACTCATTAGGGATGTCCATCGGCCATCGATGTTTATAAAACATCTATAGGTTATGGTCGATGTTTAATAGTTTTGACATCGATGGGGGAGAACCAGATGGTTTCACACCATCAATGTCAAGCTCAAACTACTAGTTTTGTTTTGCTATTTCCTGGGACACTAAGCATAGCTCCACTCACGACACCAGTGAAGCCCCGCCCACATATTCTGATTGGCCCACAGGCCAGTCCATCAAATACAATGGATGACCACCGATATGTAACAACATCAATGGCAAGTCAACAGTTTTCTATTTTACTACTTTTGATGGGACCATCATACAACAGTCTACAACCAACAAACCAATTGGTCAAGAACATTCTTGTTATCAACCATCTTTGGCTGGTTTTGTAGGTTTTCAATTAGACTATGGTGAGGAAGGACCTAAATAAGTTATGGAGAGCAAATAAATTCCTTATGCAAAATAGTTTGGAAATTAGACCATGTGATTGGTTGATGCAATTCTCATTAGGGATGACCATCGATGTTTATAAAACATCGATATATTATGGTCGATGTTTATAGTTTTTACATCGATGGGGGAGAACCAGATGGTTTCCCACCATCAATGTCAAGCTAAAACGAAAAGATTTGTTGTGCTATCTCCTGGGACATGGAATATAGCTCCACCCCCTGAAACATGTGAAGCCCCGCCCCCGTGTTCTGATTGGCCCACGGTCCAGTCAGTCAAATACAATGGATGACCACCTATAGGTAACAACATCGATGGCAAAGGCAACAATGGCCATCACTAACACTCATTCAAAACAATCCATTCCGATTGGTTTATGCACTGTCAGTCAACAGTTTTCTATTTTACTACTTTAGCTGGGACCATCATGTGATAGTCTTCAACCAGCAAGACAATCAGTCGTGAATGTTCTTGTCACCCACCATCTTTGGCTAGTTTTGTAGGTTTTCAATAAGACTAGGGTGAGGAAAGACCTAAGTAAGTTATGGAGAGCAAAGAAAGCCCTTATGCAAATTAGTTTAGAAATTAGATCATCTGATTGGTTGATGCAATACTCATTAGGGATGGCCATCGGCCATCGATGTTTATAAAACATCTATAGGTTATGGTCGATGTTCAATAGTTTTGACATCGATGGGGGAGAACCAGATGGTTTCACACCATCAATGTCAAGCTCAAACTACTAGTTTTGTTTTGCTATTTCCTGGGACACTGAGCATAGCTCCACCCACGACACCAGTGAAGCCCCGCCCCAATATTCTGATTGGCCCACAGGCCAGTCCATCAAATACAATGGATGACCACCGATATGTAACAACATCAATGGCAAGTCAACAGTTTTCTATTTTACTACTTTTGATGGGACCATCATACAACAGTCTTCAACCAACAAACCAATTGGTCAAGAACATTCTTGTTATCAACCATCTTTGGCTGGTTTTGTAGGTTTTCAATTAGACTATGGTGAGGAAGGACCTAAATAAGTTATGGAGAGCAAATAAATTCCTTATGCAAATTAGTTTGGAAATTAGACCATGTGATTGGTTGATGCAATACTCATTAGGGATGGCCATCGGCCATTGATGTTTATAAAACATCTATAGGTTATGGTCGATGTTCAATAGTTTTGACATTGATGGGGGAGAACCAGATGGTTTCACACCATCAATGTCAAGCTCAAACTACTAGTTTTGTTTTGCTATTTCCTGGGACACTGAGCATAGCTCCACCCACAACGCCCCACCCCCATATCCTGATTGGCCCACAGGCCAGTCCATCAAATACAATGGATGACCACCGATATGTAACAACATCAATGGCAAGTCAACAGTTTTCTATTTTACTACTTTTGATGGGACCATCATACAACAGTCTTCAACCAACAAACCAATTGGTCAAGAACATTCTTGTTATCAACCATCTTTGGCTGGTTTTGTAGGTTTTCAATTAGACTATGGTGAGGAAGGACCTAAATAAGTTATGGAGAGCAAATAAATTTCTTATGCAAATTAGTTTGGAAATTAGACCATGTGATTGGTTGATGCAATTCTCATTAGGGATGACCATCAATGTTTATAAAACATCGATATATTATGGTCGATGTTCATAGTTTTTACATCGATGGGGGAGAACCAGATGGTTTCCCACCATCAATGTCAAGCTAAAACGAAAAGATTTGTTGTGCTATCTCCTGGGACATGGAATATAGCTCCACCCCCTGAAACATGTGAAGCCCCGCCCCCGTGTTCTGATTGGCCCATGGTCCAGTCAGTCAAATACAATGGATGACCACCTATAGGTAACAACATCGATGGCAAAGGCAACAATGGCCATCACTAACACTCATTCAAAACAATGCATTCCGATTGGTTTATGCACTGTCAGTCAACAGTTTTCTATTTTACTACTTTAGCTGGGACCATCATGTGATAGTCTTCAACCAGCAAGACAATCAGTCATGAATGTTCTTGTCACCCACCATCTTTGGCTAGTTTTGTAGGTTTTCAATAAGACTAGGGTGAGGAAAGACCTAAGTAAGTTATGGAGAGCAAAGAAAGCCCTTATGCAAATTAGTTTAGAAATTAGACCATCTGATTGGTTGATGCAATACTCATTAGGGATGGCCATCGGCCATCGATGTTTATAAAACATCTATAGGTTATGGTCAATGTTCAATAGTTTTGACATCGATGGGGGAGAACCAGATGGTTTCACACCATCAATGTCAAGCTCAAACTACTAGTTTTGTTTTGCTATTTCCTGGGACACTGAGCATAGCTCCACCCACGACACCAGTGAAGCCCAACCCCCATATTCTGATTGGCCCACAGGCCAGTCCATCAAATACAATGGATGACCACCGATATGTAACAACATCAATGGCAAGTCAACAGTTTTCTATTTTACTACTTTTGATGGGACCATCATACAACAGTCTTCAACCAACAAACCAATTGGTCAAGAACATTCTTGTTATCAACCATCTTTGGCTGGTTTTGTAGGTTTTCAATTAGACTATGGTGAGGAAGGACCTAAATAAGTTATGGAGAGCAAATAAATTCCTTATGCAAATTAGTTTGGAAATTAGACCATGTGATTGGTTGATGCAATACTCATTAGGGATGGCCATCGGCCATTGATGTTTATAAAACATCTATAGGTTATGGTCGATGTTCAATAGTTTTGACATTGATGGGGGAGAACCAGATGGTTTCACACCATCAATGTCAAGCTCAAACTACTAGTTTTGTTTTGCTATTTCCTGGGACACTGAGCATAGCTCCACCCACAACGCCCCACCCCCATATCCTGATTGGCCCACAGGCCAGTCCATCAAATACAATGGATGACCACCGATATGTAACAACATCAATGGCAAGTCAACAGTTTTCTATTTTACTACTTTTGATGGGACCATCATACAACAGTCTTCAACCAACAAACCAATTGGTCAAGAACATTCTTGTTATCAACCATCTTTGGCTGGTTTTGTAGGTTTTCAATTAGACTATGGTGAGGAAGGACCTAAATAAGTTATGGAGAGCAAATAAATTTCTTATGCAAATTAGTTTGGAAATTAGACCATGTGATTGGTTGATGCAATTCTCATTAGGGATGACCATCAATGTTTATAAAACATCGATATATTATGGTCGATGTTCATAGTTTTTACATCGATGGGGGAGAACCAGATGGTTTCCCACCATCAATGTCAAGCTAAAACGAAAAGATTTGTTGTGCTATCTCCTGGGACATGGAATATAGCTCCACCCCCTGAAACATGTGAAGCCCCGCCCCCGTGTTCTGATTGGCCCATGGTCCAGTCAGTCAAATACAATGGATGACCACCTATAGGTAACAACATCGATGGCAAAGGCAACAATGGCCATCACTAACACTCATTCAAAACAATGCATTCCGATTGGTTTATGCACTGTCAGTCAACAGTTTTCTATTTTACTACTTTAGCTGGGACCATCATGTGATAGTCTTCAACCAGCAAGACAATCAGTCATGAATGTTCTTGTCACCCACCATCTTTGGCTAGTTTTGTAGGTTTTCAATAAGACTAGGGTGAGGAAAGACCTAAGTAAGTTATGGAGAGCAAAGAAAGCCCTTATGCAAATTAGTTTAGAAATTAGACCATCTGATTGGTTGATGCAATACTCATTAGGGATGACCATCGGCCATCGATGTTTATAAAACATCTATAGGTTATGGTCAATGTTCAATAGTTTTGACATCGATGGGGGAGAACCAGATGGTTTCACACCATCAATGTCAAGCTCAAACTACTAGTTTTGTTTTGCTATTTCCTGGGACACTGAGCATAGCTCCACCCACGACACCAGTGAAGCCCAACCCCCATATTCTGATTGGCCCACAGGCCAGTCCATCAAATACAATGGATGACCACCGATATGTAACAACATCAATGGCAAGTCAACAGTTTTCTATTTTACTACTTTTGATGGGACCATCATACAACAGTCTTCAACCAACAAACCAATTGGTCAAGAACATTCTTGTTATCAACCATCTTTGGCTGGTTTTGTAGGTTTTCAATTAGACTATGGTGAGGAAGGACCTAAATAAGTTATGGAGAGCAAATAAATTCCTTATGCAAATTAGTTTGGAAATTAGACCATGTGATTGGTTGATGCAATACTCATTAGGGATGACCATCGATGTTTATAAAACATCGATAGATTATGGTCGATGTTCATAGTTTTTACATCGATGGGGGAGAACCAGATGGTTTCCCACCATCAATGTCAAGCTAAAACGAAAAGATTTGTTGTGCTATCTCCTGGGACATGGAATATAGCCCCGCCCCCTGAAACATGTGAAGCCCCGCCCCCGTGTTCTGATTGGCCCACGGTCCAGTCAGTCAAATACAATGGATGACCACCTATAGGTAACAACATCGATGGCAAAGGCAACAATGGCCATCACTAACACTCATTCAAAACAATCCATTCCGATTGGTTTATGCACTGTCAGTCAACAGTTTTCTATTTAACTAGTTTAGCTGGGACCATCATGTGATAGTCTTCAACCAGCAAGACAATCAGTCATGAATTTTCTTGTCACCCACCATCTTTGGCTAGTTTTGTAGGTTTTCAATAAGACTAGGGTGAGGAAAGACCTAAGTAAGTTATGGAGAGCAAAGAAAGCCCTTATGCAAATTAGTTTAGAAATTAGACCATCTGATTGGTTGATGCAATACTCATTAGGGATGTCCATCGGCCATCGATGTATATAAAACATCTATAGGTTATGGTCGATGTTCAATAGTTTTGACATCGATGGGGGAGAACCAGATGGTTTCACACCATCAATGTCAAGCTCAAACTACTAGTTTTGTTTTGCTATTTCCTGGGACACTGAGCATAGCTCCACCCACGACACCAGTGAAGCCCCGCCCCCATATTCTGATTGGCCCACAGGCCAGTCCATCAAATACAATGGATGACCACCGATATGTAACAACATCAATGGCAAGTCAACAGTTTTCTATTTTACTACTTTTGCTGGTACCATCATGCAATAGTCTTCAACCAGCAAGACAATTGGTCAAGAATGCTGTTGTTATCAACTATCTGTGGCTGGTTCTGCAGGTGTTCAATTAAACTAGGGTTAGGAAGGACCTAAGTAAGTTATGGAGAGCAAATAAAGCGCTTATGCAAATTAGTTTAGAATTGAGATCATCTGATTGGTTGATGCAATTGTTATTCAAAATAAGCCACTCTGATTGGTTTATGTAATGTCAGTCAACAGTTTTCTATTTTACAACTTTTGCTGGGACCATCATGCAATAGTCTTCAACCAGCAAGACAATTGGTCAAGAATGTTTTTTTTTTATTAAATATCTGTGGCTGGTTCTGCAGGTGTTCAATTAAACTAGGGTTAGGAAGGACCTCAGTAAGTTATGGAGAGTAAATAAAGCCCTTATGCAAATTAGTTTAGAATTGAGACCATCTGATTGGTTGATATAATTGTCATTCAAAATAAGCCATTCTGATTGGTTTATGTAATGTCAGTCAACAGTTTTCTATTTTACAGCTTTTGCTGGGACCATCATGCAATAGTCTTCAACCAGCAAGACAATTGGTCAAGATTGCTCTTGTTATCAACTATCTGTGGCTGGCTCTGCAGGTGTTCAATTAAACTAGGGTTAGGAAGGACCTCAGTAAGTTATGGAGAGTAAATAAAGCCCTTATGCAAATTAGTTTAGAATTGAGACCATCTGATTGGTTGATACAATTGTCATTCAAAATAAGCCATTCTGATTGGTTTATGTAATGTCAGTCAACAGTTTTCTATTTTACAACTTTTGCTTGGACCATCATGCAATAGTCTTCAACCAGCAAGACAATTGGTCAAGAATTTTTTTTTATCAACTATCTGTGGCTGCAGGTGTTCAATTAAACTAGGGTTAGGAAGGACCTCAGTAAGTTATGGAGAGTAAATAAAGCCCTTATGCAAATTAGTTTAGAATTGAGACCATCTGATTGGTTGATGCAATTGTCATTCAAAATAAGCCATTCTGATTGGTTTATGTACTGTCAGTCAACAGTTTTCTATTTTACAACTTTTGCTGGGACCATCATGCAATAGTCTTCAACCAGCAAGTCAATTGGTCAAGAATGCTCTTGTTATCAACTATCTGTGGCTGGTTCTGCAGGTGTTCAATTAAACTAGGGTTAGGAAGGACCTCAGTAAGTTATGGAGAGCAAATAAAGCGCTTATGCAAATTAGTTTAGAATTGAGATCATCTGATTGGTTGATGCAATTGTCATTCAAAATAAGCCACTCTGATTGGTTTATGTACTGTCAGTCAACAGTTTTCTATTTTACAACTTTTGCTGGGACCATCATGCAATAGTCTTCAACCAGCAAGACAATTGGTCAAGAATGCTCTTGTTATCAACTATCTGTGGCTTGTTCTGCAGGTGTTCAATTAAACTAGGGGCAGGAAGGACCTCAGTAAGTTATGGAGAGTAAAAAAAGCCCTTATGCAAATTAGTTTAGAATTGAGGCCATCTGATTGGTTGATACAATTGTCATTCAAAATAAGCCATTCTGATCAATTTATGTAATGTCAGTGAACAGTTTTCTATTTTACAACTTTTGCTGGGACCATCATGCAATAGTCTTCAACCAGCAAGATAATTGGTCAAGAATGCTCTTGTTATCAACTATCTGTGGCTGGTTCTGCAGGTGTTCAATTAAACTAGGGTTAGGAAGGACCTAAGTAAGTTATGGAGAGAAAATAAAGCGCTTATGCAAATTAGTTTAGAATTGAGATCATCTGATTGGTTGAAGCAATTGTTATTCAAAACAAGCCACTCTGATTGGTTTATGTAATGTCAGTCAACAGTTTTCTATTTTACAACTTTTGCTGGGACCATCATGCAATAGTCTTCAACCAGCAAGACAATTGGTCAAGAATGCTGTTGTTATCAACTATCTGTGGCTGGTTCTGCAGGTGTTCAATTAAACTAGGGTTAGGAAGGACCTAAGTAAGTTATGGAGAGCAAATAAAGCGCTTATGCAAATTAGTTTAGAATTGAGATCATCTGATTGGTTGATGCAATTGTTATTCAAAATAAGCCACTATGATTGGTTTATGTAATGTCAGTCAACAGTTTTCTATTTTACAACTTTTGCTGGGACCATCATGCAATAGTCTTCAACCAGCAAGACAATTGGTCAAGAATGTTTTTTTTATTAACTATCTGTGGCTGGTTCTGCAGGTGTTCAATTAAACTAGGGTTAGGAAGGACCTCAGTAAGTTATGGAGAGTAAATAAAGCCCTTATGCAAATTAGTTTAGAATTGAGACCATCTGATTGGTTGATACAATTGTCATTCAAAATAAGCCATTCTGATTGGTTTATGTAATGTCAGTCAACAGTTTTCTATTTTACAGCTTTTGCTGGGACCATCATGCAATAGTCTTCAACCAGCAAGACAATTGGTCAAGATTGCTCTTGTTATCAACTATCTGTGGCTGGCTCTGCAGGTGTTCAATTAAACTAGGGTTAGGAAGGACCTCAGTAAGTTATGGAGAGTAAATAAAGCCCTTATGCAAATTAGTTTAGAATTGAGACCATCTGATTGGTTGATACAATTGTCATTCAAAATAAGCCATTCTGATTGGTTTATGTAATGTCAGTCAACAGTTTTCTATTTTACAACTTTTGCTTGGACCATCATGCAATAGTCTTCAACCAGCAAGACAATTGGTCAAGAATTTTTTTTTATCAACTATCTGTGGCTGCAGGTGTTCAATTAAACTAGGGTTAGGAAGGACCTCAGTAAGTTATGGAGAGTAAATAAAGCCCGTATGCAAATTAGTTTAGAATTGAGACCATCTGATTGGTTGATGCAATTGTCATTCAAAATAAGCCATTCTGATTGGTTTATGTAATGTCAGTCAACAGTTTTCTATTTTACAACTTTTGCTTGGACCATCATGCAATAGTCTTCAACCAGCAAGACAATTGGTCAAGAATTTTTTTTTTATCAACTATCTGTGGCTGGTTCTGCAGGTGTTCAATTAAACTAGGGTTAGGAAGGACCTCAGTAAGTTATGGAGAGTAAATAAAGCCCTTATGCAAATTAGTTTAGAATTGAGACCATCTGATTAGTTGATGCAATTGTCATTCAAAATAAGCCATTCTGATTGGTTTATGTATTGTCAGTCAACAGTTTTCTATTTTACAACTTTTGCTGGGACCATCATGCAATAGTCTTCAACCAGCAAGTCAATTGGTCAAGAATGCTCTTGTTATCAACTATCTGTGGCTGGTTCTGCAGGTGTTCAATTAGACTTGGATGAGGAAGGACCTCAGTAAGTTATGAAGAGCAAATTAAGTACTTATGCAAATTAGTTCAGAATTGAGACCATCTGATTGGGTGATGCAACTGTCATTCAGAATAAGCCATTCTGATTGGTTTATGTACTGTCAGTCAACAGTTTTCTATTTTACAATTTTTGCTGGGACCATCATGCAATAGTCTTCAACCAGCAAGACAATTGGTCAAGAATGCTCTTGTTATCAACTATCTGTGGCTGGTTCTGCAGGTGTTCAATTAAACTAGGGTTAGGAAGGACCTCAGTAAGTTATGAAGAGCAAATTAAGTACTTATGCAAATTAGTTCAGAATTGAGACCATCTGATTGGGTGATGCAACTGTCATTCAAAATAAGCCATTCTGATTGGTTTATGTACTGTCAGTCAACAGTTTTCTATTTTACAACTTTTGCTGGGACCATCATGCAATAGTCTTCAACCAGCAAGACAATTGGTCAAGAATGCTCTTGTTATCAACTATCTGTGGCTGGTTTTGCAGGTGTTCAATTAAACTAGGGTTAGGAAGGACCTAAGTAAGTTATGGAGAGCAAATAAAGCGCTTATGCAAATTAGTTTAGAATTGAGATCATCTGATTGGTTGATGCAATTGTTATTCAAAATAAGCCACTCTGATTGGTTTATGTAATGTCAGTCAACAGTTTTCTATTTTACAACTTTTGCTGGGACCATCATGCAATAGTCTTCAACCAGCAAGACAATTGGTCAAGAATGCTCTTGTTATCAACTATCTGTGGCTGGTTCTGCAGGTGTTCAATTAAACTAGGGTTAGGAAGGACCTAAGTAAGTTATGGAGAGCAAATAAAGCGCTTATGCAAATTAGTTTAGAATTGAGATCATCTGATTGGTTGATGCAATTGTTATTCAAAATAAGCCACTCTGATTGGTTTATGTAATGTCAGTCAACAGTTTTCTATTTTACAACTTTTGCTGGGACCATCATGCAATAGTCTTCAACCAGCAAGACAATTGGTCAAGAATGCTGTTGTTATCAACTATCTGTGGCTGGTTCTGCAGGTGTTCAATTAAACTAGGGTTAGGAAGGACCTAAGTAAGTTATGGAGAGCAAATAAAGCGCTTATGCAAATTAGTTTAGAATTGAGATCATCTGATTGGTTGATGCAATTGTTATTCAAAATAAGCCACTCTGATTGGTTTATGTAATGTCAGTCAACAGTTTTCTATTTTACAACTTTTGCTGGGACCATCATGCAATAGTCTTCAACCAGCAAGACAATTGGTCAAGAATGTTTTTTTTTATTAAATATCTGTGGCTGGTTCTGCAGGTGTTCAATTAAACTAGGGTTAGGAAGGACCTCAGTAAGTTATGGAGAGTAAATAAAGCCCTTATGCAAATTAGTTTAGAATTGAGACCATCTGATTGGTTGATATAATTGTCATTCAAAATAAGCCATTCTGATTGGTTTATGTAATGTCAGTCAACAGTTTTCTATTTTACAGCTTTTGCTGGGACCATCATGCAATAGTCTTCAACCAGCAAGACAATTGGTCAAGATTGCTCTTGTTATCAACTATCTGTGGCTGGCTCTGCAGGTGTTCAATTAAACTAGGGTTAGGAAGGACCTCAGTAAGTTATGGAGAGTAAATAAAGCCCTTATGCAAATTAGTTTAGAATTGAGACCATCTGATTGGTTGATACAATTGTCATTCAAAATAAGCCATTCTGATTGGTTTATGTAATGTCAGTCAACAGTTTTCTATTTTACAACTTTTGCTTGGACCATCATGCATTAGTCTTCAACCAGCAAGACAATTGGTCAAGAATTTTTTTTTATCAACTATCTGTGGCTGCAGGTGTTCAATTAAACTAGGGTTAGGAAGGACCTCAGTAAGTTATGGAGAGTAAATAAAGCCCTTATGCAAATTAGTTTAGAATTGAGACCATCTGATTGGTTGATGCAATTGTCATTCAAAATAAGCCATTCTGATTGGTTTATGTACTGTCAGTCAACAGTTTTCTATTTTACAACTTTTGCTGGGACCATCATGCAATAGTCTTCAACCAGCAAGTCAATTGGTCAAGAATGCTCTTGTTATCAACTATCTGTGGCTGGTTCTGCAGGTGTTCAATTAAACTAGGGTTAGGAAGGACCTCAGTAAGTTATGGAGAGCAAATAAAGCGCTTATGCAAATTAGTTTAGAATTGAGATCATCTGATTGGTTGATGCAATTGTCATTCAAAATAAGCCACTCTGATTGGTTTATGTACTGTCAGTCAACAGTTTTCTATTTTACAACTTTTGCTGGGACCATCATGCAATAGTCTTCAACCAGCAAGACAATTGGTCAAGAATGCTCTTGTTATCAACTATCTGTGGCTTGTTCTGCAGGTGTTCAATTAAACTAGGGGCAGGAAGGACCTCAGTAAGTTATGGAGAGTAAAAAAAGCCCTAATGCAAATTAGTTTAGAATTGAGGCCATCTGATTGGTTGATACAATTGTCATTCAAAATAAGCCATTCTGATCAATTTATGTAATGTCAGTGAACAGTTTTCTATTTTACAACTTTTGCTGGGACCATCATGCAATAGTCTTCAACCAGCAAGATAATTGGTCAAGAATGCTCTTATTATCAACCATCTGTGGCTGGTTCTGCAGGTGTTCAATTAAACTAGGGTTAGAAAGGACCTAAGTAAGTTATGGAGAGAAAATAAAGCGCTTATGCAAAATAGTTTAGAATTGAGATCATCTGATTGGTTGAAGCAATTGTTATTCAAAATAAGCCACTCTGATTGGTTTATGTAATGTCAGTCAACAGTTTTCTATTTTACAACTTTTGCTGGGACCATCATGCAATAGTCTTCAACCAGCAAGACAATTGGTCAAGAATGCTGTTGTTATCAACTATCTGTGGCTGGTTCTGCAGGTGTTCAATTAAACTAGGGTTAGGAAGGACCTAAGTAAGTTATGGAGAGCAAATAAAGCACTTATGCAAATTAGTTTAGAATTGAGATCATCTGATTGGTTGATGCAATTGTTATTCAAAATAAGCCACTATGATTGGTTTATGTAATGTCAGTCAACAGTTTTCTATTTTACAACTTTTGCTGGGACCATCATGCAATAGTCTTCAACCAGCAAGACAATTGGTCAAGCATGTTTTTTTTATTAACTATCTGTGGCTGGTTCTGCAGGTGTTCAATTAAACTAGGGTTAGGAAGGACCTCAGTAAGTTATGGAGAGTAAATAAAGCCCTTATGCAAATTAGTTTAGAATTGAGACCATCTGATTGGTTGATACAATTGTCATTCAAAATAAGCCATTCTGATTGGTTTATGTAATGTCAGTCAACAGTTTTCTATTTTACAGCTTTTGCTGGGACCATCATGCAATAGTCTTCAACCAGCAAGACAATTGGTCAAGATTGCTCTTGTTATCAATTATCTGTGGCTGGCTCTGCAGGTGTTCAATTAAACTAGGGTTAGGAAGGACCTCAGTAAGTTATGGAGAGTAAATAAAGCCCTTATGCAAATTAGTTTAGAATTGAGACCATCTGATTGGTTGATACAATTGTCATTCAAAATAAGCCATTCTGATTGGTTTATGTAATGTCAGTCAACAGTTTTCTATTTTACAACTTTTGCTTGGACCATCATGCAATAGTCTTCAACCAGCAAGACAATTGGTCAAGAATTTTTTTTTTATCAACTATCTGTGGCTGGTTCTGCAGGTGTTCAATTAAACTAGGGTTAGGAAGGACCTCAGTAAGTTATGGAGAGTAAATAAAGCCCTTATGCAAATTAGTTTAGAATTGAGACCATCTGATTAGTTGATGCAATTGTCATTCAAAATAAGCCATTCTGATTGGTTTATGTATTGTCAGTCAACAGTTTTCTATTTTACAACTTTTGCTGGGACCATCATGCAATAGTCTTCAACCAGCAAGTCAATTGGTCAAGAATGCTCTTGTTATCAACTATCCGTGGCTGGTTCTGCAGGTGTTCAATTTAACTAGGGTTAGGAAGGACCTCAGTAAGTTATGGAGAGCAAATAAAGCGCTTATGCAAATTAGTTTAGAATTGAGATCATCTGATTGGTTGATGCAATTGTCATTCAAAATAAGCCACTCTGATTGGTTTATGTACTGTCAGTCAACAGTTTTCTATTTTACAACTTTTGCTGGGACCATCATGCAATAGTCTTCAACCAGCAAGATAATTGGTCAAGAATGCTTTTGTTATCAACTATCTGTGGCTGGTTCTGCAGGTGTTCAATTAAACTAGGGTTAGGAAGGACCTTAGTAAGTTATGGAGAGTAAATAATGCCCTTATGCAAATTAGTTTAGAATTGAGACCATCTGATTGGTTGATACAATTGTCATTCAAAATAAGCCATTCTGATTGGTTTATGTAATGTCAGTCAACAGTTTTCTATTTTACAACTTTTGCTGAGACCATCATGCAATAGTCTTCAACCAGCAAGACAATTGGTCAAGAATGCTCTTGTTATCAACTATCTGTGGCTTGTTCTGCAGGTGTTCAATTAAACTAGGGGCAGGAAGGACCTCAGTAAGTTATGGAGAGTAAAAAAAGCCCTTATGCAAATTAGTTTAGAATTGAGGCCATCTGATTGGTTGATACAATTGTCATTCAAAATAAGCCATTCTGATCAATTTATGTAATGTCAGTGAACAGTTTTCTATTTTACAACTTTTGCTGGGACCATCATGCAATAGTCTTCAACCAGCAAGATAATTGGTCAAGAATGCTCTTGTTATCAACTATCTGTGGCTGGTTCTGCAGGTGTTCAATTAAACTAGGGTTAGGAAGGACCTAAGTAAGTTATGGAGAGAAAATAAAGCGCTTATGCAAATTAGTTTAGAATTGAGATCATCTGATTGGTTTAAGCAATTGTTATTCAAAATAAGCCACTCTGATTGGTTTATGTAATGTCAGTCAACAGTTTTCTATTTTACAACTTTTGCTGGGACCATCATGCAATAGTCTTCAACCAGCAAGACAATTGGTCAAGAATGCTGTTGTTATCAACTATCTGTGGCTGGTTCTGCAGGTGTTCAATTAAACTAGGGTTAGGAAGGACCTAAGTAAGTTATGGAGAGCAAATAAAGCGCTTATGCAAATTAGTTTAGAATTGAGATCATCTGATTGGTTGATGCAATTGTTATTCAAAATAAGCCACTATGATTGGTTTATGTACTGTCAGTCAACAGTTTTCTATTATACAACTTTTGCTGGGACCATCATGCAATAGTCTTCAACCAGCAAAACAATTGGTCAAGAATGCTCTTTTTATCAACTATCTGTGGCTTGTTCTGCAGGTGTTCAATTAAACTAGGGTTAGGATGGACCTCAGTAAGTTATGGAGAGTAAATAAAGCCCTTATGCAAATTAGTTTAGAATTGAGACCATCTGATTGGTTGATACAATTGTCATTCAAAATAAGCCATTCTGATTGGTTTATGTAATGTCAGTCAACAGTTTTCTATTTTACAACTTTTGCTTGGACCATCATGCAATAGTCTTCAACCAGCAAGACAATTGGTCAAGAATTTTTTTTTTATCAACTATCTGTGGCTGGTTCTGCAGGTGTTCAATTAAACTAGGGTTAGGAAGGACCTCAGTAAGTTATGGAGAGTAAATAAAGCCCTTATGCAAATTAGTTTAGAATTGAGACCATCTGATTGGTTGATGCAATTGACATTCAAAATAAGCCATTCTGATTGGTTTATGTATTGTCAGTCAACAGTTTTCTATTTTACAACTTTTGCTGGGACCATCATGCAATAGTCTTCAACCAGCAAGTCAATTGGTCAAGAAACCTCTTGTTATCAACTATCCGTGGCTGGTTCTGCAGGTGTTCAATTTAACTAGGGTTAGGAAGGACCTCAGTAAGTTATGGAGAGCAAATAAAGCGCTTATGCAAATTAGTTTAGAATTGAGATCATCTGATTGGTTGATGCAATTGTCATTCAAAATAAGCCACTCTGATTGGTTTATGTACTGTCAGTCAACAGTTTTCTATTTTACAACTTTTGCTGGGACCATCATGCAATAGTCTTCAACCAGCAAGATAATTGGTCAAGAATGCTTTTGTTATCAACTATCTGTGGCTGGTTCTGCAGGTGTTCAATTAAACTAGGGTTAGGAAGGACCTAAGTAAGTTATGGAGAGTAAATAAAGCCCTTATGCAAATTAGTTTAGAATTGAGACCATCTGATTGGTTGATACAATTGTCATTCAAAATAAGCCATTCTGATTGGTTTATGTAATGTCAGTCAACAGTTTTCTATTTTACTACTTTTGCTGAAACCATCATGCAATAGTCTTCAACCAGCAAGACAATTGGTCAAGAATGCTCTTGTTATCAACTATCTGTGGCTGGTTCTGCAGGTGTTCAATTAAACTAAGGTTAGGAAGGACCTCAGTAAGTTATGGAGAGTAAATAAAGCCCTTATGCAAATTAGTTTAGAATTGAGACCATCTGATTGGTTGATGCAATTGTTATTCAAAATAAGCCATTCTGATTGGTTTATGTACTGTCAGTCAACAGTTTTCTATTTTACAACTTTTGCTGGGATAATCATGCAATAGTCTTCAACCAACAAGACAATTGGTCAAGAATGCTCTTGTTATCAACTATCTGTGGCTGGTTCTGCAGGTGTTCAATTAGACTTGGATAAGGAAGGACCTCAGTAAGTTATGAAGAGCAAATTAAGTACTTATGCAAATTAGTTCAGAATTGAGACCATCTGATTGGGTGATGCAACTGTCATTCAGAATAAGCCATTCTGATTGGTTTATGTACTGTCAGTCAACAGTTTTCTATTTTACAATTTTTGCTGGGACCATCATGCAATAGTCTTCAACCAGCAAGACAATTGGTCAAGAATGCTCTTGTTCTCAACTATCTGTGGCTGTTTCTGCAGGTGTTCAATTAGACTTGGATGAGGAAGGACCTCAGTAAGTTATGAAGAGCAAATTAAGTACTTATGCAAATTAGTTCAGAATTGAGACCATCTGATTGGGTGATGCAACTGTCATTCAAAATTAGCCATTCTGATTGGTTTATGTACTGTCAGTCAACAGTTTTCTATTATACAACTTTTGCTGGGACCATCATGCAATAGTCTTCAACCAGCAAAACAATTGGTCAAGAATGCTCTTTTTATCAACTATCTGTGGCTTGTTCTGCAGGTGTTCAATTAAACTAGGGTTAGGATGGACCTCAGTAAGTTATGGAGAGTAAATAAAGCCCTTATGCAAATTAGTTTAGAATTGAGACCATCTGATTGGTTGATACAATTGTCATTCAAAATAAGCCACTCTGATTGGTTTATGTAATGTCAGTCAACAGTTCTCTATTTTACAACTTTTGCTGGGACCATCATGCAATAGTCTTCAACCAGCAAGACAATTGGTCAAGAATGCTCTTGTTATCAACTATCTGTGGCTGGTTCTGCAGGTGTTCAATTAAACTAGGGTTAGGAAGGACCTCAGTAAGTTATGAAGAGCAAATTAAGTACTTATGCAAATTAGTTCAGAATTGAGACCATCTGATTGGGTGATGCAACTGTCATTCAAAATAAGCCATTCTGATTGGTTTATGTACTGTCAGTCAACAGTTTTCTATTTTACAACTTTTGCTGGGACCATCATGCAATAGTCTTCAACCAGCAAGACAATTGGTCAAGAATGCTCTTGTTATCAACTATCTGTGGCTGGTTCTGCAGGTGTTCAATTAAACTAGGGTTAGGAAGGACCTCAGTAAGTTATGAAGAGCAAATTAAGTACTTATGCAAATTAGTTCAGAATTGAGACCATCTGATTGGGTGATGCAACTGTCATTCAGAATAAGCCATTCTGATTGGTTTATGTACTGTCAGTCAACAGTTTTCTATTTTACAATTTTTGCTGGGACCATCATGCAATAGTCTTCAACCAGCAAGACAATTGGTCAAGAATGCTCTTGTTCTCAACTATCTGTGGCTGGTTCTGCAGGTGTTCAATTAGACTTGGATGAGGAAGGACCTCAGTAAGTTATGAAGAGCAAATTAAGCACTTATGCAAATTAGTTCAGAATTGAGACCATCTGATTGGGTGATGCAACTGTCATTCAAAATCAGCCATTCTGATTGGTTTATGTACTGTCAGTCAACAGTTTTCTATTATACAACTTTTGCTGGGACCATCATGCAATAGTCTTCAACCAGCAAAACAATTGGTCAAGAATGCTCTTTTTATCAACTATCTGTGGCTTGTTCTGCAGGTGTTCAATTAAACTAGGGTTAGGATGGACCTCAGTAAGTTATGGAGAGTAAATAAAGCCCTTATGCAAATTAGTTTAGAATTGAGACCATCTGATTGGTTGATACAATTGTCATTCAAAATAAGCCACTCTGATTGGTTTATGTAATGTCAGTCAACAGTTTTCTATTTTACAACTTTTGCTGGGACCATCATGCAATAGTCTTCAACCAGCAAGACAATTGGTCAAGAATGCTCTTGTTATCAACTATCTGTGGCTGGTTCTGCAGGTGTTCAATTAAACTAGGGTTAGGAAGGACCTCAGTAAGTTATGAAGAGCAAATTAAGTACTTATGCAAATTAGTTCAGAATTGAGACCATCTGATTGGGTGATGCAACTGTCATTCAAAATAAGCCATTCTGATTGGTTTATGTACTGTCAGTCAACAGTTTTCTATTTTACAACTTTTGCTGGGACCATCATGCAATAGTCTTCAACCAGCAAGACAATTGGTCAAGAATGCTCTTGTTATCAACTATCTGTGGCTGGTTCTGCAGGTGTTCAATTAAACTAGGGTTAGGAAGGACCTAAGTAAGTTATGGAGAGCAAATAAAGCGCTTATGCAAATTAGTTTAGAATTGAGATCATCTGATTGGTTGATGCAATTGTTATTCAAAATAAGCCACTCTGATTGGTTTATGTAATGTCAGTCAACAGTTTTCTATTTTACAACTTTTGCTGGGACAATCATGCAATAGTCTTCAACCAGCAAGACAATTGGTCAAGAATGCTCTTGTTATCAACTATCTGTGGCTGGTTCTGCAGGTGTTCAATTAAACTAGGGTTAGGAAGGACCTAAGTAAGTTATGGAGAGCAAATAAAGCGCTTATGCAAATTAGTTTAGAATTGAGATCATCTGATTGGTTGATGCAATTGTTATTCAAAATAAGCCACTCTGATTGGTTTATGTAATGTCAGTCAACAGTTTTCTATTTTACAACTTTTGCTGGGACCATCATGCAATAGTCTTCAACCAGCAAGACAATTGGTCAAGAATGCTCTTGTTATCAACTATCTGTGGCTGGTTCTGCAGGTGTTCAATTAAACTAGGGTTAGGAAGGACCTAAGTAAGTTATGGAGAGCAAATAAAGCGCTTATGCAAATTAGTTTAGAATTGAGATCATCTGATTGGTTGATGCAATTGTTATTCAAAATAAGCCACTCTGATTGGTTTATGTAATGTCAGTCAACAGTTTTCTATTTTACAACTTTTGCTGGGACCATCATGCAATAGTCTTCAACCAGCAAGACAATTGGTCAAGAATGCTCTTGTTATCAACTATCTGTGGCTGGTTCTGCAGGTGTTCAATTAGACTTGGATGAGGAAGGACCTCAGTAAGTTATGAAGAGCAAATTAAGTACTTATGCAAATTAGTTCAGAATTGAGACCATCTGATTGGGTGATGCAACTGTCATTCAGAATAAGCCATTCTGATTGGTTTATGTACTGTCAGTCAACAGTTTTCTATTTTACAATTTTTGCTGGGACCATCATGCAATAGTCTTCAACCAGCAAGACAATTGGTCAAGAATGCTCTTGTTCTCAACTATCTGTGGCTGGTTCTGCAGGTGTTCAATTAGACTTGGATGAGGAAGGACCTCAGTAAGTTATGAAGAGCAAATTAAGTACTTATGCAAATTAGTTCAGAATTGAGACCATCTGATTGGGTGATGCAACTGTCATTCAAAATTAGCCATTCTGATTGGTTTATGTACTGTCAGTCAACAGTTTTCTATTATACAACTTTTGCTGGGACCATCATGCAATAGTCTTCAACCAGCAAAACAATTGGTCAAGAATGCTCTTTTTATCAACTATCTGTGGCTTGTTCTGCAGGTGTTCAATTAAACTAGGGTTAGGATGGACCTCAGTAAGTTATGGAGAGTAAATAAAGCCCTTATGCAAATTAGTTTAGAATTGAGACCATCTGATTGGTTGATACAATTGTCATTCAAAATAAGCCACTCTGATTGGTTTATGTAATGTCAGTCAACAGTTTTCTATTTTACAACTTTTGCTGGGACCATCATGCAATAGTCTTCAACCAGCAAGACAATTGGTCAAGAATGCTCTTGTTATCAACTATCTGTGGCTGGTTCTGCAGGTGTTCAATTAAACTAGGGTTAGGAAGGACCTCAGTAAGTTATGAAGAGCAAATTAAGTACTTATGCAAATTAGTTCAGAATTGAGACCATCTGATTGGGTGATGCAACTGTCATTCAAAATAAGCCATTCTGATTGGTTTATGTACTGTCAGTCAACAGTTTTCTATTTTACAACTTTTGCTGGGACCATCATGCAATAGTCTTCAACCAGCAAGACAATTGGTCAAGAATGCTCTTGTTATCAACTATCTGTGGCTGGTTCTGCAGGTGTTCAATTAAACTAGGGTTAGGAAGGACCTCAGTAAGTTATGAAGAGCAAATTAAGTACTTATGCAAATTAGTTCAGAATTGAGACCATCTGATTGGGTGATGCAACTGTCATTCAGAATAAGCCATTCTGATTGGTTTATGTACTGTCAGTCAACAGTTTTCTATTTTACAATTTTTGCTGGGACCATCATGCAATAGTCTTCAACCAGCAAGACAATTGGTCAAGAATGCTCTTGTTCTCAACTATCTGTGGCTGGTTCTGCAGGTGTTCAATTAGACTTGGATGAGGAAGGACCTCAGTAAGTTATGAAGAGCAAATTAAGCACTTATGCAAATTAGTTCAGAATTGAGACCATCTGATTGGGTGATGCAACTGTCATTCAAAATCAGCCATTCTGATTGGTTTATGTACTGTCAGTCAACAGTTTTCTATTATACAACTTTTGCTGGGACCATCATGCAATAGTCTTCAACCAGCAAAACAATTGGTCAAGAATGCTCTTTTTATCAACTATCTGTGGCTTGTTCTGCAGGTGTTCAATTAAACTAGGGTTAGGATGGACCTCAGTAAGTTATGGAGAGTAAATAAAGCCCTTATGCAAATTAGTTTAGAATTGAGACCATCTGATTGGTTGATACAATTGTCATTCAAAATAAGCCACTCTGATTGGTTTATGTAATGTCAGTCAACAGTTTTCTATTTTACAACTTTTGCTGGGACCATCATGCAATAGTCTTCAACCAGCAAGACAATTGGTCAAGAATGCTCTTGTTATCAACTATCTGTGGCTGGTTCTGCAGGTGTTCAATTAAACTAGGGTTAGGAAGGACCTCAGTAAGTTATGAAGAGCAAATTAAGTACTTATGCAAATTAGTTCAGAATTGAGACCATCTGATTGGGTGATGCAACTGTCATTCAAAATAAGCCATTCTGATTGGTTTATGTACTGTCAGTCAACAGTTTTCTATTTTACAACTTTTGCTGGGACCATCATGCAATAGTCTTCAACCAGCAAGACAATTGGTCAAGAATGCTCTTGTTATCAACTATCTGTGGCTGGTTCTGCAGGTGTTCAATTAAACTAGGGTAAGGAAGGACCTAAGTAAGTTATGGAGAGCAAATAAAGCGCTTATGCAAATTAGTTTAGAATTGAGATCATCTGATTGGTTGATGCAATTGTTATTCAAAATAAGCCACTCTGATTGGTTTATGTAATGTCAGTCAACAGTTTTCTATTTTACAACTTTTGCTGGGACAATCATGCAATAGTCTTCAACCAGCAAGACAATTGGTCAAGAATGCTCTTGTTATCAACTATCTGTGGCTGGTTCTGCAGGTGTTCAATTAAACTAGGGTTAGGAAGGACCTAAGTAAGTTATGGAGAGCAAATAAAGCGCTTATGCAAATTAGTTTAGAATTGAGATCATCTGATTGGTTGATGCAATTGTTATTCAAAATAAGCCACTCTGATTGGTTTATGTAATGTCAGTCAACAGTTTTCTATTTTACAACTTTTGCTGGGACCATCATGCAATAGTCTTCAACCAGCAAGACAATTGGTCAAGAATGCTCTTGTTATCAACTATCTGTGGCTGGTTCTGCAGGTGTTCAATTAAACTAGGGTTAGGAAGGACCTAAGTAAGTTATGGAGAGCAAATAAAGCGCTTATGCAAATTAGTTTAGAATTGAGATCATCTGATTGGTTGATGCAATTGTTATTCAAAATAAGCCACTCTGATTGGTTTATGTAATGTCAGTCAACAGTTTTCTATTTTACAACTTTTGCTGGGACCATCATGCAATAGTCTTCAACCAGCAAGACAATTGGTCAAGAATGCTCTTGTTATCAACTATCTGTGGCTGGTTCTGAAGGTGTTCAATTAAACTAGGGTTAGGAAGGACCTCAGTAAGTTATGGAGAGCAAATAAAGCGCTTATGCAAATTAGTTTAGAATTGAGATCATCTGATTGGTTGATGCAATTGTCATTCAAAATAAGCCACTCTGATTGGTTTATGTACTGTCAGTCAACAGTTTTCTATTTTACAACTTTTGCTGGGACCATCATGCAATAGTCTTCAACCAGCAAGACAATTGGTCAAGAATGCTCTTTTTATCAACTATCTGTGGCTGGTTCTGCAGGTGTTCAATTAAACTAAGGTTAGGAAGGACCTCAGTAAGTTATGGAGAGTAAATAAAGCCCTTATGCAAATTAGTTTAGAATTGAGACCATCTGATTGGTTGATACAATTGTCATTCAAAATAAGCCACTCTGATTGGTTTATGTAATGTCAGTCAACAGTTTTCTATTTTACAACTTTTGCTGGGACCATCATGCAATAGTCTTCAACCAGCAAGACAATTGGTCAAGAATGCTCTTGTTATCAACTATCTGTGGCTGGTTCTGCAGGTGTTCAATTAAACTAGGGTTAGGAAGGACCTCAGTAAGTTATGAAGAGCAAATTAAGTACTTATGCAAATTAGTTCAGAATTGAGACCATCTGATTGGGTGATGCAACTGTCATTCAAAATAAGCCATTCTGATTGGTTTATGTACTGTCAGTCAACAGTTTTCTATTTTACAACTTTTGCTGGGACCATCATGCAATAGTCTTCAACCAGCAAGACAATTGGTCAAGAATGCTCTTGTTATCAACTATCTGTGGCTGGTTCTGCAGGTGTTCAATTAAACTAGGGTAAGGAAGGACCTAAGTAAGTTATGGAGAGCAAATAAAGCGCTTATGCAAATTAGTTTAGAATTGAGATCATCTGATTGGTTGATGCAATTGTTATTCAAAATAAGCCACTCTGATTGGTTTATGTAATGTCAGTCAACAGTTTTCTATTTTACAACTTTTGCTGGGACAATCATGCAATAGTCTTCAACCAGCAAGACAATTGGTCAAGAATGCTCTTGTTATCAACTATCTGTGGCTGGTTCTGCAGGTGTTCAATTAAACTAGGGTTAGGAAGGACCTAAGTAAGTTATGGAGAGCAAATAAAGCGCTTATGCAAATTAGTTTAGAATTGAGATCATCTGATTGGTTGATGCAATTGTTATTCAAAATAAGCCACTCTGATTGGTTTATGTAATGTCAGTCAACAGTTTTCTATTTTACAACTTTTGCTGGGACCATCATGCAATAGTCTTCAACCAGCAAGACAATTGGTCAAGAATGCTCTTGTTATCAACTATCTGTGGCTGGTTCTGCAGGTGTTCAATTAAACTAGGGTTAGGAAGGACCTAAGTAAGTTATGGAGAGCAAATAAAGCGCTTATGCAAATTAGTTTAGAATTGAGATCATCTGATTGGTTGATGCAATTGTTATTCAAAATAAGCCACTCTGATTGGTTTATGTAATGTCAGTCAACAGTTTTCTATTTTACAACTTTTGCTGGGACCATCATGCAATAGTCTTCAACCAGCAAGACAATTGGTCAAGAATGCTCTTGTTATCAACTATCTGTGGCTGGTTCTGAAGGTGTTCAATTAAACTAGGGTTAGGAAGGACCTCAGTAAGTTATGGAGAGCAAATAAAGCGCTTATGCAAATTAGTTTAGAATTGAGATCATCTGATTGGTTGATGCAATTGTCATTCAAAATAAGCCACTCTGATTGGTTTATGTACTGTCAGTCAACAGTTTTCTATTTTACAACTTTTGCTGGGACCATCATGCAATAGTCTTCAACCAGCAAGACAATTGGTCAAGAATGCTCTTTTTATCAACTATCTGTGGCTGGTTCTGCAGGTGTTCAATTAAACTAAGGTTAGGAAGGACCTCAGTAAGTTATGGAGAGTAAATAAAGCCCTTATGCAAATTAGTTTAGAATTGAGACCATCTGATTGGTTGATGCAATTGTCATTCAAAATAAGCCATTCTGATTGGTTTATGTACTGTCAGTCAACAGTTTTCTATTTTACAACTTTTGCTGGGACCATCATGCAATAGTCTTCAACCAGCAAGACAATTGGTCAAGAATGCTCTTGTTATCAACTATCTGTGGCTGGTTCTGCAGGTGTTCAATTAAACTAGGGTTAGGAAGGACCTCAGTAAGTTATGGAGAGCAAATAAAGCGCTTATGCAAATTAGTTTAGAATTGAGATCATCTGATTGGTTGATGCAATTGTCATTCAAAATAAGCCATTCTGATCAATTTATGTAATGTCAGTGAACAGTTTTCTATTTTACAACTTTTGCTGGGACCATCATGCAATAGTCTTCAACCAGCAACATAATTGGTCAAGAATGCTCTTGTTATCAACTATCTGTGGCTGGTTCTGCAGGTGTTCAATTAAACTAAGGTTAGGAAGGACCTCAGTAAGTTATGGAGAGTAAATAAAGCCCTTATGCAAATTAGTTTAGAATTGAGACCATCTGATTGGTTGATGCAATTGTCATTCAAAATAAGCCATTCTGATTGGTTTATGTACTGTCAGTCAACAGTTTTCTATTTTACAACTTTTGCTGGGACCATCATGCAATAGTCTTCAACCAGCAAGACAATTGGTCAAGAATGCTCTTGTTATCAACTATCTGTGGCTGGTTCTGCAGGTGTTCAATTAAACTAGGGTTAGGAAGGACCTCAGTAAGTTATGGAGAGCAAATAAAGCGCTTATGCAAATTAGTTTAGAATTGAGATCATCTGATTGGTTGATGCAATTGTCATTCAAAATAAGCCATTCTGATCAATTTATGTAATGTCAGTGAACAGTTTTCTATTTTACAACTTTTGCTGGGACCATCATGCAATAGTCTTCAACCAGCAAGATAATTGGTCAAGAATGCTCTTGTTATCAACTATCTGTGGCTGGTTCTGCAGGTGTTCAATTAAACTAAGGTTAGGAAGGACCTCAGTAAGTTATGGAGAGTAAATAAAGCCCTTATGCAAATTAGTTTAGAATTGAGACCATCTGATTGGTTGATGCAATTGTCATTCAAAATAAGCCATTCTGATTGGTTTATGTACTGTCAGTCAACAGTTTTCTATTTTACAACTTTTGCTGGGACAATCATGCAATAGTCTTCAACCAACAAGACAATTGGTCAAGAATGCTCTTGTTATCAACTATCTGTGGCTGGTTCTGCAGGTGTTCAATTAGACTTGGATGAGGAAGGACCTCAGTAAGTTATGAAGAGCAAATTAAGTACTTATGCAAATTAGTTCAGAATTGAGACCATCTGATTGGGTGATGCAACTGTCATTCAGAATAAGCCATTCTGATTGGTTTATGTACTGTCAGTCAACAGTTTTCTATTTTACAATTTTTGCTGGGACCATCATGCAATAGTCTTCAACCAGCAAGACAATTGGTCAAGAATGCTCTTGTTCTCAACTATCTGTGGCTGGTTCTGCAGGTGTTCAATTAGACTTGGATGAGGAAGGACCTCAGTAAGTTATGAAGAGCAAATTAAGTACTTATGCAAATTAGTTCAGAATTGAGACCATCTGATTGGGTGATGCAACTGTCATTCAAAATTAGCCATTCTGATTGGTTTATGTACTGTCAGTCAACAGTTTTCTATTTTACAACTTTTGCTGGGACCATCATGCAATAGTCTTCAACCAGCAAGACAATTGGTCAAGAATGTTTTTTTTATCAACTATCTGTGGCTGGTTCTGCAGGTGTTCAATTAAACTAGGGTTAGGAAGGACCTCAGTAAGTTATGGAGAGTAAATAAAGCCCTTATGCAAATTAGTTTAGAATTGAGACCATCTGATTGGTTGATGCAATTGTCATTCAAAATAAGCCATTCTGATTGGTTTATGTACTGTCAGTCAACAGTTTTCTATTTTACAACTTTTGCTGGGACCATCATGCAATAGTCTTCAACCAGCAAGACAATTGGTCAAGAATGCTCTTGTTATCAACTATCTGTGGCTTGTTCTGCAGGTGTTCAATTAAACTAGGGGCAGGAAGGACCTCAGTAAGTTATGGAGAGTAAAAAAAGCCCTTATGCAAATTAGTTTAGAATTGAGGCCATCTGATTGGTTGATGCAATTGTCATTCAAAATAAGCCATTCTGATTGGTTTATGTACTGTCAGTCAACAGTTTTCTATTTTACAACTTTTGCTGGGACCATCATGCAATAGTCTTCAACCAGCAAGACAATTGGTCAAGAATGCTCTTGTTATCAACTATCTGTGGCTGGTTCTGCAGGTGTTCAATTAAACTAGGGTTAGGAAGGACCTAAGTAAGTTATGGAGAGCAAATAAAGCGCTTATGCAAATTAGTTTAGAATTGAGATCATCTGATTGGTTGATGCAATTGTTATTCAAAATAAGCCACTCTGATTGGTTTATGTAATGTCAGTCAACAGTTTTCTATTTTACAACTTTTGCTGGGACCATCATGCAATAGTCTTCAACCAGCAAGACAATTGGTCAAGAATGCTCTTGTTATCAACTATCTGTGGCTGGTTCTGCAGGTGTTCAATTAAACTAGGGTTAGGAAGGACCTAAGTAAGTTATGGAGAGCAAATAAAGCGCTTATGCAAATTAGTTTAGAATTGAGATCATCTGATTGGTTGATGCAATTGTTATTCAAAATAAGCCACTCTGATTGGTTTATGTAATGTCAGTCAACAGTTTTCTATTTTACAACTTTTGCTGGGACCATCATGCAATAGTCTTCAACCAGCAAGACAATTGGTCAAGAATGCTCTTGTTATCAACTATCTGTGGCTGGTTCTGAAGGTGTTCAATTAAACTAGGGTTAGGAAGGACCTCAGTAAGTTATGGAGAGCAAATAAAGCGCTTATGCAAATTAGTTTAGAATTGAGATCATCTGATTGGTTGATGCAATTGTCATTCAAAATAAGCCACTCTGATTGGTTTATGTACTGTCAGTCAACAGTTTTCTATTTTACAACTTTTGCTGGGACCATCATGCAATAGTCTTCAACCAGCAAGACAATTGGTCAAGAATGCTCTTTTTATCAACTATCTGTGGCTGGTTCTGCAGGTGTTCAATTAAACTAAGGTTAGGAAGGACCTCAGTAAGTTATGGAGAGTAAATAAAGCCCTTATGCAAATTAGTTTAGAATTGAGACCATCTGATTGGTTGATGCAATTGTCATTCAAAATAAGCCATTCTGATTGGTTTATGTACTGTCAGTCAACAGTTTTCTATTTTACAACTTTTGCTGGGACCATCATGCAATAGTCTTCAACCTGCAAGACAATTGGTCAAGAATGCTCTTGTTATCAACTATCTGTGGCTGGTTCTGCAGGTGTTCAATTAAACTAGGGTTAGGAAGGACCTCAGTAAGTTATGGAGAGCAAATAAAGCGCTTATGCAAATTAGTTTAGAATTGAGATCATCTGATTGGTTGATGCAATTGTCATTCAAAATAAGCCATTCTGATCAATTTATGTAATGTCAGTGAACAGTTTTCTATTTTACAACTTTTGCTGGGACCATCATGCAATAGTCTTCAACCAGCAACATAATTGGTCAAGAATGCTCTTGTTATCAACTATCTGTGGCTGGTTCTGCAGGTGTTCAATTAAACTAAGGTTAGGAAGGACCTCAGTAAGTTATGGAGAGTAAATAAAGCCCTTATGCAAATTAGTTTAGAATTGAGACCATCTGATTGGTTGATGCAATTGTCATTCAAAATAAGCCATTCTGATTGGTTTATGTACTGTCAGTCAACAGTTTTCTATTTTACAACTTTTGCTGGGACCATCATGCAATAGTCTTCAACCAGCAAGACAATTGGTCAAGAATGCTCTTGTTATCAACTATCTGTGGCTGGTTCTGCAGGTGTTCAATTAAACTAGGGTTAGGAAGGACCTCAGTAAGTTATGGAGAGCAAATAAAGCGCTTATGCAAATTAGTTTAGAATTGAGATCATCTGATTGGTTGATGCAATTGTCATTCAAAATAAGCCATTCTGATCAATTTATGTAATGTCAGTGAACAGTTTTCTATTTTACAACTTTTGCTGGGACCATCATGCAATAGTCTTCAACCAGCAAGATAATTGGTCAAGAATGCTCTTGTTATCAACTATCTGTGGCTGGTTCTGCAGGTGTTCAATTAAACTAAGGTTAGGAAGGACCTCAGTAAGTTATGGAGAGTAAATAAAGCCCTTATGCAAATTAGTTTAGAATTGAGACCATCTGATTGGTTGATGCAATTGTCATTCAAAATAAGCCATTCTGATTGGTTTATGTACTGTCAGTCAACAGTTTTCTATTTTACAACTTTTGCTGGGACAATCATGCAATAGTCTTCAACCAACAAGACAATTGGTCAAGAATGCTCTTGTTATCAACTATCTGTGGCTGGTTCTGCAGGTGTTCAATTAGACTTGGATGAGGAAGGACCTCAGTAAGTTATGAAGAGCAAATTAAGTACTTATGCAAATTAGTTCAGAATTGAGACCATCTGATTGGGTGATGCAACTGTCATTCAGAATAAGCCATTCTGATTGGTTTATGTACTGTCAGTCAACAGTTTTCTATTTTACAATTTTTGCTGGGACCATCATGCAATAGTCTTCAACCAGCAAGACAATTGGTCAAGAATGCTCTTGTTCTCAACTATCTGTGGCTGGTTCTGCAGGTGTTCAATTAGACTTGGATGAGGAAGGACCTCAGTAAGTTATGAAGAGCAAATTAAGTACTTATGCAAATTAGTTCAGAATTGAGACCATCTGATTGGGTGATGCAACTGTCATTCAAAATTAGCCATTCTGATTGGTTTATGTACTGTCAGTCAACAGTTTTCTATTTTACAACTTTTGCTGGGACCATCATGCAATAGTCTTCAACCAGCAAGACAATTGGTCAAGAATGTTTTTTTTATCAACTATCTGTGGCTGGTTCTGCAGGTGTTCAATTAAACTAGGGTTAGGAAGGACCTCAGTAAGTTATGGAGAGTAAATAAAGCCCTTATGCAAATTAGTTTAGAATTGAGACCATCTGATTGGTTGATGCAATTGTCATTCAAAATAAGCCATTCTGATTGGTTTATGTACTGTCAGTCAACAGTTTTCTATTTTACAACTTTTGCTGGGACCATCATGCAATAGTCTTCAACCAGCAAGACAATTGGTCAAGAATGCTCTTGTTATCAACTATCTGTGGCTTGTTCTGCAGGTGTTCAATTAAACTAGGGGCAGGAAGGACCTCAGTAAGTTATGGAGAGTAAAAAAAGCCCTTATGCAAATTAGTTTAGAATTGAGGCCATCTGATTGGTTGATGCAATTGTCATTCAAAATAAGCCATTCTGATTGGTTTATGTACTGTCAGTCAACAGTTTTCTATTTTACAACTTTTGCTGGGACCATCATGCAATAGTCTTCAACCAGCAAGATAATTGGTCAAGAATGCTCTTGTTATCAACTATCTGTGGCTGGTTCTGCAGGTGTTCAATTAAACTAGGGTTAGGAAGGACCTAAGTAAGTTATGGAGAGAAAATAAAGCGCTTATGCAAATTAGTTTAGAATTGAGATCATCTGATTGGTTTAAGCAATTGTTATTCAAAATAAGCCACTCTGATTGGTTTATGTAATGTCAGTCAACAGTTTTCTATTTTACAACTTTTGCTGGGACCATCATGCAATAGTCTTCAACCAGCAAGACAATTGGTCAAGAATGCTGTTGTTATCAACTATCTGTGGCTGGTTCTGCAGGTGTTCAATTAAACTAGGGTTAGGAAGGACCTAAGTAAGTTATGGAGAGCAAATAAAGCGCTTATGCAAATTAGTTTAGAATTGAGATCATCTGATTGGTTGATGCAATTGTTATTCAAAATAAGCCACTATGATTGGTTTATGTACTGTCAGTCAACAGTTTTCTATTATACAACTTTTGCTGGGACCATCATGCAATAGTCTTCAACCAGCAAAACAATTGGTCAAGAATGCTCTTTTTATCAACTATCTGTGGCTTGTTCTGCAGGTGTTCAATTAAACTAGGGTTAGGATGGACCTCAGTAAGTTATGGAGAGTAAATAAAGCCCTTATGCAAATTAGTTTAGAATTGAGACCATCTGATTGGTTGATACAATTGTCATTCAAAATAAGCCATTCTGATTGGTTTATGTAATGTCAGTCAACAGTTTTCTATTTTACAACTTTTGCTTGGACCATCATGCAATAGTCTTCAACCAGCAAGACAATTGGTCAAGAATTTTTTTTTTATCAACTATCTGTGGCTGGTTCTGCAGGTGTTCAATTAAACTAGGGTTAGGAAGGACCTCAGTAAGTTATGGAGAGTAAATAAAGCCCTTATGCAAATTAGTTTAGAATTGAGACCATCTGA
The DNA here is from genome assembly GCF_055691185.1 of Crinia signifera. Taxonomy (NCBI): domain Eukaryota; kingdom Metazoa; phylum Chordata; class Amphibia; order Anura; family Myobatrachidae; genus Crinia; species Crinia signifera. The sequence goes on along the minus strand of NC_139218.1, from coordinate 165,162,201 downwards.
TTGGTTGATGCAATTGACATTCAAAATAAGCCATTCTGATTGGTTTATGTATTGTCAGTCAACAGTTTTCTATTTTACAACTTTTGCTGGGACCATCATGCAATAGTCTTCAACCAGCAAGTCAATTGGTCAAGAAAGCTCTTGTTATCAACTATCCGTGGCTGGTTCTGCAGGTGTTCAATTTAACTAGGGTTAGGAAGGACCTCAGTAAGTTATGGAGAGCAAATAAAGCGCTTATGCAAATTAGTTTAGAATTGAGATCATCTGATTGGTTGATGCAATTGTCATTCAAAATAAGCCACTCTGATTGGTTTATGTACTGTCAGTCAACAGTTTTCTATTTTACAACTTTTGCTGGGACCATCATGCAATAGTCTTCAACCAGCAAGATAATTGGTCAAAAATGCTTTTGTTATCAACTATCTGTGGCTGGTTCTGCAGGTGTTCAATTAAACTAGGGTTAGGAAGGACCTAAGTAAGTTATGGAGAGTAAATAAAGCCCTTATGCAAATTAGTTTAGAATTGAGACCATCTGATTGGTTGATACAATTGTCATTCAAAATAAGCCATTCTGATTGGTTTATGTAATGTCAGTCAACAGTTTTCTATTTTACTACTTTTGCTGAAACCATCATGCAATAGTCTTCAACCAGCAAGACAATTGGTCAAGAATGCTCTTGTTATCAACTATCTGTGGCTGGTTCTGCAGGTGTTCAATTAAACTAAGGTTAGGAAGGACCTCAGTAAGTTATGGAGAGTAAATAAAGCCCTTATGCAAATTAGTTTAGAATTGAGACCATCTGATTGGTTGATGCAATTGTTATTCAAAATAAGCCATTCTGATTGGTTTATGTACTGTCAGTCAACAGTTTTCTATTTTACAACTTTTGCTGGGATAATCATGCAATAGTCTTCAACCAACAAGACAATTGGTCAAGAATGCTCTTGTTATCAACTATCTGTGGCTGGTTCTGCAGGTGTTCAATTAGACTTGGATGAGGAAGGACCTCAGTAAGTTATGAAGAGCAAATTAAGTACTTATGCAAATTAGTTCAGAATTGAGACCATCTGATTGGGTGATGCAACTGTCATTCAGAATAAGCCATTCTGATTGGTTTATGTACTGTCAGTCAACAGTTTTCTATTTTACAATTTTTGCTGGGACCATCATGCAATAGTCTTCAACCAGCAAGACAATTGGTCAAGAATGCTCTTGTTCTCAACTATCTGTGGCTGGTTCTGCAGGTGTTCAATTAGACTTGGATGAGGAAGGACCTCAGTAAGTTATGAAGAGCAAATTAAGTACTTATGCAAATTAGTTCAGAATTGAGACCATCTGATTGGGTGATGCAACTGTCATTCAAAATTAGCCATTCTGATTGGTTTATGTACTGTCAGTCAACAGTTTTCTATTATACAACTTTTGCTGGGACCATCATGCAATAGTCTTCAACCAGCAAAACAATTGGTCAAGAATGCTCTTTTTATCAACTATCTGTGGCTTGTTCTGCAGGTGTTCAATTAAACTAGGGTTAGGATGGACCTCAGTAAGTTATGGAGAGTAAATAAAGCCCTTATGCAAATTAGTTTAGAATTGAGACCATCTGATTGGTTGATACAATTGTCATTCAAAATAAGCCACTCTGATTGGTTTATGTAATGTCAGTCAACAGTTTTCTATTTTACAACTTTTGCTGGGACCTTCATGCAATAGTCTTCAACCAGCAAGACAATTGGTCAAGAATGCTCTTGTTATCAACTATCTGTGGCTGGTTCTGCAGGTGTTCAATTAAACTAGGGTTAGGAAGGACCTCAGTAAGTTATGAAGAGCAAATTAAGTACTTATGCAAATTAGTTCAGAATTGAGACCATCTGATTGGGTGATGCAACTGTCATTCAAAATAAGCCATTCTGATTGGTTTATGTACTGTCAGTCAACAGTTTTCTATTTTACAACTTTTGCTGGGACCATCATGCAATAGTCTTCAACCAGCAAGACAATTGGTCAAGAATGCTCTTGTTATCAACTATCTGTGGCTGGTTCTGCAGGTGTTCAATTAAACTAGGGTTAGGAAGGACCTCAGTAAGTTATGAAGAGCAAATTAAGTACTTATGCAAATTAGTTCAGAATTGAGACCATCTGATTGGGTGATGCAACTGTCATTCAGAATAAGCCATTCTGATTGGTTTATGTACTGTCAGTCAACAGTTTTCTATTTTACAATTTTTGCTGGGACCATCATGCAATAGTCTTCAACCAGCAAGACAATTGGTCAAGAATGCTCTTGTTCTCAACTATCTGTGGCTGGTTCTGCAGGTGTTCAATTAGACTTGGATGAGGAAGGACCTCAGTAAGTTATGAAGAGCAAATTAAGCACTTATGCAAATTAGTTCAGAATTGAGACCATCTGATTGGGTGATGCAACTGTCATTCTAAATCAGCCATTCTGATTGGTTTATGTACTGTGAGTCAACAGTTTTCTATTATACAACTTTTGCTGGGACCATCATGCAATAGTCTTCAACCAGCAAAACAATTGGTCAAGAATGCTCTTTTTATCAACTATATGTGGCTGGTTCTGCAGGTGTTCAATTAAACTAGGGTTAGGAAGGACCTCAGTAAGTTATGAAGAGCAAATTAAGTACTTATGCAAATTAGTTCAGAATTGAGACCATCTGATTGGGTGATGCAACTGTCATTCAAAATAAGCCATTCTGATTGGTTTATGTACTGTCAGTCAACAGTTTTCTATTTTACAACTTTTGCTGGGACCATCATGCAATAGTCTTCAACCAGCAAGACAATTGGTCAAGAATGCTCTTGTTATCAACTATCTGTGGCTGGTTCTGCAGGTGTTCAATTAAACTAGGGTTAGGAAGGACCTAAGTAAGTTATGGAGAGCAAATAAAGCGCTTATGCAAATTAGTTTAGAATTGAGATCATCTGATTGGTTGATGCAATTGTTATTCAAAATAAGCCACTCTGATTGGTTTATGTACTGTCAGTCAACAGTTTTCTATTTTACAACTTTTGCTGGGACAATCATGCAATAGTCTTCAACCAGCAAGACAATTGGTCAAGAATGCTCTTGTTATCAACTATCTGTGGCTGGTTCTGCAGGTGTTCAATTAAACTAGGGTTAGGAAGGACCTAAGTAAGTTATGGAGAGCAAATAAAGCGCTTATGCAAATTAGTTTAGAATTGAGATCATCTGATTGGTTGATGCAATTGTTATTCAAAATAAGCCACTCTGATTGGTTTATGTAATGTCAGTCAACAGTTTTCTATTTTACAACTTTTGCTGGGACCATCATGCAATAGTCTTCAACCAGCAAGACAATTGGTCAAGAATGCTCTTGTTATCAACTATCTGTGGCTGGTTCTGCAGGTGTTCAATTAAACTAGGGTTAGGAAGGACCTAAGTAAGTTATGGAGAGCAAATAAAGCGCTTATGCAAATTAGTTTAGAATTGAGATCATCTGATTGGTTGATGCAATTGTTATTCAAAATAAGCCACTCTGATTGGTTTATGTAATGTCAGTCAACAGTTTTCTATTTTACAACTTTTGCTGGGACCATCATGCAATAGTCTTCAACCAGCAAGACAATTGGTCAAGAATGCTCTTGTTATCAACTATCTGTGGCTGGTTCTGAAGGTGTTCAATTAAACTAGGGTTAGGAAGGACCTCAGTAAGTTATGGAGAGTAAATAAAGCCCATATGCAAATTAGTTTAGAATTGAGACCATCTGATTGGTTGATGCAATTGTCATTCAAAATAAGCCATTCTGATTGGTTTATGTACTGTCAGTCAACAGTTTTCTATTTTACAACTTTTGCTGGGACCATCATGCAATAGTCTTCAACCAGCAAGACAATTGGTCAAAAATGCTCTTTTTATCAACTATCTGTGGCTGGTTCTGCAGGTGTTCAATTAAACTAAGGTTAGGAAGGACCTCAGTAAGTTATGGAGAGTAAATAAAGCCCTTATGCAAATTAGTTTAGAATTGAGACCATCTGATTGGTTGATGCAATTGTCATTTAAAATAAGCCATTCTGATTGGTTTATGTACTGTCAGTCAACAGTTTTCTATTTTACAACTTTTGCTGGGACCATCATGCAATAGTCTTCAACCAGCAAGACAATTGGTCAAGAATGCTCTTGTTATCAACTATCTGTGGCTGGTTCTGCAGGTGTTCAATTAAACTAGGGTTAGGAAGGACCTCAGTAAGTTATGGAGAGCAAATAAAGCGCTTATGCAAATTAGTTTAGAATTGAGATCATCTGATTGGTTGATGCAATTGTCATTCAAAATAAGCCATTCTGATCAATTTATGTAATGTCAGTGAACAGTTTTCTATTTTACAACTTTTGCTGGGACCATCATGCAATAGTCTTCAACCAGCAAGATAATTGGTCAAGAATGCTCTTGTTATCAACTATCTGTGGCTGGTTCTGCAGGTGTTCAATTAAACTAAGGTTAGGAAGGACCTCAGTAAGTTATGGAGAGTAAATAAAGCCCTTATGCAAATTAGTTTAGAATTGAGACCATCTGATTGGTTGATGCAATTGTCATTCAAAATAAGCCATTCTGATTGGTTTATGTACTGTCAGTCAACAGTTTTCTATTTTACAACTTTTGCTGGGACAATCATGCAATAGTCTTCAACCAACAAGACAATTGGTCAAGAATGCTCTTGTTATCAAATATCTGTGGCTGGTTCTGCAGGTGTTCAATTAGACTTGGATGAGGAAGGACCTCAGTAAGTTATGAAGAGCAAATTAAGTACTTATGCAAATTAGTTCAGAATTGAGACCATCTGATTGGGTGATGCAACTGTCATTCAGAATAAGCCATTCTGATTGGTTTATGTACTGTCAGTCAACAGTTTTCTATTTTACAATTTTTGCTGGGACCATCATGCAATAGTCTTCAACCAGCAAGACAATTGGTCAAGAATGCTCTTGTTCTCAACTATCTGTGGCTGGTTCTGCAGGTGTTCAATTAGACTTGGATGAGGAAGGACCTCAGTAAGTTATGAAGAGCAAATTAAGTACTTATGCAAATTAGTTCAGAATTGAGACCATCTGATTGGGTGATGCAACTGTCATTCAAAATTAGCCATTCTGATTGGTTTATGTACTGTCAGTCAACAGTTTTCTATTTTACAACTTTTGCTGGGACCATCATGCAATAGTCTTCAACCAGCAAGACAATTGGTCAAGAATGTTTTTTTTATCAACTATCTGTGGCTGGTTCTGCAGGTGTTCAATTAAACTAGGGTTAGGAAGGACCTCAGTAAGTTATGGAGAGTAAATAAAGCCCATATGCAAATTAGTTTAGAATTGAGACCATCTGATTGGTAGATGCAATTGTCATTCAAAATAAGCCATTCTGATTGGTTTATGTACTGTCAGTCAACAGTTTTCTATTTTACAACTTTTGCTGGGACCATCATGCAATAGTCTTCAACCAGCAAGACAATTGGTCAAGAATGCTCTTGTTATCAACTATCTGTGGCTGGTTCTGCAGGTGTTCAATTAAACTAGGGTTAGGAAGGACCTCAGTAAGTTATGGAGAGCAAATAAAGCGCTTATGCAAATTAGTTTAGAATTGAGATCATCTGATTGGTTGATGCAATCGTCATTCAAAATAAGCCACTCTGATTGGTTTATGTACTGTTAGTCAACAGTTTTCTATTTTACAACTTTTGCTGGGACCATCATGCAATAGTCTTCAACCAGCAAGACAATTGGTCAAGAATGCTCTTGTTATCAACTATCTGTGGCTTGTTCTGCAGGTGTTCAATTAAACTAGGGGCAGGAAGGACCTCAGTAAGTTATGGAGAGTAAAAAAAAAACCTTATGCAAATTAGTTTAGAATTGAGGCCATCTGATTGGTTGATGCAATTGTCATTCAAAATAAGCCATTCTGATTGGTTTATGTACTGTCAGTCAACAGTTTTCTATTTTACAACTTTTGCTGGGACCATCATGCAATAGTCTTCAACCAGCAAGATAATTGGTCAAGAATGCTCTTGTTATCAACTATCTGTGGCTGGTTCTGCAGGTGTTCAATTAAACTAGGGTTAGGAAGGACCTCAGTAAGTTATGGAGAGCAAATAAAGCGCTTTTCAAATTAGTTTATAATTGAGATCATCTGATTGGTTGATGCAATTGTCATTCAAAATAAGCCACTCTGATTGGTTTATGTACTGTCAGTCAACAGTTTTCTGTTTTACAACTGTTGCTGGGACCATCATGCAATAGTCTTCAACCAGCAAGACAATTGGTCAAGGATGCTCTTGTTATCAACTATCTGTGGCTTGTTCTGCAGGTGTTCAATTAAACTAGGGGGAGGAAGGACCTCAGTAAGTTATGGAGAGCAAATAAAGCGCTTATGCAAATTAGTTTATAATTGAGACCATCTGATTGGTTGATGCAATTGTCATTCAAAATAAGCCACTCTGATTGGTTTATGTACTGTCAGTCAACAGTTTTCTATTTTACAACTTTTGCTGGGACCATCATGCAATAGTCTTCAACCAGCAAGACAATTGGTCAAGAATGCTCTTGTTATCAACTATCTGTGGCTGGTTCTGCAGGTGTTCAATTAAACTAGGGTTAGGAAGGAACTCAGTAAGTTATGGAGAGCAAATAAAGCGCTTATGCAAATTAGTTTATAATTGCGATCATCTGATTGGTTGATGCAATTGTCATTCAAAATAAGCCACTCTGATTGGTTTATGTACTGTCAGTCAACAGTTTTCTGTTTTACAACTTTTGCTGGGACCATCATGCAATAGTCTTCAACCAGCAAGACAATTGGTCAAGAATGCGCTTGTTATCAACTATCTGTGGCTGGTTCTGCAGGTGTTCAATTAAACTAGGGTTAGGAAGGACCTCAGTAAGTTATGGAGAGCAAATAAAGCGCTTATGCAAATTAGTTTAGAATTGAGATCATCTGATTGGTTGATGCAATTGTCATTCAAAATAAGCCACTCTGATTGGTTTATGTACTGTCAGTCAACAGTTTTCTATTTTACAACTTTTGCTGGGACCATCATGCAATAGTCTTCAACCAGCAAGACAATTGGTCAAGAATGCTCTTGTTATCCACTATCTGTGGCTGGTTCTGAAGGTGTTCAATTAAACTAGGGTTAGGAAGGACCTCAGTAAGTTATGGAGAGCAAATAAAGCCATTATGCAAATTAGTTTAGAATTGAGGCCATCTGATTGGTTGATACAATTGTCATTCAAAATAAGCCATTCTGATTAATTTATGTAATGTCAGTGAACAGTTTTCTATTTTACAACTTTTGCTGGGACCATCATGCAATAGTCTTCAACCAGCAAGACAATTGGTCAAGAATGCTCTTGTTATCAACTATCTGTGGCTGGTTCTGCAGGTGTTCAATTAAACTAGGGTTAGGAAGGACCTCAGTAAGTTATGGAGAGCAAATAAAGCGCTTATGCAAATTAGTTTAGAATTGAGATCATCTGATTGGTTGATGCAATTGTCATTCAAAATAAGCCATTCTGATTGGTTTATGTACTGTCAGTCAACAGTTTTCTATTTTACAACTTTTGCTGGGACCATCATGCAATAGTCTTCAACCAGCAAGACAATTGGTCAAGAATGCTCTTGTTATCAACTATCTGTGGCTGGTTCTGCAGGTGTTCAATTAAACTAGGGTTAGGAAGGACCTCAGTAAGTTATGGAGAGCAAATAAAGCGCTTATGCAAATTAGTTTAGAAATTAGACCATCTGATTGGTTGATGCAATACTCATTAGGGATGGCCATCGATGTTTATAAAACATCTATAGGTTATGGTCGATGTTCAATAGTTTTGACATCGATGGGGGAGAACCAGATGGTTTCACACCATCAGTGTCAAGCTCAAACTACTAGTTTTGTTTTGCTATTTCCTGGGACACTGAGCATAGCTCCACCCACGACACCAGTGAAGCCCCGCCCCCATATTCTGATTGGCCCACAGGCCAGTCCATCAAATACAATGGATGACCACCGATATGTAACAACATCAATGGCAAGTCAACAGTTTTCTATTTTACTACTTTTGATGGGACCATCATACAACAGTCTTCGACCAACAAACCAATTGGTCAAGAACATTCTTGTTATCAACCATCTTTGGCTGGTTTTGTAGGTTTTCAATTAGACTATGGTGAGGAAGGACCTAAATAAGTTATGGAGAGCAAATAAATTCCTTATGCAAATTAGTTTGGAAATTAGACCGTGTGATTGGTTGATTCAATTCTCATTAGGGATGACCATCAATGTTTATAAAACATCGATAGATTATGGTCGATGTTCATAGTTTTTACATCGATGGGGGAGAACCAGATGGTTTCCCACCATCAATGTCAAGCTAAAACGAAAAGATTTGTTGTGCTATCTCCTGGGACATGGAATATAGCTCCACCCCCTGAAACATGTGAAGCCCCGCCCCCGTGTTCTGATTGGCCCACGGTCCAGTCAGTCAAATACAATGGATGACCACCTATAGGTAACAACATCGATGGCAAAGGCAACAATGGCCATCACTAACACTCATTCAAAACAATCCATTCCGATTGGTTTATGCACTGTCAGTCAACAATTTTCTATTTTACTACTTTAGCTGGGACCATCATGTGATAGTCTTCAACCAGCAAGACAATCAGTCGTTAATGTTCTTGTCACCCAACATCTTTGGCTAGTTTTGTAGGTTTTCAATAAGACTAGGGTGAGGAAAGACCTAAGTAAGTTATGGAGAGAAAATAAAGCCCTTATGCAAATTAGTTTAGAAATTAGACCATCTGATTGGTTGATGCAATACTCATTAGGGATGGCCATCGGCCATCGATGTTTATAAAACATCTATAGGTTATGGTCGATGTTCAATAGTTTTGACATCGATGGGGGAGAACCAGATGGTTTCACACCATCAATGTCAAGCTCAAACTACTAGTTTTGTTTTGCTATTTCCTGGGACACTGAGCATAGCTCCACCCACGACACCAGTGAAGCCCCGCCCCCATATTCTGATTGGCCCACAGGCCAGTCCATCAAATACAATGGATGACCACCTATAGGTAACAACATCGATGGCAAAGGCAACAATGGCCATCACTAACACTCATTCAAAACAATCCATTCCGATTGGTTTATGCACTGTCAGTCAACAATTTTCTATTTTACTACTTTAGCTGGGACCATCATGTGATAGTCTTCAACCAGCAAGACAATCAGTCGTGAATGTTCTTGTCACCCAACATCTTTGGCTAGTTTTGTAGGTTTTCAATAAGACTAGGGTGAGGAAAGACCTAAGTAAGTTATGGAGAGAAAATAAAGCCCTTATGCAATTTAGTTTAGAAATTAGACCATCTGATTGGTTGATGCAATACTCATTAGGGATGGCCATCGGCCATCGATGTTTATAAAACATCTATAGGTTATGGTCGATGTTCAATAGTTTTGACATCGATGGGGGAGAACCAGATGGTTTCACACCATCAATGTCAAGCTCAAACTACTAGTTTTGTTTTGCTATTTCCTGGGACACTGAGCATAGCTCCACCCACGACACCAGTGAAGCCCCGCCCCCATATTCTGATTGGCCCACAGGCCAGTCCATCAAATACAATGGATGACCACCGATATGTAACAACATCAATGGCAAGTCAACAGTTTTCTATTTTACTACTTTTGATGGGACCATCATACAACAGTCTTCAACCAACAAACCAATTGGTCAAGATCATTCTTGTTATCAACCATCTTTGGCTGGTTTTGTAGGTTTTCAATTAGACTATGGTGAGGAAGGACCTAAATAAGTTATGGAGAGCAAATAAATTCCTAATGCAAATTAGTTTGGAAATTAGACCATGTGATTGGTTGATGCAATACTCATTAGGGATGACCATCAATGTTTATAAAACATCGATAGATTATGGTCGATGTTCATAGTTTTTTCATCGATGGGGGAGAACCAGACGGTTTCCCACCATCAATGTCAAGCTAAAACGAAAAGATTTGTTGTGCTATCTCCTGGGACATGGAATATAGCTCCACCCCCTGAAACATGTGAAGCCCCGCCCCCGTGTTCTGATTGGACCACGGTCCAGTCAGTCAAATACAATGGATGACCACCTATAGGTAACAACATCGATGGCAAAGGCAACAATGGCCATTACTAACACTCATTCAAAACAATCCATTCCGATTGGTTTATGCACTGTCAGTCAACAGTTTTCTATTTTACTACTTTAGCTGGGACCATCATGTGATAGTCTTCACCCAGCAAGACAATCAGTCGTTAATGTTCTTGTCACCCACCATCTTTGGCTAGTTTTGTAGGTTTTCAATAAGTCTAGGGTGAGGAAAGACCTAAGTAAGTTATGGAGAGCAAAGATAGCACTTATGCAAATTAGATTAGAAATTAGACCATCTGATTGGTTGATGCAATACTCATTAGGGATGGCCATCGGCCATCGATGTTTATAAAACATCTATAGGTTATGGTCGATGTTCAATAGTTCTGACATCGATGGGGGAGAACCAGATGGTTTCACACCATCAATGTCAAGCTCAAACTACTAGTTTTGTTTTGCTATTTCCTGGGACACTGAGCATAGCTCCACTCACGACACCAGTGAAGCCCCGCCCACATATTCTGATTGGCCCACAGGCCAGTCCATCAAATACAATGGATGACCACCGATATGTAACAACATCAATGGCAAGTCAACAGTTTTCTATTTTACTACTTTTGATGGGACCATCATACAACAGTCTTCAACCAACAAACCAATTGGTCAAGAACATTCTTGTTATCAACCATCTTTGGCTGGTTTTGTAGGTTTTCAATTAGACTATGGTGAGGAAGGACCTAAATAAGTTATGGAGAGCAAATAAATTCCTTATGCAAATTAGTTTGTAAATTAGACCATGTGATTGGTTGATGCAATTCTCATTAGGGATGACCATCGATGTTTATAAAACATCGATATATTATGGTCGATGTTCATAGTTTTTACATCGATGGGGGAGAACCAGATGGTTTCCCACCATCAATGTCAAGCTAAAATGAAAAGATTTGTTGTGCTATCTCCTGGGACATGGAATATAGCTCCACCCCCTGAAACATGTGAAGCCCCGCCCCCGTGTTCTGATTGGCCCACGGTCCAGTCAGTCAAATACAATGGATGACCGCCTATAGGTAACAACATCGATGGCAAAGGCAACAATGGCCATCACTAACACTCATTCAAAACAATCCATTCCGATTGGTTTATGCACTGTCAGTCAACAGTTTTCTATTTTACTACTTTAGCTGGGACCATCATGTGATAGTCTTCAACCAGCAAGACAATCAGTCATGAATGTTCTTGTCACCCACCATCTTTGGCTAGTTTTGTAGGTTTTCAATAAGACTAGGGTGAGGAAAGACCTAAGTAAGTTATGGAGAGCAAATAAAGCCCTTATGCAAATTAGTTTAGAAATTAGACCATCTGATTGGTTGATGCAATACTCATTAGGGATGGCCATCGGCCATCGATGTTTATAAAACATCTATAGGTTATGGTCGATGTTCAATAGTTTTGACATTGATGGGGGAGAACCAGATGGTTTCACACCATCAATGTCAAGCTCAAACTACTAGTTTTGTTTTGCTATTTCCTGGGACACTGAGCATAGCTCCACCCACGACGCCCCACCCCCATATCCTGATTGGCCCACAGGCCAGTCCATCAAATACAATGGATGACCACCGATATGTAACAACATCAATGGCAAGTCAACAGTTTTCTATTTTACTACTTTTGATGGGACCATCATACAACAGTCTTCAACCAACAAACCAATTGGTCAAGAACATTCTTGTTATCAACCATCTTTGGCTGGTTTTGTAGGTTTTCAATTAGACTATGGTGAGGAAGGACCTAAATAAGTTATGGAGAGCAAATAAATTTCTTATGCAAATTAGTTTGGAAATTAGACCATGTGATTGGTTGATGCAATTCTCATTAGGGATGACCATCAATGTTTATAAAACATCGATATATTATGGTCGATGTTCATAGTTTTTACATCGATGGGGGAGAACCAGATGGTTTCCCACCATCAATGTCAAGCTAAAACGAAAAGATTTGTTGTGCTATCTCCTGGGACATGGAATATAGCTCCACCCCCTGAAACATGTAAAGCCCCGCCCCCATGTTCTGATTGGCCCATGGTCCAGTCAGTCAAATACAATGGATGACCACCTATAGGTAACAACATCGATGGCAAAGGCAACAATGGCCATCACTAACACTCATTCAAAACAATGCATTCCGATTGGTTTATGCACTGTCAGTCAACAGTTTTCTATTTTACTACTTTAGCTGGGACCATCATGTGATAGTCTTCAACCAGCAAGACAATCAGTCATGAATGTTCTTGTCACCCACCATCTTTGGCTAGTTTTGTAGGTTTTCAATAAGACTAGGGTGAGGAAAGACCTAAGTAAGTTATGGAGAGCAAAGAAAGCCCTTATGCAAATTAGTTTAGAAATTAGACCATCTGATTGGTTGATGCAATACTCATTAGGGATGGCCATCGGCCATCGATGTTTATAAAACATCTATAGGTTATGGTCGATGTTCAATAGTTTTGACATCGATGGGGGAGAACCAGATGGTTTCACACCATCAATGTCAAGCTCAAACTACTAGTTTTGTTTTGCTATTTCCTGGGACACTGAGCATAGCTCCACCCACGACACCAGTGAAGCCCCGCCCCCATATTCTGATTGGCCCACAGGCCAGTCCATCAAATACAATGGATGACCACCGATATGTAACAACATCAATGGCAAGTCAACAGTTTTCTATTTTACTACTTTTGATGGGACCATCATACAACAGTCTTCAACCAACAAACCAATTGGTCAAGAACATTCTTGTTATCAACCATCTTTGGCTGGTTTTGTAGGTTTTCAATTAGACTATGGTGAGGAAGGACCTAAATAAGTTATGGAGAGCAAATAAATTCCTTATGCAAATTAGTTTGGAAATTAGACCATGTGATTGGTTGATGCAATACTCATTAGGGATGACCATCGATGTTTATAAAACATCGATAGATTATGGTCGATGTTCATAGTTTTTACATCGATGGGGGAGAACCAGATGGTTTCCCACCATCAATGTCAAGCTAAAACGAAAAGATTTGTTGTGCTATCTCCTGGGACATGGAATATAGCCCCGCCCCCTGAAACATGTGAAGCCCCGCCCCCGTGTTCTGATTGGCCCACGGTCCAGTCAGTCAAATACAATGGATGACCACCTATAGGTAACAACATCGATGGCAAAGGCAACAATGGCCATCACTAACACTCATTCAAAACAATCCATTCCGATTGGTTTATGCACTGTCAGTCAACAGTTTTCTATTTTACTACTTTAGCTGGGACCATCATGTGATAGTCTTCAACCAGCAAGACAATCAGTCATGAATGTTCTTGTCACCCACCATCTTTGGCTAGTTTTGTAGGTTTTCAATAAGACTAGGGTGAGGAAAGACCTAAGTAAGTTATGGAGAGCAAACATAGCACTTATGCAAATTAGATTAGAAATTAGACCATCTGATTGGTTGATGCAATACTCATTAGGGATGGCCATCGGCCATCGATGTTTATAAAACATCTATAGGTTATGGTCGATGTTCAATAGTTCTGACATCGATGGGGGAGAACCAGATGGTTTCACACCATCAATGTCAAGCTCAAACTACTAGTTTTGTTTTGCTATTTCCTGGGACACTGAGCATAGCTCCACTCACGACACCAGTGAAGCCCCGCCCACATATTCTGATTGGCCCACAGGCCAGTCCATCAAATACAATGGATGACCACCGATATGTAACAACATCAATGGCAAGTCAACAGTTTTCTATTTTACTACTTTTGATGGGACCATCATACAACAGTCTTCAACCAACAAACCAATTGGTCAAGAACATTCTTGTTATCAACCATCTTTGGCTGGTTTTGTAGGTTTTCAATTAGACTATGGTGAGGAAGGACCTAAATAAGTTATGGAGAGCAAATAAATTCCTTATGCAAATTAGTTTGTAAATTAGACCATGTGATTGGTTGATGCAATTCTCATTAGGGATGACCATCGATGTTTATAAAACATCGATATATTATGGTCGATGTTCATAGTTTTTACATCGATGGGGGAGAACCAGATGGTTTCCCACCATCAATGTCAAGCTAAAACGAAAAGATTTGTTGTGCTATCTCCTGGGACATGGAATATAGCTCCACCCCCTGAAACATGTGAAGCCCCGCCCCCGTGTTCTGATTGGCCCACGGTCCAGTCAGTCAAATACAATGGATGACCGCCTATAGGTAACAACATCGATGGCAAAGGCAACAATGGCCATCACTAACACTCATTCAAAACAATCCATTCCGATTGGTTTATGCACTGTCAGTCAACAGTTTTCTATTTTACTACTTTAGCTGGGACCATCATGTGATAGTCTTCAACCAGCAAGACAATCAGTCATGAATGTTCTTGTCACCCACCATCTTTGGCTAGTTTTGTAGGTTTTCAATAAGACTAGGGTGAGGAAAGACCTAAGTAAGTTATGGAGAGCAAATAAAGCCCTTATGCAAATTAGTTTAGAAATTAGACCATCTGATTGGTTGATGCAATACTCATTAGGGATGGCCATCGGCCATCGATGTTTATAAAACATCTATAGGTTATGGTCGATGTTCAATAGTTTTGACATTGATGGGGGAGAACCAGATGGTTTCACACCATCAATGTCAAGCTCAAACTACTAGTTTTGTTTTGCTATTTCCTGGGACACTGAGCATAGCTCCACCCACGACGCCCCACCCCCATATCCTGATTGGCCCACAGGCCAGTCCATCAAATACAATGGATGACCACCGATATGTAACAACATCAATGGCAAGTCAACAGTTTTCTATTTTACTACTTTTGATGGGACCATCATACAACAGTCTTCAACCAACAAACCAATTGGTCAAGAACATTCTTGTTATCAACCATCTTTGGCTGGTTTTGTAGGTTTTCAATTAGACTATGGTGAGGAAGGACCTAAATAAGTTATGGAGAGCAAATAAATTCCTTATGCAAATTAGTTTGGAAATTAGACCATGTGATTGGTTGATGCAATACTCATTAGGGATGACCATCGATGTTTATAAAACATCGATAGATTATGGTCGATGTTCATAGTTTTTACATCGATGGGGGAGAACCAGATGGTTTCCCACCATCAATGTCAAGCTAAAACGAAAAGATTTGTTGTGCTATCTCCTGGGACATGGAATATAGCCCCGCCCCCTGAAACATGTGAAGCCCCGCCCCCGTGTTCTGATTGGCCCACGGTCCAGTCAGTCAAATACAATGGATGACCACCTATAGGTAACAACATCGATGGCAAAGGCAACAATGGCCATCACTAACACTCATTCAAAACAATCCATTCCGATTGGTTTATGCACTGTCAGTCAACAGTTTTCTATTTTACTACTTTAGCTGGGACCATCATGTGATAGTCTTCAACCAGCAAGACAATCAGTCATGAATGTTCTTGTCACCCACCATCTTTGGCTAGTTTTGTAGGTTTTCAATAAGACTAAGGTGAGGAAAGACCTAAGTAAGTTATGGAGAGCAAAGAAAGCCCTTATGCAAATTAGTTTAGAAATTAGACCATCTGATTGGTTGATGCAATACTCATTAGGGATGTCCATCGGCCATCGATGTTTATAAAACATCTATAGGTTATGGTCGATGTTCAATAGTTTTGACATCGATGGGGGAGAACCAGATGGTTTCACACCATCAATGTCAAGCTCAAACTACTAGTTTTGTTTTGCTATTTCCTGGGACACTGAGCATAGCTCCACCCACGACACCAGTGAAGCCCCGCCCCCATATTCTGATTGGCCCACAGGCCAGTCCATCAAATACAATGGATGACCACCGATATGTAACAACATCAATGGCAAGTCAACAGTTTTCTATTTTACTACTTTTGATGGGACCATCATACAACAGTCTTCAACCAACAAACCAATTGGTCAAGAACATTCTTGTTATCAACCATCTTAGGCTGGTTTTCAATTAGACTATGGTGAGGAAGGACCTAAATAAGTTATGGAGAGCAAATAAATTCCTTATGCAAATTAGTTTGGAAATTAGACCATGTGATTGGTTGATGCAATTCTCATTAGGGATGACCATCGATGTTTATAAAACATCGATATATTATGGTCGATGTTCATAGTTTTTACATCGATGGGGGAGAACCAGATGGTTTCCCACCATCAATGTCAAGCTAAAACGAAAAGATTTGTTGTGCTATCTCCTGGGACATGGAATATAGCCCCGCCCCCTGAAACATGTGAAGCCCCGCCCCCGTGTTCTGATTGGCCCACGGTCCAGTCAGTCAAATACAATGGATGACCGCCTATAGGTAACAACATCGATGGCAAAGGCAACAATGGCCATCACTAACACTCATTCAAAACAATCCATTCCGATTGGTTTATGCACTGTCAGTCAACAGTTTTCTATTTTACTGCTTTAGCTGGGACCATCATGTGATAGTCTTCAACCAGCAAGACAATCAGTCGTGAATGTTCTTGTCACCCACTATCTTTGGCTAGTTTTGTAGGTTTTCAATAAGACTAGGGTGAGGAAAGACCTAAGTAAGTTATGGAGAGCAAAGAAAGCCCTTATGCAAATTAGTTTAGAAATTAGACCATCTGATTGGTTGATGCAATACTCATTAGGGATGGCCATCGGCCATCGATGTTTATAAAACATCTATAGGTTATGGTCGATGTTCAATAGTTTTGACATCGATGGGGGAGAACCAGATGGTTTCACACCATCAATGTCAAGCTCAAACTACTAGTTTTGTTTTGCTATTTCCTGGGACACTGAGCATAGCTCCACCCACGACACCAGTGAAGCCCCGCCCCCATATTCTGATTGGCCCACAGGCCAGTCCATCAAATACAATGGATGACCACCGATATGCAACAACATCAATGGCAAGTCAACAGTTTTCTACTTTACTACTTTTGATGGGACCATCATACAACAGTCTTCAACCAACAAACCAATTGGTCAAGAACATTCTTGTTATCAACCATCTTTAGCTGGTTTTGTAGGTTTTCAATTAGACTATGGTGAGGAAGGACCTAAATAAGTTATGGAGAGCAAATAAATTCCTTATGCAAATTAGTTTGGAAATTAGACCATGTGATTGGTTGATGCAATTCTCATTAGGGATGACCATCAATGTTTATAAAACATCGATATATTATGGTCGATGTTCATAGTTTTTACATTGATGGGGGAGAACCAGATGGTTTCCCACCATCAATGTCAAGCTAAAACGAAAAGATTTGTTGTGCTATCTCCTGGGACATGGAATATAGCTCCACCCCCTGAAACATGTGAAGCCCCGCCCCCGTGTTCTGATTGGCCCATGGTCCAGTCAGTCAAATACAATGGATGACCACCTATAGGTAACAACATCGATGGCAAAGGCAACAATGGCCATCACTAACACTCATTCAAAACAATGTATTCCGATTGGTTTATGCACTGTCAGTCAACAGTTTTCTATTTTACTACTTTAGCTGGGACCATCATGTGATAGTCTTCAACCAGCAAGACAATCAGTCATGAATGTTCTTGTAACCCACCATCTTTGGCTAGTTTTGTAGGTTTTCAATAAGACTAGGGTGAGGAAAGACCTAAGTAAGTTATGGAGAGCAAAGAAAGCCCTTATGCAAATTAGTTTAGAAATTAGACCATCTGATTGGTTGATGCAATACTCATTAGGGATGTCCATCGGCCATCGATGTTTATAAAACATCTATAGGTTATGGTCGATGTTCAATAGTTTTGACATCGATGGGGGAGAACCAGATGGTTTCACACCATCAATGTCAAGCTCAAACTACTAGTTTTGTTTTGCTATTTCCTGGGACACTGAGCATAGCTCCACCCACGACACCAGTGAAGCCCCGCCCCCATATTCTGATTGGCCCACAGGCCAGTCCATCAAATACAATGGATGACCACCGATATGTAACAACATCAATGGCAAGTCAACAGTTTTCTATTTTACTACTTTTGATGGGACCATCATACAACAGTCTTCAACCAACAAACCAATTGGTCAAGAACATTCTTATTATCAACCATCTTTGGCTGGTTTTCAATTAGACTATGGTGAGGAAGGACCTAAATAAGTTATGGAGAGCAAATAAATTCCTTATGCAAATTAGTTTGGAAATTAGACCATGTGATTGGTTGATGCAATTCTCATTAGGGAAGACCATCGATGTCTATAAAACATCGATATATTATGGTCGATGTTCATAGTTTTTACATCGATGGGGGAGAACCAGATGGTTTCCCACCATCAATGTCAAGCTAAAACGAAAAGATTTGTTGTGCTATCTCCTGGGACATGGAATATAGCCCCGCCCCCTGAAACATGTGAAGCCCCGCCCCCGTGTTCTGATTGGCCCACGGTCCAGTCAGTCAAATACAATGGATGACCGCCTATAGGTAACAACATCGATGGCAAAGGCAACAATGGCCATCACTAACACTCATTCAAAACAATCCATTCCGATTGGTTTATGCACTGTCAGTCAACAGTTTTCTATTTTACTGCTTTAGCTGGGACCATCATGTGATAGTCTTCAACCAGCAAGACAATCAGTCATGAATGTTCTTGTCACCCACTATCTTTGGCTAGTTTTGTAGGTTTTCAATAAGACTAGGGTGAGGAAAAACCTAAGTAAGTTATGGAGAGCAAAGAAAGCCCT
Organism: Crinia signifera; assembly: GCF_055691185.1. Lineage (NCBI taxonomy): Eukaryota > Metazoa > Chordata > Amphibia > Anura > Myobatrachidae > Crinia > Crinia signifera. Next base: position 165,143,307 of record NC_139218.1, on the reverse strand, counting down.
TATGCAAATTAGTTTAGAAATTAGACCATCTGATTGGTTGATGCAATACTCATTAGGGATGTCCATCGGCCATCGATGTTTATAAAACATCTATAGGTTATGGTCGATGTTTAATAGTTTTGACATCGATGGGGGAGAACCAGATGGTTTCACACCATCAATGTCAAGCTCAAACTACTAGTTTTGTTTTGCTATTTCCTGGGACACTGAGCATAGCTCCACTCACGACACCAGTGAAGCCCCGCCCACATATTCTGATTGGACCACAGGCCAGTCCATCAAATACAATGGATGACCACCGATATGTAACAACATCAATGGCAAGTCAACAGTTTTCTATTTTACTACTTTTGATGGGACCATCATACAACAGTCTACAACCAACAAACCAATTGGTCAAGAACATTCTTGTTATCAACCATCTTTGGCTGGTTTTGTAGGTTTTCAATTAGACTATGGTGAGGAAGGACCTAAATAAGTTATGGAGAGCAAATAAATTCCTTATGCAAATTAGTTTGGAAATTAGACCATGTGATTGGTTGATGCAATTCTCATTAGGGATGACCATCGATGTTTATAAAACATCGATATATTATGGTCGATGTTTATAGTTTTTACATCGATGGGGGAGAACCAGATGGTTTCCCACCATCAATGTCAAGCTAAAACTAAAAGATTTGTTGTGCTATCTCCTGGGACATGGAATATAGCTCCACCCCCTGAAACATGTGAAGCCCCGCCCCCGTGTTCTGATTGGCCCACGGTCCAGTCAGTCAAATACAATGGATGACCACCTATAGGTAACAACATCGATGGCAAAGGCAACAATGGCCATCACTAACACTCATTCAAAACAATCCATTCCGATTGGTTTATGCACTGTCAGTCAACAGTTTTCTATTTTACTACTTTAGCTGGGACCATCATGTGATAGTCTTCAACCAGCAAGACAATCAGTTGTGAATGTTCTTGTCACCCACCATCTTTGGCTAGTTTTGTAGGTTTTCAATAAGACTAGGGTGAGGAAAGACCTAAGTAAGTTATGGAGAGCAAAGAAAGCCCTTATGCAAATTAGTTTAGAAATTAGACCATCTGATTGGTTGATGCAATACTCATTAGGGATGGCCATCGGCCATCGATGTTTATAAAACATCTATAGGTTATGGTCGATGTTCAATAGTTTTGACATCGATGGGGGAGAACCAGATGGTTTCACACCATCAATGTCAAGCTCAAACTACTAGTTTTGTTTTGCTATTTCCTGGGACACTGAGCATAGCTCCACCCACGACACCAGTGAAGCCCCGCCCCCATATTCTGATTGGCCCACAGGCCAGTCCATCAAATACAATGGATGACCACCGATATGTAACAACATCAATGGCAAGTCAACAGTTTTCTATTTTACTACTTTTGATGGGACCATCATACAACAGTCTTCAACCAACAAAACAATTGGTCAAGAACATTCCTGTTATCAACCATCTTTGGCTGGTTTTGTAGGTTTTCAATTAGACTATGGTGAGGAAGGACCGAAATAAGTTATGGAGAGCAAATAAATTCCTTATGCAAATTAGTTTGGAAATTAGACCATGTGATTGGTTGATGCAATTCTTATTAGGGATGACCATCGATGTTTATAAAACATCGATAGATTATGGTTGATGTTCATAGTTTTTACATCGATGGGGGAGAACCAGATGGTTTCCCACCATCAATGTCAAGCTAAAACGAAAAGATTTGTTGTGCTATCTCCTGGGACATGGAATATAGCTCCACCCCCTGAAACATGTGAAGCCCCACCCCCGTGTTCTGATTGGCCCACGGTCCAGTCAGTCAAATACAATGGATGACCGCCTATAGGTAACAACATCGATGGCAAAGGCAACAATGGCCATCACTAACACTCATTCAAAACAATCCATTCCGATTGGTTTATGCACTGTCAGTCAACAGTTTTCTATTTTACTACTTTAGCTGGGACCATCATGTGATAGTCTTCAACCAGCAAGACAATCAGTCGTGAATGTTCTTGTCACCCACCATCTTTGGCTAGTTTTGTAGGTTTTCAATAAGACTAGGGTGAGGAAAGACCTAAGTAAGTTATGGAGAGCAAAGAAAGCCCTTATGCAAATTAGTTTAGAAATTAGACCATCTGATTGGTTGATGCAATACTCATTAGGGATGGCCATCGGCCCTCGATGTTTATAAAACATCTATAGGTTATGGTCGATGTTCAATAGTTTTGACATCGATGGGGGAGAACCAGATGGTTTCACACCATCAATGTCAAGCTCAAACTACTAGTTTTGTTTTGCTATTTCCTGGGACACTGAGCATAGCTCCACCCACGATGCCCCACCCCCATATCCTGATTGGCCCACAGGCCAGTCCATCAAATACAATGGATGACCACCTATATGTAACAACATCAATAGCAAGTCAACAGTTTTCTATTTTACTACTTTTGATGGGACCATCATACAACAGTCTTCAACCAACAAACCAATTGGTCAAGAACATTCTTGTTATCAACCATCTTTGGCTGGTTTTGTAGGTTTTCAATTCGACTATGGTGAGGAAGGACCTAAATAAGTTATGGAGAGCAAATAAATTCCTTATGCAAATTAGTTTGGAAATTAGACCATGTGATTGGTTGATGCAATTCTCATTAGGGATGACCATCGATGTTTATAAAACATCGATAGATTACGGTCGATGTTCATAGTTTTTACATCGATGGGGGAGAACCAGATGGTTTCCCACCATCAATGTCAAGCTAAAACGAAAAGATTTGTTGTGCTATCTCCTGGGACATGGAATATAGCTCCACCCCCTGAAACATATGAAGCCCCGCCCCCGTGTTCTGATTGGCCCACGGTCCAGTCAGTCAAATACAATGGATGACCACCTATAGGTAACAACATCAATGGCAAAGGCAACAATGGCCATCACTAACACTCATTCAAAACAATCCATTCCGATCGGTTTATGCACTGTCAGTCAACAGTTTTCTATTTTACTACTTTAGCTGGGACCATCATGTGATAGTCTTCAACCAGCAAGACAATCAGTCGTGAATGTTCTTGTCACCCACCATCTTTGGCTAGTTTTGTAGGTTTTCAATAAGACTAGGGTGAGGAAAGACCTAAGTAAGTTATGGAGAGCAAATAAAGCCCTTATGCAAATTAGTTTAGAAATTAGACCATCTGATTGGTTGATGCAATACTCATTAGGGATGGCCATCGGCCATCGATGTTTATAAAACATCTATAGGTTATGGTCGATGTTCAATAGTTTTGACATCGATGGGGGAGAACCAGATGGTTTCACACCATCAATGTCAAGCTCAAACTACTAGTTTTGTTTTGCTATTTCCTGGGACACTGAGCATAGCTCCACCCATGACACCAGTGAAGCCCCGCCCCCATATTCTGATTGACCCACAGGCCAGTCCATCAAATACAATGGATGACCACCGATATGTAACAACATCAATGGCAAGTCAACAGTTTTCTATTTTACTACTTTTGATGGGACCATCATACAACAGTCTTCAACCAACAAACCAATTGGTCAAGAACATTCTTGTTATCAACCATCTTTGGCTGGTTTTGTAGGTTTTCAATTAGACTATGGTGAGGAAGGACCTAAATAAGTTATGGAGAGCAAATAAATTCCTTATGCAAATTAGTTTGGAAATTAGACCATGTGATTGGTTGATGCAATTCTCATTAGGGATGACCATCGATGTTTATAAAACATCGATAGATTACGGTCGATGTTCATAGTTTTTACATCGATGGGGGAGAACCAGATGGTTTCCCACCATCAATGTCAAGCTAAAACGAAAAGATTTGTTGTGCTATCTCCTGGGACATGGAATATAGCTCCACCCCCTGAAACATGTGAAGCCCCGCCCCCGTGTTCTGATTGGCCCACGGTCCAGTCAGTCAAATACAATGGATGACCACCTATAGGTAACAACATCGATGGCAAAGGCAACAATGGCCATCACTAACACTCATTCAAAACAATGCATTCCGATTGGTTTATGCACTGTCAGTCAACAGTTTTCTATTTTACTACTTTAGCTGGGACCATCATGTGATAGTCTTCAACCAGCAAGACAATCAGTCATGAATGTTCTTGTCACCCACCATCTTTGGCTAGTTTTGTAGGTTTTCAATAAGACTAGGGTGAGGAAAGACCTAAGTAAGTTATGGAGAGCAAAGAAAGCCCTTATGCAAATTAGTTTAGAAATTAGACCATCTGATTGGTTGATGCAATACTCATTAGGGATGGCCATTGGCCATCGATGTTTATAAAACATCTATAGGTTATGGTCGATGTTCAATAGTTTTGACATCGATGGGGGAGAACCAGATGGTTTCACACCATCAATGTCAAGCTCAAACTACTAGTTTTGTTTTGCTATTTCCTGGGACACTGAGCATAGCTCCACCCACGACACCAGTGAAGCCCCGCCCCCATATTCTGATTGGCCCACAGGCCAGTCCATCAAATACAATGGATGACCACCGATATGTAACAACATCAATGGCAAGTCAACAGTTTTCTATTTTACTACTTTTGATGGGACCATCATACAACAGTCTTCAACCAACAAAACAATTGGTCAAGAACATTCCTGTTATCAACCATCTTTGGCTGGTTTTGTAGGTTTTCAATTAGACTATGGTGAGGAAGGACCGAAATAAGTTATGGAGAGCAAATAAATTCCTTATGCAAATTAGTTTGGAAATTAGACCATGTGATTGGTTGATGCAATTCTTATTAGGGATGACCATCGATGTTTATAAAACATCGATAGATTATGGTTGATGTTCATAGTTTTTACATCGATGGGGGAGAACCAGATGGTTTCCCACCATCAATGTCAAGCTAAAACGAAAAGATTTGTTGTGATATCTCCTGGGACATGGAATATAGCTCCACCCCCTGAAACATGTGAAGCCCCGCCCCCGTGTTCTGATTGGCCCACGGTCCAGTCAGTCAAATACAATGGATGACCACCTATAGGTAACAACATCGATGGCAAAGGCAACAATGGCCATCACTAACACTCATTCAAAACAATCCATTCCGATTGGTTTATGCACTGTCAGTCAACAGTTTTCTATTTTACTACTTTAGCTGGGACCATCATGTGATAGTCTTCAACCAGCAAGACAATCAGTCGTGAATGTTCTTGTCACCCACCATCTTTGGCTAGTTTTGTAGGTTTTCAATAAGACTAGGGTGAGGAAAGACCTAAGTAAGTTATGGAGAGCAAAGAAAGCCCTTATGCAAATTAGTTTAGAAATTAGACCATCTGATTGGTTGATGCAATACTCATTAGGGATGGCCATCGGCCATCGATGTTTATAAAACATCTATAGGTTATGGTCGATGTTCAAAAGTTTTGACATCGATGGGGGAGAACCAGATGGTTTCACACCATCAATGTCAAGCTCAAACTACTAGTTTTGTTTTGCTATTTCCTGGGACACTGAGCATAGCTCCACCCACGACACCAGTGAAGCCCCGCCCCCATATTCTGATTGGCCCACAGGCCAGTCCATCAAATACAATGGATGACCACCGATATGTAACAACATCAATGGGAAGTCAATAGTTTTCTATTTTACTACTTTTGATGGGACCATCATACAACAGTCTTCAACCAACAAACCAATTGGTCAAGAACATTCTTGTTATCAACCATCTTTGGCTGGTTTTGTAGGTTTTCAATTAGACTATGGTGAGGAAGGACCTAAATAAGTTATGGAGAGCAAATAAATTCCTTATGCAAATTAGTTTGGAAATTAGACCATGTGATTGGTTGATGCAATTCTCATTAGGGATGGCCATCGATGTTTATAAAACATCGATAGATTATGGTCGATGTTCATAGTTTTTACATTGATGGGGGAGAACCAGATGGTTTCCCACCATCAATGTCAAGCTAAAACGAAAAGATTTGTTGTGCTATCTCCTGGGACATGGAGTATAGCTCCACCCCCTGAAACATGTGAAGCCCCGCCCCTGTGTTCTGATTGGCCCACGGTCCAGTCAGTCAAATACAATGGATGACCACCTATAGGTAACAACATCGATGGCAAAGGCAACAATGGCCATCACTAACACTCATTCAAAACAATCCATTCCGATTGGTTTATGCACTGTCAGTCAACAGTTTTCTATTTTACTACTTTAGCTGGGACCATCATGTGATAGTCTTCAACCAGCAAGACAATCAGTCGTGAATGTTCTTGTCACCCACCATCTTTGGCTAGTTTTGTAGGTTTTCAATAAGACTAGGGTGAGGAAAGACCTAAGTAAGTTATGGAGAGCAAATAAAGCCCTTATGCAAATTAGTTTAGAAATTAGACCATCTGATTGGTTGATGCAATACTCATTAGGGATGGCCATCGGCCATCGATGTTTATAAAACATCTATAGGTTATGGTCGATGTTCAATAGTTTTGACATCGATGGGGGAGAACCAGATGGTTTCACACCATCAATGTTAAGCTCAAACTACTAGTTTTGTTTTGCTATTTCCTGGAACACTGAGCATAGCTCCACCCACGACACCAGTGAAGCCCCGCCCCCATATTCTGATTGGCCCACAGGCCAGTCCATCAAATACAATGGATGACCACCGATATGTAACAACATCAATAGCAAGTCAACAGTTTTCTATTTTACTACTTTTGATGGGACCATCATACAACAGTCTTCAACCAACAAACCAATTTGTCAAGAACATTCTTGTTATCAACCATCTTTGGCTGGTTTTGTAGGTTTTCAATTAGACTATGGTGAGGAAGGACATAAATAAGTTATGGAGAGCAAATAAATTCCTTATGCAAATTAGTTTGGAAATTAGACCATGTGATTGGTTGATGCAATTCTCATTAGGGATGGCCATCGATGTTTATAAAACATCGATAGATTATGGTCGATGTTCATAGTTTTTACATCGATGGGGGAGAACCAGATGGTTTCCCACCATCAATGTCAAGCTAAAACGAAAAGATTTGTTGTGCTATCTCCGGGGACATGGACTAAAGCTCCACCCCCTGAAACATGTGAAGCCCCGCCCCCATGTTCTGATTGGCCCACGGTCCAGTCAGTCAAATACAATGGATGACCACCTATAGGTAACAACATCGATGGCAAAGGCAACAATGGCCATCACTAACACTCATTCAAAACAATCCATTCCGATTGATTTATGCACTGTTAGTCAACAGTTTTCTATTTTACTACTTTAGCTGGGACCATCATGTGATAGTCTTCAACCAGCAAGACAGTCAGTCGTGGATGTTCTTGTCACCCACCATCTTTGGCTATTTTTGTAGGTTTTCAATAAGACTAGGGTGAGGAAAGACCTAAGTAAGTTATGGAGAGCAAAGAAAGCCCTTATGCAAATTAGTTTAGAAATTAGACCATCTGATTGGTTGATGCAATACTCATTAGGGATGGCCATCGGCCATCGATGTTTATAAAACATCTATAGGTTATGGTCGATGTTCAATAGTTTTGACATCGATGGGGGAGAACCAGATGGTTTCACACCATCAATGTCAAGCTCAAACTACTAGTTTTGTTTTGCTATTTCCTGGGACACTGAGCATAGCTCCACCCACGACACCAGTGAAGCCCCGCCCCCATATTCTGATTGGCCCACAGACCAGTCCATCAAATACAATGGATGACCACCGATATGTAACAACATCAATGGCAAGTCAACAGTTTTCTATTTTACTACTTTTGATGGGACCATCATACAACAGTCTTCAACCAACAAACCAATTGGTCAAGAACATTCTTGTTATCAACCATCTTTGGCTGGTTTTGTAGGTTTTCAATTAGACTATGGTGAGGAAGGACCTAAATAAGTTATGGAGAGCAAATTAATTACTTATGCAAATAAGTTTGGAAATTAGACCATGTGATTGGTTGATGCAATTCTCATTAGGGATGACCATCGATGTTTATAAAACATCGATAGATTATGGTCGATGTTCATAGTTTTTACATCGATGGTGGAGAACCAGATGGTTTCCCACCATCAATGTCAAGCTAAAACGAAAAGATTTGTTGTGCTATCTCCTGGGACATGGAGTATAGCTCCACCCCCTGAAACATGTGAAGCCCCGCCCCCGTGTTCTGATTGGCCCACGGTCCAGTCAGTCAAATATAATGGATGACCACCTATAGGTAACAACATCGATGGCAAAGGCAACAACAGCCATCACTAACACTCATTCAAAACAATCCATTCCGATTGGTTTATGCACTGTCAGTCAACAGTTTTCTATTCTACTACTTTAGCTGGGACCATCATGTGATAGTCTTCAACCAGCAAGACAATCAGTCGTGAATGTTCTTGTCACCCACCATCTTTGGCTAGTTTTGTAGGTTTTCAATAAGACTAGGGTGAGGAAAGACCTAAGTAAGTTATGGAGAGCAAAGAAAGCGCTTATGCAAATTAGTTTAGAAATTAGACCATCTGATTGGTTGATGCAATACTTATTAGGGATGGCCATCGGCCATCGATGTTTATAAAACATCTATAGGTTATGGTCGATGTTCAAAAGTTTTGACATCGATGGGGGAGAACCAGATGGTTTCACACCATCAATGTCACGCTCAAACTACTAGTTTTGTTTTGCTATTTCCTGGGACACTGAGCATAGCTCCACCCACGACACCAGTGAAGCCCCGCCCCCATATTCTGATTGGCCCACAGGCCAGTCCATCAAATACAATGGATGACCACCGATATGTAACAACATCAATGGCAAGTCAACAGTTTTCTATTTTACTACTTTTGATGGGACCATCATACAACAGTCTTCAACCAACAAACCAATTGGTCAAGAATATTCTTGTTATCAACCATCTTTGGCTGGTTTTGTATGTTTTCAATTAGACTATGGTGAGGAAGGACCTAAATAAGTTACAGAGAGCAAATACATTCCTTATGCAAATTAGTTTGGAAATTAGACCGTGTGATTGGTTGATGCAATACTCATTAGGGATGACCATCAATGTTTATAAAACATCGATAGATTATGGTCGATGTTCATAGTTTTTACATCGATGGGGGAGAACCAGATGGTTTCCCACCATCAATGTCAAGCTAAAACGAAAAGATTTGTTGTGCTATCTCCTGGGACATGGAATATAGCCCCGCCCCCATGTTCTGATTGGCCCACGGTCCAGTCAGTCAAATACAATGGATGACCACCTATAGGTAACAACATCGATGGCAAAGGCAACAATGGCCATCACTAACACTCATTCAAAACAATCCATTCCGATTGGTTTATGCACTGTCAGTAAACAGTTTTCTATTTTACTACTTTAGCTGGGACCATCATGTGATAGTCTTCAACCAGCAAGACAATCAGTCATGAATGTTCTTGTCACCCACCACCTTTGGCTAGTTTTGTAGGTTTTCAATAAGACTAGGGTGAGGAAAGCCCTAAGTAAGTTATGGAGAGCAAATAAAGCCCTTATGCAAATTAGTTTAGAAATTAGTCCATCTGATTGGTTGATGCAATACTCATTAGGGATGGCCATCGGCCGTCGATGTTTATAAAACATCTATAGGTTATGGTCGATGTTCAATAGTTTTGACATCGATGGGGGAGAACCAGATGGTTTCACACCATCAATGTCAAGCTCAAACTACTAGTTTTGTTTTGCTATTTCCTGGGACACTGAGCATAGCTCCACCCACGACACCAGTGAAGCCCCGCCACCATATTCTGATTGGCCCACAGGCCAGTCCATCAAATACAATGGATGACCACCGATATGTAACAACATCAATGGCAAGTCAACAGTTTTCTATTTTACTACTTTTGATGGGACCATCATACAACAGTCTTCAACCAACAAACCAATTGGTCAAGAACATTCTTGTTATCAACCATCTTTGGCTGGTTTTGTATGTTTTCAATTAGACTATGGTGAGGAAGGACCTAAATAAGTTATAGAGAGCAAATACATTCCTTATGCAAATTAGTTTGGAAATTAGACCGTGTGATTGGTTGATGCAATTCTCATTAGGGATGACCATCGATGTTTATAAAACATCGATAGATTATGGTCGATGTTCATAGTTTTTACATCGATGGGGGAGAACCAGATGGTTTCCCACCATCAATGTCAAGCTAAAACGAAAAGATTTTTTGTGCTATCTCCTGGGACATGGAATATAGCCCCGCCCCCGTGTTCTGATTGGCCCACGGTCCAGTCAGTCAAATACAATGGATGACCACCTATAGGTAACAACATCGATGGCAAAGGCAACAATGGCCATCACTAACACTCATTCAAAACAATCCATTCTGATTGGTTTATGCACTGTCAGTCAACAGTTTTCTATTTTACTATTTTAGCTGGGACCATCACGTGATAGTCTTCAACCAGCAAGACAATCAGTCGTGAATGTTCTTGTCACCCACCATCTTTGGCTAGTTTTGTAGGTTTTCAATAAGACTAGGGTGAGGAAAGACCTAAGTAAGTTATGGAGAGCAAAGAAAGCCCTTATGCAAATTAGTTTAGAAATTAGACCATCTGATTGGTTGATGCAATACTCATTAGGGATGGCCATCGGCCATCGATGTTTATAAAACAACTATAGGTTATGGTCGATGTTCAATAGTTTTGACATCGATGGGGGAGAACCAGATGGTTTCACACCATCAATGTCAAGCTCAAACTACTAGTTTTGTTTTGCTATTTCCTGGGACACTGAGCATAGCTCCACCCACGACACCAGTGAAGCCCCGCCCCCATATTCTGATTGGCCCACAGGCCAGTCCATCAAATACAATGGATGACCACCGATATGTAACAACATCAATGACAAGTCAACAGTTTTCTATTTTACTACTTTTGATGGGACCATCATACAACAGTCTTCAACCAACAAACCAATTGGTCAAGAACATTCTTGTTATCAACCATCTTTGGCTGATTTTGTAGGTTTTCAATTAGACTATGATGAGGAAGGACCTAAATAAGTTATGGAGAGCAAATAAATTCCTTATGCAAATTAGTTTGGAAATTAGACCATGTGATTGGTTGATGCAATACTCATTAGGGATGACCATCGATGTTTATAAAACATCTATAGGTTATGGTCGATGTTCATAGTTTTTACATCGATGGGGGAGAACCAGATGGTTTCCCACCATCAATGTCAAGCTAAAACGAAAAGATTTGTTGTGCTATCTCCTGGGTAATGGAATATAGCTCCACCCCCTGAAACATGTGAAGCCCCGCCCCCGTGTTCTGATTGGCCCACGGTCCAGTCAGTCAAATACAATGGATGACCACCTATAGGTAACAACATCGATGGCAAAGGCAACAATGGCCATCACTAACACTCATTCAAAACAATCCATTCCGATTGGTTTATGCACTGTCAATCAACAGTTTTCTATTTTACTACTTTAGCTGGGACCATTATGTGATAGTCTTCAACCAGCAAGACAATCAGTCGTGAATGTTCTTGTCACCCACCATCTTAGGCTAGTTTTGTAGGTTTTCAATAAGACTAGGGTGAGGAAAGACCTAAGTAAGTTATGGAGAGCTAATAAAGCCCTTATGCAAATTAGTTTAGAAATTAGACCATCTGATTGGTTGATGCAATACTCATTAGGGATGGCCATCGGCCATCGATGTTTATAAAACATCTATAGGTTATGGTCGATGTTCAATAGTTTTGACATCGATGGGGGAGAACCAGATGGTTTCACACCATCAATGTCAAGCTCAAACTACTAGTTTTGTTTTGCTATTTCCTGGGACACTGAGCATTGCTCCACCCACGACACCAGTGAAGCCCCGCCCCCATATTCTGATTGGCCCACAGGCCAGTCCATCAAATACAATGGATGACCACCGATATGTAACAACATCAATGGCAAGTCAACAGTTTTCTATTTTACTACTTTTGATGGGACCATCATACAACAGTCTTCAACCAACAAACCATATGGTCAAGAACATTCTTGTTATCAACCATCTTTGGCTGGTTTTGTAGGTTTTCAATTAGACTATGGTGAGGAAGGACCTAAATAAGTAATGGAGAGCAAATAAATTCCTTATGCAAATTAGTTTGGAAATTAGACCATGTGATTGGTTGATGCAATTCTCATAAGGGATGACCATCGATGTTTATAAAACATCGATAGATTATGGTCGATGTTCATAGTTTTTACATCGATGGGGGAGAACCAGATGGTTTCCCACCATCAATGTCAAGCTAAAACGAAAAGATTTGTTGTGATATCTCCTGGGACATGGAATATAGCTCCACCCCCTGAAACATGTGAAGCCCCGCCCCCGTGTTCTGATTGGCCCACGGTCCAGTCAGTCAAATACAATGGATGACCACCTATAGGTAACAACATCGATGGCAAAGGCAACAATGGCCATCACTAACACTCATTCAAAACAATCCATTCCGATTGGTTTATGCACTGTCAGTCAACAGTTTTCTATTTTACTACTTTAGCTGGGACCATCATGTGATAGTCTTCAACCAGCAAGACAATCAGTCGTGAATGTTCTTGTCACCCACCATCTTTGGCTAGTTTTGTAGGTTTTCAATAAGACTAGGGTGAGGAAAGACCTAAGTAAGTTATGGAGAGCAAAGAAAGCCCTTATGCAAATTAGTTTAGAAATTAGACCATCTGATTGGTTGATGCAATACTCATTAGGGATGGCCATCGGCCATCGATGTTTATAAAACATCTATAGGTTATGGTCGATGTTCAAAAGTTTTGACATCGATGGGGGAGAACCAGATGGTTTCACACCATCAATGTCAAGCTCAAACTACTAGTTTTGTTTTGCTATTTCCTGGGACACTGAGCATAGCTCCACCCACGACACCAGTGAAGCCCCGCCCCCATATTCTGATTGGCCCACAGGCCAGTCCATCAAATACAATGGATGACCACCGATATGTAACAACATCAATGGGAAGTCAATAGTTTTCTATTTTACTACTTTTGATGGGACCATCATACAACAGTCTTCAACCAACAAACCAATTGGTCAAGAACATTCTTGTTATCAACCATCTTTGGCTGGTTTTGTAGGTTTTCAATTAGACTATGGTGAGGAAGGACCTAAATAAGTTATGGAGAGCAAATAAATTCCTTATGCAAATTAGTTTGGAAATTAGACCATGTGATTGGTTGATGCAATTCTCATTAGGGATGGCCATCGATGTTTATAAAACATCGATAGATTATGGTCGATGTTCATAGTTTTTACATTGATGGGGGAGAACCAGATGGTTTCCCACCATCAATGTCAAGCTAAAACGAAAAGATTTGTTGTGCTATCTCCTGGGACATGGAGTATAGCTCCACCCCCTGAAACATGTGAAGCCCCGCCCCCGTGTTCTGATTGGCCCACGGTCCAGTCAGTCAAATACAATGGATGACCACCTATAGGTAACAACATCGATGGCAAAGGCAACAATGGCCATCACTAACACTCATTCAAAACAATCCATTCCGATTGGTTTATGCACTGTCAGTCAACAGTTTTCTATTTTACTACTTTAGCTGGGACCATCATGTGATAGTCTTCAACCAGCAAGACAATCAGTCGTGAATGTTCTTGTCACCCACCATCTTTGGCTAGTTTTGTAGGTTTTCAATAAGACTAGGGTGAGGAAAGACCTAAGTAAGTTATGGAGAGCAAATAAAGCCCTTATGCAAATTAGTTTAGAAATTAGACCATCTGATTGGTTGATGCAATACTCATTAGGGATGGCCATCGGCCATCGATGTTTATAAAACATCTATAGGTTATGGTCGATGTTCAATAGTTTTGACATCGATGGGGGAGAACCAGATGGTTTCACACCATCAATGTTAAGCTCAAACTACTAGTTTTGTTTTGCTATTTCCTGGAACACTGAGCATAGCTCCACCCACGACACCAGTGAAGCCCCGCCCCCATATTCTGATTGGCCCACAGGCCAGTCCATCAAATACAATGGATGACCACCGATATGTAACAACATCAATAGCAAGTCAACAGTTTTCTATTTTACTACTTTTGATGGGACCATCATACAACAGTCTTCAACCAACAAACCAATTTGTCAAGAACATTCTTGTTATCAACCATCTTTGGCTGGTTTTGTAGGTTTTCAATTAGACTATGGTGAGGAAGGACATAAATAAGTTATGGAGAGCAAATAAATTCCTTATGCAAATTAGTTTGGAAATTAGACCATGTGATTGGTTGATGCAATTCTCATTAGGGATGGCCATCGATGTTTATAAAACATCGATAGATTATGGTCGATGTTCATAGTTTTTACATCGATGGGGGAGAACCAGATGGTTTCCCACCATCAATGTCAAGCTAAAACGAAAAGATTTGTTGTGCTATCTCCGGGGACATGGACTAAAGCTCCACCCCCTGAAACATGTGAAGCCCCGCCCCCATGTTCTGATTGGCCCACGGTCCAGTCAGTCAAATACAATGGATGACCACCTATAGGTAACAACATCGATGGCAAAGGCAACAATGGCCATCACTAACACTCATTCAAAACAATCCATTCCGATTGATTTATGCACTGTTAGTCAACAGTTTTCTATTTTACTACTTTAGCTGGGACCATCATGTGATAGTCTTCAACCAGCAAGACAGTCAGTCGTGGATGTTCTTGTCACCCACCATCTTTGGCTATTTTTGTAGGTTTTCAATAAGACTAGGGTGAGGAAAGACCTAAGTAAGTTATGGAGAGCAAAGAAAGCCCTTATGCAAATTAGTTTAGAAATTAGACCATCTGATTGGTTGATGCAATACTCATTAGGGATGGCCATCGGCCATCGATGTTTATAAAACATCTATAGGTTATGGTCAATGTTCAATAGTTTTGACATCGATGGGGGAGAACCAGATGGTTTCACACCATCAATGTCAAGCTCAAACTACTAGTTTTGTTTTGCTATTTCCTGGGACACTGAGCATAGCTCCACCCACGACACCAGTGAAGCCCCGCCCCCATATTCTGATTGGCCCACAGACCAGTCCATCAAATACAATGGATGACCACCGATATGTAACAACATCAATGGCAAGTCAACAGTTTTCTATTTTACTACTTTTGATGGGACCATCATACAACAGTCTTCAACCAACAAACCAATTGGTCAAGAACATTCTTGTTATCAACCATCTTTGGCTGGTTTTGTAGGTTTTCAATTAGACTATGGTGAGGAAGGACCTAAATAAGTTATGGAGAGCAAATAAATTACTTATGCAAATAAGTTTGGAAATTAGACCATGTGATTGGTTGATGCAATTCTCATTAGGGATGACCATCGATGTTTATAAAACATCGATAGATTATGGTCGATGTTCATAGTTTTTACATCGATGGGGGAGAACCAGATGGTTTCCCACCATCAATGTCAAGCTAAAACGAAAAGATTTGTTGTGCTATCACCTGGGACATGGAGTATAGCTCCACCCCCTGAAACATGTGAAGCCCCGCCCCCGTGTTCTGATTGGCCCACGGTCCAGTCAGTCAAATATAATGGATGACCACCTATAGGTAACAACATCGATGGCAAAGGCAACAACAGCCATCACTAACACTCATTCAAAACAATCCATTCCGATTGGTTTATGCACTGTCAGTCAACAGTTTTCTATTCTACTACTTTAGCTGGGACCATCATGTGATAGTCTTCAACCAGCAAGACAATCAGTCGTGAATGTTCTTGTCACCCACCATCTTTGGCTAGTTTTGTAGGTTTTCAATAAGACTAGGGTGAGGAAAGACCTAAGTAAGTTATGGAGAGCAAAGAAAGCCCTTATGCAAATTAGTTTAGAAATTAGACCATCTGATTGGTTGATGCAATACTTATTAGGGATGGCCATCGGCCATCGATGTTTATAAAACATCTATAGGTTATGGTCGATGTTCAAAAGTTTTGACATCGATGGGGGAGAACCAGATGGTTTCACACCATCAATGTCACGCTCAAACTACTAGTTTTGTTTTGCTATTTCCTGGGACACTGAGCATAGCTCCACCCACGACACCAGTGAAGCCCCGCCCCCATATTCTGATTTGCCCACAGGCCAGTCCATCAAATACAATGGATGACCACCGATATGTAACAACATCAATGGCAAGTCAACAGTTTTCTATTTTACTACTTTTGATGGGACCATCATACAACAGTCTTCAACCAACAAACCAATTGGTCAAGAATATTCTTGTTATCAACCATCTTTGGCTGGTTTTGTATGTTTTCAATTAGACTATGGTGAGGAAGGACCTAAATAAGTTATAGAGAGCAAATACATTCCTTATGCAAATTAGTTTGGAAATTAGACCGTGTGATTGGTTGATGCAATACTCATTAGGGATGACCATCAATGTTTATAAAACATCGATAGATTATGGTCGATGTTCATAGTTTTTACATCGATGGGGGAGAACCAGATGGTTTCCCACCATCAATGTCAAGCTAAAACGAAAAGATTTGTTGTGCTATCTCCTGGGACATGGAATATAGCCCCGCCCCCATGTTCTGATTGGCCCACGGTCCAGTCAGTCAAATACAATGGATGACCACCTATAGGTAACAACATCGATGGCAAAGGCAACAATGGCCATCACTAACACTCATTCAAAACAATCCATTCCGATTGGTTTATGCACTGTCAGTAAACAGTTTTCTATTTTACTACTTTAGCTGGGACCATCATGTGATAGTCTTCAACCAGCAAGACAATCAGTCATGAATGTTCTTGTCACCCACCACCTTTGGCTAGTTTTGTAGGTTTTCAATAAGACTAGGGTGAGGAAAGCCCTAAGTAAGTTATGGAGAGCAAATAAAGCCCTTATGCAAATTAGTTTAGAAATTAGTCCATCTGATTGGTTGATGCAATACTCATTAGGGATGGCCATCGGCCGTCGATGTTTATAAAACATCTATAGGTTATGGTCGATGTTCAATAGTTTTGACATCGATGGGGGAGAACCAGATGGTTTCACACCATCAATGTCAAGCTCAAACTACTAGTTTTGTTTTGCTATTTCCTGGGACACTGAGCATAGCTCCACCCACGACACCAGTGAAGCCCCGCCACCATATTCTGATTGGCCCACAGGCCAGTCCATCAAATACAATGGATGACCACCGATATGTAACAACATCAATGGCAAGTCAACAGTTTTCTATTTTACTACTTTTGATGGGACCATCATACAACAGTCTTCAACCAACAAACCAATTGGTCAAGAACATTCTTGTTATCAACCATCTTTGGCTGGTTTTGTATGTTTTCAATTAGACTATGGTGAGGAAGGACCTAAATAAGTTATAGAGAGCAAATACATTCCTTATGCAAATTAGTTTGGAAATTAGACCGTGTGATTGGTTGATGCAATTCTCATTAGGGATGACCATCGATGTTTATAAAACATCGATAGATTATGGTCGATGTTCATAGTTTTTACATCGATGGGGGAGAACCAGATGGTTTCCCACCATCAATGTCAAGCTAAAACGAAAAGATTTTTTGTGCTATCTCCTGGGACATGGAATATAGCCCCGCCCCCGTGTTCTGATTGGCCC
Source organism: Crinia signifera (assembly GCF_055691185.1). NCBI lineage: Eukaryota > Metazoa > Chordata > Amphibia > Anura > Myobatrachidae > Crinia > Crinia signifera. Next base: position 165,125,644 of record NC_139218.1, on the reverse strand, counting down.
ACGGTCCAGTCAGTCAAATACAATGGATGACCACCTATAGGTAACAACATCGATGGCAAAGGCAACAATGGCCATCACTAACACTCATTCAAAACAATCCATTCTGATTGGTTTATGCACTGTCAGTCAACAGTTTTCTATTTTACTATTTTAGCTGGGACCATCACGTGATAGTCTTCAACCAGCAAGACAATCAGTCGTGAATGTTCTTGTCACCCACCATCTTTGGCTAGTTTTGTAGGTTTTCAATAAGACTAGGGTGAGGAAAGACCTAAGTAAGTTATGGAGAGCAAAGAAAGCCCTTATGCAAATTAGTTTAGAAATTAGACCATCTGATTGGTTGATGCAATACTCATTAGGGATGGCCATCGGCCATCGATGTTTATAAAACAACTATAGGTTATGGTCGATGTTCAATAGTTTTGACATCGATGGGGGAGAACCAGATGGTTTCACACCATCAATGTCAAGCTCAAACTACTAGTTTTGTTTTGCTATTTCCTGGGACACTGAGCATAGCTCCACCCACGACACCAGTGAAGCCCCGCCCCCATATTCTGATTGGCCCACAGGCCAGTCCATCAAATACAATGGATGACCACCGATATGCAACAACATCAATGACAAGTCAACAGTTTTCTATTTTACTACTTTTGATGGGACCATCATACAACAGTCTTCAACCAACAAACCAATTGGTCAAGAACATTCTTGTTATCAACCATCTTTGGCTGGTTTTGTAGGTTTTCAATTAGACTATGGTGAGGAAGGACCTAAATAAGTTATGGAGAGCAAATAAATTACTTATGCAAATAAGTTTGGAAATTAGACCATGTGATTGGTTGATGCAATTCTCATTAGGGATGACCATCGATGTTTATAAAACATCGATAGATTATGGTCGATGTTCATAGTTTTTACATCGATGGGGGAGAACCAGATGGTTTCCCACCATCAATGTCAAGCTAAAACGAAAAGATTTGTTGTGCTATCTCCTGGGACATGGAGTATAGCTCCACCCCCTGAAACATGTGAAGCCCCGCCCCCGTGTTCTGATTGGCCCACGGTCCAGTCAGTCAAATATAATGGATGACCACCTATAGGTAACAACATCGATGGCAAAGGCAACAACAGCCATCACTAACACTCATTCAAAACAATCCATTCCGATTGGTTTATGCACTGTCAGTCAACAGTTTTCTATTCTACTACTTTAGCTGGGACCATCATGTGATAGTCTTCAACCAGCAAGACAATCAGTCGTGAATGTTCTTGTCACCCACCATCTTTGGCTAGTTTTGTAGGTTTTCAATAAGACTAGGGTGAGGAAAGACCTAAGTAAGTTATGGAGAGCAAAGAAAGCCCTTATGCAAATTAGTTTAGAAATTAGACCATCTGATTGGTTGATGCAATACTTATTAGGGATGGCCATCGGCCATCGATGTTTATAAAACATCTATAGGTTATGGTCGATGTTCAATAGTTTTGACATCGATGGGGGAGAACCTGATGGTTTCACACCATCAATGTCAAGCTCAAACTACTAGTTTTGTTTTGCTATTTCCTGGGACACTGAGCATAGCTCCACCCACGACACCAGTGAAGCCCCGCCCCCATATTCTGATTGGCCCACAGGCCAGTCCATCAAATACAATGGATGACCACCGATATGTAACAACATCAATGGCAAGTCAACAGTTTTCTATTTTACTACTTTTAATGGGACCATCATACAACAGTCTTCAACAAACAAACCAATTGGTCAAGAACATTCTTGTTATCAACCATCTTTGGCTGGTTTTGTAGGTTTTCAATTAGACTATGGTGAGGAAGGACCTAAATAAGTTATGGAGAGCAAATAAATTCCTTATGCAAATTAGTTTGGAAATTAGACCGTGTGATTGGTTGATGCAATACTCATTAGGGATGACCATCAATGTTTATAAAACATCGATAGATTATGGTCGATGTTCATAGTTTTTACATCGATGGGGGAGAACCAGATGGTTTCCCACCATCAATGTCAAGCTAAAACGAAAAGATTTGTTGTGCTATCTCCTGGGACATGGAATATAGCCCCGCCCCCATGTTCTGATTGGCCCACGGTCCAGTCAGTCAAATACAATGGATGACCACCTATAGGTAACAACATCGATGGCAAAGGCAACAATGGCCATCACTAACACTCATTCAAAACAATCCATTCCGATTGGTTTATGCACTGTCAGTCAACAGTTTTCTATTTTACTACTTTAGCTGGGACCATCATGTGATAGTCTTCAACCAGCAAGACAATCAGTCGTGAATGTTCTTGTCACCCACCATCTTTGGCTAGTTTTGTAGGTTTTCAATAAGACTAGGGTGAGGAAAGACCTAAGTAAGTTATGGAGAGCAAAGAAAGCCCTTATGCAAATTAGTTTAGAAATTAGACCATCTGATTGGTTGATGCAATACTCATTAGGGATGGCCATCGGCCATCGATGTTTATAAAACATCTATAGGTTATGGTCGATGTTCAATAGTTTTGACATCGATGGGGGAGAACCAGATGGTTTCACACCATCAATGTCAAGCTCAAACTACTAGTTTTGTTTTGCTATTTCCTGGGACACTGAGCATAGCTCCACCCACGACACCAGTGAAGCCCCGCCCCCATATTCTGATTGGCCCACAGGCCAGTCCATCAAATACAATGGATGACCACCGATATGTAACAACATCAATGGCAAGTCAACAGTTTTCTATTTTACTACTTTTGATGGGACCATCATACAACAGTCTTTGACCAACAAACCAATTGTTCAAGAACATTCTTGTTATGAACCATCTTTGGCTGGTTTTGTAGGTTTTCAATTAGACTATGGTGAGGAAGGACCTAAATAAGTTATAGAGAGCAAATACATTCCTTATGCAAATTAGTTTGGAAATTAGACCGTGTGATTGGTTGATGCAATTCTCATTAGGGATGACCATCGATGTTTATAAAACATCAATAGATTATGGTCGATGTTCATAGTTTTTACATCGATGGGGGAGAACCAGATGGTTTCCCACCATCAATGTCAAGCTAAAACGAAAAGATTTTTCGTGCTATCTCCTGGGACATGGAATATAGCCCCGCCCCCGTGTTCTGATTGGCCCACGGTCCAGTCAGTCAAATACAATGGATGACCACCTATAGGTAACAACATCGATGGCAAAGGCAACAATGGCCATCACTAACACTCATTCAAAACAATCCATTCTGATTGGTTTATGCACTGTCAGTCAACAGTTTTCTATTTTACTATTTTAGCTGGGACCATCACGTGATAGTCTTCAACCAGCAAGACAATCAGTCGTGAATGTTCTTGTCACCCACCATCTTTGGCTAGTTTTGTAGGTTTTCAATAAGACTAGGGTGAGGAAAGACCTAAGTAAGTTATGGAGAGCAAAGAAAGCCCTTATGCAAATTAGTTTAGAAATTAGACCATCTGATTGGTTGATGCAATACTCATTAGGGATGGCCATCGGCCATCGATGTTTATAAAACATCTATAGGTTATGGTCGATGTTCAAAAGTTTTGACATCGATGGGGGAGAACCAGATGGTTTCACACCATCAATGTCAAGCTCAAACTACTAGTTTTGTTTTGCTATTTCCTGGGACACTGAGCATAGCTCCACCCACGACACCAGTGAAGCCCCGCCCCCATATTCTGATTGGCCCACAGGCCAGTCCATCAAATACAATGGATGACCACTGATATGTAACAACATCAATGGCAAGTCAACAGTTTTCTATTTTACTACTTTTGATGGGACCATCATACAACAGTCTTCAACCAACAAACCAATTGGTCAAGAACATTCTTGTTATCAACCATCTTTGGCTGGTTTTGTAGGTTTTCAATTAGACTATGGTGAGGAACGACCTAAATAAGTTATGGAGAGCAAATAAATTCCTTATGCAAATTAGTTTGGAAATTAGACCATGTGATTGGTTGATGCAATTCTCATTAGGGATGACTATCGATGTTTTTAAAACATCGATAGATTATGGTCGATGTTCATAGTTTTTACATCGATGGGGGAGAACCAGATGGTTTCCCACCATCAATGTCAAGCTAAAACGAAAAGATTTGTTGTGCTATCTCCTGGGACATGGAATATAGCTCCACCCCCTGAAACATGTGAAGCCCCGCCCCCGTGTTCTGATTGGCCCACGGTCCAGTCAGTCAAATACAATGGATGACCACCTATAGGTAACAACATCGATGGCAAAGGCAACAATGGCCATCACTAACACTCATTCAAAACAATCCATTCCGATTGGTTTATGCACTGTCAGTCAACAGTTTTCTATTTTACTACTTTAGCTGGGACCATCATGTGATAGTCTCTAACCAGCAAGACAATCAGTCGTTAATGTTCTTTTCACCCACCATCTTTGGCTAGTTTTGTAGGTTTTCAATAAGACTAGGGTGAGGAAAGACCTAAGTAAGTTATGGAGAGCAAAGAAAGCCCTTATGCAAATTAGTTTAGAAATTAGACCATCTGATTGGTTGATGCAATACTCATTAGGGATGGCCATCGGCCATCGATGTTTATAAAACATCTATAGGTTATGGTCGATGTTCAATAGTTTTGACATCGATGGGGGAGAACCAGATGGTTTCACACCATCAATGTCAAGCTCAAACTACTAGTTTTGTTTTGCTATTTCCTGGGACACTGAGCATAGCTCCACCCACGACACCAGTGAAGCCCCGCCCCCATATTCTGATTGGCCCACAGGCCAGTCCATCAAATACAATGGATGACCACCGATATGTAACAACATCAATGGCAAGTCAACAGTTTTCTATTTTACTACTTTTGATGGGACCATCATACAACAGTCTTCAACCAACAAACCAATTGGTCAAGAACATTCTTGTTATCAACCATCTTTGGCTGGTTTTGTAGGTTTTCAATCAGACTATGGTGAGGAAGGACCGAAATAAGTTATGGAGAGCAAATAAATTCCTTATGCAAATAAGTTTGGAAATTAGACCATGTGATTGGTTGATGCAATTCTCATTAGGGATGGCCATCGATGTTTATAAAACATCGATAGATTATGGTCGATGTTCATAGTTTTTACATCGATGGGGGAGAACCAGATGGTTTCCCACCATCAATGTCAAGCTAAAACGAAAAGATTTGTTGTGCTATCTCCTGGGACATGGAATATAGCTCCACCCCCTGAAACATGTGAAGCCCCGCCCCCGTGTTCTGATTGGCCCACGGTCCAGTCAGTCAAATACAATGGATGACCACCTATAGGTAACAACATCGATGGCAAAGGCAACAATGGCCATCACTAACACTCATTCAAAACAATCCATTCCAATTGGTTTATGCACTGTCAGTCAACAGTTTTCTATTTTACTACTTTAGCAGAGACCATCATGTGATAGTCTTCAACCAGCAAGACAATCAGTCGTGAATGTTCTTGTCACCCACCATCTTTGGCTAGTTTTGTAGGTTTTCAATAAGACTAGGGTGAGGAAAGACCTAAGTAAGTTATGGAGAGCAAATAAAGCCCTTATGCAAATTAGTTTAGAAATTAGACCATCTGATTGGTTGATGCAATACTCATTAGGGATGGCCATCGGCCATCGATGTTTATAAAACATCTATAGGTTATGGTCGATGTTCAATAGTTTTGACATCGATGGGGGAGAACCAGATGGTTTCACACCATCAATGTCAAGCTCAAACTACTAGTTTTGTTTTGCTATTTCCTGGGACACTGAGCATAGCTCCACCCACGACACCAGTGAAGCCCCGCCCCCATATTCTGATTGGCCCACAGGCTAGTCCATCAAATACAATGGATGGCCACCGATATGTAACAACATCAATGGCAAGTCAACAGTTTTCTATTTTAATACTTTTGATGGGACCATCATACAACAGTCTTCAACCAACAAACCAATTGGTCAAGAACATTCTTGTTATCAACCATCTTTGGCTGGTTTTGTAGGTTTTCAATTAGACTATGGTGAGGAACGACCTAAATAAGTTATGGAGAGCAAATAAATTCCTTATGCAAATTAGTTTGGAAATTAGACCATGTGATTGGTTGATGCAATTCTCATTAGGGATGACTATCGATGTTTATAAAACATCTATAGATTATGGTCGATGTTCATAGTTTTTACATCGATGGGGGAGAACCAGATGGTTTCCCACCATCAATGTCAAGCTAAAACGAAAAGATTTGTTGTGCTATCTCCTGGGACATGGAATATAGCTCCACCCCCTGAAACATGTGAAGCCCCGCCCCCGTGTTCTGATTGGCCCACGGTCCAGTCAGTCAAATACAATGGATGACCACCTATAGGTAACAACATCGATGGCAAAGGCAACAATGGCCATCACTAACACTCATTCAAAACAATCCATTCCGATTGGTTTATGCACTGTCAGTCAACAGTTTTTTATTTTACTACTTTAGCTGGGACCATCATGTGATAGTCTCCAACCAGCAAGTCAATCAGTCGTTAATGTTCTTGTCACCCAACATCTTCGGCTAGTTTTGTAGGTTTTCAATAAGACTAGGGTGAGGAAAGACCTAAGTAAGTTATGGAGAGCAAAGAAAGCCCTTATGCAAATTAGTTTAGAAATTAGACCATCTGATTGGTTGATGCAATACTCATTAGGGATGGCCATCGGCCATCGATGTTTATAAAACATCTATAGGTTATGGTCGATGTTCAATAGTTTTGACATCGATGGGGGAGAACCAGATGGTTTCACACCATCAATGTCAAGCTCAAACTACTAGTTTTGTTTTGCTATTTCCTGGGACACTGAGCATAGCTCCACCCACGACACCAGTGAAGCCCCGCCCCCATATTCTGATTGGCCCACAGGCCAGTCCATCAAATACAATGGATGACCACCGATATGTAACAACATCAATGGCAAGTCAACAGTTTTCTATTTTACTACTTTTGATGGGACCATCATACAACAGTCTTCAACCAACAAACCAATTGGTCAAGAACATTCTTGTTATCAACCATCTTTGGCTGGCTTTGTAGGTTTTCAATTAGACTATGGTGAGGAACGACCTAAATAAGTTATGGAGAGCAAATAAATTCCTTATGCAAATTAGTTTGGAAATTAGACCATGTGATTGGTTGATGCAATTCTCATTAGGGATGACTATCGATGTTTATAAAACATCGATAGATTATGGTCGATGTTCATAGTTTTTACATCGATGGGGGAGAACCAGATGGTTTCCCACCATCAATGTCAAGCTAAAACGAAAAGATTTGTTGTGCTATCTCCTGGGACATGGAATATAGCTCCACCCCCTGAAACATGTGAAGCCCCGCTCCCGTGTTCTGATTGGCCCACGGTCCAGTCAGTCAAATACAATGGATGACCACCTATAGGCAACAATGGCCATCACTAACACTCATTCAAAACAATCCATTCCGATTGGTTTATGCACTGTCAGTCAACAGTTTTCTATTTTACTACTTTAGCTGGGACCATCATGTGATAGTCTTCAAACAGCAAGATAATCAGTCGTGAATGTTCTTGTCACCCACCATCTTTGGCTAGTTTTGTAGGTTTTCAATAAGACCAGGGTGAGGAAAGACCTAAGTAAGTTATGGAGAGCAAAGAAAGCCCTTATGCAAATTAGTTTAGAAATTAGACCATCTGATTGGTTGATGCAATACTCTTAGGGATGGCCATCGGCCATCGATGTTTATAAAACATCTATAGGTTATGGTCGATGTTCAATAGTTTTGACATCGATGGGGGAGAACCAGATGGTTTCACACCATCAATGTCAAGCTCAAACTACTAGTTTTGTTTTGCTATTTCCTGGGACACTGAGCATAGCTCCACCCACGACACCAGTGAAGCCCTGCCCCATATTCTGATTGGCCCACAGCCCAGTCCATCAAATACAATAGATGACCACCGATATGTAACAACATCAATGGCAAGTCAACAGTTTTCTATTTTACTACTTTTGATGGGACCATCTTACAACAGTCTTCAACCAACAAACCAATTGGTCAAGAACATTCTTGTTATCAACCATCTTTGGCTGGTTTTGTAGGTTTTCAATTAGACTATGATGAGGAAGGACCTAAATAAGTTATGGAGAGCAAATAAATTCCGTATGCAAATTAGTTTGGAAATTAGACCATGTGATTGGTTGATGCAATACTCATTAGGGATGACCATCGATGTTTATAAAACATCTATAGGTTATGGTCGATGTTCATAGTTTTTACATCGATGGGGGAGAACCAGATGGTTTCCCACCATCAATGTCAAGCTAAAACGAAAAGATTTGTTGTGCTATCTCCTGGGACATGGAATATAGCTTCACCCCCTGAAACATGTGAAGCCCCACCCCCGTGTTCTGATTGGCCCACGGTCCAGTCAGTCAAATACAATGGATGACCACCTATAGGTAACAACATCGATGGCAAAGGCAACAATGGCCATCACTAACACTTATTCAAAACAATCCATTCCGATTGGTTTATGCACTGTCAATCAACAGTTTTCTATTTTACTACTTTAGCTGGGACCATTATGTGATAGTCTTCAACCAGCAAGACAATCAGTCGTGAATGTTCTTGTCACCCACCATCTTTGGCTAGTTTTGTAGATTTTCAATAAGACTAGGGTGAGGAAAGACCTAAGTAAGTTATGGAGAGCAAATAAAGCCCTTATGCAAATTAGTTTAGAAATTAGACCATCTGATTGGTTGATGCAATACTCATTAGGGATGGCCATCGGCCATCGATGTTTATAAAACATCTATAGGTTATAGTCGATGTTCAATAGTTTTGACATCGATGGGGGAGAACCAGATGGTTTCACACCATCAATGTCAAGCTCAAACTACTAGTTTTGTTTTGCTATTTCCTGGGACACTGAGCATAGCTCCACCCACAACACCAGTGAAGCCCTGCCCCATATTCTGATTGGCCCACAGGCCAGTCCATCAAATACAATATATGACCACCGATATGTAACAACATCAATGGCAAGTCAACAGTTTTCTATTTTACTACTTTTGATGGGACCATCATACAACAGTCTTCAACCAACAAACCAATTGGTCAAGAACATTCTAGTTATCAACCATCTTTGGCTGGTTTTGTAGGTTTTCAATTAGACTATGATGAGGAAGGACCTAAATAAGTTATGGAGAGCAAATAAATTCCTTATGCAAATTAGTTTGGAAATTAGACCATGTGATTGGTTGATGCAATACTCATTAGGGATGACCATCGATGTTTATAAAACATCAATAGATTATGGTCGATGTTCATAGTTTTTACATCGATGGGGGAGAACCAGATGGTTTCCCACCATCAATGTCAAGCTAAAACGAAAAGATTTGTTGTGCTATCTCCTGGGACATGGAATATAGCTCCACCCCCTGAAACATGTGAAGCCCCGCCCCCGTGTTCTGATTGGCCCACGGTCCAGTCAGTCAAATACAATGGATGACCACCTATAGGTAACAACATCGATGGCAAAGGCAACAATGGCCATCACTAACACTCATTCAAAACAATCCATTCCGATTGGTTTATGCACTGTCAGTCAACAGTTTTTTATTTTACTACTTTAGCTGGGACCATCATGTGATAGTCTCCAACCAGCAAGTCAATCAGTCGTTAATGTTCTTGTCACCCACCATCTTCGGCTAGTTTTGTAGGTTTTCAATAAGACTAGGGTGAGGAAAGACCTAAGTAAGTTATGGAGAGCAAAGAAAGCCCTTATGCAAATTAGTTTAGAAATTAGACCATCTGATTGGTTGATGCAATACTCATTAGGGATGGCCATCGGCCATCGATGTTTATAAAACATCTATAGGTTATGGTCGATGTTCAATAGTTTTGACATCGATGGGGGAGAACCAGATGGTTTCACACCATCAATGTCAAGCTCAAACTACTAGTTTTGTTTTGCTATTTCCTGGGACACTGAGCATAGCTCCACCCACGACACCAGTGAAGCCCCGCCCCCATATTCTGATTGGCCCACAGGCCAGTCCATCAAATACAATGGATGACCACCGATATGTAACAACATCAATGGCAAGTCAACAGTTTTCTATTTTACTACTTTTGATGGGACCATCATACAACAGTCTTCAACCAACAAACCAATTGGTCAAGAACATTCTTGTTATCAACCATCTTTGGCTGGCTTTGTAGGTTTTCAATTAGACTATGGTGAGGAACGACCTAAATAAGTTATGGAGAGCAAATAAATTCCTTATGCAAATTAGTTTGGAAATTAGACCATGTGATTGGTTGATGCAATTCTCATTAGGGATGACTATCGATGTTTATAAAACATCGATAGATTATGGTCGATGTTCATAGTTTTTACATCGATGGGGGAGAACCAGATGGTTTCCCACCATCAATGTCAAGCTAAAACGAAAAGATTTGTTGTGCTATCTCCTGGGACATGGAATATAGCTCCACCCCCTGAAACATGTGAAGCCCCGCTCCCGTGTTCTGATTGGCCCACGGTCCAGTCAGTCAAATACAATGGATGACCACCTATAGGTTACAACATCGATGGCAAAGGCAACAATGGCCATCACTAACACTCATTCAAAACAATCCATTCCGATTGGTTTATGCACTGTCAGTCAACAGTTTTCTATTTTACTACTTTAGCTGGGACCATCATGTGATAGTCTTCAACCAGCAAGATAATCAGTCGTGAATGTTCTTGTCACCCACCATCTTTGGCTAGTTTTGTAGGTTTTCAATAAGACCAGGGTGAGGAAAGACCTAAGTAAGTTATGGAGAGCAAAGAAAGCCCTTATGCAAATTAGTTTAGAAATTAGACCATCTGATTGGTTGATGCAATACTCTTAGGGATGGCCATCGGCCATCGATGTTTATAAAACATCTATAGGTTATGGTCGATGTTCAATAGTTTTGACATCGATGGGGGAGAACCAGATGGTTTCACACCATCAATGTCAAGCTCAAACTACTAGTTTTGTTTTGCTATTTCCTGGGACACTGAGCATAGCTCCACCCACAACACCAGTGAAGCCCTGCCCCATATTCTGATTGGCCCACAGGCCAGTCCATCAAATACAATATATGACCACCGATATGTAACAACATCAATGGCAAGTCAACAGTTTTCTATTTTACTACTTTTGATGGGACCATCATACAACAGTCTTCAACCAACAAACCAATTGGTCAAGAACATTCTAGTTATCAACCATCTTTGGCTGGTTTTGTAGGTTTTCAATTAGACTATGATGAGGAAGGACCTAAATAAGTTATGGAGAGCAAATAAATTCCTTATGCAAATTAGTTTGGAAATTAGACCATGTGATTGGTTGATGCAATACTCATTAGGGATGACCATCGATGTTTATAAAACATCAATAGATTATGGTCGATGTTCATAGTTTTTACATCGATGGGGGAGAACCAGATGGTTTCCCACCATCAATGTCAAGCTAAAACGAAAAGATTTGTTGTGCTATCTCCTGGGACATGGAATATAGCTCCACCCCCTGAAACATGTGAAGCCCCGCCCCCGTGTTCTGATTGGCCCACGGTCCAGTCAGTCAAATACAATGGATGACCACCTATAGGTAACAACATCGATGGCAAAGGCAACAATGGCCATCACTAACACTCATTCAAAACAATCCATTCCGATTGGTTTATGCACTGTCAGTCAACAGTTTTTTATTTTACTACTTTAGCTGGGACCATCATGTGATAGTCTCCAACCAGCAAGACAATCAGTCGTTAATGTTCTTGTCACCCACCATCTTTGGCTAGTTTTGTAGGTTTTCAATAAGACTAGGGTGAGGAAAGACCTAAGTAAGTTATGGAGAGCAAAGAAAGCCCTTATGCAAATTAGTTTAGAAATTAGACCATCTGATTGGTTGATGCAATACTCTTAGGGATGGCCATCGGCCATCGATGTTTATAAAACAGCTATAGGTTATGGTCGATGTTCAATAGTTTTGACATCGATGGGGGAGAACCAGATGGTTTCACACCATCAATGTCAAGCTCAAACTACTAGTTTTGTTTTGCTATTTCCTGGGACACTGAGCATAGCTCCACCCACGACACCAGTGAAGCCCCGCCCCCATATTCTGATTGGCCCACAGGCTAGTCCATCAAATACAATGGATGGCCACCGATATGTAACAACATCAATGGCAAGTCAACAGTTTTCTATTTTAATACTTTTGATGGGACCATCATACAACAGTCTTCAACCAACAAACCAATTGGTCAAGAACATTCTTGTTATCAACCATCTTTGGCTGGTTTTGTAGGTTTTCAATTAGACTATGGTGAGGAACGACCTAAATAAGTTATGGAGAGCAAATAAATTCCTTATGCAAATTAGTTTGGAAATTAGACCATGTGATTGGTTGATGCAATTCTCATTAAGGATGACTATCGATGTTTATAAAACATCGATAGATTATGGTCGATGTTCATAGTTTTTACATCGATGGGGGAGAACCAGATGGTTTCCCACCATCAATGTCAAGCTAAAACGAAAAGATTTGTTGTGCTATCTCCTGGGACATGGAATATAGCTCCACCCCCTGAAACATGTGAAGCCCCGCTCCCGTGTTCTGATTGGCCCACGGTCCAGTCAGTCAAATACAATGGATGACCACCTATAGGTAACAACATCGATGGCAAAGGCAACAATGGCCATCACTAACACTCATTCAAAACAATCCATTCCGATTGGTTTATGCACTGTCAGTCAACAGTTTTCTATTTTACTACTTTAGCTGGGACCATCATGTGATAGTCTTCAACCAGCAAGATAATCAGTCGTGAATGTTCTTGTCACCCACCATCTTTGGCTAGTTTTGTAGGTTTTCAATAAGACCAGGGTGAGGAAAGACCTAAGTAAGTTATGGAGAGCAAAGAAAGCCCTTATGCAAATTAGTTTAGAAATTAGACCATCTGATTGGTTGATGCAATACTCTTAGGGATGGCCATCGGCCATCGATGTTTATAAAACATCTATAGGTTATGGTCGATGTTCAATAGTTTTGACATCGATGGGGGAGAACCAGATGGTTTCACACCATCAATGTCAAGCTCAAACTACTAGTTTTGTTTTGCTATTTCCTGGGACACTGAGCATAGCTCCACCCACAACACCAGTGAAGCCCTGCCCCATATTCTGATTGGCCCACAGGCCAGTCCATCAAATACAATATATGACCACCGATATGTAACAACATCAATGGCAAGTCAACAGTTTTCTATTTTACTACTTTTGATGGGACCATCATACAACAGTCTTCAACCAACAAACCAATTGGTCAAGAACATTCTAGTTATCAACCATCTTTGGCTGGTTTTGTAGGTTTTCAATTAGACTATGATGAGGAAGGACCTAAATAAGTTATGGAGAGCAAATAAATTCCTTATGCAAATTAGTTTGGAAATTAGACCATGTGATTGGTTGATGCAATACTCATTAGGGATGACCATCGATGTTTATAAAACATCAATAGATTATGGTCGATGTTCATAGTTTTTACATCGATGGGGGAGAACCAGATGGTTTCCCACCATCAATGTCAAGCTAAAACGAAAAGATTTGTTGTGCTATCTCCTGGGACATGGAATATAGCTCCACCCCCTGAAACATGTGAAGCCCCGCCCCCGTGTTCTGATTGGCCCACGGTCCAGTCAGTCAAATACAATGGATGACCACCTATAGGTAACAACATCGATGGCAAAGGCAACAATGGCCATCACTAACACTCATTCAAAACAATCCATTCCAATTGGTTTATGCACTGTCAGTCAACAGTTTTTTATTTTACTACTTTAGCTGGGACCATCATGTGATAGTCTCCAACCAGCAAGACAATCAGTCGTTAATGTTCTTGTCACCCACCATCTTTGGCTAGTTTTGTAGGTTTTCAATAAGACTAGGGTGAGGAAAGACCTAAGTAAGTTATGGAGAGCAAAGAAAGCCCTTATGCAAATTAGTTTAGAAATTAGACCATCTGATTGGTTGATGCAATACTCTTAGGGATGGCCATCGGCCATCGATGTTTATAAAACAGCTATAGGTTATGGTCGATGTTCAATAGTTTTGACATCGATGGGGGAGAACCAGATGGTTTCACACCATCAATGTCAAGCTCAAACTACTAGTTTTGTTTTGCTATTTCCTGGGACACTGAGCATAGCTCCACCCACGACACCAGTGAAGCCCCGCCCCCATATTCTGATTGGCCCACAGGCTAGTCCATCAAATACAATGGATGGCCACCGATATGTAACAACATCAATGGCAAGTCAACAGTTTTCTATTTTAATACTTTTGATGGGACCATCATACAACAGTCTTCAACCAACAAACCAATTGGTCAAGAACATTCTTGTTATCAACCATCTTTGGCTGGTTTTGTAGGTTTTCAATTAGACTATGGTGAGGAACGACCTAAATAAGTTATGGAGAGCAAATAAATTCCTTATGCAAATTAGTTTGGAAATTAGACCATGTGATTGGTTGATGCAATTCTCATTAAGGATGACTATCGATGTTTATAAAACATCGATAGATTATGGTCGATGTTCATAGTTTTTACATCGATGGGGGAGAACCAGATGGTTTCCCACCATCAATGTCAAGCTAAAACGAAAAGATTTGTTGTGCTATCTCCTGGGACATGGAATATAGCTCCACCCCCTGAAACATGTGAAGCCCCGCCCCCGTGTTCTGATTGGCCCACGGTCCAGTCAGTCAAATACAATGGATGACCACCTATAGGTAACAACATCGATGGCAAAGGCAACAATGGCCATCACTAACACTCATTCAAAACAATCCATTCCGATTGGTTTATGCACTGTCAGTCAACAGTTTTCTATTTTACTACTTTAGCTGGGACCATCATGTGATAGTCTTCAACCAGCAAGATAATCAGTCGTGAATGTTCTTGTCACCCACCATCTTTGGCTAGTTTTGTAGGTTTTCAATAAGACCAGGGTGAGGAAAGACCTAAGTAAGTTATGGAGAGCAAAGAAAGCCCTTATGCAAATTAGTTTAGAAATTACACCATCTGATTGGTTGATGCAATACTCTTAGGGATGGCCATCGGCCATCGATGTTTATAAAACATCTATAGGTTATGGTCGATGTTCAATAGTTTTGACATCGATGGGGGAGAACCAGATGGTTTCACACCATCAATGTCAAGCTCAAACTACTAGTTTTGTTTTGCTATTTCCTGGGACACTGAGCATAGCTCCACCCACGACACCAGTGAAGCCCTGCCCCATATTCTGATTGGCCCACAGGCCAGTCCATCAAATACAATAGATGACCACCGATATGTAACAACATCAATGGCAAGTCAACAGTTTTCTATTTTACTACTTTTGATGGGACCATCATACAACAGTCTTCAACCAACAAACCAATTGGTCAAGAACATTCTTGTTATCAACCATCTTTGGCTGGTTTTGTAGATTTTCAATTAGACTATGATGAGGAAGGACCTAAATAAGTTATGGAGAGCAAATAAATTCCGTATGCAAATTAGTTTGGAAATTAGACCATGTGATTGGTTGATGCAATACTCATTAGGGATGACCATCGATGTTTATAAAACATCTATAGGTTATGGTCGATGTTCATAGTTTTTACATCGATGGGGGAGAACCAGATGGTTTCCCACCATCAATGTCAAGCTAAAACGAAAAGATTTGTTGTGCTATCTCCTGGGACATGGAATATAGCTCCACCCCCTGAAACATGTGAAGCCCCGCCCCCGTGTTCTGATTGGCCCACGGTCCAGTCAGTCAAATACAATGGATGACCACCTATAGGTAACAACATCGATGGCAAAGGCAACAATGGCCATCACTAACACTTATTCAAAACAATCCATTCCGATTGGTTTATGCACTGTCAATCAACAGTTTTCTATTTTACTACTTTAGCTGGGACCATTATGTGATAGTCTTCAACCAGCAAGACAATCAGTCGTGAATGTTCTTGTCACCCACCATCTTTGGCTAGTTTTGTAGATTTTCAATAAGACTAGGGTGAGGAAAGACCTAAGTAAGTTATGGAGAGCAAATAAAGCCCTTATGCAAATTAGTTTAGAAATTAGACCATCTGATTGGTTGATGCAATACTCATTAGGGATGGCCATCGGCCATCGATGTTTATAAAACATCTATAGGTTATGGTCGATGTTCAATAGTTTTGACATCGATGGGGGAGAACCAGATGGTTTCACACCATCAATGTCAAGCTCAAACTACTAGTTTTGTTTTGCTATTTCCTGGGACACTGAGCATAGCTCCACCCACAACACCAGTGAAGCCCTGCCCCATATTCTGATTGGCCCACAGGCCAGTCCATCAAATACAATATATGACCACCGATATGTAACAACATCAATGGCAAGTCAACAGTTTTCTATTTTACTACTTTTGATGGGACCATCATACAACAGTCTTCAACCAACAAACCAATTGGTCAAGAACATTCTAGTTATCAACCATCTTTGGCTGGTTCTGTAGGTTTTCAATTAGACTATGGTGAGGAAGGACCTAAATAAGTTATGGAGAGCAAATAAATTCCTTATGCAAATTAGTTCGGAAATTAGACCATGTGATTGGTTGATGCAATACTCATTAGGGATGACCATCGATGTTTATAAAACATCGATAGATTATGGTCGATGTTCATAGTTTTTACATCGATGGGGGAGAACCAGATGGTTTCCCACCATCAATGTCAAGCTAAAACGAAAAGATTTGTTGTGCTATCTCCTGGGACATGGAATATAGCTCCACCCCCTGAAACATGTGAAGCCCCGCCCCCGTTTTCTGATTGGCCCACGGTCCAGTCAGTCAAATACAATGGATGACCACCTATAGGTAACAACATCGATGGCAAAGGCAACAATGGCCATCACTAACACTCATTCAAAACAATCCATTCCGATTGGTTTATGCACTGTCAGTCAACAGTTTTCTATTTTACTACTTTAGCTGGGACCATCATGTGATAGTCTTCAACCAGCAAGATAATCAGTCGTGAATGTTCTTGTCACCCACCATCTTTGGCTAGTTTTGTAGGTTTTCAATAAGACCAGGGTGAGGAAAGACCTAAGTAAGTTATGGAGAGCAAAGAAAGCCCTTATGCAAATTAGTTTAGAAATTAGACCATCTGATTGGTTGATGCAATACTCTTAGGGATGGCCATCGGCCATCGATGTTTATAAAACATCTATAGGTTATGGTCGATGTTCAATAGTTTTGACATCGATGGGGGAGAACCAGATGGTTTCACACCATCAATGTCAAGCTCAAACTACTAGTTTTGTTTTGCTATTTCCTGGGACACTGAGCATAGCTCCACCCACGACACCAGTGAAGCCCTGCCCCATATTCTGATTGGCCCACAGGCCAGTCCATCAAATACAATAGATGACCACCGATATGTAACAACATCAATGGCAAGTCAACAGTTTTCTATTTTACTACTTTTGATGGGACCATCATACAACAGTCTTCAACCAACAAACCAATTGGTCAAGAACATTCTAGTTATCAACCATCTTTGGCTGGTTTTGTAGGTTTTCAATTAGACTATGATGAGGAAGGACCTAAATAAGTTATGGAGAGCAAATAAATTCCTTATGCAAATTAGTTTGGAAATTAGACCATGTGATTGGTTGATGCAATACTCATTAGGGATGACCATCGATGTTTATAAAACATCAATAGATTATGGTCGATGTTCATAGTTTTTACATCGATGGGGGAGAACCAGATGGTTTCCCACCATCAATGTCAAGCTAAAACGAAAAGATTTGTTGTGCTATCTCCTGGGACATGGAATATAGCTCCACCCCCTGAAACATGTGAAGCCCCGCCCCCGTGTTCTGATTGGCCCACGGTCCAGTCAGTCAAATACAATGGATGACCACCTATAGGTAACAACATCGATGGCAAAGGCAACAATGGCCATCACTAACACTCATTCAAAACAATCCATTCCGATTGGTTTATGCACTGTCAGTCAACAGTTTTTTATTTTACTACTTTAGCTGGGACCATCATGTGATAGTCTCCAACCAGCAAGACAATCAGTCGTTAATGTTCTTGTCACCCACCATCTTTGGCTAGTTTTGTAGGTTTTCAATAAGACTAGGGTGAGGAAAGACCTAAGTAAGTTATGGAGAGCAAAGAAAGCCCTTATGCAAATTAGTTTAGAAATTAGACCATCTGATTGGTTGATGCAATACTCTTAGGGATGGCCATCGGCCATCGATGTTTATAAAACAGCTATAGGTTATGGTCGATGTTCAATAGTTTTGACATCGATGGGGGAGAACCAGATGGTTTCACACCATCAATGTCAAGCTCAAACTACTAGTTTTGTTTTGCTATTTCCTGGGACACTGAGCATAGCTCCACCCACGACACCAGTGAAGCCCCGCCCCCATATTCTGATTGGCCCACAGGCTAGTCCATCAAATACAATGGATGGCCACCGATATGTAACAACATCAATGGCAAGTCAACAGTTTTCTATTTTAATACTTTTGATGGGACCATCATACAACAGTCTTCAACCAACAAACCAATTGGTCAAGAACATTCTTGTTATCAACCATCTTTGGCTGGTTTTGTAGGTTTTCAATTAGACTATGGTGAGGAACGACCTAAATAAGTTATGGAGAGCAAATAAATTCCTTATGCAAATTAGTTTGGAAATTAGACCATGTGATTGGTTGATGCAATTCTCATTAAGGATGACTATCGATGTTTATAAAACATCGATAGATTATGGTCGATGTTCATAGTTTTTACATCGATGGGGGAGAACCAGATGGTTTCCCACCATCAATGTCAAGCTAAAACGAAAAGATTTGTTGTGCTATCTCCTGGGACATGGAATATAGCTCCACCCCCTGAAACATGTGAAGCCCCGCCCCCGTGTTCTGATTGGCCCACGGTCCAGTCAGTCAAATACAATGGATGACCACCTATAGGTAACAACATCGATGGCAAAGGCAACAATGGCCATCACTAACACTCATTCAAAACAATCCATTCCGATTGGTTTATGCACTGTCAGTCAACAGTTTTCTATTTTACTACTTTAGCTGGGACCATCATGTGATAGTCTTCAACCAGCAAGATAATCAGTCGTGAATGTTCTTGTCACCCACCATCTTTGGCTAGTTTTGTAGGTTTTCAATAAGACCAGGGTGAGGAAAGACCTAAGTAAGTTATGGAGAGCAAAGAAAGCCCTTATGCAAATTAGTTTAGAAATTACACCATCTGATTGGTTGATGCAATACTCTTAGGGATGGCCATCGGCCATCGATGTTTATAAAACATCTATAGGTTATGGTCGATGTTCAATAGTTTTGACATCGATGGGGGAGAACCAGATGGTTTCACACCATCAATGTCAAGCTCAAACTACTAGTTTTGTTTTGCTATTTCCTGGGACACTGAGCATAGCTCCACCCACGACACCAGTGAAGCCCTGCCCCATATTCTGATTGGCCCACAGGCCAGTCCATCAAATACAATAGATGACCACCGATATGTAACAACATCAATGGCAAGTCAACAGTTTTCTATTTTACTACTTTTGATGGGACCATCATACAACAGTCTTCAACCAACAAACCAATTGGTCAAGAACATTCTTGTTATCAACCATCTTTGGCTGGTTTTGTAGATTTTCAATTAGACTATGATGAGGAAGGACCTAAATAAGTTATGGAGAGCAAATAAATTCCGTATGCAAATTAGTTTGGAAATTAGACCATGTGATTGGTTGATGCAATACTCATTAGGGATGACCATCGATGTTTATAAAACATCTATAGGTTATGGTCGATGTTCATAGTTTTTACATCGATGGGGGAGAACCAGATGGTTTCCCACCATCAATGTCAAGCTAAAACGAAAAGATTTGTTGTGCTATCTCCTGGGACATGGAATATAGCTCCACCCCCTGAAACATGTGAAGCCCCGCCCCCGTGTTCTGATTGGCCCACGGTCCAGTCAGTCAAATACAATGGATGACCACCTATAGGTAACAACATCGATGGCAAAGGCAACAATGGCCATCACTAACACTTATTCAAAACAATCCATTCCGATTGGTTTATGCACTGTCAATCAACAGTTTTCTATTTTACTACTTTAGCTGGGACCATTATGTGATAGTCTTCAACCAGCAAGACAATCAGTCGTGAATGTTCTTGTCACCCACCATCTTTGGCTAGTTTTGTAGATTTTCAATAAGACTAGGGTGAGGAAAGACCTAAGTAAGTTATGGAGAGCAAATAAAGCCCTTATGCAAATTAGTTTAGAAATTAGACCATCTGATTGGTTGATGCAATACTCATTAGGGATGGCCATCGGCCATCGATGTTTATAAAACATCTATAGGTTATGGTCGATGTTCAATAGTTTTGACATCGATGGGGGAGAACCAGATGGTTTCACACCATCAATGTCAAGCTCAAACTACTAGTTTTGTTTTGCTATTTCCTGGGACACTGAGTATAGCTCCACCCACAACACCAGTGAAGCCCTGCCCCATATTCTGATTGGCCCACAGGCCAGTCCATCAAATACAATATATGACCACCGATATGTAACAACATCAATGGCAAGTCAACAGTTTTCTATTTTACTACTTTTGATGGGACCATCATACAACAGTCTTCAACCAACAAACCAATTGGTCAAGAACATTCTAGTTATCAACCATCTTTGGCTGGTTCTGTAGGTTTTCAATTAGACTATGGTGAGGAAGGACCTAAATAAGTTATGGAGAGCAAATAAATTCCTTATGCAAATTAGTTCGGAAATTAGACCATGTGATTGGTTGATGCAATACTCATTAGGGATGACCATCGATGTTTATAAAACATCGATATATTATGGTCGATGTTCATAGTTTTTACATCGATGGGGGAGAACCAGATGGTTTCCCACCATCAATGTCAAGCTAAAACGAAAAGATTTGTTGTGCTATCTCCTGGGACATGGAATATAGCTCCACCCCCTGAAACATGTGAAGCCCCGCCCCCGTGTTCTGATTGGCCCACGGTCCAGTCAGTCAAATACAATGGATGACCACCTATAGGTAACAACATCGATGGCAAAGGCAACAATGGCCATCACTAACACTCATTCAAAACAATCCATTCCGATTGGTTTATGCACTGTCAGTCAACAGTTTTCTATTTTACTACTTTAGCTGGGACCATCATGTGATAGTCTTCAACCAGCAAGATAATCAGTCGTGAATGTTCTTGTCACCCACCATCTTTGGCTAGTTTTGTAGGTTTTCAATAAGACCAGGGTGAGGAAAGACCTAAGTAAGTTATGGAGAGCAAAGAAAGCCCTTATGCAAATTAGTTTAGAAATTAGACCATCTGATTGGTTGATGCAATACTCTTAGGGATGGCCATCGGCCATCGATGTTTATAAAACATCTATAGGTTATGGTCGATGTTCAATAGTTTTGACATCGATGGGGGAGAACCAGATGGTTTCACACCATCAATGTCAAGCTCAAACTACTAGTTTTGTTTTGCTATTTCCTGGGACACTGAGCATAGCTCCACCCACGACACCAGTGAAGCCCTGCCCCATATTCTGATTGGCCCACAGGCCAGTCCATCAAATACAATAGATGACCACCGATATGTAACAACATCAATGGCAAGTCAACAGTTTTCTATTTTACTACTTTTGATGGGACCATCATACAACAGTCTTCAACCAACAAACCAATTGGTCAAGAACATTCTAGTTATCAACCATCTTTGGCTGGTTTTGTAGGTTTTCAATTAGACTATGATGAGGAAGGACCTAAATAAGTTATGGAGAGCAAATAAATTCCTTATGCAAATTAGTTTGGAAATTAGACCATGTGATTGGTTGATGCAATACTCATTAGGGATGACCATCGATGTTTATAAAACATCAATAGATTATGGTCGATGTTCATAGTTTTTACATCGATGGGGGAGAACCAGATGGTTTCCCACCATCAATGTCAAGCTAAAACGAAAAGATTTGTTGTGCTATCTCCTGGGACATGGAATATAGCTCCACCCCCTGAAACATGTGAAGCCCCGCCCCCGTGTTCTGATTGGCCCACGGTCCAGTCAGTCAAATACAATGGATGACCACCTATAGGTAACAACATCGATGGCAAAGGCAACAATGGCCATCACTAACACTCATTCAAAACAATCCATTCCGATTGGTTTATGCACTGTCAGTCAACAGTTTTTTATTTTACTACTTTAGCTGGGACCATCATGTGATAGTCTCCAACCAGCAAGACAATCAGTCGTTAATGTTCTTGTCACCCACCATCTTTGGCTAGTTTTGTAGGTTTTCAATAAGACTAGGGTGAGGAAAGACCTAAGTAAGTTATGGAGAGCAAAGAAAGCCCTTATGCAAATTAGTTTAGAAATTAGACCATCTGATTGGTTGATGCAATACTCTTAGGGATGGCCATCGGCCATCGATGTTTATAAAACAGCTATAGGTTATGGTCGATGTTCAATAGTTTTGACATCGATGGGGGAGAACCAGATGGTTTCACACCATCAATGTCAAGCTCAAACTACTAGTTTTGTTTTGCTATTTCCTGGGACACTGAGTATAGCTCCACCCACGACACCAGTGAAGCCCCGCCCCCATATTCTGATTGGCCCACAGGCTAGTCCATCAAATACAATGGATGGCCACCGATATGTAACAACATCAATGGCAAGTCAACAGTTTTCTATTTTAATACTTTTGATGGGACCATCATACAACAGTCTTCAACCAACAAACCAATTGGTCAAGAACATTCTTGTTATCAACCATCTTTGGCTGGTTTTGTAGGTTTTCAATTAGACTATGGTGAGGAACGACCTAAATAAGTTATGGAGAGCAAATAAATTCCTTATGCAAATTAGTTTGGAAATTAGACCATGTGATTGGTTGATGCAATTCTCATTAAGGATGACTATCGATGTTTATAAAACATCGATAGATTATGGTCGATGTTCATAGTTTTTACATCGATGGGGGAGAACCAGATGGTTTCCCACCATCAATGTCAAGCTAAAACGAAAAGATTTGTTGTGCTATCTCCTGGGACATGGAATATAGCTCCACCCCTTGAAACATGTGAAGCCCCGCCCCCGTGTTCTGATTGGCCCACGGTCCAGTCAGTCAAATACAATGGATGACCACCTATAGGTAACAACATCGATGGCAAAGGCAACAATGGCCATCACTAACACTCATTCAAAACAATCCATTCCGATTGGTTTATGCACTGTCAGTCAACAGTTTTCTATTTTACTACTTTAGCTGGGACCATCATGTGATAGTCTTCAACCAGCAAGATAATCAGTCGTGAATGTTCTTGTCACCCACCATCTTTGGCTAGTTTTGTAGGTTTTCAATAAGACCAGGGTGAGGAAAGACCTAAGTAAGTTATGGAGAGCAAAGAAAGCCCTTATGCAAATTAGTTTAGAAATTAGACCATCTGATTGGTTGATGCAATACTCTTAGGGATGGCCATCGGCCATCGATGTTTATAAAACATCTATAGGTTATGGTCGATGTTCAATAGTTTTGACATCGATGGGGGAGAACCAGATGGTTTCACACCATCAATGTCAAGCTCAAACTACTAGTTTTGTTTTGCTATTTCCTGGGACACTGAGCATAGCTCCACCCACGACACCAGTGAAGCCCTGCCCCATATTCTGATTGGCCCACAGGCCAGTCCATCAAATACAATAGATGACCACCGATATGTAACAACATCAATGGCAAGTCAACAGTTTTCTATTTTACTACTTTTGATGGGACCATCATACAACAGTCTTCAACCAACAAACCAATTGGTCAAGAACATTCTTGTTATCAACCATCTTTGGCTGGTTTTGTAGGTTTTCAATTAGACTATGATGAGGAAGGACCTAAATAAGTTATGGAGAGCAAATAAATTCCGTATGCAAATTAGTTTGGAAATTAGACCATGTGATTGGTTGATGCAATACTCATTAGGGATGACCATCGATGTTTATAAAACATCTATAGGTTATGGTCGATGTTCATAGTTTTTACATCGATGGGGGAGAACCAGATGGTTTCCCACCATCAATGTCAAGCTAAAACGAAAAGATTTGTTGTGCTATCTCCTGGGACATGGAATATAGCTCCACCCCCTGAAACATGTGAAGCCCCGCCCCCGTGTTCTGATTGGCCCACGGTCCAGTCAGTCAAATACAATGGATGACCACCTATAGGTAACAACATCGATGGCAAAGGCAACAATGGCCATCACTAACACTTATTCAAAACAATCCATTCCGATTGGTTTATGCACTGTCAATCAACAGTTTTCTATTTTACTACTTTAGCTGGGACCATTATGTGATAGTCTTCAACCAGCAAGACAATCAGTCGTGAATGTTCTTGTCACCCACCATCTTTGGCTAGTTTTGTAGATTTTCAATAAGACTAGGGTGAGGAAAGACCTAAGTAAGTTATGGAGAGCAAATAAAGCCCTTATGCAAATTAGTTTAGAAATTAGACCATCTGATTGGTTGATGCAATACTCATTAGGGATGGCCATCGGCCATCGATGTTTATAAAACATCTATAGGTTATGGTCGATGTTCAATAGTTTTGACATCGATGGGGGAGAACCAGATGGTTTCACACCATCAATGTCAAGCTCAAACTAAGAGTTTTGTTTTGCTATTTCCTGGGACACTGAGCATAGCTCCACCCACAACACCAGTGAAGCCCCGCCCCCATATTCTGATTGGCCCACAGGCCAGTCCATCAAATACAATGGATGACCACCGATATGTAACAACATCAATGGCAAGTCAACAGTTTTCTATTTTACTACTTTTGATGGGACCATCATACAACAGTCTTCAACCAACAAACCAATTGGTCAAGAACATTCTTGTTATCAACCATCTTTGGCTGGCTTTGTAGGTTTTCAATTAGACTATGGTGAGGAACGACCTAAATAAGTTATGGAGAGCAAATAAATTCCTTATGCAAATTAGTTTGGAAATTAGACCATGTGATTGGTTGATGCAATTCTCATTAGGGATGACTATCGATGTTTATAAAACATCGATAGATTATGGTCGATGTTCATAGTTTTTACATCGATGGGGGAGAACCAGATGGTTTCCCACCATCAATGTCAAGCTAAAACGAAAAGATTTGTTGTGCTATCTCCTGGGACATGGAATATAGCTCCACCCCCTGAAACATGTGAAGCCCCGCCCCCGTGTTCTGATTGGCCCACGGTCCAGTCAGTCAAATACAATGGATGACCACCTATAGGCAACAATGGCCATCACTAACACTCATTCAAAACAATCCATTCCGATTGGTTTATGCACTGTCAGTCAACAGTTTTCTATTTTACTACTTTAGCTGGGACCATCATGTGATAGTCTTCAACCAGCAAGATAATCAGTCGTGAATGTTCTTGTCACCCACCATCTTTGGCTAGTTTTGTAGGTTTTCAATAAGACCAGGGTGAGGAAAGACCTAAGTAAGTTATGGAGAGCAAAGAAAGCCCTTATGCAAATTAGTTTAGAAATTAGACCATCTGATTGGTTGATGCAATACTCTTAGGGATGGCCATCGGCCATCGATGTTTATAAAACATCTATAGGTTATGGTCGATGTTCAATAGTTTTGACATCGATGGGGGAGAACCAGATGGTTTCACACCATCAATGTCAAGCTCAAACTACTAGTTTTGTTATTTCCTGGGACACTGAGCATAGCTCCACCCACGACACCAGTGAAGCCCTGCCCCATATTCTGATTGGCCCACAGGCCAGTCCATCAAATACAATAGATGACCACCGATATGTAACAACATCAATGGCAAGTCAACAGTTTTCTATTTTACTACATTTGATGGGACCATCATACAACAGTCTTCAACCAACAAACCAATTGGTCAAGAACATTCTTGTTATCAACCATCTTTGGCTGGTTTTGTAGGTTTTCAATTAGACTATGATGAGGAAGGACCTAAATAAGTTATGGAGAGCAAATAAATTCCATATGCAAATTAGTTTGGAAATTAGACCATGTGATTGGTTGATGCAATACTCATTAGGGATGACCATCGATGTTTATAAAACATCTATAGGTTATGGTCGATGTTCATAGTTTTTACATCGATGGGGGAGAACCAGATGGTTTCCCACCATCAATGTCAAGCTAAAACGAAAAGATTTGTTGTGCTATCTCCTGGGACATGGAATATAGCTCCACCCCCTGAAACATGTGAAGCCCCGCCCCCGTGTTCTGATTGGCCCACGGTCCAGTCAGTCAAATACAATGGATGACCACCTATAGGTAACAACATCGATGGCAAAGGCAACAATGGCCATCACTAACACTTATTCAAAACAATCCATTCCGATTGGTTTATGCACTGTCAATCAACAGTTTTCTATTTTACTACTTTAGCTGGGACCATTATGTGATAGTCTTCAACCAGCAAGACAATCAGTCGTGAATGTTCTTGTCACCCACCATCTTTGGCTAGTTTTGTAGATTTTCAATAAGACTAGGGTGAGGAAAGACCTAAGTAAGTTATGGAGAGCAAATAAAGCCCTTATGCAAATTAGTTTAGAAATTAGACCATCTGATTGGTTGATGCAATACTCATTAGGGATGGCCATCGGCCATCGATGTTTATAAAACATCTATAGGTTATGGTCGATGTTCAATAGTTTTGACATCGATGGGGGAGAACCAGATGGTTTCACACCATCAATGTCAAGCTCAAACTACTAGTTTTGTTTTGCTATTTCCTGGGACACTGAGCATAGCTCCACCCACGACACCAGTGAAGCCCCGCCCCCATATTCTGATTGGCCCACAGGCTAGTCCATCAAATACAATGGATGGCCACCGATATGTAACAACATCAATGGCAAGTCAACAGTTTTCTATTTTAATACTTTTGATGGGACCATCATACAACAGTCTTCAACCAACAAACCAATTGGTCAAGAACATTCTTGTTATCAACCATCTTTGGCTGGTTTTTGTAGGTTTTCAATTAGACTATGGTGAGGAAGGACCTAAATAAGTTATGGAGAGCAAATAAATTCCTTATGCAAATTAGTTTGGAAATTAGACCATGTGATTGGTTGATGCAATACTCATTAGGGATGACCATCGATATTTATAAAACATCTATAGGTTATGGTCGATGTTCAATAGTTTTTACATCGATGGGGGAGAACCAGATGGTTTCCCACCATCAATGTCAAGCTAAAACGAAAAGATTTGTTGTGCTATCTCCGGGGACATGGAGTATAGCTCCACCCCCTGAAACATGTGAAGCCCCGCCCCCGTGTTCTGATTGGCCCACGGTCCAGTCAGTCAAATATAATGGATGACCACCTATAGGTAACAACATCGATGGCAAAGGCAACAACAGCCATCACTAACACTCATTCAAAACAATCCATTCCGATTGGTTTATGCACTGTCAGTCAACAGTTTTCTATTCTACTACTTTAGCTGGGACCATCATGTGATAGTCTTCAACCAGCAAGACAATCAGTCGTGAATGTTCTTGTCACCCACCATCTTTGGCTAGTTTTGTAGGTTTTCAATAAGACTAGGGTGAGGAAAGACCTAAGTAAGTTATGGAGAGCAAAGAAAGCCCTTATGCAAATTAGTTTAGAAATTAGACCATCTGATTGGTTGATGCAATACTTATTAGGGATGGCCATCGGCCATCGGCCATCGATGTTTATAAAACATCTATAGGTTATGGTCGATGTTCAATAGTTTTGACATCGATGGGGGAGAACCAGATGGTTTCACACCATCAATGTCAAGCTCAAACTACTAGTTTTGTTTTGCTATTTCCTGGGACACTGAGCATAGCTCCACCCACGACACCAGTGAAGCCCCGCCACCATATTCTGATTGGCCCACAGGCCAGTCCATCAAATACAATGGATGACCAGCGATATGTAACAACATCAATGGCAAGTCAACAGTTTTCTATTTTACTACTTTTGATGGGACCATCATACAACAGTCTTCAACCAACAAACCAATTGGTCAAGAACATTCTTGTTATCAACCATCTTTGGCTGGTTTTGTATGTTTTCAATTAGACTATGGTGAGGAAGGACCTGAATAAGTTATGGAGAGCAAATAAATTCCTTATGCAAATTAGTTTGGAAATTAGACCGTGTGATTGGTTGATGCAATTCTCATTAGGGATGACCATCGATGTTTATAAAACATCGATAGATTATGGTCGATGTTCATAGTTTTTACATTGATGGGGGAGAACCAGATGGTTTCCCACCATCAATGTCAAGCTAAAACGAAAATATTTGTTGTGCTATCTCCTGGGACATGGAATATAGCTCCACCCCCTGAAACATGTGAAGCCCCGCCCCCGTGTTCTGATTGGCCCACGGTCCAGTCAGTCAAATACAATGGATGACCACCTATAGGTAACAACATCGATGGCAAAGGCAACAATGGCCATCACTAACACTCATTCAAAACAATCCATTCCGATTGGTTTATGCACTGTCAGTCAACAGTTTTCTATTTTACTACTTTAGCTGGGACCATCATGTGATAGTCTTCAACCAGCAAGACAATCAGTCGTGAATGTTCTTGTCACCCACCATCTTTGGCTATTTTTGTAGGTTTTCAATAAGACTAGGGTGAGGAAAGACCTAAGTAAGTTATGGAGAGCAAAGAAAGCCCTTATGCAAATTAGTTTAGAAATTAGACCATCTGATTGGTTGATGCAATACTCATTAGGGATGGCCATCGGCCATCGATGTTTATAAAACATCTATAGGTTTTGTTCGATGTTCAATAGTTTTGACATCGATGGGGGAGAACCAGATGGTTTCACACCATCAATGTCAAGCTCAAACTACTAGTTTTGTTTTGCTATTTCCTGGGACACTGAGCATAGCTCCACCCACGACACCAGTGAAGCCCCGCCCCCATATTCTGATTGGCCCACAGGCCAGTCCATCAAATACAATGGATGACCACCGATATGTAACAACATCAATGGCAAGTCAACAGTTTTCTATTTTACTACTTTTGATGGGACCATCATACAACAGTCTTCAACCAACAAACCAATTGGTCAAGAACATTCTTGTTATCAACCATCTTTGGCTGGTTTTGTAGGTTTTCAATTAGACTATGGTGAGGAAGGACCTAAATAAGTTATGGAGAGCAAATAAATTCCTTATGCAAATTAGTTTGGAAATTAGACCATGTGATTGGTTGATGCAATACTCATTAGGTATGACCATCGATGTTTATAAAACATCGATAGATTATGGTCGATGTTCATAGTTTTTACATCGATGGGGGGAGAACCAGATGGTTTCCCACCATCAATGTCAAGCTAAAACGAAAAGATTTGTTGTGCTATCTCCTGGGACATGGAATATAGCTCCACCCCCTGAAACAGGTGAAGCCCCGCCCCCGTGTTCTGAATGGCCCACGGTCCAGTCAGTCAAATACAATGGATGACCACATATAGGTAACAACATCGATGGCAAAGGCAACAATGGCCATCACTAACACTCATTCAAAACAATCCATTCCGATTGGTTTATGCACTGTCAGTCAACAGTTTTCTATTTTACTACTTTAGCTGGGACCATCATGTGATAGTCTTCAACCAGCAAGACAATCAGTCGTGAAAGTTCTTGTCACCCACCATCTTTGGCTAGTTTTGTAGGTTTTCAATAAGACAAGGGTGAGGAAAGACCTAAGTAAGTTATGGAGAGCAAAGAAAGCCCTTATGCAAATTAGTTTAGAAATTAGACCATCTGATTGGTTGATGCAATACTCATTAGGGATGGCCATCGGCCATCGATGTTTATAAAACATCTATAGGTTTTGGTCGATGTTCAATAGTTTTGACATCGATGGGGGAGAACCAGATGGTTTCACACCATCAATGTCAAGCTCAAACTACTAGTTTTGTTTTGCTATTTCCTGGGACACTGAGCATAGCTCCACCCACGATGCCCCGCCCCCATATCCTGATTGGCTCACAGGCCAGTCCATCAAATACAATGGATGACCACCGATATGTAACAACATCAATGGCAAGTCAACAGTTTTCTATTTTACTACTTTTGATGGGACCATCATACAACAGTCTTCAACCAACAAACCAATTGGTCAAGAACATTCTTGTTATCAACCATCTTTGGCTGGTTTTGTAGGTTTTCAATTAGACTATGGTGAGGAAGGACCTAAATAAGTTATGGAGAGCAAATAAATTCCTTATGCAAATTAGTTTGGAAATTAGACCATGTGATTGGTTGATGCAATTCTCATTAGGGATGACTATCGATGTTTATAAAACATCGATAGATTATGGTCGATGTTCATAGTTTTTACATCGATGGGGGAGAACCAGATGGTTTCCCACCATCAATGTCAAGCTAAAACGAAAAGATTTGTTGTGCTATCTCCTGGGACATGGAATATAGCCCCGCCCCCGTGTTCTGATTGGCCCACGGTCCAGTCAGTCAAATACAATGGATGACCACCTATAGGTAACAACATCGATGGCAAAGGCAACAATGGCCATCACTAACACTCATTCAAAACAATCCATTCCGATTGGTTTATGCACTGTCAGTCAACAGTTTTCTATTTTACTACTTTAGCTGGGACCATCATGTGATAGTCTTCAACCAGCAAGACAATCAGTCGTGAATGTTCTTGTCACCCACCATCTTTGGCTAGTTTTGTAGGTTTTTAATAAGACTAGGGTGAGGAAAGACCTAAGTAAGTTATGGAGAGCAAAGAAAGCCTTTATGCAAATTAGTTTAGAAATTAGACCATCTGATTGGTTGATGCAATACTCATTAGGGATGGCCATCGGCCATCGATGTTTATAAAACATCTATAGGTTATGGTCGATGTTCAATAGTTTTGACATCGATGGGGGAGAACCAGATGGTTTCACACCATCAATGTCAAGCTCAAACTACTAGTTTTGTTTTGCTATTTCCTGGGACACTGAGCATAGCTCCACCCACGACACCAGTGAAGCCCCACCCCCATATTCTGATTGGCCCACAGGCCAGTCCATCAAATACAATGTATGACCACCGATATGTAACAACATCAATGGCAAGTCAACAGTTTTCTATTTTACTACTTTTGATGGGACCATCATACAACAGTCTTCAACCAACAAACCAATTGGTCAAGAACATTCTTGTTATCAACCATCTTTGGCTGGTTTTGTAGGTTTTCAATTAGACTATGGTGAGGAAGGACCTAAATAAGTTATGGAGAGCAAATAAATTCCTTATGCAAATTAGTTTGGAAATTAGACCATGTGATTGGTTGATGCAATACTCATTAGGGATGGCCATCGGCCATCGATGTTTATAAAACATCTATAGGTTATGGTCGATGTTCAATAGTTTGGTACTCTTTACCTAGAAGGGCGCCCACGATGTTCATCGCGATTGTCGGGTGTAAAATTGAGGCATCGCGGGTACTATTTACGGCCCAAGATCACCGCGATGACCGCGATGCCTCAACTTTCTAATCGGCAGCATGTAAAATCGCGGTGATTGAGGCATCGCGGGTGTTATTTTGGTGGACAAGATGCCCGCGATCACCGCGATGGCAGTGATTCCTCAACTTTTTCGTCGGCCCCATTGTAACATCGCGGTGATTGAGGCATTGCGGGTGTTATTTTGTGCACAAGATGCCCGCGATGACCGCGATTTCGCGATTTCCAGCCACACTCACATCTGTAATGGGTTCAAATGACCCTTTAATGACCCTAATTCTGCATGGTAACATCTGTAATAGGTGGAATGGCCCTTAGTCTGCCTAGCTACATCTGCCCTAGGTCCGTCTGCCTAGTTACTCATGTTGACACCATCCTCCTGTCTGAGGCCAACCCCCTGTGTCTGCATAGTGACAGATGTTTATAGGACAATAACAACAAAGGGTACATCCCACTGCCTCAGACCGCCCCCCTGTGACAGTTTAAAAGACCTTGATTTTGTGGGGAAATTTGTTGGTTGAGAGGAGCTGTGGTTTGAGAGAGAGATTTGCGTTTTGATTGATTATTACTGATTCCTGAGAGCCTGCTGCTGATTCCAGTGTTGCTGCTGCTGTTCATTCTGCTGCTGAGTTACCGTGATTACAGAGACTGTGCTGCTGTTTCTATTGGTGACTGAGGCCCTGCTGCTAATTCGGCCTTCTGCTGTTTCTGCTGTTCCTGTCATATCCATGGCATCTGGATCTGGAGTGAACATGTACTCCCTGCCTCAGACGGAGGCGGAGGCTATCCGATTCCTCCAGGAGCATCACCTGTTGCCCAAGGAAGCTACCTGCGGCAATGGCAATGGGCATGCCATGAAGCTCAGCGAGAAGGAGGTGATGTGGCGCTGCCACATGAGAGCCTGCCGCCAGAAGATCAGTCTCCGCGCTGGCCTCTTCATTCCTGGGTGCCGGATGTCGTTTGTGAACATCATCAGGTTCATCTTCAACTGGTCCGAGGAGTTGACTTCCGGCGACTACTGTGAGCGGCACCTTGGCATCTCCCCCAAGACAACGGTACTGTACAATAAGTACATGAGGGAGGCGTGCCTCATGGACTTGATGGCTCAGCCCCAGCGCCGCATTGGAGGGCCCGACAAAATAGTCGAGGTCGACGAGACTCTGTTTGTCCGCCGCAAGTCCCATGTCGGCCGTGTGCTACCCCAGCAGTGGGTGTTTGGGGGCATCTGCCGGGAAACTGGGCAGTGCTTTGCCACAAAAGTTGCCACCCGGGACGCCCCCACTTTATTGGCTGCCATTGTGGAGCATGTGGAGCCGGGCTCCACCATATACAGCGATTGCTGGAGGGCCTATAATACAGAACAGCTGGAGGCGGCAGGCTTCCAGCACGCTCAAGTTAATCATAGGTTTAACTTTGTGGACCCCACAACAGGGGTGCACACCCAGAACATTGAGCGCATGTGGGGGGCGGCGAAATGGCGCAATAAACGCCACCGGGGTACTGCCAGACATTTGCTGGAAGGCTATCTACAAGAATTTATGTGGAGAAAGAGCATAGGTATGAACCAAACTTTTGAGCGTATTTTACACGCCTTAACATTGTTAGAGAAAGATGACTGAAAAACTATGGACTTTAAACTTGTAAAGCTGTTTTTTTTATGCTACTGTTTGTTTGCATTTCAATGTTATCTATTTTTTATTCAAGTAAATTACTGCCTTTTATTCAAACTTGTCTTTACTGAGTCAGTTGAGTGATTTTGCATGTATGAGTGAATTTGCACACACACCTGAATTAGGCCCATTTCCTGCTCTCACCCCCAAAAAAGTAGTTAGATTCCCTGGCATCTTAAGCAGTGTTCACCCATAATGTTGCACCCCTTAGCCATATTTTGTCCCTGTAATTAATCATGTATCACCCCCTTAGCCGTATTGGGTCCCTGTAATAGTTCATGAATCACCCCTAGCTGTATTGGGTCCCTGTAATTTTTTGCTAAATGTACATTTGGCTCAAATCATTTGCTGACACCTCTCACACTGCTTATGTGTGACAGAGGATCACAGCAATCTCATTTTAGTATATCACCCCTTGCTTTATAATGCACCTGTAATTATTGTCCTGCAATTATTGCCCCCCTCGAAATTACACCTGCTGTCACCTCTCACACTGTTTCTGTGTGACAGAGGTTCACAGAAATGTGATTCCATCATCATTTTAGGCCAGTTAACATTGAAATCGCGGTCATCGCGGGCATCTCGGGCATTGAGCTGTGTAATGTACACCACAATGCCTGGGATGTCCGCGATGACTGCGATTTCATGCACTTTTAGCACTAGTAAAGTAACATTGAAATCGCGGGCATCGCGGGTATTGAGCTGTGCATTGTACACCTCAATGCACGCGATGACCGCGATTTCATCCAGTAATGTCACTCAAACTGAAAAAATGCATGTAGGGAAGGCAGGAAGTGTCCCAGCATGCATTTCACTCACTACAGAGCGCGCATTAGCTTCCACACCCTGCCCCTGAGCGCCTGTGGCGTTTTTGGATAAATTTTGGGGGGGGAGAGGGGGACAGGGGGGGAGAGGGAGGGGGGGGAGGGGGGGGGGAGATGGGGAGAGGGGGGGGGGAGAGGTAAACGCGTCCCCTCGCGGGCTTCACAGGTGTCCGCTTTTCGCCACGGACACCTGTGAAGCCTGCGAGGGGACGCATATAACTGTGAAGGTATCCGCGTCCCCTCGCGGGGCTCGCTGCGCTCGCCACGCTTCGGGCTCGGTGGCTCGCTGCGCTCGCCACACTATTCTATTCTCAACTCCACGCCGACGTGGATAGTAGGGCATGAAAAGGTCGGAGGACGCGTACCGCCGCCCCTCGCGGGGCTCGCTGCGCTCGCCACGCTTCGGGTGCGCGTGGATAGTGGGGGTGGTACCCTGGGAAAAAAAGGCATTTGGGTTACATTTACAAATTAATTAGAAGAACAATTTAAGCACGACTTACCTTATTCTGGAGATAATGGTGTATAGTTTTTTTTATTGCATGATGGTCCCAGCAAAAGTTGTAAAATAGAAAACTGTTGACTGACAGTACATAAACCAATCAGAGTGGCTTATTTTGAATGACAATTGCATCAACCAATCAGATGATCTCAATTCTAAACTAATTTGCATAAGCGCTTTATTTGCTCTCCATAACTTACTGAGGTCTTTCCTAACCCTAGTTTAATTGAACACCTGCA
This sequence comes from Crinia signifera, assembly GCF_055691185.1. Lineage (NCBI taxonomy): Eukaryota > Metazoa > Chordata > Amphibia > Anura > Myobatrachidae > Crinia > Crinia signifera. The sequence goes on along the minus strand of NC_139218.1, from coordinate 165,090,711 downwards.
GAACCAGCCACAGATAGTTGATAACAAGAGCATTATTGACAAATTGTCTTGCTGGTTGAAGACTATTGCATGATGGTCCCAGCAAAAGTTGTAAAATCGAAAACTGTTGACTGACAGTACATAAACCAATCAGAATGGCTTATTTTGAATGACAATTGCATCAACCAATCAGATGGTCTCAATTCTAAACTAATTTGCATAAGGGCTTTATTTACTCTCCATAACTTACTGAGGTCCTTCCTAACCCTAGTTTAATTGAACGCCTTCAGAACCAGCCACAGATAGTGGATAACAAGAGCATTCTTGACCAATTGTCTTGCTGGTTGAAGACTATTGCATGATGGTCCCAGCAAAAGTTGTAAAATAGAAAACTGTTGACTGACAGTACATAAACCAATCAGAATGGCTTATTTTGAATGACAATTGCATCAACCAATCAGGTGATCTCAATTCTAAACTAATTTGCATAAGGGCTTTTTTTACTCTCCATAACTTACTGAGGTCCTTCCTGCCCATAGTTTAATTGAACACCTGCAGAACAAGCTACAGATAGTTGATAACAAGAGCATTCTTGACCAAATGTCTTGCTGGTTGAAGACTATGGCATGATGGTCCCAGCAAAAGTTGTAAAATAGAAAACTGTTGACTGACAGTACATAAACCAATCAGAGTGGCTTATTTTGAATGACAATTGCATCAACCAATCAGATGATCTCAATTCTAAACTAATTTGCATAAGCGCTTTATTTGCTCTTCATAACTTACTGAGGTCTTTCCTAACCCTAGTTTAATTGAACACCTGCAGAACCAGCCACAGATAGTTGATAACAAGAGCATTCTTGACCAATTGTCTTGCTGGTTGAAGACTATTGCATGATGGTCCCAGCAAAAGTTGTAAAATAGAAAACTGTTGACTGACAGTACATAAACCAATCAGAATGGCTTATTTTGAATGACAATTGCATCAACCAAACAGATGGTCTCAATTCTAAACTAATTTGCATAAGGGCTTTATTTACTCTCCATAACTTACTGAGGTCCTTCCTAACCCTAGTTTAATTGAACACCTTCAGAACCAGCCACAGATAGTGGATAACAAGAGCATTCTTGACCAATTGTCTTGCTGGTTGAAGACTATTGCATGATGGTTCCAGCAAAAGTTGTAAAATAGAAAACTGTTGACTGACAGTACATAAACCAATCAGAATGGCTTATTTTGAATGACAATTGCATCAACCAATCAGGTGATCTCAATTCTAAACTAATTTGCATAATGGCTTTATTTGCTCTCCATAACTTACTGAGGTCCATCCTAACCCTAGTTTAATTGAACACCTGCAGAACCAGCCACAGATAGTTGATAACAAGAGCATTCTTGACCAATTGTCTTGCTGGTTGAAGACTATTGAATGATGGTCCCAGCAAAAGTTGTAAAATAGAAAACTGTTGACTGACAGTACATAAACCAATCAGAGTGGCTTATTTTGAATGACAATTGCATTAACCAATCAGATGATCTCAATTCTAAACTAATTTGCATAAGGGCTTTATTTACTCTCCATAACTTACTGAGGTCCTTCCTAACCCTAGTTTAATTGAACACCTGCAGAACCAGCCACAGATAGTTGATAACAAGAGCATTCTTGACCAATTGTCTTGCTGGTTTAAGACTATTGCATGATGGTCCCAGCAAAAGTTGTAAAATAGAAAACTGTTGACTGACAGTACATAAACCAATCAGAATGGCTTATTTTGAATGACAATTGCATCAACCAATCAGATGGTCTCAATTCTAAACTAATTTGCATATGGGCTTTATTTACTCTCCATAACTTACTGAGGTCCTTCCTAACCCTAGTTTAATTGAACACCTTCAGAACCAGCCACAGGTAGTGGATAACAAGAGCATTCTTGACCAATTGTCTTGCTGGTTGAAGACTATTGCATGATGGTCCCAGCAAAAGTTGTAAAATAGAAAACTGTTGACTGACATTACATGAACCAATCAGAATGGCTTATTTTGAATGACAATTGTATCAACCAATCAGATGGTCTCAATTCTTAACTAATTTGCATAAGGGCTTTATTTACTCTCCATAACTTACTGAGGTCCTTCCTAACCCTAGTTTAATTGAACACCTGCAGAACCAGCCACAGATAGTTGATAACAAGAGCATTCTTGACCAATTGTCTTGCTGGTTGAAGACTATTGCATGATGGTCCCAGCAAAAGTTGTAAAATAGAAAACTGTTGACTGACAGTACATAAACCAATCAGAATGGCTTATTTTGAATGACAATTGCATCAACCAATCAGATGATCTCAATTCTAAACTAATTTGCATAATGGATTTATTTGCTCTCCATAACTTACTGAGGTCCTTCCTAACCCTAGTTTAATTGAACACCAGCAGAACCAGACACAGATAGTTGATAAAAAGAGCATTCTTGACCAATTGTCTTGCTGGTTGAAGACTATTGCATGATGGTCCCAGCAAAAGTTGTAAAATAGAAAACTGTTGACTGACAGTACATAAATCAATCAGAATGGCTTATTTTGAATGACAATTGTATCAACCAATCAGATGGCCTCAATTCTAAACTAATTTGCATAAGGGCTTTTTTTACTCTCCATAACTTACTGAGGTCCTTCCTGCCAATAGTTTAATTGAACACCTGCAGAACAAGCCACAGATAGTTGATAACAAGAGCATTCTTGACCAATTGTCTTGCTGGTTGAAAACTATTGCATGATGGTCCCAGCAAAAGTTGTAAAATAGAAAACTGTTGACTGACAGTACATAAACCAATCAGAGTGGCTTATTTTGAATGACAATTGCATCAACCAATCAGATGATCTCAATTCTAAACTAATTTGCATAAGCGCTTTATTTGCTCTCCATAACTTACTGAGGTCCTTCCTAACCCTAGTTTAATTGAACACCTGCAGAACCAGCCACAGATAGTTGATAACAAGAGCATTCTTGACCAATTGTCTTGCTGGTTTAAGACTATTGCATGATGGTCCCAGCAAAAGTTGTAAAATAGAAAACTGTTGACCGACAGTACATAAACCAATCAGAGTGGCTTATTTTGAATGACAATTGCATTAACCAATCAGATGATCTCAATTCTAAACTAATTTGCATAAGGGCTTTATTTACTCTCCATAACTTACTGAGGTCCTTCCTAACCCTAGTTTAATTGAACACCTGCAGAACCAGCCACAGGTGGTTGATAAAAAGAGCATTCTTGACCTATTGTCTTGCTGGTTGAAGACTATCACATGATGGTCCCAGCTAAAGTAGTAAAATAGAAAACTGTTGACTGACAGTGCATAAACCAATTGGAATGGATTGTTTTGAATGAGTGTTAGTGATGGCCATTGTTACCTTTGCCATCGATGTTGTTACCTATAGGTGGTCATCCATTGTATTTGACTGACTGGACCGTGGGCCAATCAGAACACGGGGGCGGGGCTTCACATGTTTCAGGGGGTGGAGCTATATTCCATGTCCCAGGAGATAGCACAACAAATCTTTTCGTTTTAGCTTGACATTGATGGTGGGAAACCATCTGGTTCTCCCCCATCGATGTAAAAACTATGAACATCGACCATAATCTATCGATGTTTTATAAACATCGATGGTCATCCCTAATGAGAATTGCATCAACCAATCACATGGTCTAATTTCCAAACTAATTTGCATAAGGAATTTATTTGCTCTCCATAACTTATTTCGGTCCTTCCTCACCATAGTCTAATTGAAAACCTACAAAACCAGCCAAAGATAGTTGATAACAAAAATGTTCTTGACCAATTGGTTTGTTGGTTGAAGACTGTTGTATGATGTATCGCTTCTCGGCCTTTTGGCTAAGATCAAGTGTAGTATCTGTTCTTATCAGTTGGGTATGGACTGGCCTCTGGCAGAGAATAGAGAAAGGTGAGACTGAGTAGCTGCTCTGATGGGCGGAGGGTGTGGGACCCCTCTGTTTTTTCCCGGGAGTAGTGAAAAGTCTCACTGAGTATCTTCACCTCTGCCTTTGGTAGGAGGTGTTGTTTCCGTAAATCCACTGGTAAGAGGGGGGGAGAAACACTGGGCCTAGTAGTTTGACTCTCTTGACGGGGTTTGTAGCCCCCGAAGGATGAGTCAGCGAAAGGCTCAGTCTAGTATCCAATCCCAGGGAGCGGAGAAAGGTTGGGACTGAGTAGATGGCTCCTGTTCCAGAGGTTCGTAGCCTCTGATGGGGAGACCGCGAAAGGCCCAGCTTAGTACCTTAACCCTGGGAGCGGAGAAAAGCTTGGTCGGACGCTGAAGGGTCGGCTGCCTGGAGTCCGAGGCTGCACTGTGCCCCCGGGGAAACTCGGGGGTGCCGGACATGCACGGGTGATCCCAAGTCACCTTGCACGAATGGCACTTGCACTGCGCACTTCCCTTTAGGTTAGCGCTTCACGTCCTTACCCTGTCCTTTTGGATGGGGTAGGACAATTTTTCACACCCCCCCCCGGCCTTCTGGCTAGGGCCTTATTCTTTTCTTTTTATGATTTGCACGTTTTGCACTTCACGTTTTTCGTTAGTTTGTCACGTTTTTTCATTTGGGTAGTGCGGCTGTCCCTAACGGGCCTTCCGTTCCCCAAACGTGACTGGGACTCTTCACCTTCTGGGGAGAGTCCCGGTTCCCTCGAGGGCAACCCCGAGCCGCAAGGCGGAGGGAAGCCTAAGTCGGGTCTCTCCAAAGCACGGGCTGCGGAGGACCCACCGTCCGAAACCCTTCCGGGGGTGGAGGAAAAGCGGGTCTCTCTAAGCTTCGGCGAAGAGGACCCACCGATCCCTTTTTTCCCTTCCTTGGCCTTATGGTTGAGGGGGGTTAGGGGAACCATGGGGCCTTTCTCCTTTGGGAGAGGGCCACACGTTCGTACGGCTGCCCCCTGTGCACACGTTTAGTCACGTCACTGGTGGTGGTGGGAGCACACCTCGGGCTCCCTGAGTTTCTTCAAACTGTTGTATGATGGTCCCATCAAAAGTATTAAAATAGAAAACTGTTGACTTGCCATTGATGTTGTTACATATCGGTGGCCATCCATTGTATTTGATGGACTGGCCTGTGGGCCAATCAGAATATGGGGGCGGGGCTTCACTGGTGTCGTGGGTGGAGCTATGCTCAGTGTCCCAGGAAATAGCAAAACAAAACTAGTAGTTTGAGCTTGACATTGATGGTGTGAAACCATCTGGTTCTCCCCCATCGATGTCAGAACTATTGAACATCGACCATAACCTATAGATGTTTTATAAACATCGATGGCCGATGGCCATCCCTAATGAGTATTGCATCAACCAATCAGATGGTCTAATTTCTAAACTAATTTGCATAAGGGCTTTCTTTGCTCTCCATAACTTACTTAGGTCTTTCCTCACCCTAGTCTTATTGAAAACCTACAAAACTAGCCAAAGATGGTGGGTGACAAGAACATTCACGACTGATTGTCTTGCTGGTTGAAGACTATCACATGATGGTCCCAGCTAAAGTAGTAAAATAGGAAACTGTTGACTGACAGTGCATAAACCAATCGGAATGGATTGTTTTGAATGAGTGTTAGTGATGGCCATTGTTGCCTTTGCCATCGATGTTACCTATAGGCGGTCATCCATTGTATTTGACTGACTGGACCGTGGGCCAATCAGAACACGGGGGCGGGGCTTCACATGTTTCAGGGGGTGGAGCTATATTCCATGTCCCAGGAGATAGCACAACAAATCTTTTCGTTTTAGCTTGACATTGATGGTGGGAAACCATCTGGTTCTCCCCAATCGATGTAAAAACTATGAACATCGACCATAATCTATCGATGTTTTATAAACATCGATTGTCATCCCTAATGAGTATTGCATCAACCAATCACATGGTCTAATTTCCAAACTAATTTGCATAAGGAATTTATTTGCTCTCCATAACTTATTTAGGTCCTTCCTCACCATAGTCTAATTGAAAACCTACAAAACCAGCCAAAGATGGTTGATAACAAGAATGTTCTTGACCAATTGGTTTGTTGGTTGAAGACTGTTGTATGATGGTCCCATCAAAAGTAGTAAAATAGAAAACTGTTGACTTGCCATTGATGTTGTTACATATCGGTGGTCATCCATTGTATTTGATGGACTGGCCTGTGGGCCAATCAGAATATGGGGGTGGGGCTTCACTGGTGTCGTGGGTGGAGCTATGCTCAGTGTCCCAGGAAATAGCAAAACAAAACTAGTAGTTTGAGCTTGACATTGATGGTGTGAAACCATCTGGTTCTCCCCCATCGATGTCAAAACTAATGAACATCGACCAAAACCTATAGATTTTTTATAAACATCAATGGCCGATGGCCATCCCTAATGAGTATTGCATCAACCAATCAGATGGTCTAATTTCTAAACTAATTTGCATAAGGGCTTTATTTGCTCTCCATAACTTACTTAGGTCTTTCCTCACCCTAGTCTTATTGAAAACCTACAAAACTAGCCAAAGATGGTGGGTGACAAGAACATTCACGACTGATTGTCTTGCTGGTTAAAGACTATCACATGATGGTCCCAGCTAAAGTAGTAAAATAGAAAACTGTTGACTGACAGTGCATAAACCAATCGGAATGGATTGTTTTGAATGAGTGTTAGTGATGGCCATTGTTGCCTTTGCCATCGATGTTGTTATGTATAGGCGGTCATCCATTGTATTTGACTGACTGGACCGTGGGCCAATCAGAACACGGGGGCGGGGCTATATTCCATGTCCCAGGAGATAGCACAACAAATCTTTTCGTTTTAGCTTGACATTGATGGTGGGAATCCATCTGGTTCTCCCCAATCGATGTAAAAACTATGAACATCGACCATAATCTATCGATGTTTTATAAACATCGATTGTCATCCCTAATGAGTATTGCATCAACCAATCACATGGTCTAATTTCTAAACTAATTTGCATAAGGGCTTTCTTTGCTCTCCATAACTTACTTAGGTCCTTCCTCACCCTAGTCTAATTGAAAACCTACAAAACCAGCCAAAGATGGTGGGTGACAAGAACATTCATGACTGATTGTCTTGCTGGTTGAAGACTGTCACATGATGGTCCCAGCTAAAGTAGTAAAATAGAAAACTGTTGACTGACAGTGCATAAACCAATCGGAATGGATTGTTTTGAATGAGTGTTAGTGATGGCCATTGTTGCCTTTGCCATCGATGTTGTTACCTATAGGTGGTCATCCATTGTATTTGACTGACTGGACCGTGGGCCAATCAGAACACGGGGGCGGGGCTTCACATGTTTCAGGGGGTGGAGCTATATTCCATGTCCCAGGATATAGCACAACAAATCTTTTCGTTTTAGCTTGACATTGATGGTGGGAAACCATCTGGTTCTCCCCCATCGATGTAAAAACTATGAACATCGACCATAATCTATCGATGTTTTATAAACATCGATGGTCATCCCTAATGAGAATTGCATCAACCAATCACATGGTCTAATTTCCAAACTAATTTGCATAAGGAATTTATTTGCTCTCCATAACTTATTTAGGTCCTTCCTCACCATAGTCTAATTGAAAACCTACAAAACCAGCCAAAGATGGTTGATAACAAGAAAGTTCTTGACCAATTGGTTTGTTGGTTGAAGACTGTTGTATGATGGTCCCATCAAAAGTAGTAAAATAGAAAACTGTTGACTTGCCATTGATGTTGTTACATATCGGTGGTCATCCATTGTATTTGATGGACTGGCCTGTGGGCCAATCAGAATATGGGGGTGGGGCTTCACTGGTGTCGTGGGTGGAGCTATGCTCAGTGTCCCAGGAAATAGCAAAACAAAACTAGTAGTTTGAGCTTGACATTGATGGTGTGAAACCATCTGGTTCTCCCCCATCGATGTCAAAACTATTGAACATCGACCATAACCTATAGATGTTTTATAAACATCAATGGCCGATGGCCATCCCTAATGAGTATTGCATCAACCAATCAGATGGTCTAATTTCTAAACTAATTTGCATAAGGGCTTTATTTGCTCTCCATAACTTACTTAGGTCTTTCCTCACCCTAGTCTTATTGAAAACCTACAAAACTAGCCAAAGATGGTGGGTGACAAGAACATTCACGACTGATTGTCTTGCTGGTTGAAGACTATCACATGATGGTCCCAGCTAAAGTAGTAAAATAGAAAACTGTTGACTGACAGTGCATAAACTAATCGGAATGGATTGTTTTGAATGAGTGTTAGTGATGGCCATTGTTGCCTTTGCCATCGATGTTGTTACCTATAGGTGGTCATCCATTGTATTTGACTGACTGGACCATGGGCCAATCAGAACACGGGGGCAGGGCTATATTCCATGTCCCAGGAGATAGCACAACAAATCTTTTCGTTTTAGCTTGACATTGATGGTGGGAAACCATCTGGTTCTCCCCCATCGATGTAAAAACTATGAACATCGACCATAATCTATCGATGTTTTATAAACATCGATAGTCATCCCAAATGAGAATTGCATCAACCAATCACATGGTCTAATTTCCAAACTAATTTGCATAAGGAATTTATTTGCTCTCCATAACTTATTTAGGTCCTTCCTCACCATAGTCTAATTGAAAACCTACAAAACCAGCCAAAGATGGTTGATAACAAGAATGTTCTTGACCAATTGGTTTGTTGGTTGAAGACTGTTGTATGATGGTCCCATCAAAAGTAGTAAAATAGAAAACTGTTGACTTGCCATTGATGTTGTTACATATCGGTGGTCATCCATTGTATTTGATGGACTGGCCTGTGGGCCAATCAGGATATGGGGGCGGGGCGTCGTGGGTGGAGCTATGCTCAGTGTCCCAGGAAATAGCAAAACAAAACTAGTAGTTTGAGCTTGACATTGATGGTGTGAAACCATCTGGTTCTCCCCCATCGATGTCAAAACTATTGAACATCGACCAAAACCTATAGATGTTTTATAAACATCGATGGCCGATGGCCATCCCTAATGAGTATTGCATCAACCAATCAGATGGTCTAATTTCTAAACTAATTTGCATAAGGGCTTTCTTTGCTCTCCATAACTTACTTAGGTCTTTCCTCACCCTTGTCTTATTGAAAACTTACAAAACTAGCCAAAGATGGTGGGTGACAAGAACTTTCACGACTGATTGTCTTGCTGGTTGAAGACTATCACATGATGGTCCCAGTTAAAGTAATAAAATAGAAAACTGTTGACTGACAGTGCATAAACCAATCGGAATGGATTGTTTTGAATGAGTGTTAGTGATGGCCATTGTTGCCTTTGCCATCGATGTTGTTACCTATATGTGGTCATCCATTGTATTTGACTGACTGGACCGTGGGCCAATCAGAACACGGGGGCGGGGCTTCACCTGTTTCAGGGGGTGGAGCTATATTCCATGTCCCAGGAGATAGCACAACAAATCTTTTCGTTTTAGCTTGACATTGATGGTGGGAAACCATCTGGTTCTCCCCCATCGATGTAAAAACTATGAACATCGACCATAATCTATCGATGTTTTATAAACATCGATGGTCATACCTAATGAGTATTGCATCAACCAATCACATGGTCTAATTTCCAAACTAATTTGCATAATGAATTTATTTGCTCTCCATAACTTATTTAGGTCCTTCCTCACCAAAGTCTAATTGAAAACCTACAAAACCAGCCAAAGATGGTTGATAACAAGAATGTTCTTGACCAATTGGTTTGTTGATTGAAGACTATTGTATGATGGTCCCATCAAAAGTAGTAAAATAGAAAACTGTTGACTTGCCATTGATGTTGTTACATATCGGTGGTCATCCATTGTATTTGATGGACTGGCCTGTGGGCCAATCAGGATATGGGGGCGGGGCGTCGTGGGTGGAGCTATGCTCAGTGTCCCAGGAAATAGCAAAACAAAACTAGTAGTTTGAGCTTGACATTGATGGTGTGAAACCATCTGGTTCTCCCCCATCGATGTCAAAACTATTGAACATCGACCATAACCTATAGATGTTTTATAAACATCGATGGCCGATGGCCATCCCTAATGAGTATTGCATCAACCAATCAGATGGTCTAATTTCTAAACTAATTTGCATAAGGGCTTTCTTTGCTCTCCATAACTTACTTAGGTCTTTCCTCACCCTAGTCTTATTGAAAACCTACAAAACTAGCCAAAGATGGTGGGTGACAAGAACATTCACGACTGATTGTCTTGCTGGTTGAAGACTATCACATGATGGTCCCAGCTAAAGTAGTAAAATAGAAAACTGTTGACTGACAGTGCATAAACCAATCGGAATGGATTGTTTTGAATGAGTGTTAGTGATGGCCATTGTTGCCTTTGCCATCGATGTTGTTACCTATAGGTGGTCATCCATTGTATTTGACTGACTGGACCGTGGGCCAATCAGAACACGGGGGCGGGGCTATATTCCATGTCCCAGGAGATAGCACAACAAATCTTTTCGTTTTAGCTTGACATTGATGGTGGGAAACCATCTGGTTCTCCCCCATCGATGTAAAAACTATGAACATCGACCATAATCTATCGATGTTTTATAAACATCGATAGTCATCCCTAATGAGAATTGCATCAACCAATCACATGGTCTAATTTCCAAACTAATTTGCATAAGGAATTTATTTGCTCTCCATAACTTATTTAGGTCCTTCCTCACCATAGTCTAATTGAAAACCTACAAAACCAGCCAAAGATGGTTGATAACAAGAATGTTCTTGACCAATTGGTTTGTTGGTTGAAGACTGTTGTATGATGGTCCCATCAAAAGTAGTAAATTAGAAAACTGTTGACTTGCAATTGATGTTGTTACATATCGGTGGTCATCCATTGTATTTGATGGACTGGCCTGTGGGCCAATCAGAATATGGGGGCGGGGCTTCACTGGTGTCGTGGGTGGAGCTATGCTCAGTGTCCCAGGAAATAGCAAAACAAAACTAGTAGTTTGAGCTTGACATTGATGGTGTGAAACCATCTGGTTCTCCCCCATCGATGTCAAAACTATTGAACATCGACCATAACCTATAGATGTTTTATAAACATCGATGGCCGATGGCCATCCCTAATGAGTATTGCATCAACCAATCAGATGGACTAATTTCTAAACTAATTTGCATAAGGGCTTTCTTTGCTCTCCATAACTTACTTAGGTCTTTCCTCACCCTAGTCTTATTGAAAACCTACAAAACTAGCCAAAGATGGTGGGTGACAAGAACATTAACGACTGATTGTCTTGCTGGTTGAAGAATATCACATGATGGTCCCAACTAAAGTAGTAAAATAGAAAACTGTTGACTGACAGTGCATAAACCAATCGGAATGGATTGTTTTGAATGAGTGTTAGTGATGGCCATTGTTGCCTTTGCCATCGATGTTGTTATGTATAGGCGGTCATCCATTGTATTTGACTGACTGGACCGTGGGCCAATCAGAACACGGGGGCGGGGCTATATTCCATGTCCCAGGAGATAGCACAACAAATCTTTTCGTTTTAGCTTGACATTGATGGTGGGAAACCATCTGGTTCTCCCCAATCGATGTAAAAACTATGAACATCGACCATAATCTATCGATGTTTTATAAACATCGATTGTCATCCCTAATGAGTATTGCATCAACCAATCACATGGTCTAATTTCTAAACTAATTTGCATAAGGGCTTTCTTTGCTCTCCATAACTTACTTAGGTCCTTCCTCACCATAGTCTAATTGAAAACCTACAAAACCAGCAAAAGATGGTTGAGAACAAGAATGTTCTTGACCAATTGGTTTGTTGGTTGAAGACTGTTGTATGATGGTCCCATCAAAAGTAGTAAAATAGAAAACTGTTGACTTGCCATTGATGTTGTTACATATCGGTGGTCATCCATTGTATTTGATGGACTGGCCTGTGGGCCAATCAGAATATGGGGGCGGGGCTTCACTGGTGTCATGGATGGAGCTATGCTCAGTGTCCCAGGAAATAGCAAAACAAAACTAGTAGTTTGAGCTTGACATTGATGGTGTGAAACCATCTGGTTCTCCCCCATCGATGTCAAAACTATTAAACATCGACCAAAACCTATAGATGTTTTATAAACATCGATGGCCGATGGCAATCCCTAATGAGTATTGCATCAACCAATCAGATGGTCTAATTTCTAAACTAATTTGCATAAGGGCTTTCTTTGCTCTCCATAACTTACTTAGGTTTTTCCTCACCCTAGTCTTATTGAAAACCTACAAAACTAGCCAAAGATGGTGGGTGACAAGAACATTCACGACTGATTGTCTTGCTGGTTGAAGACTATCACATGATGGTCCCAGCTAAATTAGTAAAATAGAAAACTGTTGACTGACAGTGCATAAACCAATCGGAATGGATTGTTTTGAATGAGTGTTAGTGATGGCCATTGTTGCCTTTGCCATCGATGTTGTTACCTATAGGTGGTCATCCATTGTATTTGACTGACTGGACCGTGGGCTAATCAGAACACGGGGGCGGGGCTTCACATGTTTCAGGGGGTGGAGCTATATTCCATGTCCCAGGAGATAGCACAACAAATCTTTTCGTTTTAGCTTGACATTGATGGTGGGAAACCATCTGGTTCTCCCCAATCGAATGTAAAAACTATGAACATCGACCATAATCTATCGATGTTTTATAAACATCGATGGTCATCCCTAATGAGTATTGCATCAACCAATCACATGGTCTAATTTCCAAACTAATTTGCATATGGAATTTATTTGCTCTCCATAACTTATTTAGGTCCTTCCTCACCATAGTCTAATTGAAAACCTACAAAACCAGCCAAAGATGGTTGATAACAAGAATGTTCTTGACCAATTGGTTTGTTGGTTGAAGACTGTTGTATGATGGTCCCATCAAAAGTAGTAAAATAGAAAACTGTTGACTTGCCATTGATGTTGTTACATATCGGTGGTCATCCATTGTATTTGATGGACTGGCCTGTGGGCCAATCAGAATATGGGGGCGGGGCTTCACTGGTGTCGTGGGTGGAGCTATGCTCAGTGTCCCAGGAAATAGCAAAACAAAACTAGTAGTTTGAGCTTGACATTGATGGTGTGAAACCATCTGGTTCTCCCCCATCGATGTCAGAACTATTGAACATCGACCATAACCTATAGATGTTTTATAAACATCGATGGCCGATGGCCATCCCTAATGAGTATTGCATCAACCAATCAGATGGTCTAATTTCTAAACTAATTTGCATAAGGGCTTTCTTTGCTCTCCATAACTTACTTAGGTCTTTCCTCACTCTAGTCTTATTGAAAACCAACAAAACTAGCCAAAGATGGTGGGTGACAAGGACATTAACGACTGATTGTCTTGCTGGTTGAAGACTATCACATGATGGTCCCAGCTAAAGTAGTAAAATAGAAAACTGTTGACTGACAGTGCATAAACCAATCGGAATGGATTGTTTTGAATGAGTGTTAGTGATGGCCATTGTTGCCTTTGCCATCGATGTTGTTACCTATAGGTGGTCATCCATTGTATTTGACTGACTGGACCGTGGGCCAATCAGAACATGGGGGCGGGGCTTCACATGTTTCAGAGGGTGGAGCTATATTCCATGTCCCAGGAGATAGCACAACAAATCTTTTCATTTTAGCTTGACATTGATGGTCCGAAACCATCTGGTTCTCCCCCATCGATGTAAAAACTATAAACATCGACCATAATCTATCGATGTTTTATAAACATCGATGGTCATCCATAATGAGAATTGCATCAACCAATCACATGGTCTAATTTCCAAACTAATTTGCATAAGGAATTTATTTGCTCTCCATAACTTATTTAGGTCCTTCCTCACCATAGTCTAATTGAAAACCTACAAAACCAGCCAAAGATGATTGATAACAAGAATGTTCTTGACCAATTGGTTTGTTGGTTGAAGACTGTTGTATGATGGTCCCATCAAAAGTAGTTAAATAGAAAACTGTTGACTTGCCATTGATGTTGTTACATATCGGTGGTCATCCATTGTATTTGATGGACTGGCCTGTGGGCCAATCAGAATATGGGGGCGGGGCTTCACTGGTGTCGTGGGTGGAGCTATGCTCAGTGTCCCAGGAAATAGCAAAACAAAACTAGTAGTTTGAGCTTGACATTGATGGTGTGAAACCATCTGGTTCTCCCCCATCGATGTCAAAACTATTGAACATCGACCATAACCTATAGATGTTTTATAAACATCGATGGCCGATGGCCATCCCTAATGAGTATTGCATCAACCAATCAGATGGTCTAATTTCTAAACTGATTTGCATAAGGGCTTTCTTTGCTCTACATAACTTACTTAGGTCTTTCCTCACCCTAGTCTTATTGAAAACCTACAAAACTAGCCAAAAATGGTGGGTGACAAGAACATTCACGACTGATTGTCTTGCTGGTTGAAGACTATCACATGATGGTCCCAGCTAAAGTAGTAAAATAGAAAACTGTTGACTGACAGTGCATAAACCAATCGGAATGGATTGTTTTGAATGAGTGTTAGTGATGGCCATTGTTGCCTTTGCCATCGATGTTGTTACCTATAGGTGGTCATCCATTGTATTTGACTGACTGGACCGTGGGCCAATCAGAACACGGGGGCGGGGTTTCACATGTTTCAGGGGGTGGAGCTATATTCCATGTCCCAGGAGATAGCACAACAAATCTTTTCGTTTTAGCTTGACATTGATGGTGGCAAACCATCTGGTTCTCCCCCATCAATGTAAAAACTATGAACATCGACCATAATCTATCGATGTTTTATAAACATCGATGGTCATCCCTAATGAGTATTGCATCAACCAATCACATGGTCTAATTTCCAAACTAATTTGCATAAGGAATTTATTTGCTCTCCATAACTTATTTAGGTCCTTCCTCACCATAGTCTAATTGAAAACCTACAAAACCAGCCAAAGATGGTTGATAACAAGAATGTTCTTGACCAATTGGTTTGTTAGTTGAAGACTGTTGTATGATGGTCCCATCAAAAGTAGTTAAATAGAAAACTGTTGATTTGCCATTGATGTTGTTACATATCGGTGGTCATCCATTGTATTTGATGGACTGGCCTGTGGGCCAATCAGAATATGGGGGCGGGGCTTCACTGGTGTCGTGGGTGGAGCTATGCTCAGTGTCCCAGGAAATAGCAAAACAAAACTAGTAGTTTGAGCTTGACATTGATGGTGTGAAACCATCTGGTTCTCCCCCATCGATGTCAGAACTATTGAACATCGACCATAACCTATAGATGTTTTATAAACATCGATGGCCGATGGCCATCCCTAATGAGTATTGCATCAACCAATCAGATGGTCTAATTTCTAAACTAATTTGCATAAGGGCTTTCTTTGCTCTCCATAACTTACTTAGGTCTTTCCTCACTCTAGTCTTATTGAAAACCAACAAAACTAGCCAAAGATGGTGGGTGACAAGGACATTAACGACTGATTGTCTTGCTGGTTGAAGACTATCACATGATGGTCCCAGCTAAAGTAGTAAAATAGAAAACTGTTGACTGACAGTGCATAAACCAATCGGAATGGATTGTTTTGAATGAGTGTTAGTGATGGCCATTGTTGCCTTTGCCATCGATGTTGTTACCTATAGGTGGTCATCCATTGTATTTGACTGACTGGACCGTGGGCCAATCAGAACATGGGGGCGGGGCTTCACATGTTTCAGAGGGTGGAGCTATATTCCATGTCCCAGGAGATAGCACAACAAATCTTTTCGTTTTAGCTTGACATTGATGGTGGGAAACCATCTGGTTCTCCCCCATCGATGTAAAAACTATGAACATCGACCATAATATATCGATGTTTTATAAACATCGATAGTCATCCCTAATGAGAATTGCATCAACCAATCACATGGTCTAATTTCCAAACTAATTTGCATAAGGAATTTATTTGCTCTCCATAACTTATTTAGGTCCTTCCTCACCATAGTCTAATTGAAAACCTACAAAACCAGCCAAAGATGGTTGATAACAAGAATGTTCTTGACCAATTTGTTTGTTGGTTGAAGACTGTTGTATGATGGTCCCATCAAAAGTAGTAAAATAGAAAACTGTTGACTTGCCATTGATGTTGTTACATATCGGTGGTCATCCATTGTATTTGATGGACTGGCCTGTGGGCCAATCAGGATATGGGGGCGGGGCTATGCTCAGTGTCCCAGGAAATAGCAAAACAAAACTAGTAGTTTGAGCTTGACATTGATGGTGTGAAACCATCTGGTTCTCCCCCATCGATGTCAAAACTATTGAACATCGACCAAAACCTATAGATGTTTTATAAACATCGATGGCCGATGGCCATCCCTAATGAGTATTGCATCAACCAATCAGATGGTCTAATTTCTAAACTAATTTGCATAAGGGCTTTCTTTGCTCTCCATAACTTACTTAGGTCTTTCCTCACCCTTGTCTTATTGAAAACCTACAAAACTAGCCAAAGATGGTGGGTGACAAGAACTTTCACGACTGATTGTCTTGCTGGTTGAAGACTATCACATGATGGTCCCAGTTAAAGTAATAAAATAGAAAACTGTTGACTGACAGTGCATAAACCAATCGGAATGGATTGTTTTGAATGAGTGTTAGTGATGGCCATTGTTGCCTTTGCCATCGATGTTGTTACCTATATGTGGTCATCCATTGTATTTGACTGACTGGACCGTGGGCCAATCAGAACACGGGGGCGGGGCTTCACCTGTTTCAGAGGGTGGAGCTATATTCCATGTCCCAGGAGATAGCAAAACAAATCTTTTCGTTTTAGCTTGACATTGATGGTGGGAAACCATCTGGTTCTCCCCCATCGATGTAAAAACTATGAACATCGACCATAATCTATCGATGTTTTATAAACATCGATGGTCATACCTAATGAGTATTGCATCAACCAATCACATGGTCTAATTTCCAAACTAATTTGCATAAGGAATTTATTTGCTCTCCATAACTTATTTAGGTCCTTCCTCACCATAGTCTAATTGAAAACCTACAAAACCAGCCAAAGATGGTTGATAACAAGAATGTTCTTGACCAATTGGTTTGTTGATTGAAGACTATTGTATGATGGTCCCATCAAAAGTAGTAAAATAGAAAACTGTTGACTTGCCATTGATGTTGTTACATATCGGTGGTCATCCATTGTATTTGATGGACTGGCCTGTGGGCCAATCAGGATATGGGGGCGGGGCGTCGTGGGTGGAGCTATGCTCAGTGTCCCAGGAAATAGCAAAACAAAACTAGTAGTTTGAGCTTGACATTGATGGTGTGAAACCATCTGGTTCTCCCCCATCGATGTCAAAACTATTGAACATCGACCATAACCTATAGATGTTTTATAAACATCGATGGCCGATGGCCATCCCTAATGAGTATTGCATCAACCAATCAGATGGTCTAATTTCTAAACTAATTTGCATAAGGGCTTTCTTTGCTCTCCATAACTTACTTAGGTCTTTCCTCACCCTAGTCTTATTGAAAACCTACAAAACTAGCCAAAGATGGTGGGTGACAAGAACATTCGCGACTGATTGTCTTGCTGGTTGAAGACTATCACATGATGGTCCCAGCTAAAGTAGTAAAATAGAAAACTGTTGACTGACAGTGCATAAACCAATCGGAATGGATTGTTTTGAATGAGTGTTAGTGATGGCCATTGTTGCCTTTGCCATCGATGTTGTTACCTATAGGTGGTCATCCATTGTATTTGACTGACTGGACCGTGGGCCAATCAGAACACGGGGGCGGGGCTATATTCCATGTCCCAGGAGATAGCACAACAAATCTTTTCGTTTTAGCTTGACATTGATGGTGGGAAACCATCTGGTTCTCCCCCATCGATGTAAAAACTATGAACATCGACCATAATCTATCGATGTTTTATAAACATCGATAGTCATCCCTAATGAGAATTGCATCAACCAATCACATGGTCTAATTTCCAAACTAATTTGCATAAGTTATTTATTTGCTCTCCATAACTTATTTAGGTCCTTCCTCACCATAGTCTAATTGAAAACCTACAAAACCAGCCAAAGATGGTTGATAACAAGAATGTTCTTGACCAATTGGTTTGTTGGTTGAAGACTGTTGTATGATGGTCCCATCAAAAGTAGTAAATTAGAAAATTGTTGACTTGCAATTGATGTTGTTACATATCGGTGGTCATCCATTGTATTTGATGGACTGGCCTGTGGGCCAATCAGAATATGGGGGCGGGGCTTCACTGGTGTCGTGGGTGGAGCTATGCTCAGTGTCCCAGGAAATAGCAAAACAAAACTAGTAGTTTGAGCTTGACATTGATGGTGTGAAACCATCTGGTTCTCCCCCATCGATGTCAAAACTATTGAACATCGACCATAACCTATAGATGTTTTATAAACATCGATGGCCGATGGCCATCCCTAATGAGTATTGCATCAACCAATCAGATGGACTAATTTCTAAACTAATTTGCATAAGGGCTTTCTTTGCTCTCCATAACTTACTTAGGTCTTTCCTCACCCTAGTCTTATTGAAAACCTACAAAACTAGCCAAAGATGGTGGGTGACAAGAACATTAACGACTGATTGTCTTGCTGGTTGAAGAATATCACATGATGGTCCCAACTAAAGTAGTAAAATAGAAAACTGTTGACTGACAGTGCATAAACCAATCGGAATGGATTGTTTTGAATGAGTGTTAGTGATGGCCATTGTTGCCTTTGCCATCGATGTTGTTATGTATAGGCGGTCATCCATTGTATTTGACTGACTGGACCGTGGGCCAATCAGAACACGGGGGCGGGGCTATATTCCATGTCCCAGGAGATAGCACAACAAATCTTTTCGTTTTAGCTTGACATTGATGGTGGGAAACCATCTGGTTCTCCCCAATCGATGTAAAAACTATGAACATCGACCATAATCTATCGATGTTTTATAAACATCGATTGTCATCCCTAATGAGTATTGCATCAACCAATCACATGGTCTAATTTCTAAACTAATTTGCATAAGGGCTTTCTTTGCTCTCCATAACTTACTTAGGTCCTTCCTCACCATAGTCTAATTGAAAACCTACAAAACCAGCAAAAGATGGTTGAGAACAAGAATGTTCTTGACCAATTGGTTTGTTGGTTGAAGACTGTTGTATGATGGTCCCATCAAAAGTAGTAAAATAGAAAACTGTTGACTTGCCATTGATGTTGTTACATATCGGTGGTCATCCATTGTATTTGATGGACTGGCCTGTGGGCCAATCAGAATATGGGGGCGGGGCTTCACTGGTGTCATGGATGGAGCTATGCTCAGTGTCCCAGGAAATAGCAAAACAAAACTAGTAGTTTGAGCTTGACATTGATGGTGTGAAACCATCTGGTTCTCCCCCATCGATGTCAAAACTAATGAACATCGACCAAAACCTATAGATTTTTTATAAACATCAATGGCTGATGGCCATCCCTAATGAGTATTGCATCAACCAATCAGATGGTCTAATTTCTAAACTAATTTGCATAAGGGCTTTCTTTGCTCTCCATAACTTACTTAGGTCTTTCCTCACCCTAGACTTATTGAAAACCTACAAAACTAGCCAAAGATGGTGGGTGACAAGAACATTCACGACTGATTGTCTTGCTGGTTGAAGACTATCACATGATGGTCCCAGCTAAAGTAGTAAAATAGAAAACTGTTGACTGACAGTGCATAATCCAATCGGAATGGATTGTTTTGAATGAGTGTTAGTGCTGGCCATTGTTGCCTTTGCCATCGATGTTGTTACCTATAGGTGGTCATCCATTGTATTTGACTGACTGGACCGTGGGCCAATCAGAACACGGGGGCGGGGCTTCACATGTTTCAGGGGGTGGAGCTATATTCCATGTCCCAGGATATAGCACAACAAATCTTTTCGTTTTAGCTTGACATTGATGGTGGGAAACCATCTGGTTCTCCCCCATCGATGTAAAAACTATGAACATCGACCATAATCTATCGATGTTTTATAAACATCGATGGTCATCCCTAATGAGAATTGCATCAACCAATCACATGGTCTAATTTCCAAACTAATTTGCATAAGGAATTTATTTGCTCTCCATAACTTATTTAGGTCCTTCCTCACCATAGTCTAATTGAAAACCTACAAAACCAGCCAAAGATGGTTGATAACAAGAAAGTTCTTGACCAATTGGTTTGTTGGTTGAAGACTGTTGTATGATGGTCCCATCAAAAGTAGTAAAATAGAAAACTGTTGACTTGCCATTGATGTTGTTACATATCGGTGGTCATCCATTGTATTTGATGGACTGGCCTGTGGGCCAATCAGAATATGGGGGTGGGGCTTCACTGGTGTCGTGGGTGGAGCTATGCTCAGTGTCCCAGGAAATAGCAAAACAAAACTAGTAGTTTGAGCTTGACATTGATGGTGTGAAACCATCTGGTTCTCCCCCATCGATGTCAAAACTATTGAACATCGACCATAACCTATAGATGTTTTATAAACATCAATGGCCGATGGCCATCCCTAATGAGTATTGCATCAACCAATCAGATGGTCTAATTTCTAAACTAATTTGCATAAGGGCTTTATTTGCTCTCCATAACTTACTTAGGTCTTTCCTCACCCTAGTCTTATTGAAAACCTACAAAACTAGCCAAAGATGGTGGGTGACAAGAACATTCACGACTGATTGTCTTGCTGGTTGAAGACTATCACATGATGGTCCCAGCTAAAGTAGTAAAATAGAAAACTGTTGACTGACAGTGCATAAACCAATCGGAATGGATTGTTTTGAATGAGTGTTAGTGATGGCCATTGTTGCCTTTGCCATCGATGTTGTTACCTATAGGTGGTCATCCATTGTATTTGACTGACTGGACCGTGGGCCAATCAGAACACGGGGGCAGGGCTATATTCCATGTCCCAGGAGATAGCACAACAAATCTTTTCGTTTTAGCTTGACATTGATGGTGGGAAACCATCTGGTTCTCCCCCATCGATGTAAAAACTATGAACATCGACCATAATCTATCGATGTTTTATAAACATCGATAGTCATCCCTAATGAGAATTGCATCAACCAATCACATGGTCTAATTTCCAAACTAATTTGCATAAGGAATTTATTTGCTCTCCATAACTTATTTAGGTCCTTCCTCACCATAGTCTAATTGAAAACCTACAAAACCAGCCAAAGATGGTTGATAACAAGAATGTTCTTGACCAATTGGTTTGTTGGTTGAAGACTGTTGTGTGATGGTCCCATCAAAAGTAGTAAAATAGAAAACTGTTGACTTGCCATTGATGTTGTTACATATCGGTGGTCATCCATTGTATTTGATGGACTGGCCTGTGGGCCAATCAGGATATGGGGGCGGGGCGTCGTGGGTGGAGCTATGCTCAGTGTCCCAGGAAATAGCAAAACAAAACTAGTAGTTTGAGCTTGACATTGATGGTGTGAAACCATCTGGTTCTCCCCCATCGATGTCAAAACTATTGAACATCGACCAAAACCTATAGATGTTTTATAAACATCGATGGCCGATGGCCATCCCTAATGAGTATTGCATCAACCAATCAGATGGTCTAATTTCTAAACTAATTTGCATAAGGGCTTTCTTTGCTCTCCATAACTTACTTAGGTCTTTCCTCACCCTTGTCTTATTGAAAACCTACAAAACTAGCCAAAGATGGTGGGTGACAAGAACTTTCACGACTGATTGTCTTGCTGGTTGAAGACTATCACATGATGGTCCCAGTTAAAGTAATAAAATAGAAAACTGTTGACTGACAGTGCATAAACCAATCGGAATGGATTGTTTTGAATGAGTGTTAGTGATGGCCATTGTTGCCTTTGCCATCGATGTTGTTACCTATATGTGGTCATCCATTGTATTTGACTGACTGGACCGTGGGCCAATCAGAACACGGGGGCGGGGCTTCACCTGTTTCAGGGGGTGGAGCTATATTCCATGTCCCAGGAGATAGCACAACAAATCTTTTCGTTTTAGCTTGACATTGATGGTGGGAAACCATCTGGTTCTCCCCCATCGATGTAAAAACTATGAACATCGACCATAATCTATCGATGTTTTATAAACATCGATGGTCATACCTAATGAGTATTGCATCAACCAATCACATGGTCTAATTTCCAAACTAATTTGCATAAGGAATTTATTTGCTCTCCATAACTTATTTAGGTCCTTCCTCACCATAGTCTAATTGAAAACCTACAAAACCAGCCAAAGATGGTTGATAACAAGAATGTTCTTGACCAATTGGTTTGTTGGTTGAAGACTGTTGTATGATGGTCCCATCAAAAGTAGTAAAATAGAAAACTGTTGACTTGCCATTGATGTTGTTACATATCGGTGGTCATCCATTGTATTTGATGGACTGGCCTGTGGGCCAATCAGAATATGGGGGCGGGGCTTCACTGGTGTCGTGGGTGGAGCTATGCTCAGTGTCCCAGGAAATAGCAAAACAAAACTAGTAGTTTGAGCTTGACATTGATGGTGTGAAACCATCTGGTTCTCCCCCATCGATGTCAAAACTATTGAACATCGACCAAAACCTATAGATGTTTTATAAACATCGATGGCCGATGGCCATCCCTAATGAGTATTGCATCAACCAATCAGATGGTCTAATTTCTAAACTAATTTGCATAAGGGCTTTCTTTGCTCTCCATAACTTACTTAGGTTTTTCCTCACCCTAGTCTTATTGAAAACCTACAAAACTAGCCAAAGATGGTGGGTGACAAGAACATTCACGACTGATTGTCTTGCTGGTTGAAGACTATCACATGATGGTCCCAGCTAAATTAGTAAAATAGAAAACTGTTGACTGACAGTGCATAAACCAATCGGAATGGATTGTTTTGAATGAGTGTTAGTGATGGCCATTGTTGCCTTTGCCATCGATGTTGTTAGCTATAGGCGGTCATGCATTGTATTTGACTGACTGGACCGTGGGCTAATCAGAACACGGGGGCGGGGCTTCACATGTTTCAGGGGGTGGAGCTATATTCCATGTCCCAGGAGATAGCACAACAAATCTTTTCGTTTTAGCTTGACATTGATGGTGGGAAACCATCTGGTTCTCCCCAATCGAATGTAAAAACTATGAACATCGACCATAATCTATCGATGTTTTATAAACATCGATGGTCATCCCTAATGAGTATTGCATCAACCAATCACATGGTCTAATTTCCAAACTAATTTGCATAAGGAATTTATTTGCTCTCCATAACTTATTTAGGTCCTTCCTCACCATAGTCTAATTGAAAACCTACAAAACCAGCCAAAGATGGTTGATAACAAGAATGTTCTTGACCAATTGGTTTGTTGGTTGAAGACTGTTGTATGATGGTCCCATCAAAAGTAGTAAAATAGAAAACTGTTGACTTGCCATTGATGTTGTTACATATCGGTGGTCATCCATTGTATTTGATGGACTGGCCTGTGGGCCAATCAGAATATGGGGGCGGGGCTTCACTGGTGTCGTGGGTGGAGCTATGCTCAGTGTCCCAGGAAATAGCAAAACAAAACTAGTAGTTTGAGCTTGACATTGATGGTGTGAAACCATCTGGTTCTCCCCCATCGATGTCAGAACTATTGAACATCGACCATAACCTATAGATGTTTTATAAACATCGATGGCCGATGGCCATCCCTAATGAGTATTGCATCAACCAATCAGATGGTCTAATTTCTAAACTAATTTGCATAAGGGCTTTCTTTGCTCTCCATAACTTACTTAGGTCTTTCCTCATCCTAGTCTTATTGAAAACCTACAAAACTATCCAAAGATGGTGGGTGACAAGAACATTCACGACTGATTGTCTTGCTGGTTGAAGACTATCACATGATGGTCCCAGCTAAAGTAGTAAAATAGAAAACTGTTGACTGACAGTGCATAAACCAATCGGAATGGATTGTTTGGAATGAGTGTTAGTGATGGCCATTGTTGCCTTTGCCATCGATGTTGTTACCTATAGGTGGTCATCCATTGTATTTGACTGACTGGACCGTGGGCCAATCAGAACACGGGGCCGGGGCTTCACATGTTTCAGGAGATAGCACAACAAATCTTTTCGTTTTAGCTTGACATTGATGGTGGGAAACCATCTGGTTTTCCCCCATCGATGTAAAAACTATGAAAATCGACCATAATCTATCGATGTTTTATAAACATCGATGGTCATCCCTAATGAGAATTGCATCAACCAATCACATGGTCTAATTTCCAAACTAATTTGCATAAGGAATTTATTTGCTCTCCATAACTTATTTAGGTCCTTCCTCACCATAGTCTAATTGAAAACCTACAAAACCAGCCAAAGATGGTTGATAACAAGAATGTTCTTGACCAATTGGTTTGTTGGTTGAAGACTGTTGTATGATGGTCCCATCAAAAGTAGTAAAATAGAAAACTGTTGACTTGCCATTGATGTTGTTACATATCGGTGGTCATCCATTGTATTTGATGGACTGGCCTGTGGGCCAATCAGAATATGGGGGCGGGGCTTCACTGGTGTAGTGGGTGGAGCTATGCTCAGTGTCCCAGGAAATAGCAAAACAAAACTAGTAGTTTGAGCTTGACATTGATGGTGTGAAACCATCTGGTTCTCCCCCATCGATGTCAGAACTATTGAACATCGACCATAACCTATAGATGTTTTATAAACATCGATGGCCGATGGCCATCCCTAATGAGTATTGCATCAACCAATCAGATGGTCTAATTTCTAAACTAATTTGCATAAGGGCTTTCTTTGCTCTCCATAACTTACTTAGGTCTTTCCTCACTCTAGTCTTATTGAAAACCAACAAAACTAGCCAAAGATGGTGGGTGACAAGGACATTAACGACTGATTGTCTTGCTGGTTGAAGACTATCACATGATGGTCCCAGCTAAAGTAGTAAAATAGAAAACTGTTGACTGACAGTGCATAAACCAATCGGAATGGATTGTTTTGAATGAGTGTTAGTGATGGCCATTGTTGCCTTTGCCATCGATGTTGTTACCTATAGGTGGTCATCCATTGTATTTGACTGACTGGACCGTGGGCCAATCAGAACACGGGGGCGGGGCTTCACATGTTTCAGAGGGTGGAGCTATATTCCATGTCCCAGGAGATAGCACAACAAATCTTTTCATTTTAGCTTGACATTGATGGTCCGAAACCATCTGGTTCTCCCCCATCGATGTAAAAACTATAAACATCGACCATAATCTATCGATGTTTTATAAACATCGATGGTCATCCATAATGAGAATTGCATCAACCAATCACATGGTCTAATTTCCAAACTAATTTGCATAAGGAATTTATTTGCTCTCCATAACTTATTTAGGTCCTTCCTCACCATAGTCTAATTGAAAACCTACAAAACCAGCCAAAGATGATTGATAACAAGAATGTTCTTGACCAATTGGTTTGTTGGTTGAAGACTGTTGTATGATGGTCCCATCAAAAGTAGTAAAATAGAAAACTGTTGACTTGCCATTGATGTTGTTACATATCGGTGGTCATCCATTGTATTTGATGGACTGGCCTGTGGGCCAATCAGAATATGGGGGCGGGGCTTCACTGGTGTCGTGGGTGGAGCTATGCTCAGTGTCCCAGGAAATAGCAAAACAAAACTAGTAGTTTGAGCTTGACATTGATGGTGTGAAACCATCTGGTTCTCCCCCATCGATGTCAAAACTAATTAACATCGACCAAAACCTATAGATTTTTTATAAACATCAATGGCCGATGGCCATCCCTAATGAGTATTACATCAACCAATCAGATGGTCTAATTTCTAAACTAATTTGCATAATGGCTTTATTTGCTCTCCATAACTTACTTAGGTCTTTCCTCACCCTAGTCTTATTGAAAACCTACAAAACTAGCCAAAGATGGTGGGTGACAAGAACATTCACGACTGATTGTCTTGCTGGTTAAAGACTATCACATGATGGTCCCAGCTAAAGTAGTAAAATAGAAAACTGTTGGCTGACAGTGCATAAACCAATCGGAATGGATTGTTTTGAATGAGTGTTAGTGATGGCCATTGTTGCCTTTGCCATCGATGTTGTTACCTATAGGTGGTCATCCATTGTATTTGACTGATTGGACCGTGGGCCAATCAGAACACGGGGGCGGGGCTTCACATGTTTCAGGGGGTGGAGCTATATTCCATGTCCCAGGAGATAGCACAACAAATCTTTTCGTTTTAGCTTGACATTGATGGTCCGAAACCATCTGGTTCTCCCCCATCGATGTAAAAACTATGAACATCGACCATAATTTATCGATGTTTTATAAACATCGATGGTCATCCCTAATGAGAATTGCATCAACCAATCACATGGTCTAATATCAAAACTAATTTGCATAAGGAGTTTATTTGCTCTCCATAACTTATTTAGGTCCTTCCTCACCATAGTCTAATTGAAAACCTACAAAACCAGCCAAAGATGGTTGATAACAAGAATGTTCTTGACCAATTGGTTTGTTGGTTGAAGACTGTTGTATGATGGTCCCATCAAAAGTAGTAAAATAGAAAACTGTTGACTTGCCATTGATGTTGTTACATATCGGTGGTCATCCATTGTATTTGATGGACTGGCCTGTGGGCCAATCAGAATATGGGGGCGGGGCTTCACTGGTGTCGTTGGTGGAGCTATGCTCAGTGTCCCAGGAAATAGCAAAACAAAACTAGTAGTTTGAGCTTGACATTGATGGTGTGAAACCATCTGGTTCTCCCCCATCGATGTTAGAACTATTGAACATCGACCATAACCTATAGATGTTTTATAAACATCGATGGCCGATGGCCATCCCTAATGAGTATTGTATCAACCAATCAGATGGTCTAATTTCTAAACTAATTTGCATAAGGGCTTTCTTTGCTCTCCATAACTTACTTAGGTCTTTCCTCACTCTAGTCTTATTGAAAACCAACAAAACTAGCCAAAGATGGTGGGTGACAAGGACATTAACGACTGATTGTCTTGCTGGTTGAAGACTATCACATGATGGTCCCAGCTAAAGTAGTAAAATAGAAAACTGTTGACTGACAGTGCATAAACCAATCGGAATGGATTGTTTTGAATGAGTGTTAGTGATGGCCATTGTTGCCTTTGCCATCGATGTTGTTACCTATAGGTGGTCATCCATTGTATTTGACTGACTGGACCGTGGGCCAATCAGAACACGGGGGCGGGGCTTCACATGTTTCAGAGGGTGGAGCTATATTCCATGTCCCAGGAGATAGCACAACAAATCTTTTCATTTTAGCTTGACATTGATGGTCCGAAACCATCTGGTTCTCCCCCATCGATGTAAAAACTATAAACATCGACCATAATCTATCGATGTTTTATAAACATCGATGGTCATCCATAATGAGAATTGCATCAACCAATCACATGGTCTAATTTCCAAACTA
The DNA here is from genome assembly GCF_055691185.1 of Crinia signifera. Lineage (NCBI taxonomy): Eukaryota > Metazoa > Chordata > Amphibia > Anura > Myobatrachidae > Crinia > Crinia signifera. Next base: position 165,063,221 of record NC_139218.1, on the reverse strand, counting down.
ATTTGCATAAGGAATTTATTTGCTCTCCATAACTTATTTAGGTCCTTCCTCACCATAGTCTAATTGAAAACCTACAAAACCAGCCAAAGATGATTGATAACAAGAATGTTCTTGACCAATTGGTTTGTTGGTTGAAGACTGTTGTATGATGGTCCCATCAAAAGTAGTAAAATAGAAAACTGTTGACTTGCCATTGATGTTGTTACATATCGGTGGTCATCCATTGTATTTGATGGACTGGCCTGTGGGCCAATCAGAATATGGGGCAGGGCTTCACTGGTGTCGTGGGTGGAGCTATGCTCAGTGTCCCAGGAAATAGCAAAACAAAACTAGTAGTTTGAGCTTGACATTGATGGTGTGAAACCATCTGGTTCTCCCCCATCGATGTCAAAACTAATTAACATCGACCATAACCTATAGATGTTTTATAAACATCAATGGCCGATGGCCATCCCTAATGAGTATTACATCAACCAATCAGATGGTCTAATTTCTAAACTAATTTGCATAATGGCTTTATTTGCTCTCCATAACTTACTTAGGTCTTTCCTCACCCTAGTCTTATTGAAAACCTACAAAACTAGCCAAAGATGGTGGGTGACAAGAACATTCACGACTGATTGTCTTGCTGGTTAAAGACTATCACATGATGGTCCCAGCTAAAGTAGTAAAATAGAAAACTGTTGGCTGACAGTGCATAAACCAATCGGAATGGATTGTTTTGAATGAGTGTTAGTGATGGCCATTGTTGCCTTTGCCATCGATGTTGTTACCTATAGGTGGTCATCCATTGTATTTGACTGATTGGACCGTGGGCCAATCAGAACACGGGGGCGGGGCTTCACATGTTTCAGGGGGTGGAGCTATATTCCATGTCCCAGGAGATAGCACAACAAATCTTTTCGTTTTAGCTTGACATTGATGGTCCGAAACCATCTGGTTCTCCCCCATCGATGTAAAAACTATGAACATCGACCATAATTTATCGATGTTTTATAAACATCGATGGTCATCCCTAATGAGAATTGCATCAACCAATCACATGGTCTAATATCAAAACTAATTTGCATAAGGAGTTTATTTGCTCTCCATAACTTATTTAGGTCCTTCCTCACCATAGTCTAATTGAAAACCTACAAAACCAGCCAAAGATGGTTGATAACAAGAATGTTCTTGACCAATTGGTTTGTTGGTTGAAGACTGTTGTATGATGGTCCCATCAAAAGTAGTAAAATAGAAAACTGTTGACTTGCCATTGATGTTGTTACATATCGGTGGTCATCCATTGTATTTGATGGACTGGCCTGTGGGCCAATCAGAATATGGGGGCGGGGCTTCACTGGTGTCGTGGGTGGAGCTATGCTCAGTGTCCCAGGAAATAGCAAAACAAAACTAGTAGTTTGAGCTTGACATTGATGGTGTGAAACCATCTGGTTCTCCCCCATCGATGTCAGAACTATTGAACATCGACCATAACCTATAGATGTTTTATAAACATCGATGGCCGATGGCCATCCCTAATGAGTATTGCATCAACCAATCAGATGGTCTAATTTCTAAACTAATTTGCATAAGGGCTTTCTTTGCTCTCCATAACTTACTTAGGTCTTTCCTCACTCTAGTCTTATTGAAAACCAACAAAACTAGCCAAAGATGGTGGGTGACAAGGACATTAACGACTGATTGTCTTGCTGGTTGAAGACTATCACATGATGGTCCCAGCTAAAGTAGTAAAATAGAAAACTGTTGACTGACAGTGCATAAACCAATCGGAATGGATTGTTTTGAATGAGTGTTAGTGATGGCCATTGTTGCCTTTGCCATCGATGTTGTTACCTATAGGTGGTCATCCATTGTATTTGACTGACTGGACCGTGGGCCAATCAGAACACGGGGGCGGGGCTTCACATGTTTCAGAGGGTGGAGCTATATTCCATGTCCCAGGAGATAGCACAACAAATCTTTTCATTTTAGCTTGACATTGATGGTCCGAAACCATCTGGTTCTCCCCCATCGATGTAAAAACTATAAACATCGACCATAATCTATCGATGTTTTATAAACATCGATGGTCATCCATAATGAGAATTGCATCAACCAATCACATGGTCTAATTTCCAAACTAATTTGCATAAGGAATTTATTTGCTCTCCATAACTTATTTAGGTCCTTCCTCACCATAGTCTAATTGAAAACCTACAAAACCAGCCAAAGATGATTGATAACAAGAATGTTCTTGACCAATTGGTTTGTTGGTTGAAGACTGTTGTATGATGGTCCCATCAAAAGTAGTAAAATAGAAAACTGTTGACTTGCCATTGATGTTGTTACATATCGGTGGTCATCCATTGTATTTGATGGACTGGCCTGTGGGCCAATCAGAATATGGGGCAGGGCTTCACTGGTGTCGTGGGTGGAGCTATGCTCAGTGTCCCAGGAAATAGCAAAACAAAACTAGTAGTTTGAGCTTGACATTGATGGTGTGAAACCATCTGGTTCTCCCCCATCGATGTCAAAACTATTGAACATCGACCATAACCTATAGATGTTTTATAAACATCGATGGCCGATGGCCATCCCTAAGAGTATTGCATCAACCAATCAGATGGTCTAATTTCTAAACTAATTTGCATAAGGGCTTTCTTTGCTCTCCATAACTTACTTAGGTCTTTCCTCACCCTGGTCTTATTGAAAACCTACAAAACTAGCCAAAGATGGTGGGTGACAAGAACATTCACGACTGATTATCTTGCTGGTTGAAGACTATCACATGATGGTCCCAGCTAAAGTAGTAAAATAGAAAACTGTTGACTGACAGTGCATAAACCAATCGGAATGGATTGTTTTGAATGAGTGTTAGTGATGGCCATTGTTGCCTATAGGTGGTCATCCATTGTATTTGACTGACTGGACCGTGGGCCAATCAGAACACGGGAGCGGGGCTTCACATGTTTCAGGGGGTGGAGCTATATTCCATGTCCCAGGAGATAGCACAACAAATCTTTTCGTTTTAGCTTGACATTGATGGTGGGAAACCATCTGGTTCTCCCCCATCGATGTAAAAACTATGAACATCGACCATAATCTATCGATGTTTTATAAACATCGATGGTCATCCATAATGAGAATTGCATCAACCAATCACATGGTCTAATTTCCAAACTAATTTGCATAAGGAATTTATTTGCTCTCCATAACTTATTTAGGTCCTTCCTCACCATAGTCTAATTGAAAACCTACAAAACCAGCCAAAGATGGTTGATAACAAGAATGTTCTTGACCGATTGGTTTGTTGGTTGAAGACTGTTGTATGATGGTCCCATCAAAAGTAGTAAAATAGAAAACTGTTGACTTGCCATTGATGTTGTTACATATCGGTGGTCATCCATTGTATTTGATGGACTGGCCTGTGGGCCAATCAGAATATGGGGGCGGGGCTTCACTGGTGTCGTGGGTGGAGCTATGCTCAGTGTCCCAGGAAATAGCAAAACAAAACTAGTAGTTTGAGCTTGACATTGATGGTGTGAAACCATCTGGTTCTCCCCCATCGATGTCAGAACTATTGAACATCGACCATAACCTATAGATGTTTTATAAACATCGATGGCCGATGGCCATCCCTAATGAGTATTGCATCAACCAATCAGATGGTCTAATTTCTAAACTAATTTGCATAAGGGCTTTCTTTGCTCTCCATAACTTACTTAGGTCTTTCCTCACCCTAGTCTTATTGAAAACCTACAAAACTAGCCAAAGATCGTGGGTGACAAGAACATTCACGACTGATTGTCTTGCTGGTTGAAGACTATCACATGATGGTCCCAGCTAATGTAGTAAAATAGAAAACTGTTGACTGACAGTGCATAAACCAATCGGAATGGATTGTTTTGAATGAGTGTTAGTGATGGCCATTGTTGCCTTTGCCATCGATGTTGTTACCTATAGGTGGTTATCCATTGTATTTGACTGACTGGACCGTGGGCCAATCAGAACACGGGGGCGGGGCTTCACATGTTTCAGGGGTGGAGCTATATTCCATGTCCCAGGAGATAGCACAACAAATCTTTTCGTTTTAGCTTGACATTGATGGTCCGAAACCATCTGGTTCTCCCCCATCGATGTAAAAACTATGAACATCGACCATAATTTATCGATGTTTTATAAACATCGATGGTCATCCCTAATGAGAATTGCATCAACCAATCACATGGTCTAATATCAAAACTAATTTGCATAAGGAGTTTATTTGCTCTCCATAACTTATTTAGGTCCTTCCTCACCATAGTCTAATTGAAAACCTACAAAACCAGCCAAAGATGGTTGATAACAAGAATGTTCTTGACCAATTGGTTTGTTGGTTGAAGACTGTTGTATGATGGTCCCATCAAAAGTAGTAAAATAGAAAACTGTTGACTTGCCATTGATGTTGTTACATATCGGTGGTCATCCATTGTATTTGATGGACTGGCCTGTGGGCCAATCAGAATATGGGGGCGGGGCTTCACTGGTGTCGTTGGTGGAGCTATGCTCAGTGTCCCAGGAAATAGCAAAACAAAACTAGTAGTTTGAGCTTGACATTGATGGTGTGAAACCATCTGGTTCTCCCCCATCGATGTTAGAACTATTGAACATCGACCATAACCTATAGATGTTTTATAAACATCGATGGCCGATGGCCATCCCTAATGAGTATTGTATCAACCAATCAGATGGTCTAATTTCTAAACTAATTTGCATAAGGGCTTTCTTTGCTCTCCATAACTTACTTAGGTCTTTCCTCACTCTAGTCTTATTGAAAACCAACAAAACTAGCCAAAGATGGTGGGTGACAAGGACATTAACGACTGATTGTCTTGCTGGTTGAAGACTATCACATGATGGTCCCAGCTAAAGTAGTAAAATAGAAAACTGTTGACTGACAGTGCATAAACCAATCGGAATGGATTGTTTTGAATGAGTGTTAGTGATGGCCATTGTTGCCTTTGCCATCGATGTTGTTACCTATAGGTGGTCATCCATTGTATTTGACTGACTGGACCGTGGGCCAATCAGAACACGGGGGCGGGGCTTCACATGTTTCAGAGGGTGGAGCTATATTCCATGTCCCAGGAGATAGCACAACAAATCTTTTCATTTTAGCTTGACATTGATGGTCCGAAACCATCTGGTTCTCCCCCATCGATGTAAAAACTATAAACATCGACCATAATCTATCGATGTTTTATAAACATCGATGGTCATCCATAATGAGAATTGCATCAACCAATCACATGGTCTAATTTCCAAACTAATTTGCATAAGGAATTTATTTGCTCTCCATAACTTATTTAGGTCCTTCCTCACCATAGTCTAATTGAAAACCTACAAAACCAGCCAAAGATGATTGATAACAAGAATGTTCTTGACCAATTGGTTTGTTGGTTGAAGACTGTTGTATGATGGTCCCATCAAAAGTAGTAAAATAGAAAACTGTTGACTTGCCATTGATGTTGTTACATATCGGTGGTCATCCATTGTATTTGATGGACTGGCCTGTGGGCCAATCAGAATATGGGGCAGGGCTTCACTGGTGTCGTGGGTGGAGCTATGCTCAGTGTCCCAGGAAATAGCAAAACAAAACTAGTAGTTTGAGCTTGACATTGATGGTGTGAAACCATCTGGTTCTCCCCCATCGATGTCAAAACTAATTAACATCGACCATAACCTATAGATGTTTTATAAACATCAATGGCCGATGGCCATCCCTAATGAGTATTACATCAACCAATCAGATGGTCTAATTTCTAAACTAATTTGCATAATGGCTTTATTTGCTCTCCATAACTTACTTAGGTCTTTCCTCACCCTAGTCTTATTGAAAACCTACAAAACTAGCCAAAGATGGTGGGTGACAAGAACATTCACGACTGATTGTCTTGCTGGTTAAAGACTATCACATGATGGTCCCAGCTAAAGTAGTAAAATAGAAAACTGTTGGCTGACAGTGCATAAACCAATCGGAATGGATTGTTTTGAATGAGTGTTAGTGATGGCCATTGTTGCCTTTGCCATCGATGTTGTTACCTATAGGTGGTCATCCATTGTATTTGACTGATTGGACCGTGGGCCAATCAGAACACGGGGGCGGGGCTTCACATGTTTCAGGGGGTGGAGCTATATTCCATGTCCCAGGAGATAGCACAACAAATCTTTTCGTTTTAGCTTGACATTGATGGTCCGAAACCATCTGGTTCTCCCCCATCGATGTAAAAACTATGAACATCGACCATAATTTATCGATGTTTTATAAACATCGATGGTCATCCCTAATGAGAATTGCATCAACCAATCACATGGTCTAATATCAAAACTAATTTGCATAAGGAGTTTATTTGCTCTCCATAACTTATTTAGGTCCTTCCTCACCATAGTCTAATTGAAAACCTACAAAACCAGCCAAAGATGGTTGATAACAAGAATGTTCTTGACCAATTGGTTTGTTGGTTGAAGACTGTTGTATGATGGTCCCATCAAAAGTAGTAAAATAGAAAACTGTTGACTTGCCATTGATGTTGTTACATATCGGTGGTCATCCATTGTATTTGATGGACTGGCCTGTGGGCCAATCAGAATATGGGGGCGGGGCTTCACTGGTGTCGTGGGTGGAGCTATGCTCAGTGTCCCAGGAAATAGCAAAACAAAACTAGTAGTTTGAGCTTGACATTGATGGTGTGAAACCATCTGGTTCTCCCCCATCGATGTCAGAACTATTGAACATCGACCATAACCTATAGATGTTTTATAAACATCGATGGCCGATGGCCATCCCTAATGAGTATTGCATCAACCAATCAGATGGTCTAATTTCTAAACTAATTTGCATAAGGGCTTTCTTTGCTCTCCATAACTTACTTAGGTCTTTCCTCACTCTAGTCTTATTGAAAACCAACAAAACTAGCCAAAGATGGTGGGTGACAAGGACATTAACGACTGATTGTCTTGCTGGTTGAAGACTATCACATGATGGTCCCAGCTAAAGTAGTAAAATAGAAAACTGTTGACTGACAGTGCATAAACCAATCGGAATGGATTGTTTTGAATGAGTGTTAGTGATGGCCATTGTTGCCTTTGCCATCGATGTTGTTACCTATAGGTGGTCATCCATTGTATTTGACTGACTGGACCGTGGGCCAATCAGAACACGGGGGCGGGGCTTCACATGTTTCAGAGGGTGGAGCTATATTCCATGTCCCAGGAGATAGCACAACAAATCTTTTCATTTTAGCTTGACATTGATGGTCCGAAACCATCTGGTTCTCCCCCATCGATGTAAAAACTATAAACATCGACCATAATCTATCGATGTTTTATAAACATCGATGGTCATCCATAATGAGAATTGCATCAACCAATCACATGGTCTAATTTCCAAACTAATTTGCATAAGGAATTTATTTGCTCTCCATAACTTATTTAGGTCCTTCCTCACCATAGTCTAATTGAAAACCTACAAAACCAGCCAAAGATGATTGATAACAAGAATGTTCTTGACCAATTGGTTTGTTGGTTGAAGACTGTTGTATGATGGTCCCATCAAAAGTAGTAAAATAGAAAACTGTTGACTTGCCATTGATGTTGTTACATATCGGTGGTCATCCATTGTATTTGATGGACTGGCCTGTGGGCCAATCAGAATATGGGGCAGGGCTTCACTGGTGTCGTGGGTGGAGCTATGCTCAGTGTCCCAGGAAATAGCAAAACAAAACTAGTAGTTTGAGCTTGACATTGATGGTGTGAAACCATCTGGTTCTCCCCCATCGATGTCAAAACTATTGAACATCGACCATAACCTATAGATGTTTTATAAACATCGATGGCCGATGGCCATCCCTAAGAGTATTGCATCAACCAATCAGATGGTCTAATTTCTAAACTAATTTGCATAAGGGCTTTCTTTGCTCTCCATAACTTACTTAGGTCTTTCCTCACCCTGGTCTTATTGAAAACCTACAAAACTAGCCAAAGATGGTGGGTGACAAGAACATTCACGACTGATTATCTTGCTGGTTGAAGACTATCACATGATGGTCCCAGCTAAAGTAGTAAAATAGAAAACTGTTGACTGACAGTGCATAAACCAATCGGAATGGATTGTTTTGAATGAGTGTTAGTGATGGCCATTGTATTTGACTGACTGGACCGTGGGCCAATCAGAACACGGGAGCGGGGCTTCACATGTTTCAGGGGGTGGAGCTATATTCCATGTCCCAGGAGATAGCACAACAAATCTTTTCGTTTTAGCTTGACATTGATGGTGGGAAACCATCTGGTTCTCCCCCATCGATGTAAAAACTATGAACATCGACCATAATCTATCGATGTTTTATAAACATCGATGGTCATCCATAATGAGAATTGCATCAACCAATCACATGGTCTAATTTCCAAACTAATTTGCATAAGGAATTTATTTGCTCTCCATAACTTATTTAGGTCCTTCCTCACCATAGTCTAATTGAAAACCTACAAAACCAGCCAAAGATGGTTGATAACAAGAATGTTCTTGACCAATTGGTTTGTTGGTTGAAGACTGTTGTATGATGGTCCCATCAAAAGTAGTAAAATAGAAAACTGTTGACTTGCCATTGATGTTGTTACATATCGGTGGTCATCCATTGTATTTGATGGACTGGCCTGTGGGCCAATCAGAATATGGGGGCGGGGCTTCACTGGTGTCGTGGGTGGAGCTATGCTCAGTGTCCCAGGAAATAGCAAAACAAAACTAGTAGTTTGAGCTTGACATTGATGGTGTGAAACCATCTGGTTCTCCCCCATCGATGTCAGAACTATTGAACATCGACCATAACCTATAGATGTTTTATAAACATCGATGGCCGATGGCCATCCCTAATGAGTATTGCATCAACCAATCAGATGGTCTAATTTCTAAACTAATTTGCATAAGGGCTTTCTTTGCTCTCCATAACTTACTTAGGTCTTTCCTCACCCTAGTCTTATTGAAAACCTACAAAACTAGCCAAAGATCGTGGGTGACAAGAACATTCACGACTGATTGTCTTGCTGGTTGAAGACTATCACATGATGGTCCCAGCTAATGTAGTAAAATAGAAAACTGTTGACTGACAGTGCATAAACCAATCGGAATGGATTGTTTTGAATGAGTGTTAGTGATGGCCATTGTTGCCTTTGCCATCGATGTTGTTACCTATAGGTGGTTATCCATTGTATTTGACTGACTGGACCGTGGGCCAATCAGAACACGGGGGCGGGGCTTCACATGTTTCAGGGGTGGAGCTATATTCCATGTCCCAGGAGATAGCACAACAAATCTTTTCGTTTTAGCTTGACATTGATGGTGGGAAACCATCTGGTTCTCCCCCATCGATGTAAAAACTATGAACATCGACCATAATCTATCGATGTTTTATAAACATCGATGGTCATCCATAATGAGAATTGCATCAACCAATCACATGGTCTAATTTCCAAACTAATTTGCATAAGGAATTTATTTGCTCTCCATAACTTATTTAGGTCCTTCCTCACCATAGTCTAATTGAAAACCTACAAAACCAGCCAAAGATGGTTGATAACAAGAATGTTCTTGACCAATTGGTTTGTTGGTTGAAGACTGTTGTATGATGGTCTCATCAAAAGTAGTTAAATAGAAAACTGTTGACTTGCCATTGATGTTGTTACATATCGGTGGTCATCCATTGTATTTGATGGACTGGCCTGTGGGCCAATCAGAATATGGGGGCGGGGCTTCACTGGTGTCGTGGGTGGAGCTATGCTCAGTGTCCCAGGAAATAGCAAAACAAAACTAGTAGTTTGAGCTTGACATTGATGGTGTGAAACCATCTGGTTCTCCCCCATCGATGTCAAAACTATTGAACATCGACCATAACCTATAGATGTTTTATAAACATCGATGGCCGATGGCCATCCCTAATGAGTATTGCATCAACCAATCAGATGGTCTAATTTCTAAACTGATTTGCATAAGGGCTTTCTTTGCTCTACATAACTTACTTAGGTCTTTCCTCACCCTAGTCTTATTGAAAACCTACAAAACTAGCCAAAAATGGTGGTTGACAAGAACATTCACGACTGATTGTCTTGCTGGTTGAAGACTATCACATGATGGTCCCAGCTAAAGTAGTAAAATAGAAAACTGTTGACTGACAGTGCATAAACCAATCGGAATGGATTGTTTTGAATGAGTGTTAGTGATGGCCATTGTTGCCTTTGCCATCGATGTTGTTACCTATAGGTGGTCATCCATTGTATTTGACTGACTGGACCGTGGGCCAATCAGAACACGGGGGCGGGGTTTCACATGTTTCAGGGGGTGGAGCTATATTCCATGTCCCAGGAGATAGCACAACAAATATTTTCGTTTTAGCTTGACATTGATGGTGGCAAACCATCTGGTTCTCCCCCATCAATGTAAAAACTATGAACATCGACCATAATCTATCGATGTTTTATAAACATCGATGGTCATCCCTAATGAGAATTGCATCAACCAATCACACGGTCTAATTTCCAAAACTAATTTGCATAAGGAATTTATTTGCTCTCCATAACTTATTCAGGTCCTTCCTCACCATAGTCTAATTGAAAACATACAAAACCAGCCAAAGATGGTTGATAACAAGAATGTTCTTGACCAATTGGTTTGTTGGTTGAAGACTGTTGTATGATGGTCCCATCAAAATTAGTAAAATAGAAAACTGTTGACTTGCCATTGATGTTGTTACATATTGGTGGTCATCCATTGTATTTGATGGACTGGCCTGTGGGCCAATCAGAATATGGGGGCGGGACTTCACTGGTGTCGTGGGTGGAGCTATGCTCAGTGTCCCAGGAAATAGCAAAACAAAACTAGTAGTTTGAGCTTGACATTGATGGTGTGAAACCATCTGGTTCTCCCCCATCGATGTCAAAACTATTGAACATCGACCATAACCTATAGATGTTTTATAAACATCGATGGCCGATGGCCATCCCTAATGAGTATTGCATCAACCAATCAGATGGTCTAATTTCTAAACTGATTTGCATAAGGGCTTTCTTTGCTCTACATAACTTACTTAGGTCTTTCCTCACCCTAGTCTTATTGAAAACCTACAAAACTAGCCAAAAATGGTGGGTGACAAGAACATTCACGACTGATTGTCTTGCTGGTTGAAGACTATCACATGATGGTCCCAGCTAAAGTAGTAAAATAGAAAACTGTTAAATGACAGTGCATAAACCAATCGGAATGGATTGTTTTGAATGAGTGTTAGTGATGGCCATTGTTGCCGTTGCCTTTGCCATCGATGTTGTTACCTATAGGTGGTCATCCATTGTATTTGACTGACTGGACCGTGGGCCAATCAGAACACGGGGGCGGGGCTTCACATGGTTCAGGGGGTGGAGCTATATTCCATGTCCCAGGAGATAGCACAACAAATATTTTCGTTTTAGCTTGACATTGATGGTGGGAAACCATCTGGTTCTCCCCCATCAATGTAAAAACTATGAACATCGACCATAATCTATCGATGTTTTATAAACATCGATGGTCATCCCTAATGAGAATTGCATCAACCAATCACACGGTCTAATTTCCAAACTAATTTGCATAAGGAATTTATTTGCTCTCCATAACTTATTCAGGTCCTTCCTCACCATAGTCTAATTGAAAACATACAAAACCAGCCAAAGATGGTTGATAACAAGAATGTTCTTGACCAATTGGTTTGTTGGTTGAAGACTGTTGTATGATGGTCCCATCAAAAGTAGTAAAATAGAAAACTGTTGACTTGCCATTGATGTTGTTACATATCGGTGGTCATCCATTGTATTTGATGGACTGGCCTGTGGGCCAATCAGAATATGGGGGCGGGGCTTCACTGGTGTCGTGGGTGGAGCTATGCTCAGTGTCCCAGGAAATAGCAAAACAAAACTAGTAGTTTGAGCTTGACATTGATGGTGTGAAACCATCTGGTTCTCCCCCATCGATGTCAAAACTATTGAACATCGACCATAACCTATAGATGTTTTATAAACATCGATGGCCGATGGCCATCCCTAATGAGTATTGCATCAACCAATCAGATGGTCTAATTTCTAAACTAATTTGCATAAGGGCTTTATTTGCTCTCCATAACTTACTTAGGTCTTTCCTCACCCTAGTCTTATTGAAAACCTACAAAACTAGCCAAAGATGGTGGGTGACAAGAACATTCATGACTGATTGTCTTGCTGGTTGAAGACTATCACATGATGGTCCCAGCTAAAGTAGTAAAATAGAAAACTGTTGACTGACAGTGCATAAACCAATCGGAATGGATTGTTTTGAATGAGTGTTAGTGATGGCCATTGTTGCCTTTGCCATCGATGTTGTTACCTATAGGTGGTCATCCATTGTATTTGACTGACTGGACCGTGGGCCAATCAGAACATGGGGGCGGGGCTTCACATGTTTCAGGGGGTGGAGCTATATTCCATGTCCCAGGAGATAGCACAACAAATCTTTTCGTTTTAGCTTGACATTGATGGTGGGAAACCATCTGGTTCTCCCCCATCGATGTAAAAACTATGAACATCGACCATAATCTATCGATGTTTTATAAACATTGATGGTCATCCCTAATGAGTATTGCATCAACCAATCACAAGGTCTAATTTCCAAACTAATTTGCATAAGGAATTTATTTGTTCTCCATAACTTATTTAGGTCCTTCCTCACCATAGTCTAATTGAAAACCTACAAAACCAGCCAAAGATGGTTGATAACAAGAATGTTCTTGACCAATTGGTTTGTTTGTTGAAGACTGTTGTATGATGGTCCCATCAAAAGTAGTAAAATAGAAAACTGTTGACTTGCCATTGATGTTGTTACATATCGGTGGTCATCCATTGTATTTGATGGACTAGCCTGTGGGCCAATCAGAATATGGGGGCGGGGCGGGGCTTCACTGGTGTCATGGGTGGAGCTATGCTCAGTGTCCCAGGAAATAGCAAAACAAAACTAGTAGTTTGAGCTTGACATTGATGGTGTGAAACCATCTGGTTCTCCCCCATCGATGTCAAAACTATTGAACATCGACCATAACCTATAGATGTTTTATAAACATCGATCGCCGATGGCCATCCCTAATGAGTATTGCATCAACCAATCAGATGGTCTAATTTCTAAACTAATTTGCATAAGGGCTTTCTTTGCTCTCCATAACTTACTTAGGTCTTTCCTCACCCTAGTCTTATTGAAAACCTACAAAACTAGCCAAAGATGGTGGGTGACAAGAACATTCATGACTGATTGTCTTGCTGGTAGAAGACGATCACTTGATGGTCCCAGCTAAAATAGTAAAATAGAAAACTGTTGACTGACAGTGCATAAACCAATCGGAATGGATTGTTTTGAATGAGTGTTAGTGATGGCCATTGTTGCCTTTGCCATCGATGTTGTTACCTATAGGTGGTCATCCATTGTATTTGACTGACTGGACCGTGGGCCAATCAGAACACGGGGGCGGGGCTATATTCCATGTCCCAGGAGATAGCACAAAAAATCTTTTCGTTTTAGCTTGACATTGATGGTGGGAAACCATCTGGTTCTCCTCCATCGATGTAAAAACTATGAACATCGACCATAATCTATCGATGTTTAATGAACATCGATGGTCATCCCTAATGAGAATTGCATCAACCAATCACACGGTCTAATTTCCAAACTAATTTGCATAAGGAATTTATTTGCTCTCTATAACTTATTTAGGTCCTTCCTCACCATAGTCTAATTGAAAACCTACAAAACCAGCCAAAGATGGTTGATAACAAGAATGTTCTTGACCAATTGGTTTGTTGGTTGAAGACTGTTGTATGATGGTCTCATCAAAAGTAGTTAAATAGAAAACTGTTGACTTGCCATTGATGTTGTTACATATCGGTGGTCATCCATTGTATTTGATGGACTGGCCTGTGGGCCAATCAGAATATGGGGGCGGGGCTTCACTGGTGTCGTGGGTGGAGCTATGCTCAGTGTCCCAGGAAATAGCAAAACAAAACTAGTAGTTTGAGCTTGACATTGATGGTGTGAAACCATCTGGTTCTCCCCCATCGATGTCAAAACTATTGAACATCGACCATAACCTATAGATGTTTTATAAACGCCGATGGCCATCCCTAATGAGTATTGCATCAACCAATCAGATGATCTAATTTCTAAACTAATTTGCATAAGGGCTTTCTTTGCTCTACATAACTTACTTAGGTCTTTCCTCACCCTAGTCTTATTGAAAACCTACAAAACTAGCCAAAAATGGTGGGTGACAAGAACATTCACGACTGATTGTCTTTCTGGTTGAAGACTATCACATGATGGTCCCAGCTAAAGTAGTAAAATAGAAAACTGTTAAATGACAGTGCATAAACCAATCGGAATGGCTTGTTTTGAATGAGTGTTAGTGATGGCCATTGTTGCCTTTGCCATCGATGTTGTTACCTATAGGTGGTCATCCATTGTATTTGACTGACTGTACCGTGGGCCAATCAGAACATGGGGGCGGGGCTTCACATGTTTCAGGGGGTGGAGCTATATTCCATGTCCCAGGAGATAGCACAACAAATATTTTCGTTTTAGCTTGACATTGATGGTGGGAAACCATCTGGTTCTCCCCCATCAATGTAAAAACTATGAACATCGACCATAATCTATCGATGTTTTATAAACATCGATGGTCATCCCTAATGAGAATTGCATCAACCAATCACACGGTCTAATTTCCAAACTAATTTGCATAAGGAATTTATTTGCTCTCCATAACTTATTCAGGTCCTTCCTCACCATAGTCTAATTGAAAACATACAAAACCAGCCAAAGATGGTTGATAACAAGAATGTTCTTGACCAATTGGTTTGTTGGTTGAAGACTGTTGTATGATGGTCCCATCAAAAGTAGTAAAATAGAAAACTGTTGACTTGCCATTGATGTTGTTACATATCGGTGGTCATCCATTGTATTTGATGGACTGGCCTGTGGGCCAATCAGAATATGGGGGCGGGGCTTCACTGGTGTCGTGGGTGGAGCTATGCTCAGTGTCCCAGGAAATAGCAAAACAAAACTAGTAGTTTGAGCTTGACATTGATGGTGTGAAACCATCTGGTTCTCCCCCATCGATGTCAAAACTATTGAACATCGACCATAACCTATAGATGTTTTATAAACATCGATGGCCGATGGCCATCCCTAATGAGTATTGCATCAACCAATCAGATGGTCTAATTTCTAAACTAATTTGCATAAGGGCTTTATTTGCTCTCCATAACTTACTTAGGTCTTTCCTCACCCTAGTCTTATTGAAAACCTACAAAACTAGCCAAAGATGGTGGGTGACAAGAACATTCATGACTGATTGTCTTGCTGGTTGAAGACTATCACATGATGGTCCCAGCTAAAGTAGTAAAATAGAAAACTGTTGACTGACAGTGCATAAACCAATCGGAATGGATTGTTTTGAATGAGTGTTAGTGATGGCCATTGTTGCCTTTGCCATCGATGTTGTTACCTATAGGTGGTCATCCATTGTATTTGACTGACTGTACCGTGGGCCAATCAGAACATGGGGGCGGGGCTTCACATGTTTCAGGGGGTGGAGCTATATTCCATGTCCCAGGAGATAGCACAACAAATCTTTTCGTTTTAGCTTGACATTGATGGTGGGAAACCATCTGGTTCTCCCCCATCGATGTAAAAACTATGAACATCGACCATAATATATCGATGTTTTATAAACATCGATAGTCATCCCTAATGAGAATTGCATCAACCAATCACATGGTCTAATTTCCAAACTAATTTGCATAAGGAATTTATTTGCTCTCCATAACTTATTTAGGTCCTTCCTCACCATAGTCTAATTGAAAACCTACAAAGCCAGCCAAAGATGGTTGATAACAAGAATGTTCTTGACCAATTGGTTTGTTGGTTGAAGACTGTTATATGATGGTCCCATCAAAAGTATTAAAATAGAAAACTGTTGACTTGCCATTGATGTTGTTACATATCGGTGGTCATCCATTGTATTTGATGGACTGGCCTGTGGGCCAATCAGAATATGGGGGCGGGGCTTCACTGGTGTCGTGGGTGGAGCTATGCTCAGTGTCCCAGGAAATAGCAAAACAAAACTAGTAGTTTGAGCTTGACATTGATGGTGTGAAACCATCTGGTTCTCCCCCATCGATGTCAAAACTATTGAACATCGACCATAACCTATAGATGTTTTATAAACATCGATGGCCGATGGCCGATGGCCATCCCTAATGAGTATTGCATCAACCAATCAGATGGTCTAATTTCTAAACTAATTTGCATAAGGGCTATCTTTGCTCTCCATAACTTACTTAGGTCTTTCCTCACCCTAGTCTTATTGAAAACCTACAAAACTAGCCAAAGATGGTGGGTGACAAGAACATTAACGACTGATTGTCTTTCTGGTTGAAGACTATCACATGATGGTCCCAGCTAAAGTAGTAAAATAGAAAACTGTTAACTGACAGTGCATAAACCAATCGGAATGGATTGTTTTGAATGAGTGTTAGTGATGGCCATTGTTGCCTTTGCCATCGATGTTGTTACCTATAGGTGGTCATCCATTGTATTTGACTGACTGGACCGTGGGCCAATCAGAACACGGGGGCGGGGCTATATTCCATGTCCCAGGAGATAGCACAACAAATCTTTTCGTTTTAGCTTGACATTGATGGTGGGAAACCATCTGGTTCTCCCCCATCGATGTAAAAACTATGAACATCGACCATAATCTATCAATGTCATCCCTAATGAGAATTGCATCAACCAATCACATGGTCTAATTTCCAAACTAATTTGCATAAGGAATTTATTTGCTCTCCATAACTTATTTAGGTCCTTCCTCACCATAGTCTAATTGAAAACCTACAAAGCCAGCCAAAGATGGTTGATAACAAGAATGTTCTTGACCAATTGGTTTGTTGGTTGAAGACTGTTATATGATGGTCCCATCAAAAGTATTAAAATAGAAAACTGTTGACTTGCCATTGATGTTGTTACATATCGGTGGTCATCCATTGTATTTGATGGACTAGCCTGTGGGCCAATCAGGATATGGGGGCGGGGTGTCGTGGGTGGAGCTATGCTCAGTGTCCCAGGAAATAGCAAAACAAAACTAGTAGTTTGAGCTTGACATTGATGGTGTAAACCATCTGGTTCTCCCCCATCGATGTCAAAACTATTGAACATCGACCATAACCTATAGATGTTTTATAAACATCGATGGCCGATGGCCATCCCTAATGAGTATTGCATCAACCAATCAGATGGTCTAATTTCTAAACTAATTTGCATAAGGGCTTTCTTTGCTCTCCATAACTTACTTAGGTCTTTCCTCACC
Organism: Crinia signifera; assembly: GCF_055691185.1. Taxonomy (NCBI): domain Eukaryota; kingdom Metazoa; phylum Chordata; class Amphibia; order Anura; family Myobatrachidae; genus Crinia; species Crinia signifera. The sequence continues at coordinate 165,045,795 of NC_139218.1, read as the reverse complement.
CTAGTCTTATTGAAAACCTACAAAACTAGCCAAAGATGGTGGGTGACAAGAACATTCACGACTGATTGTCTTGCTGGTTGAAGACTATCACATGATGGTCCCAGCTAAAGTAGTAAAATAGAAAACTGTTGACTGACAGTGCATAAACCAATCGGAATGGATTGTTTTGAATGAGTGTTAGTAATGGCCATTGTTGCCTTTGCCATCGATGTTGTTACCTATAGGTGGTCATCCATTGTATTTGACTGACTGGACCGTGGGCCAATCAGAACACGGGGGCGGGGCTATATTCCATGTCCCAGGAGATAGCACAACAAATCTTTTCGTTTTAGCTTGACATTGATGGTGGGAAACCATCTGGTTCTCCCCCATCGATGTAAAAACTATGAACATCGACCATAATCTATCGATGTTTTATAAACATCGATAGTCATCCCTAATGAGAATTGCATCAACCAATCACATGGTCTAATTTCCAAACTAATTTGCATAAGGAATTTATTTGCTCTCCATAACTTATTTAGGTCCTTCCTCACCATAGTCTAATTGAAAACCTACAAAACCAGCCAAAGATGGTTGATAACAAGAATGTTCTTGACCAATTTGTTTGTTGGTTGAAGACTGTTGTATGATGGTCCCATCAAAAGTAGTAAAATAGAAAACTGTTGACTTGCCATTGATGTTGTTACATATCGGTGGTCATCCATTGTATTTGATGGACTGGCCTGTGGGCCAATCAGAATATGGGGGTGGGGCTTCACTGGTGTCGTGGGTGGAGCTATGCTCAGTGTCCCAGGAAATAGCAAAACAAAACTAGTAGTTTGAGCTTGACATTGATGGTGTGAAACCATCTGGTTCTCACCCATCGATGTCAAAACTATTGAACATCGACCATAACCTATAGATGTTTTATAAACATCAATGGCCGATGGCCATCCCTAATGAGTATTGCATCAACCAATCAGATGGTCTAATTTCTAAACTAATTTGCATAAGGGCTTTATTTGCTCTCCATAACTTACTTAGGTCTTTCCTCACCCTTCTCTTATTGAAAACCTACAAAACTAGCCAAAGATGGTGGGTGACAAGAACTTTCACGACTGATTGTCTTGCTGGTTGAAGACTATCACATGATGGTCCCAGTAAAAGTAGTAAAATAGAAAACTGTTGACTGACAGTGCATAAACCAATCGGAATGGATTGTTTTGAATGAGTGTTAGTGATGGCCATTGTTGCCTTTGCCATCGATGTTGTTACCTATATGTGGTCATCCATTGTATCTGACTGACTGGACCGTGGGCTTCACCTGTTTCAGGGGGTGGAGCTATATTCCATGTCCCAGGAGATAGCACAACAAATCTTTTCGTTTTAGCTTGACATTGATGGTGGGAAACCATCTGGTTCTCCCCCATCGATGTAAAAACTATGAACATCGACCATAATCTATCGATGTTTTATAAACATCGATGGTCATACCTAATGAGTATTGCATCAACCAATCACATGGTCTAATTTCCAAACTAATTTGCATAAGGAATTTATTTGCTCTCCATAACTTATTTAGGTCCTTCCTCACCATAGTCTAATTGAAAACCTACAAAACCAGCCAAAGATGGTTGATAACAAGAATGTTCTTGACCAATTGGTTTGTTGGTTGAAGACTATTGTATGATGGTCCCATCAAAAGTAGTAAAATAGAAAACTGTTGAATTGCCATTGATGTTGTTACATATCGGTGGTCATCCATTGTATTTGATGGACTGGCCTGTGGGCCAATCAGGATATGGGGGCGGGGCGTCGTGGGTGGAGCTATGCTCAGTGTCCCAGGAAATAGCAAAACAAAACTAGTAGTTTGAGCTTGACATTGATGGTGTGAAACCATCTGGTTCTCCCCCATCGATGTCAAAACTATTGAACATCGACCATAACCTATAGATGTTTTATAAACATCGATGGCCGATGGCCATCCCTAATGAGTATTGCATCAACCAATCAGATGGTCTAATTTCTAAACTAATTTGCATAAGGGCTTTCTTTGCTCTCCATAACTTACTTAGGTCTTTCCTCACCCTAGTATTATTGAAAATCTACAAAACTAGCCAAAGATGGTTGGTGACAAGAACATTCACGACTGATTGTCTTGTTGGTTGAAGACTATCACATGATGGTCCCAGCTAAAGTAGTAAAATAGAAAACTGTTGACTGACAGTGCATAAACCAATCGGAATGGATTGTTTTGAATGAGTGTTAGTGATGGCCATTGTTGCCTTTGCCATCGATGTTGTTACCTATAGGTGGTCATCCATTGTATTTGACTGACTGGACCATGGGCCAATCAGAACACGGGGGCAGGGCTATATTCCATGTCCCAGGAGATAGCACAACAAATCTTTTCGTTTTAGCTTGACATTGATGGTGGGAAACCATCTGGTTCTCCCCCATCGATGTAAAAACTATTGAACATCGACCAAAACCTATAGATGTTTTATAAACATCGATGGCCGATGGCCATCCCTAATGAGTATTGCATCAACCAATCAGATGGTCTAATTTCTAAACTAATTTGCATAAGGGCTTTCTTTGCTCTCCATAACTTACTTAGGTCTTTCCTCACCCTTGTCTTATTGAAAACCTACAAAACTAGCCAAAGATGGTGGGTGGCAAGAAATTTCACGACTGATTGTCATGCTGGTTGAAGACTATCACATGATGGTCCCAGTTAAAGTAATAAAATAGAAAACTGTTGACTGACAGTGCATAAACCAATCGGAATGGATTGTTTTGAATGAGTGTTAGTGATGGCCATTGTTGCCTTTGCCATCGATGTTGTTACCTATATGTGGTCATCCATTGTATTTGACTGACTGGACCGTGGGCCAATCAGAACACGGGGGCGGGGCTTCACCTGTTTCAGGGGGTGGAGCTATATTCCATGTCCCAGGAGATAGCACAACAAATCTTTTCATTTTAGCTTGACAATGATGGTCCGAAACCATCTGGTTCTCCCCCATCGATGTAAAAACTATGAACATCGACCATAATCTATCGATGTTTTATAAACATCGATTGTCATCCCTAATGAGTATTGCATCAACCAATCACATGGTCTAATTTCCAAACTAATTTGAATAAGGAATTTATTTGCTCTCCATAACTTATTTAGGTCCTTCCTCACCATAGTCTAATTGAAAACCTACAAAACCAGCCAAAGATGGTTGATAACAAGAATGTTCTTGACCAATTGGTTTGTTGGTTGAAGACTGTTGTATGATGGTCCCATCAAAAGTAGTAAAATAGAAAACTGTTGACTTGCCATTGATGTTGTTACATATCGGTGGTCATCCATTGTATTTGATGGACTGGCCTGTGGGCTAATCAGGATATGGGGGCGGGGCGTCGTGGGTGGAGCTATGCTCAGTGTCCCAGGAAATAGCAAAACAAAACTAGTAGTTTGAGCTTGACATTGATGGTGTGAAACCATCTGGTTCTCCCCCATCGATGTCAAAACTATTGAACATCGACCATAACCTATAGATGTTTTATAAACATCGATGGCCGATGGCCATCCCTAATGAGTATTGCATCAACCAATCAGATGGTCTAATTTCTAAACTAATTTGCATAAGGGCTTTCTTTGCTCTCCATAACTTACTTAGGTCTTTCCTCACCCTAGTCTTATTGAAAACCTACAAAACTAGCCAAAGATGGTGGGTGACAAGAACATTCACGACTGATTGTCTTGCTGGTTGAAGACTATCACATGATGGTCCCAGCTAAAGTAGTAAAATAGAAAACTGTTGACTGACAGTGCATAAACCAATCGGAATGGATTGTTTTGAATGAGTGTTAGTAATGGCCATTGTTGCCTTTGCCATCGATGTTGTTACCTATAGGTGGTCATCCATTGTATTTGACTGACTGGACCGTGGGCCAATCAGAACACGGGGGCGGGGCTATATTCCATGTCCCAGGAGATAGCACAACAAATCTTTTCGTTTTAGCTTGACATTGATGGTGGGAAACCATCTGGTTCTCCCCAATCGATGTAAAAACTATGAACATCGACCATAATCTATCGATGTTTTATAAACATCGATTGTCATTCCTAATGAGTATTGCATCAACTAATCACATGGCCTAATTTCCAAACTAATTTGCATAAGGAATTTATTTGCTCTCCATAACTTATTTAGGTCCTTCCTCACCATAGTCTAATTGAAAACCTACAAAACCAGCCAAAGATGGTTGATAACAAGAATGTTCTTGACCAATTGGTTTGTTGGTTGAAGACTGTTGTATGATGGTCCCATCAAAAGTAGTAAATTAGAAAACTGTTGACTTGCAATTGATGTTGTTACATATCGGTGGTCATCCATTGTATTTGACTGACTGGACCGTGGGCCAATCAGAACACGGGGGCGGGGCTTCACATGTTTCAGAGGGTGGAGCTATATTCCATGTCCCAGGAGATAGCACAACAAATCTTTTCATTTTAGCTTGACAATGATGGTCCGAAACCATCTGGTTCTCCCCCATCGATGTAAAAACTATGAACATCGACCATAATCTATCGATGTTTTATAAACATCGATTGTCATCCCTAATGAGTATTGCATCAACCAATCACATGGTCTAATTTCCAAACTAATTTGAATAAGGAATTTATTTGCTCTCCATAACTTATTTAGGTCCTTCCTCACCATAGTCTAATTGAAAACCTACAAAACCAGCCAAAGATGGTTGATAACAAGAATGTTCTTGACCAATTGGTTTGTTGGTTGAAGACTGTTGTATGATGGTCCCATCAAAAGTAGTAAAATAGAAAACTGTTGACTTGCCATTGATGTTGTTACATATCGGTGGTCATCCATTGTATTTGATGGACTGGCCTGTGGGCTAATCAGGATATGGGGGCGGGGCGTCGTGGGTGGAGCTATGCTCAGTGTCCCAGGAAATAGCAAAACAAAACTAGTAGTTTGAGCTTGACATTGATGGTGTGAAACCATCTGGTTCTCCCCCATCGATGTCAAAACTATTGAACATCGACCATAACCTATAGATGTTTTATAAACATCGATGGCCGATGGCCATCCCTAATGAGTATTGCATCAACCAATCAGATGGTCTAATTTCTAAACTAATTTGCATAAGGGCTTTCTTTGCTCTCCATAACTTACTTAGGTCTTTCCTCACCCTAGTCTTATTGAAAACCTACAAAACTAGCCAAAGATGGTGGGTGACAAGAACATTAACGACTGATTGTCTTGCTGGTTGAAGACTATCACATGATGGTCTCAGCTAAAGTAGTAAAATAGAAAACTGTTGACTGACAGTGCATAAACCAATCGGAATGGATTGTTTTGAATGAGTGTTAGTGATGGCCATTGTTGCCTTTGCCATCGATGTTGTTACCTATAGGTGGTCATCCATTGTATTTGACTGACTGGAACGTGGGCCAATCAGAACACGGGGGCGGGGCTTCACATGTTTCAGGGGGTGGAGCTATATTCCATGTCCCAGGAGATAGCACAACAAATCTTTTCGTTTTAGCTTGACATTGATGGTGGGAAACCATCTGGTTCTCCCCCATTGATGTAAAAACTATGAACATTGACCATAATCTATCGATTTTTTATAAACATCGATGGTCATCCCTAATGAGAATTGCATCAACCAATCACATGGTCTAATTTCCAAACTAATTTGCATAAGGAATTTATTTGCTCTCCATAACTTATTTAGGTCCTTCCTCACCATAGTCTAATTGAAAACCTACAAAACCAGCCAAAGATGGTTGATAACAAGAATGTTCTTGACCAATTGGTTTGTTGGTTGAAGACTGTTGTATGATGGTCCCATCAAAAGTAGTAAAATAGAAAACTGTTGACTTGCCATTGATGTTGTTACATATCGGTGGTCATCCATTGTATTTGATGGACTGGCCTGTGGGCCAATCAGAATATGGGGGCGGGGCTTCACTGGTGTCGTGGGTGGAGCTATGCTCAGTGTCCCAGGAAATAGCAAAACAAAACTAGTAGTTTGAGCTTGACATTGATGGTGTGAAACCATCTGGTTCTCCCCCATCGATGTCAAAACTAATGAACATCGACCATAACCTATAGATGTTTTATAAACATCGATGGCCGATGGCCATCCCTAATGAGTATTGCATCAACCAATCAGATGGTCTAATTTCTAAACTAATTTGCATAATGGCTTTATTTGCTCTCCATAACTTACTTAGGTCTTTGCTCACCCTAGTCTTATTGAAAACCTACAAAACTAGCCAAAGATGGTGGGTGACAAGAACATTCACGACTGATTGTCTTGCTGGTTAAAGACTATCACATGATGGTCCCAGCTAAAGTAGTAAAATAGAAAACTGTTGGCTGACAGTGCATAAACCAATCGGAATGGATTGTTTTGAATGAGTGTTAGTGATGGCCATTGTTGCCTTTGCCATCGATGTTGTTACCTATAGGTGGTCATCCATTGTATTTGACTGACTGGACCGTGGGCCAATCAGAACACGGGGGCGGGGCTTCACATGTTTCAGGGGGTGGAGCTATATTCCATGTCCCAGGAGATAGCACAACAAATCTTTTCGTTTTAGCTTGACATTGATGGTCCGAAACCATCTGGTTCTCCCCCATCGATGTAAAAACTATGAACATCGACCATAATCTATCGATGTTTTATAAACATCGATGGTCATCCCTAATGAGAATTGCATCAACCAATCACATGGTCTAATATCAAAACTAATTTGCATAAGCAATTTATTTGCTCTCCATAACTTATTTAGGTCCTTCCTCACCATAGTCTAATTGAAAACCTACAAAACCAGCCAAAGATGGTTGATAACAAGAATGTTCTTGACCAATTGGTTTGTTGGTTGAAGACTGTTGTATGATGGTCCCATCAAAAGTAGTAAAATAGAAAACTGTTGACTTGCCATTGATGTTGTTACATATCGGTGGTCATCCATTGTATTTGATGGACTGGCCTGTGGGCCAATCAGAATATGGGGGCGGGGCTTCACTGGTGTCGTGGGTGGAGCTATGCTCAGTGTCCCAGGAAATAGCAAAACAAAACTAGTAGTTTGAGCTTGACATTGATGGTGTGAAACCATCTGGTTCTCCCCCATCGATGTCAGAACTATTGAACATCGACCATAACCTATAGATGTTTTATAAACATCGATGGCCGATGGCCATCCCTAATGAGTATTGCATCAACCAATCAGATGGTCTAATTTCTAAACTAATTTGCATAAGGGCTTTCTTTGCTCTCCATAACTTACTTAGGTCTTTCCTCATCCTAGTCTTATTGAAAACCTACAAAACTATCCAAAGATGGTGGGTGACAAGAACATTCACGACTGATTGTCTTGCTGGTTGAAGACTATCACATGATGGTCCCAGCTAAAGTAGTAAAATAGAAAACTGTTGACTGACAGTGCATAAACCAATCGGAATGGATTGTTTGGAATGAGTGTTAGTGATGGCCATTGTTGCCTTTGCCATCGATGTTGTTACCTATAGGTGGTCATCCATTGTATTTGACTGACTGGACCGTGGGCCAATCAGAACACGGGGCCGGGGCTTCACATGTTTCAGGAGATAGCACAACAAATCTTTTCGTTTTAGCTTGACATTGATGGTGGGAAACCATCTGGTTCTCCCCCATCGATGTAAAAACTATGAAAATCGACCATAATCTATCGATGTTTTATAAACATCGATGGTCATCCCTAATGAGAATTGCATCAACCAATCACATGGTCTAATTTCCAAACTAATTTGCATAAGGAATTTATTTGCTCTCCATAACTTATTTAGGTCCTTCCTCACCATAGTCTAATTGAAAACCTACAAAACCAGCCAAAGATGGTTGATAACAAGAATGTTCTTGACCAATTGGTTTGTTGGTTGAAGACTGTTGTATGATGGTCCCATCAAAAGTAGTAAAATAGAAAACTGTTGACTTGCCATTGATGTTGTTACATATCGGTGGTCATCCATTGTATTTGATAGACTGGCCTGTGGGCCAATCAGAATATGGGGGCGGGGCTTCACTGGTGTAGTGGGTGGAGCTATGCTCAGTGTCCCAGGAAATAGCAAAACAAAACTAGTAGTTTGAGCTTGACATTGATGGTGTGAAACCATCTGGTTCTCCCCCATCGATGTCAAAACTATTGAACATCGACCAAAACCTATAGATGTTTTATAAACATCGATGGCCGATGGCCATCCCTAATGAGTATTGCATCAACCAATCAGATGGTCTAATTTCTAAACTAATTTGCATAAGGGCTTTCTTTGCTCTCCATAACTTACTTAGGTTTTTCCTCACCCTAGTCTTATTGAAAACCTACAAAACTAGCCAAAGATGGTGGGTGACAAGAACATTCACGACTGATTGTCTTGCTGGTTGAAGACTATCACATGATGGTCCCAGCTAAATTAGTAAAATAGAAAACTGTTGACTGACAGTGCATAAACCAATCGGAATGGATTGTTTTGAATGAGTGTTAGTGATGGCCATTGTTGCCTTTGCCATCGATGTTGTTAGCTATAGGCGGTCATGCATTGTATTTGACTGACTGGACCGTGGGCTAATCAGAACACGGGGGCGGGGCTTCACATGTTTCAGGGGGTGGAGCTATATTCCATGTCCCAGGAGATAGCACAACAAATCTTTTCGTTTTAGCTTGACATTGATGGTGGGAAACCATCTGGTTCTCCCCAATCGAATGTAAAAACTATGAACATCGACCATAATCTATCGATGTTTTATAAACATCGATGGTCATCCCTAATGAGTATTGCATCAACCAATCACATGGTCTAATTTCCAAACTAATTTGCATAAGGAATTTATTTGCTCTCCATAACTTATTTAGGTCCTTCCTCACCATAGTCTAATTGAAAACCTACAAAACCAGCCAAAGATGGTTGATAACAAGAATGTTCTTGACCAATTGGTTTGTTGGTTGAAGACTGTTGTATGATGGTCCCATCAAAAGTAGTAAAATAGAAAACTGTTGACTTGCCATTGATGTTGTTACATATCGGTGGTCATCCATTGTATTTGATGGACTGGCCTGTGGGCCAATCAGAATATGGGGGCGGGGCTTCACTGGTGTCGTGGGTGGAGCTATGCTCAGTGTCCCAGGAAATAGCAAAACAAAACTAGTAGTTTGAGCTTGACATTGATGGTGTGAAACCATCTGGTTCTCCCCCATCGATGTCAGAACTATTGAACATCGACCATAACCTATAGATGTTTTATAAACATCGATGGCCGATGGCCATCCCTAATGAGTATTGCATCAACCAATCAGATGGTCTAATTTCTAAACTAATTTGCATAAGGGCTTTCTTTGCTCTCCATAACTTACTTAGGTCTTTCCTCATCCTAGTCTTATTGAAAACCTACAAAACTATCCAAAGATGGTGGGTGACAAGAACATTCACGACTGATTGTCTTGCTGGTTGAAGACTATCACATGATGGTCCCAGCTAAAGTAGTAAAATAGAAAACTGTTGACTGACAGTGCATAAACCAATCGGAATGGATTGTTTGGAATGAGTGTTAGTGATGGCCATTGTTGCCTTTGCCATCGATGTTGTTACCTATAGGTGGTCATCCATTGTATTTGACTGACTGGACCGTGGGCCAATCAGAACACGGGGCCGGGGCTTCACATGTTTCAGGAGATAGCACAACAAATCTTTTCGTTTTAGCTTGACATTGATGGTGGGAAACCATCTGGTTTTCCCCCATCGATGTAAAAACTATGAAAATCGACCATAATCTATCGATGTTTTATAAACATCGATGGTCATCCCTAATGAGAATTGCATCAACCAATCACATGGTCTAATTTCCAAACTAATTTGCATAAGGAATTTATTTGCTCTCCATAACTTATTTAGGTCCTTCCTCACCATAGTCTAATTGAAAACCTACAAAACCAGCCAAAGATGGTTGATAACAAGAATGTTCTTGACCAATTGGTTTGTTGGTTGAAGACTGTTGTATGATGGTCCCATCAAAAGTAGTAAAATAGAAAACTGTTGACTTGCCATTGATGTTGTTACATATCGGTGGTCATCCATTGTATTTGATGGACTGGCCTGTGGGCCAATCAGAATATGGGGGCGGGGCTTCACTGGTGTAGTGGGTGGAGCTATGCTCAGTGTCCCAGGAAATAGCAAAACAAAACTAGTAGTTTGAGCTTGACATTGATGGTGTGAAACCATCTGGTTCTCCCCCATCGATGTCAGAACTATTGAACATCGACCATAACCTATAGATGTTTTATAAACATCGATGGCCGATGGCCATCCCTAATGAGTATTGCATCAACCAATCAGATGGTCTAATTTCTAAACTAATTTGCATAAGGGCTTTCTTTGCTCTCCATAACTTACTTAGGTCTTTCCTCACTCTAGTCTTATTGAAAACCAACAAAACTAGCCAAAGATGGTGGGTGACAAGGACATTAACGACTGATTGTCTTGCTGGTTGAAGACTATCACATGATGGTCCCAGCTAAAGTAGTAAAATAGAAAACTGTTGACTGACAGTGCATAAACCAATCGGAATGGATTGTTTTGAATGAGTGTTAGTGATGGCCATTGTTGCCTTTGCCATCGATGTTGTTACCTATAGGTGGTCATCCATTGTATTTGACTGACTGGACCGTGGGCCAATCAGAACACGGGGGCGGGGCTTCACATGTTTCAGAGGGTGGAGCTATATTCCATGTCCCAGGAGATAGCACAACAAATCTTTTCATTTTAGCTTGACATTGATGGTCCGAAACCATCTGGTTCTCCCCCATCGATGTAAAAACTATAAACATCGACCATAATCTATCGATGTTTTATAAACATCGATGGTCATCCATAATGAGAATTGCATCAACCAATCACATGGTCTAATTTCCAAACTAATTTGCATAAGGAATTTATTTGCTCTCCATAACTTATTTAGGTCCTTCCTCACCATAGTCTAATTGAAAACCTACAAAACCAGCCAAAGATGATTGATAACAAGAATGTTCTTGACCAATTGGTTTGTTGGTTGAAGACTGTTGTATGATGGTCCCATCAAAAGTAGTAAAATAGAAAACTGTTGACTTGCCATTGATGTTGTTACATATCGGTGGTCATCCATTGTATTTGATGGACTGGCCTGTGGGCCAATCAGAATATGGGGGCGGGGCTTCACTGGTGTCGTGGGTGGAGCTATGCTCAGTGTCCCAGGAAATAGCAAAACAAAACTAGTAGTTTGAGCTTGACATTGATGGTGTGAAACCATCTGGTTCTCCCCCATCGATGTCAAAACTAATTAACATCGACCAAAACCTATAGATTTTTTATAAACATCAATGGCCGATGGCCATCCCTAATGAGTATTACATCAACCAATCAGATGGTCTAATTTCTAAACTAATTTGCATAATGGCTTTATTTGCTCTCCATAACTTACTTAGGTCTTTCCTCACCCTAGTCTTATTGAAAACCTACAAAACTAGCCAAAGATGGTGGGTGACAAGAACATTCACGACTGATTGTCTTGCTGGTTAAAGACTATCACATGATGGTCCCAGCTAAAGTAGTAAAATAGAAAACTGTTGGCTGACAGTGCATAAACCAATCGGAATGGATTGTTTTGAATGAGTGTTAGTGATGGCCATTGTTGCCTTTGCCATCGATGTTGTTACCTATAGGTGGTCATCCATTGTATTTGACTGATTGGACCGTGGGCCAATCAGAACACGGGGGCGGGGCTTCACATGTTTCAGGGGGTGGAGCTATATTCCATGTCCCAGGAGATAGCACAACAAATCTTTTCGTTTTAGCTTGACATTGATGGTCCGAAACCATCTGGTTCTCCCCCATCGATGTAAAAACTATGAACATCGACCATAATTTATCGATGTTTTATAAACATCGATGGTCATCCCTAATGAGAATTGCATCAACCAATCACATGGTCTAATATCAAAACTAATTTGCATAAGGAGTTTATTTGCTCTCCATAACTTATTTAGGTCCTTCCTCACCATAGTCTAATTGAAAACCTACAAAACCAGCCAAAGATGGTTGATAACAAGAATGTTCTTGACCAATTGGTTTGTTGGTTGAAGACTGTTGTATGATGGTCCCATCAAAAGTAGTAAAATAGAAAACTGTTGACTTGCCATTGATGTTGTTACATATCGGTGGTCATCCATTGTATTTGATGGACTGGCCTGTGGGCCAATCAGAATATGGGGGCGGGGCTTCACTGGTGTCGTTGGTGGAGCTATGCTCAGTGTCCCAGGAAATAGCAAAACAAAACTAGTAGTTTGAGCTTGACATTGATGGTGTGAAACCATCTGGTTCTCCCCCATCGATGTTAGAACTATTGAACATCGACCATAACCTATAGATGTTTTATAAACATCGATGGCCGATGGCCATCCCTAATGAGTATTGTATCAACCAATCAGATGGTCTAATTTATAAACTAATTTGCATAAGGGCTTTCTTTGCTCTCCATAACTTACTTAGGTCTTTCCTCACTCTAGTCTTATTGAAAACCAACAAAACTAGCCAAAGATGGTGGGTGACAAGGACATTAACGACTGATTGTCTTGCTGGTTGAAGACTATCACATGATGGTCCCAGCTAAAGTAGTAAAATAGAAAACTGTTGACTGACAGTGCATAAACCAATCGGAATGGATTGTTTTGAATGAGTGTTAGTGATGGCCATTGTTGCCTTTGCCATCGATGTTGTTACCTATAGGTGGTCATCCATTGTATTTGACTGACTGGACCGTGGGCCAATCAGAACACGGGGGCGGGGCTTCACATGTTTCAGAGGGTGGAGCTATATTCCATGTCCCAGGAGATAGCACAACAAATCTTTTCATTTTAGCTTGACATTGATGGTCCGAAACCATCTGGTTCTCCCCCATCGATGTAAAAACTATAAACATCGACCATAATCTATCGATGTTTTATAAACATCGATGGTCATCCATAATGAGAATTGCATCAACCAATCACATGGTCTAATTTCCAAACTAATTTGCATAAGGAATTTATTTGCTCTCCATAACTTATTTAGGTCCTTCCTCACCATAGTCTAATTGAAAACCTACAAAACCAGCCAAAGATGATTGATAACAAGAATGTTCTTGACCAATTGGTTTGTTGGTTGAAGACTGTTGTATGATGGTCCCATCAAAAGTAGTAAAATAGAAAACTGTTGACTTGCCATTGATGTTGTTACATATCGGTGGTCATCCATTGTATTTGATGGACTGGCCTGTGGGCCAATCAGAATATGGGGCAGGGCTTCACTGGTGTCGTGGGTGGAGCTATGCTCAGTGTCCCAGGAAATAGCAAAACAAAACTAGTAGTTTGAGCTTGACATTGATGGTGTGAAACCATCTGGTTCTCCCCCATCGATGTCAAAACTAATTAACATCGACCATAACCTATAGATGTTTTATAAACATCAATGGCCGATGGCCATCCCTAATGAGTATTACATCAACCAATCAGATGGTCTAATTTCTAAACTAATTTGCATAATGGCTTTATTTGCTCTCCATAACTTACTTAGGTCTTTCCTCACCCTAGTCTTATTGAAAACCTACAAAACTAGCCAAAGATGGTGGGTGACAAGAACATTCACGACTGATTGTCTTGCTGGTTAAAGACTATCACATGATGGTCCCAGCTAAAGTAGTAAAATAGAAAACTGTTGGCTGACAGTGCATAAACCAATCGGAATGGATTGTTTTGAATGAGTGTTAGTGATGGCCATTGTTGCCTTTGCCATCGATGTTGTTACCTATAGGTGGTCATCCATTGTATTTGACTGATTGGACCGTGGGCCAATCAGAACACGGGGGCGGGGCTTCACATGTTTCAGGGGGTGGAGCTATATTCCATGTCCCAGGAGATAGCACAACAAATCTTTTCGTTTTAGCTTGACATTGATGGTCCGAAACCATCTGGTTCTCCCCCATCGATGTAAAAACTATGAACATCGACCATAATTTATCGATGTTTTATAAACATCGATGGTCATCCCTAATGAGAATTGCATCAACCAATCACATGGTCTAATATCAAAACTAATTTGCATAAGGAGTTTATTTGCTCTCCATAACTTATTTAGGTCCTTCCTCACCATAGTCTAATTGAAAACCTACAAAACCAGCCAAAGATGGTTGATAACAAGAATGTTCTTGACCAATTGGTTTGTTGGTTGAAGACTGTTGTATGATGGTCCCATCAAAAGTAGTAAAATAGAAAACTGTTGACTTGCCATTGATGTTGTTACATATCGGTGGTCATCCATTGTATTTGATGGACTGGCCTGTGGGCCAATCAGAATATGGGGGCGGGGCTTCACTGGTGTCGTGGGTGGAGCTATGCTCAGTGTCCCAGGAAATAGCAAAACAAAACTAGTAGTTTGAGCTTGACATTGATGGTGTGAAACCATCTGGTTCTCCCCCATCGATGTCAGAACTATTGAACATCGACCATAACCTATAGATGTTTTATAAACATCGATGGCCGATGGCCATCCCTAATGAGTATTGCATCAACCAATCAGATGGTCTAATTTCTAAACTAATTTGCATAAGGGCTTTCTTTGCTCTCCATAACTTACTTAGGTCTTTCCTCACTCTAGTCTTATTGAAAACCAACAAAACTAGCCAAAGATGGTGGGTGACAAGGACATTAACGACTGATTGTCTTGCTGGTTGAAGACTATCACATGATGGTCCCAGCTAAAGTAGTAAAATAGAAAACTGTTGACTGACAGTGCATAAACCAATCGGAATGGATTGTTTTGAATGAGTGTTAGTGATGGCCATTGTTGCCTTTGCCATCGATGTTGTTACCTATAGGTGGTCATCCATTGTATTTGACTGACTGGACCGTGGGCCAATCAGAACACGGGGGCGGGGCTTCACATGTTTCAGAGGGTGGAGCTATATTCCATGTCCCAGGAGATAGCACAACAAATCTTTTCATTTTAGCTTGACATTGATGGTCCGAAACCATCTGGTTCTCCCCCATCGATGTAAAAACTATAAACATCGACCATAATCTATCGATGTTTTATAAACATCGATGGTCATCCATAATGAGAATTGCATCAACCAATCACATGGTCTAATTTCCAAACTAATTTGCATAAGGAATTTATTTGCTCTCCATAACTTATTTAGGTCCTTCCTCACCATAGTCTAATTGAAAACCTACAAAACCAGCCAAAGATGATTGATAACAAGAATGTTCTTGACCAATTGGTTTGTTGGTTGAAGACTGTTGTATGATGGTCCCATCAAAAGTAGTAAAATAGAAAACTGTTGACTTGCCATTGATGTTGTTACATATCGGTGGTCATCCATTGTATTTGATGGACTGGCCTGTGGGCCAATCAGAATATGGGGCAGGGCTTCACTGGTGTCGTGGGTGGAGCTATGCTCAGTGTCCCAGGAAATAGCAAAACAAAACTAGTAGTTTGAGCTTGACATTGATGGTGTGAAACCATCTGGTTCTCCCCCATCGATGTCAAAACTATTGAACATCGACCATAACCTATAGATGTTTTATAAACATCGATGGCCGATGGCCATCCCTAAGAGTATTGCATCAACCAATCAGATGGTCTAATTTCTAAACTAATTTGCATAAGGGCTTTCTTTGCTCTCCATAACTTACTTAGGTCTTTCCTCACCCTGGTCTTATTGAAAACCTACAAAACTAGCCAAAGATGGTGGGTGACAAGAACATTCACGACTGATTATCTTGCTGGTTGAAGACTATCACATGATGGTCCCAGCTAAAGTAGTAAAATAGAAAACTGTTGACTGACAGTGCATAAACCAATCGGAATGGATTGTTTTGAATGAGTGTTAGTGATGGCCATTGTTGCCTATAGGTGGTCATCCATTGTATTTGACTGACTGGACCGTGGGCCAATCAGAACACGGGAGCGGGGCTTCACATGTTTCAGGGGGTGGAGCTATATTCCATGTCCCAGGAGATAGCACAACAAATCTTTTCGTTTTAGCTTGACATTGATGGTGGGAAACCATCTGGTTCTCCCCCATCGATGTAAAAACTATGAACATCGACCATAATCTATCGATGTTTTATAAACATCGATGGTCATCCATAATGAGAATTGCATCAACCAATCACATGGTCTAATTTCCAAACTAATTTGCATAAGGAATTTATTTGCTCTCCATAACTTATTTAGGTCCTTCCTCACCATAGTCTAATTGAAAACCTACAAAACCAGCCAAAGATGGTTGATAACAAGAATGTTCTTGACCGATTGGTTTGTTGGTTGAAGACTGTTGTATGATGGTCCCATCAAAAGTAGTAAAATAGAAAACTGTTGACTTGCCATTGATGTTGTTACATATCGGTGGTCATCCATTGTATTTGATGGACTGGCCTGTGGGCCAATCAGAATATGGGGGCGGGGCTTCACTGGTGTCGTGGGTGGAGCTATGCTCAGTGTCCCAGGAAATAGCAAAACAAAACTAGTAGTTTGAGCTTGACATTGATGGTGTGAAACCATCTGGTTCTCCCCCATCGATGTCAGAACTATTGAACATCGACCATAACCTATAGATGTTTTATAAACATCGATGGCCGATGGCCATCCCTAATGAGTATTGCATCAACCAATCAGATGGTCTAATTTCTAAACTAATTTGCATAAGGGCTTTCTTTGCTCTCCATAACTTACTTAGGTCTTTCCTCACCCTAGTCTTATTGAAAACCTACAAAACTAGCCAAAGATCGTGGGTGACAAGAACATTCACGACTGATTGTCTTGCTGGTTGAAGACTATCACATGATGGTCCCAGCTAATGTAGTAAAATAGAAAACTGTTGACTGACAGTGCATAAACCAATCGGAATGGATTGTTTTGAATGAGTGTTAGTGATGGCCATTGTTGCCTTTGCCATCGATGTTGTTACCTATAGGTGGTTATCCATTGTATTTGACTGACTGGACCGTGGGCCAATCAGAACACGGGGGCGGGGCTTCACATGTTTCAGGGGTGGAGCTATATTCCATGTCCCAGGAGATAGCACAACAAATCTTTTCGTTTTAGCTTGACATTGATGGTCCGAAACCATCTGGTTCTCCCCCATCGATGTAAAAACTATGAACATCGACCATAATTTATCGATGTTTTATAAACATCGATGGTCATCCCTAATGAGAATTGCATCAACCAATCACATGGTCTAATATCAAAACTAATTTGCATAAGGAGTTTATTTGCTCTCCATAACTTATTTAGGTCCTTCCTCACCATAGTCTAATTGAAAACCTACAAAACCAGCCAAAGATGGTTGATAACAAGAATGTTCTTGACCAATTGGTTTGTTGGTTGAAGACTGTTGTATGATGGTCCCATCAAAAGTAGTAAAATAGAAAACTGTTGACTTGCCATTGATGTTGTTACATATCGGTGGTCATCCATTGTATTTGATGGACTGGCCTGTGGGCCAATCAGAATATGGGGGCGGGGCTTCACTGGTGTCGTTGGTGGAGCTATGCTCAGTGTCCCAGGAAATAGCAAAACAAAACTAGTAGTTTGAGCTTGACATTGATGGTGTGAAACCATCTGGTTCTCCCCCATCGATGTTAGAACTATTGAACATCGACCATAACCTATAGATGTTTTATAAACATCGATGGCCGATGGCCATCCCTAATGAGTATTGTATCAACCAATCAGATGGTCTAATTTCTAAACTAATTTGCATAAGGGCTTTCTTTGCTCTCCATAACTTACTTAGGTCTTTCCTCACTCTAGTCTTATTGAAAACCAACAAAACTAGCCAAAGATGGTGGGTGACAAGGACATTAACGACTGATTGTCTTGCTGGTTGAAGACTATCACATGATGGTCCCAGCTAAAGTAGTAAAATAGAAAACTGTTGACTGACAGTGCATAAACCAATCGGAATGGATTGTTTTGAATGAGTGTTAGTGATGGCCATTGTTGCCTTTGCCATCGATGTTGTTACCTATAGGTGGTCATCCATTGTATTTGACTGACTGGACCGTGGGCCAATCAGAACACGGGGGCGGGGCTTCACATGTTTCAGAGGGTGGAGCTATATTCCATGTCCCAGGAGATAGCACAACAAATCTTTTCATTTTAGCTTGACATTGATGGTCCGAAACCATCTGGTTCTCCCCCATCGATGTAAAAACTATAAACATCGACCATAATCTATCGATGTTTTATAAACATCGATGGTCATCCATAATGAGAATTGCATCAACCAATCACATGGTCTAATTTCCAAACTAATTTGCATAAGGAATTTATTTGCTCTCCATAACTTATTTAGGTCCTTCCTCACCATAGTCTAATTGAAAACCTACAAAACCAGCCAAAGATGATTGATAACAAGAATGTTCTTGACCAATTGGTTTGTTGGTTGAAGACTGTTGTATGATGGTCCCATCAAAAGTAGTAAAATAGAAAACTGTTGACTTGCCATTGATGTTGTTACATATCGGTGGTCATCCATTGTATTTGATGGACTGGCCTGTGGGCCAATCAGAATATGGGGCAGGGCTTCACTGGTGTCGTGGGTGGAGCTATGCTCAGTGTCCCAGGAAATAGCAAAACAAAACTAGTAGTTTGAGCTTGACATTGATGGTGTGAAACCATCTGGTTCTCCCCCATCGATGTCAAAACTAATTAACATCGACCATAACCTATAGATGTTTTATAAACATCAATGGCCGATGGCCATCCCTAATGAGTATTACATCAACCAATCAGATGGTCTAATTTCTAAACTAATTTGCATAATGGCTTTATTTGCTCTCCATAACTTACTTAGGTCTTTCCTCACCCTAGTCTTATTGAAAACCTACAAAACTAGCCAAAGATGGTGGGTGACAAGAACATTCACGACTGATTGTCTTGCTGGTTAAAGACTATCACATGATGGTCCCAGCTAAAGTAGTAAAATAGAAAACTGTTGGCTGACAGTGCATAAACCAATCGGAATGGATTGTTTTGAATGAGTGTTAGTGATGGCCATTGTTGCCTTTGCCATCGATGTTGTTACCTATAGGTGGTCATCCATTGTATTTGACTGATTGGACCGTGGGCCAATCAGAACACGGGGGCGGGGCTTCACATGTTTCAGGGGGTGGAGCTATATTCCATGTCCCAGGAGATAGCACAACAAATCTTTTCGTTTTAGCTTGACATTGATGGTCCGAAACCATCTGGTTCTCCCCCATCGATGTAAAAACTATGAACATCGACCATAATTTATCGATGTTTTATAAACATCGATGGTCATCCCTAATGAGAATTGCATCAACCAATCACATGGTCTAATATCAAAACTAATTTGCATAAGGAGTTTATTTGCTCTCCATAACTTATTTAGGTCCTTCCTCACCATAGTCTAATTGAAAACCTACAAAACCAGCCAAAGATGGTTGATAACAAGAATGTTCTTGACCAATTGGTTTGTTGGTTGAAGACTGTTGTATGATGGTCCCATCAAAAGTAGTAAAATAGAAAACTGTTGACTTGCCATTGATGTTGTTACATATCGGTGGTCATCCATTGTATTTGATGGACTGGCCTGTGGGCCAATCAGAATATGGGGGCGGGGCTTCACTGGTGTCGTGGGTGGAGCTATGCTCAGTGTCCCAGGAAATAGCAAAACAAAACTAGTAGTTTGAGCTTGACATTGATGGTGTGAAACCATCTGGTTCTCCCCCATCGATGTCAGAACTATTGAACATCGACCATAACCTATAGATGTTTTATAAACATCGATGGCCGATGGCCATCCCTAATGAGTATTGCATCAACCAATCAGATGGTCTAATTTCTAAACTAATTTGCATAAGGGCTTTCTTTGCTCTCCATAACTTACTTAGGTCTTTCCTCACTCTAGTCTTATTGAAAACCAACAAAACTAGCCAAAGATGGTGGGTGACAAGGACATTAACGACTGATTGTCTTGCTGGTTGAAGACTATCACATGATGGTCCCAGCTAAAGTAGTAAAATAGAAAACTGTTGACTGACAGTGCATAAACCAATCGGAATGGATTGTTTTGAATGAGTGTTAGTGATGGCCATTGTTGCCTTTGCCATCGATGTTGTTACCTATAGGTGGTCATCCATTGTATTTGACTGACTGGACCGTGGGCCAATCAGAACACGGGGGCGGGGCTTCACATGTTTCAGAGGGTGGAGCTATATTCCATGTCCCAGGAGATAGCACAACAAATCTTTTCATTTTAGCTTGACATTGATGGTCCGAAACCATCTGGTTCTCCCCCATCGATGTAAAAACTATAAACATCGACCATAATCTATCGATGTTTTATAAACATCGATGGTCATCCATAATGAGAATTGCATCAACCAATCACATGGTCTAATTTCCAAACTAATTTGCATAAGGAATTTATTTGCTCTCCATAACTTATTTAGGTCCTTCCTCACCATAGTCTAATTGAAAACCTACAAAACCAGCCAAAGATGATTGATAACAAGAATGTTCTTGACCAATTGGTTTGTTGGTTGAAGACTGTTGTATGATGGTCCCATCAAAAGTAGTAAAATAGAAAACTGTTGACTTGCCATTGATGTTGTTACATATCGGTGGTCATCCATTGTATTTGATGGACTGGCCTGTGGGCCAATCAGAATATGGGGCAGGGCTTCACTGGTGTCGTGGGTGGAGCTATGCTCAGTGTCCCAGGAAATAGCAAAACAAAACTAGTAGTTTGAGCTTGACATTGATGGTGTGAAACCATCTGGTTCTCCCCCATCGATGTCAAAACTATTGAACATCGACCATAACCTATAGATGTTTTATAAACATCGATGGCCGATGGCCATCCCTAAGAGTATTGCATCAACCAATCAGATGGTCTAATTTCTAAACTAATTTGCATAAGGGCTTTCTTTGCTCTCCATAACTTACTTAGGTCTTTCCTCACCCTGGTCTTATTGAAAACCTACAAAACTAGCCAAAGATGGTGGGTGACAAGAACATTCACGACTGATTATCTTGCTGGTTGAAGACTATCACATGATGGTCCCAGCTAAAGTAGTAAAATAGAAAACTGTTGACTGACAGTGCATAAACCAATCGGAATGGATTGTTTTGAATGAGTGTTAGTGATGGCCATTGTATTTGACTGACTGGACCGTGGGCCAATCAGAACACGGGAGCGGGGCTTCACATGTTTCAGGGGGTGGAGCTATATTCCATGTCCCAGGAGATAGCACAACAAATCTTTTCGTTTTAGCTTGACATTGATGGTGGGAAACCATCTGGTTCTCCCCCATCGATGTAAAAACTATGAACATCGACCATAATCTATCGATGTTTTATAAACATCGATGGTCATCCATAATGAGAATTGCATCAACCAATCACATGGTCTAATTTCCAAACTAATTTGCATAAGGAATTTATTTGCTCTCCATAACTTATTTAGGTCCTTCCTCACCATAGTCTAATTGAAAACCTACAAAACCAGCCAAAGATGGTTGATAACAAGAATGTTCTTGACCAATTGGTTTGTTGGTTGAAGACTGTTGTATGATGGTCCCATCAAAAGTAGTAAAATAGAAAACTGTTGACTTGCCATTGATGTTGTTACATATCGGTGGTCATCCATTGTATTTGATGGACTGGCCTGTGGGCCAATCAGAATATGGGGGCGGGGCTTCACTGGTGTCGTGGGTGGAGCTATGCTCAGTGTCCCAGGAAATAGCAAAACAAAACTAGTAGTTTGAGCTTGACATTGATGGTGTGAAACCATCTGGTTCTCCCCCATCGATGTCAGAACTATTGAACATCGACCATAACCTATAGATGTTTTATAAACATCGATGGCCGATGGCCATCCCTAATGAGTATTGCATCAACCAATCAGATGGTCTAATTTCTAAACTAATTTGCATAAGGGCTTTCTTTGCTCTCCATAACTTACTTAGGTCTTTCCTCACCCTAGTCTTATTGAAAACCTACAAAACTAGCCAAAGATCGTGGGTGACAAGAACATTCACGACTGATTGTCTTGCTGGTTGAAGACTATCACATGATGGTCCCAGCTAATGTAGTAAAATAGAAAACTGTTGACTGACAGTGCATAAACCAATCGGAATGGATTGTTTTGAATGAGTGTTAGTGATGGCCATTGTTGCCTTTGCCATCGATGTTGTTACCTATAGGTGGTTATCCATTGTATTTGACTGACTGGACCGTGGGCCAATCAGAACACGGGGGCGGGGCTTCACATGTTTCAGGGGTGGAGCTATATTCCATGTCCCAGGAGATAGCACAACAAATCTTTTCGTTTTAGCTTGACATTGATGGTGGGAAACCATCTGGTTCTCCCCCATCGATGTAAAAACTATGAACATCGACCATAATCTATCGATGTTTTATAAACATCGATGGTCATCCATAATGAGAATTGCATCAACCAATCACATGGTCTAATTTCCAAACTAATTTGCATAAGGAATTTATTTGCTCTCCATAACTTATTTAGGTCCTTCCTCACCATAGTCTAATTGAAAACCTACAAAACCAGCCAAAGATGGTTGATAACAAGAATGTTCTTGACCAATTGGTTTGTTGGTTGAAGACTGTTGTATGATGGTCTCATCAAAAGTAGTTAAATAGAAAACTGTTGACTTGCCATTGATGTTGTTACATATCGGTGGTCATCCATTGTATTTGATGGACTGGCCTGTGGGCCAATCAGAATATGGGGGCGGGGCTTCACTGGTGTCGTGGGTGGAGCTATGCTCAGTGTCCCAGGAAATAGCAAAACAAAACTAGTAGTTTGAGCTTGACATTGATGGTGTGAAACCATCTGGTTCTCCCCCATCGATGTCAAAACTATTGAACATCGACCATAACCTATAGATGTTTTATAAACATCGATGGCCGATGGCCATCCCTAATGAGTATTGCATCAACCAATCAGATGGTCTAATTTCTAAACTGATTTGCATAAGGGCTTTCTTTGCTCTACATAACTTACTTAGGTCTTTCCTCACCCTAGTCTTATTGAAAACCTACAAAACTAGCCAAAAATGGTGGTTGACAAGAACATTCACGACTGATTGTCTTGCTGGTTGAAGACTATCACATGATGGTCCCAGCTAAAGTAGTAAAATAGAAAACTGTTGACTGACAGTGCATAAACCAATCGGAATGGATTGTTTTGAATGAGTGTTAGTGATGGCCATTGTTGCCTTTGCCATCGATGTTGTTACCTATAGGTGGTCATCCATTGTATTTGACTGACTGGACCGTGGGCCAATCAGAACACGGGGGCGGGGTTTCACATGTTTCAGGGGGTGGAGCTATATTCCATGTCCCAGGAGATAGCACAACAAATATTTTCGTTTTAGCTTGACATTGATGGTGGCAAACCATCTGGTTCTCCCCCATCAATGTAAAAACTATGAACATCGACCATAATCTATCGATGTTTTATAAACATCGATGGTCATCCCTAATGAGAATTGCATCAACCAATCACACGGTCTAATTTCCAAAACTAATTTGCATAAGGAATTTATTTGCTCTCCATAACTTATTCAGGTCCTTCCTCACCATAGTCTAATTGAAAACATACAAAACCAGCCAAAGATGGTTGATAACAAGAATGTTCTTGACCAATTGGTTTGTTGGTTGAAGACTGTTGTATGATGGTCCCATCAAAATTAGTAAAATAGAAAACTGTTGACTTGCCATTGATGTTGTTACATATTGGTGGTCATCCATTGTATTTGATGGACTGGCCTGTGGGCCAATCAGAATATGGGGGCGGGACTTCACTGGTGTCGTGGGTGGAGCTATGCTCAGTGTCCCAGGAAATAGCAAAACAAAACTAGTAGTTTGAGCTTGACATTGATGGTGTGAAACCATCTGGTTCTCCCCCATCGATGTCAAAACTATTGAACATCGACCATAACCTATAGATGTTTTATAAACATCGATGGCCGATGGCCATCCCTAATGAGTATTGCATCAACCAATCAGATGGTCTAATTTCTAAACTGATTTGCATAAGGGCTTTCTTTGCTCTACATAACTTACTTAGGTCTTTCCTCACCCTAGTCTTATTGAAAACCTACAAAACTAGCCAAAAATGGTGGGTGACAAGAACATTCACGACTGATTGTCTTGCTGGTTGAAGACTATCACATGATGGTCCCAGCTAAAGTAGTAAAATAGAAAACTGTTAAATGACAGTGCATAAACCAATCGGAATGGATTGTTTTGAATGAGTGTTAGTGATGGCCATTGTTGCCGTTGCCTTTGCCATCGATGTTGTTACCTATAGGTGGTCATCCATTGTATTTGACTGACTGGACCGTGGGCCAATCAGAACACGGGGGCGGGGCTTCACATGGTTCAGGGGGTGGAGCTATATTCCATGTCCCAGGAGATAGCACAACAAATATTTTCGTTTTAGCTTGACATTGATGGTGGGAAACCATCTGGTTCTCCCCCATCAATGTAAAAACTATGAACATCGACCATAATCTATCGATGTTTTATAAACATCGATGGTCATCCCTAATGAGAATTGCATCAACCAATCACACGGTCTAATTTCCAAACTAATTTGCATAAGGAATTTATTTGCTCTCCATAACTTATTCAGGTCCTTCCTCACCATAGTCTAATTGAAAACATACAAAACCAGCCAAAGATGGTTGATAACAAGAATGTTCTTGACCAATTGGTTTGTTGGTTGAAGACTGTTGTATGATGGTCCCATCAAAAGTAGTAAAATAGAAAACTGTTGACTTGCCATTGATGTTGTTACATATCGGTGGTCATCCATTGTATTTGATGGACTGGCCTGTGGGCCAATCAGAATATGGGGGCGGGGCTTCACTGGTGTCGTGGGTGGAGCTATGCTCAGTGTCCCAGGAAATAGCAAAACAAAACTAGTAGTTTGAGCTTGACATTGATGGTGTGAAACCATCTGGTTCTCCCCCATCGATGTCAAAACTATTGAACATCGACCATAACCTATAGATGTTTTATAAACATCGATGGCCGATGGCCATCCCTAATGAGTATTGCATCAACCAATCAGATGGTCTAATTTCTAAACTAATTTGCATAAGGGCTTTATTTGCTCTCCATAACTTACTTAGGTCTTTCCTCACCCTAGTCTTATTGAAAACCTACAAAACTAGCCAAAGATGGTGGGTGACAAGAACATTCATGACTGATTGTCTTGCTGGTTGAAGACTATCACATGATGGTCCCAGCTAAAGTAGTAAAATAGAAAACTGTTGACTGACAGTGCATAAACCAATCGGAATGGATTGTTTTGAATGAGTGTTAGTGATGGCCATTGTTGCCTTTGCCATCGATGTTGTTACCTATAGGTGGTCATCCATTGTATTTGACTGACTGGACCGTGGGCCAATCAGAACATGGGGGCGGGGCTTCACATGTTTCAGGGGGTGGAGCTATATTCCATGTCCCAGGAGATAGCACAACAAATCTTTTCGTTTTAGCTTGACATTGATGGTGGGAAACCATCTGGTTCTCCCCCATCGATGTAAAAACTATGAACATCGACCATAATCTATCGATGTTTTATAAACATTGATGGTCATCCCTAATGAGTATTGCATCAACCAATCACAAGGTCTAATTTCCAAACTAATTTGCATAAGGAATTTATTTGTTCTCCATAACTTATTTAGGTCCTTCCTCACCATAGTCTAATTGAAAACCTACAAAACCAGCCAAAGATGGTTGATAACAAGAATGTTCTTGACCAATTGGTTTGTTTGTTGAAGACTGTTGTATGATGGTCCCATCAAAAGTAGTAAAATAGAAAACTGTTGACTTGCCATTGATGTTGTTACATATCGGTGGTCATCCATTGTATTTGATGGACTAGCCTGTGGGCCAATCAGAATATGGGGGCGGGGCGGGGCTTCACTGGTGTCATGGGTGGAGCTATGCTCAGTGTCCCAGGAAATAGCAAAACAAAACTAGTAGTTTGAGCTTGACATTGATGGTGTGAAACCATCTGGTTCTCCCCCATCGATGTCAAAACTATTGAACATCGACCATAACCTATAGATGTTTTATAAACATCGATCGCCGATGGCCATCCCTAATGAGTATTGCATCAACCAATCAGATGGTCTAATTTCTAAACTAATTTGCATAAGGGCTTTCTTTGCTCTCCATAACTTACTTAGGTCTTTCCTCACCCTAGTCTTATTGAAAACCTACAAAACTAGCCAAAGATGGTGGGTGACAAGAACATTCATGACTGATTGTCTTGCTGGTAGAAGACGATCACTTGATGGTCCCAGCTAAAATAGTAAAATAGAAAACTGTTGACTGACAGTGCATAAACCAATCGGAATGGATTGTTTTGAATGAGTGTTAGTGATGGCCATTGTTGCCTTTGCCATCGATGTTGTTACCTATAGGTGGTCATCCATTGTATTTGACTGACTGGACCGTGGGCCAATCAGAACACGGGGGCGGGGCTATATTCCATGTCCCAGGAGATAGCACAAAAAATCTTTTCGTTTTAGCTTGACATTGATGGTGGGAAACCATCTGGTTCTCCTCCATCGATGTAAAAACTATGAACATCGACCATAATCTATCGATGTTTAATGAACATCGATGGTCATCCCTAATGAGAATTGCATCAACCAATCACACGGTCTAATTTCCAAACTAATTTGCATAAGGAATTTATTTGCTTTCTATAACTTATTTAGGTCCTTCCTCACCATAGTCTAATTGAAAACCTACAAAACCAGCCAAAGATGGTTGATAACAAGAATGTTCTTGACCAATTGGTTTGTTGGTTGAAGACTGTTGTATGATGGTCTCATCAAAAGTAGTTAAATAGAAAACTGTTGACTTGCCATTGATGTTGTTACATATCGGTGGTCATCCATTGTATTTGATGGACTGGCCTGTGGGCCAATCAGAATATGGGGGCGGGGCTTCACTGGTGTCGTGGGTGGAGCTATGCTCAGTGTCCCAGGAAATAGCAAAACAAAACTAGTAGTTTGAGCTTGACATTGATGGTGTGAAACCATCTGGTTCTCCCCCATCGATGTCAAAACTATTGAACATCGACCATAACCTATAGATGTTTTATAAACGCCGATGGCCATCCCTAATGAGTATTGCATCAACCAATCAGATGATCTAATTTCTAAACTAATTTGCATAAGGGCTTTCTTTGCTCTACATAACTTACTTAGGTCTTTCCTCACCCTAGTCTTATTGAAAACCTACAAAACTAGCCAAAAATGGTGGGTGACAAGAACATTCACGACTGATTGTCTTTCTGGTTGAAGACTATCACATGATGGTCCCAGCTAAAGTAGTAAAATAGAAAACTGTTAAATGACAGTGCATAAACCAATCGGAATGGCTTGTTTTGAATGAGTGTTAGTGATGGCCATTGTTGCCTTTGCCATCGATGTTGTTACCTATAGGTGGTCATCCATTGTATTTGACTGACTGGACCGTGGGCCAATCAGAACACGGGGGCGGGGCTTCACATGTTTCAGGGGGTGGAGCTATATTCCATGTCCCAGGAGATAGCACAACAAATATTTTCGTTTTAGCTTGACATTGATGGTGGGAAACCATCTGGTTCTCCCCCATCAATGTAAAAACTATGAACATCGACCATAATCTATCGATGTTTTATAAACATCGATGGTCATCCCTAATGAGAATTGCATCAACCAATCACACGGTCTAATTTCCAAACTAATTTGCATAAGGAATTTATTTGCTCTCCATAACTTATTCAGGTCCTTCCTCACCATAGTCTAATTGAAAACATACAAAACCAGCCAAAGATGGTTGATAACAAGAATGTTCTTGACCAATTGGTTTGTTGGTTGAAGACTGTTGTATGATGGTCCCATCAAAAGTAGTAAAATAGAAAACTGTTGACTTGCCATTGATGTTGTTACATATCGGTGGTCATCCATTGTATTTGATGGACTGGCCTGTGGGCCAATCAGAATATGGGGGCGGGGCTTCACTGGTGTCGTGGGTGGAGCTATGCTCAGTGTCCCAGGAAATAGCAAAACAAAACTAGTAGTTTGAGCTTGACATTGATGGTGTGAAACCATCTGGTTCTCCCCCATCGATGTCAAAACTATTGAACATCGACCATAACCTATAGATGTTTTATAAACATCGATGGCCGATGGCCATCCCTAATGAGTATTGCATCAACCAATCAGATGGTCTAATTTCTAAACTAATTTGCATAAGGGCTTTATTTGCTCTCCATAACTTACTTAGGTCTTTCCTCACCCTAGTCTTATTGAAAACCTACAAAACTAGCCAAAGATGGTGGGTGACAAGAACATTCATGACTGATTGTCTTGCTGGTTGAAGACTATCACATGATGGTCCCAGCTAAAGTAGTAAAATAGAAAACTGTTGACTGACAGTGCATAAACCAATCGGAATGGATTGTTTTGAATGAGTGTTAGTGATGGCCATTGTTGCCTTTGCCATCGATGTTGTTACCTATAGGTGGTCATCCATTGTATTTGACTGACTGTACCGTGGGCCAATCAGAACATGGGGGCGGGGCTTCACATGTTTCAGGGGGTGGAGCTATATTCCATGTCCCAGGAGATAGCACAACAAATCTTTTCGTTTTAGCTTGACATTGATGGTGGGAAACCATCTGGTTCTCCCCCATCGATGTAAAAACTATGAACATCGACCATAATATATCGATGTTTTATAAACATCGATAGTCATCCCTAATGAGAATTGCATCAACCAATCACATGGTCTAATTTCCAAACTAATTTGCATAAGGAATTTATTTGC
This sequence comes from Crinia signifera, assembly GCF_055691185.1. Taxonomy (NCBI): domain Eukaryota; kingdom Metazoa; phylum Chordata; class Amphibia; order Anura; family Myobatrachidae; genus Crinia; species Crinia signifera. Next base: position 165,016,831 of record NC_139218.1, on the reverse strand, counting down.
TCTCCATAACTTATTTAGGTCCTTCCTCACCATAGTCTAATTGAAAACCTACAAAGCCAGCCAAAGATGGTTGATAACAAGAATGTTCTTGACCAATTGGTTTGTTGGTTGAAGACTGTTATATGATGGTCCCATCAAAAGTATTAAAATAGAAAACTGTTGACTTGCCATTGATGTTGTTACATATCGGTGGTCATCCATTGTATTTGATGGACTGGCCTGTGGGCCAATCAGAATATGGGGGCGGGGCTTCACTGGTGTCGTGGGTGGAGCTATGCTCAGTGTCCCAGGAAATAGCAAAACAAAACTAGTAGTTTGAGCTTGACATTGATGGTGTGAAACCATCTGGTTCTCCCCCATCGATGTCAAAACTATTGAACATCGACCATAACCTATAGATGTTTTATAAACATCGATGGCCGATGGCCGATGGCCATCCCTAATGAGTATTGCATCAACCAATCAGATGGTCTAATTTCTAAACTAATTTGCATAAGGGCTATCTTTGCTCTCCATAACTTACTTAGGTCTTTCCTCACCCTAGTCTTATTGAAAACCTACAAAACTAGCCAAAGATGGTGGGTGACAAGAACATTAACGACTGATTGTCTTTCTGGTTGAAGACTATCACATGATGGTCCCAGCTAAAGTAGTAAAATAGAAAACTGTTAACTGACAGTGCATAAACCAATCGGAATGGATTGTTTTGAATGAGTGTTAGTGATGGCCATTGTTGCCTTTGCCATCGATGTTGTTACCTATAGGTGGTCATCCATTGTATTTGACTGACTGGACCGTGGGCCAATCAGAACACGGGGGCGGGGCTATATTCCATGTCCCAGGAGATAGCACAACAAATCTTTTCGTTTTAGCTTGACATTGATGGTGGGAAACCATCTGGTTCTCCCCCATCGATGTAAAAACTATGAACATCGACCATAATCTATCAATGTCATCCCTAATGAGAATTGCATCAACCAATCACATGGTCTAATTTCCAAACTAATTTGCATAAGGAATTTATTTGCTCTCCATAACTTATTTAGGTCCTTCCTCACCATAGTCTAATTGAAAACCTACAAAGCCAGCCAAAGATGGTTGATAACAAGAATGTTCTTGACCAATTGGTTTGTTGGTTGAAGACTGTTATATGATGGTCCCATCAAAAGTATTAAAATAGAAAACTGTTGACTTGCCATTGATGTTGTTACATATCGGTGGTCATCCATTGTATTTGATGGACTAGCCTGTGGGCCAATCAGGATATGGGGGCGGGGTGTCGTGGGTGGAGCTATGCTCAGTGTCCCAGGAAATAGCAAAACAAAACTAGTAGTTTGAGCTTGACATTGATGGTGTAAACCATCTGGTTCTCCCCCATCGATGTCAAAACTATTGAACATCGACCATAACCTATAGATGTTTTATAAACATCGATGGCCGATGGCCATCCCTAATGAGTATTGCATCAACCAATCAGATGGTCTAATTTCTAAACTAATTTGCATAAGGGCTTTCTTTGCTCTCCATAACTTACTTAGGTCTTTCCTCACCCTAGTCTTATTGAAAACCTACAAAACTAGCCAAAGATGGTGGGTGACAAGAACATTCACGACTGATTGTCTTGCTGGTTGAAGACTATCACATGATGGTCCCAGCTAAAGTAGTAAAATAGAAAACTGTTGACTGACAGTGCATAAACCAATCGGAATGGATTGTTTTGAATGAGTGTTAGTAATGGCCATTGTTGCCTTTGCCATCGATGTTGTTACCTATAGGTGGTCATCCATTGTATTTGACTGACTGGACCGTGGGCCAATCAGAACACGGGGGCGGGGCTATATTCCATGTCCCAGGAGATAGCACAACAAATCTTTTCGTTTTAGCTTGACATTGATGGTGGGAAACCATCTGGTTCTCCCCCATCGATGTAAAAACTATGAACATCGACCATAATCTATCGATGTTTTATAAACATCGATAGTCATCCCTAATGAGAATTGCATCAACCAATCACATGGTCTAATTTCCAAACTAATTTGCATAAGGAATTTATTTGCTCTCCATAACTTATTTAGGTCCTTCCTCACCATAGTCTAATTGAAAACCTACAAAACCAGCCAAAGATGGTTGATAACAAGAATGTTCTTGACCAATTTGTTTGTTGGTTGAAGACTGTTGTATGATGGTCCCATCAAAAGTAGTAAAATAGAAAACTGTTGACTTGCCATTGATGTTGTTACATATCGGTGGTCATCCATTGTATTTGATGGACTGGCCTGTGGGCCAATCAGAATATGGGGGTGGGGCTTCACTGGTGTCGTGGGTGGAGCTATGCTCAGTGTCCCAGGAAATAGCAAAACAAAACTAGTAGTTTGAGCTTGACATTGATGGTGTGAAACCATCTGGTTCTCACCCATCGATGTCAAAACTATTGAACATCGACCATAACCTATAGATGTTTTATAAACATCAATGGCCGATGGCCATCCCTAATGAGTATTGCATCAACCAATCAGATGGTCTAATTTCTAAACTAATTTGCATAAGGGCTTTATTTGCTCTCCATAACTTACTTAGGTCTTTCCTCACCCTTCTCTTATTGAAAACCTACAAAACTAGCCAAAGATGGTGGGTGACAAGAACTTTCACGACTGATTGTCTTGCTGGTTGAAGACTATCACATGATGGTCCCAGTAAAAGTAGTAAAATAGAAAACTGTTGACTGACAGTGCATAAACCAATCGGAATGGATTGTTTTGAATGAGTGTTAGTGATGGCCATTGTTGCCTTTGCCATCGATGTTGTTACCTATATGTGGTCATCCATTGTATCTGACTGACTGGACCGTGGGCTTCACCTGTTTCAGGGGGTGGAGCTATATTCCATGTCCCAGGAGATAGCACAACAAATCTTTTCGTTTTAGCTTGACATTGATGGTGGGAAACCATCTGGTTCTCCCCCATCGATGTAAAAACTATGAACATCGACCATAATCTATCGATGTTTTATAAACATCGATGGTCATACCTAATGAGTATTGCATCAACCAATCACATGGTCTAATTTCCAAACTAATTTGCATAAGGAATTTATTTGCTCTCCATAACTTATTTAGGTCCTTCCTCACCATAGTCTAATTGAAAACCTACAAAACCAGCCAAAGATGGTTGATAACAAGAATGTTCTTGACCAATTGGTTTGTTGGTTGAAGACTATTGTATGATGGTCCCATCAAAAGTAGTAAAATAGAAAACTGTTGAATTGCCATTGATGTTGTTACATATCGGTGGTCATCCATTGTATTTGATGGACTGGCCTGTGGGCCAATCAGGATATGGGGGCGGGGCGTCGTGGGTGGAGCTATGCTCAGTGTCCCAGGAAATAGCAAAACAAAACTAGTAGTTTGAGCTTGACATTGATGGTGTGAAACCATCTGGTTCTCCCCCATCGATGTCAAAACTATTGAACATCGACCATAACCTATAGATGTTTTATAAACATCGATGGCCGATGGCCATCCCTAATGAGTATTGCATCAACCAATCAGATGGTCTAATTTCTAAACTAATTTGCATAAGGGCTTTCTTTGCTCTCCATAACTTACTTAGGTCTTTCCTCACCCTAGTATTATTGAAAATCTACAAAACTAGCCAAAGATGGTTGGTGACAAGAACATTCACGACTGATTGTCTTGTTGGTTGAAGACTATCACATGATGGTCCCAGCTAAAGTAGTAAAATAGAAAACTGTTGACTGACAGTGCATAAACCAATCGGAATGGATTGTTTTGAATGAGTGTTAGTGATGGCCATTGTTGCCTTTGCCATCGATGTTGTTACCTATAGGTGGTCATCCATTGTATTTGACTGACTGGACCATGGGCCAATCAGAACACGGGGGCAGGGCTATATTCCATGTCCCAGGAGATAGCACAACAAATCTTTTCGTTTTAGCTTGACATTGATGGTGGGAAACCATCTGGTTCTCCCCCATCGATGTAAAAACTATTGAACATCGACCAAAACCTATAGATGTTTTATAAACATCGATGGCCGATGGCCATCCCTAATGAGTATTGCATCAACCAATCAGATGGTCTAATTTCTAAACTAATTTGCATAAGGGCTTTCTTTGCTCTCCATAACTTACTTAGGTCTTTCCTCACCCTTGTCTTATTGAAAACCTACAAAACTAGCCAAAGATGGTGGGTGGCAAGAAATTTCACGACTGATTGTCATGCTGGTTGAAGACTATCACATGATGGTCCCAGTTAAAGTAATAAAATAGAAAACTGTTGACTGACAGTGCATAAACCAATCGGAATGGATTGTTTTGAATGAGTGTTAGTGATGGCCATTGTTGCCTTTGCCATCGATGTTGTTACCTATATGTGGTCATCCATTGTATTTGACTGACTGGACCGTGGGCCAATCAGAACACGGGGGCGGGGCTTCACCTGTTTCAGGGGGTGGAGCTATATTCCATGTCCCAGGAGATAGCACAACAAATCTTTTCATTTTAGCTTGACAATGATGGTCCGAAACCATCTGGTTCTCCCCCATCGATGTAAAAACTATGAACATCGACCATAATCTATCGATGTTTTATAAACATCGATTGTCATCCCTAATGAGTATTGCATCAACCAATCACATGGTCTAATTTCCAAACTAATTTGAATAAGGAATTTATTTGCTCTCCATAACTTATTTAGGTCCTTCCTCACCATAGTCTAATTGAAAACCTACAAAACCAGCCAAAGATGGTTGATAACAAGAATGTTCTTGACCAATTGGTTTGTTGGTTGAAGACTGTTGTATGATGGTCCCATCAAAAGTAGTAAAATAGAAAACTGTTGACTTGCCATTGATGTTGTTACATATCGGTGGTCATCCATTGTATTTGATGGACTGGCCTGTGGGCTAATCAGGATATGGGGGCGGGGCGTCGTGGGTGGAGCTATGCTCAGTGTCCCAGGAAATAGCAAAACAAAACTAGTAGTTTGAGCTTGACATTGATGGTGTGAAACCATCTGGTTCTCCCCCATCGATGTCAAAACTATTGAACATCGACCATAACCTATAGATGTTTTATAAACATCGATGGCCGATGGCCATCCCTAATGAGTATTGCATCAACCAATCAGATGGTCTAATTTCTAAACTAATTTGCATAAGGGCTTTCTTTGCTCTCCATAACTTACTTAGGTCTTTCCTCACCCTAGTCTTATTGAAAACCTACAAAACTAGCCAAAGATGGTGGGTGACAAGAACATTCACGACTGATTGTCTTGCTGGTTGAAGACTATCACATGATGGTCCCAGCTAAAGTAGTAAAATAGAAAACTGTTGACTGACAGTGCATAAACCAATCGGAATGGATTGTTTTGAATGAGTGTTAGTAATGGCCATTGTTGCCTTTGCCATCGATGTTGTTACCTATAGGTGGTCATCCATTGTATTTGACTGACTGGACCGTGGGCCAATCAGAACACGGGGGCGGGGCTATATTCCATGTCCCAGGAGATAGCACAACAAATCTTTTCGTTTTAGCTTGACATTGATGGTGGGAAACCATCTGGTTCTCCCCAATCGATGTAAAAACTATGAACATCGACCATAATCTATCGATGTTTTATAAACATCGATTGTCATTCCTAATGAGTATTGCATCAACTAATCACATGGCCTAATTTCCAAACTAATTTGCATAAGGAATTTATTTGCTCTCCATAACTTATTTAGGTCCTTCCTCACCATAGTCTAATTGAAAACCTACAAAACCAGCCAAAGATGGTTGATAACAAGAATGTTCTTGACCAATTGGTTTGTTGGTTGAAGACTGTTGTATGATGGTCCCATCAAAAGTAGTAAATTAGAAAACTGTTGACTTGCAATTGATGTTGTTACATATCGGTGGTCATCCATTGTATTTGACTGACTGGACCGTGGGCCAATCAGAACACGGGGGCGGGGCTTCACATGTTTCAGAGGGTGGAGCTATATTCCATGTCCCAGGAGATAGCACAACAAATCTTTTCATTTTAGCTTGACAATGATGGTCCGAAACCATCTGGTTCTCCCCCATCGATGTAAAAACTATGAACATCGACCATAATCTATCGATGTTTTATAAACATCGATTGTCATCCCTAATGAGTATTGCATCAACCAATCACATGGTCTAATTTCCAAACTAATTTGAATAAGGAATTTATTTGCTCTCCATAACTTATTTAGGTCCTTCCTCACCATAGTCTAATTGAAAACCTACAAAACCAGCCAAAGATGGTTGATAACAAGAATGTTCTTGACCAATTGGTTTGTTGGTTGAAGACTGTTGTATGATGGTCCCATCAAAAGTAGTAAAATAGAAAACTGTTGACTTGCCATTGATGTTGTTACATATCGGTGGTCATCCATTGTATTTGATGGACTGGCCTGTGGGCTAATCAGGATATGGGGGCGGGGCGTCGTGGGTGGAGCTATGCTCAGTGTCCCAGGAAATAGCAAAACAAAACTAGTAGTTTGAGCTTGACATTGATGGTGTGAAACCATCTGGTTCTCCCCCATCGATGTCAAAACTATTGAACATCGACCATAACCTATAGATGTTTTATAAACATCGATGGCCGATGGCCATCCCTAATGAGTATTGCATCAACCAATCAGATGGTCTAATTTCTAAACTAATTTGCATAAGGGCTTTCTTTGCTCTCCATAACTTACTTAGGTCTTTCCTCACCCTAGTCTTATTGAAAACCTACAAAACTAGCCAAAGATGGTGGGTGACAAGAACATTAACGACTGATTGTCTTGCTGGTTGAAGACTATCACATGATGGTCTCAGCTAAAGTAGTAAAATAGAAAACTGTTGACTGACAGTGCATAAACCAATCGGAATGGATTGTTTTGAATGAGTGTTAGTGATGGCCATTGTTGCCTTTGCCATCGATGTTGTTACCTATAGGTGGTCATCCATTGTATTTGACTGACTGGAACGTGGGCCAATCAGAACACGGGGGCGGGGCTTCACATGTTTCAGGGGGTGGAGCTATATTCCATGTCCCAGGAGATAGCACAACAAATCTTTTCGTTTTAGCTTGACATTGATGGTGGGAAACCATCTGGTTCTCCCCCATTGATGTAAAAACTATGAACATTGACCATAATCTATCGATTTTTTATAAACATCGATGGTCATCCCTAATGAGAATTGCATCAACCAATCACATGGTCTAATTTCCAAACTAATTTGCATAAGGAATTTATTTGCTCTCCATAACTTATTTAGGTCCTTCCTCACCATAGTCTAATTGAAAACCTACAAAACCAGCCAAAGATGGTTGATAACAAGAATGTTCTTGACCAATTGGTTTGTTGGTTGAAGACTGTTGTATGATGGTCCCATCAAAAGTAGTAAAATAGAAAACTGTTGACTTGCCATTGATGTTGTTACATATCGGTGGTCATCCATTGTATTTGATGGACTGGCCTGTGGGCCAATCAGAATATGGGGGCGGGGCTTCACTGGTGTCGTGGGTGGAGCTATGCTCAGTGTCCCAGGAAATAGCAAAACAAAACTAGTAGTTTGAGCTTGACATTGATGGTGTGAAACCATCTGGTTCTCCCCCATCGATGTCAAAACTAATGAACATCGACCATAACCTATAGATGTTTTATAAACATCGATGGCCGATGGCCATCCCTAATGAGTATTGCATCAACCAATCAGATGGTCTAATTTCTAAACTAATTTGCATAATGGCTTTATTTGCTCTCCATAACTTACTTAGGTCTTTGCTCACCCTAGTCTTATTGAAAACCTACAAAACTAGCCAAAGATGGTGGGTGACAAGAACATTCACGACTGATTGTCTTGCTGGTTAAAGACTATCACATGATGGTCCCAGCTAAAGTAGTAAAATAGAAAACTGTTGGCTGACAGTGCATAAACCAATCGGAATGGATTGTTTTGAATGAGTGTTAGTGATGGCCATTGTTGCCTTTGCCATCGATGTTGTTACCTATAGGTGGTCATCCATTGTATTTGACTGACTGGACCGTGGGCCAATCAGAACACGGGGGCGGGGCTTCACATGTTTCAGGGGGTGGAGCTATATTCCATGTCCCAGGAGATAGCACAACAAATCTTTTCGTTTTAGCTTGACATTGATGGTCCGAAACCATCTGGTTCTCCCCCATCGATGTAAAAACTATGAACATCGACCATAATCTATCGATGTTTTATAAACATCGATGGTCATCCCTAATGAGAATTGCATCAACCAATCACATGGTCTAATATCAAAACTAATTTGCATAAGCAATTTATTTGCTCTCCATAACTTATTTAGGTCCTTCCTCACCATAGTCTAATTGAAAACCTACAAAACCAGCCAAAGATGGTTGATAACAAGAATGTTCTTGACCAATTGGTTTGTTGGTTGAAGACTGTTGTATGATGGTCCCATCAAAAGTAGTAAAATAGAAAACTGTTGACTTGCCATTGATGTTGTTACATATCGGTGGTCATCCATTGTATTTGATGGACTGGCCTGTGGGCCAATCAGAATATGGGGGCGGGGCTTCACTGGTGTCGTGGGTGGAGCTATGCTCAGTGTCCCAGGAAATAGCAAAACAAAACTAGTAGTTTGAGCTTGACATTGATGGTGTGAAACCATCTGGTTCTCCCCCATCGATGTCAGAACTATTGAACATCGACCATAACCTATAGATGTTTTATAAACATCGATGGCCGATGGCCATCCCTAATGAGTATTGCATCAACCAATCAGATGGTCTAATTTCTAAACTAATTTGCATAAGGGCTTTCTTTGCTCTCCATAACTTACTTAGGTCTTTCCTCATCCTAGTCTTATTGAAAACCTACAAAACTATCCAAAGATGGTGGGTGACAAGAACATTCACGACTGATTGTCTTGCTGGTTGAAGACTATCACATGATGGTCCCAGCTAAAGTAGTAAAATAGAAAACTGTTGACTGACAGTGCATAAACCAATCGGAATGGATTGTTTGGAATGAGTGTTAGTGATGGCCATTGTTGCCTTTGCCATCGATGTTGTTACCTATAGGTGGTCATCCATTGTATTTGACTGACTGGACCGTGGGCCAATCAGAACACGGGGCCGGGGCTTCACATGTTTCAGGAGATAGCACAACAAATCTTTTCGTTTTAGCTTGACATTGATGGTGGGAAACCATCTGGTTCTCCCCCATCGATGTAAAAACTATGAAAATCGACCATAATCTATCGATGTTTTATAAACATCGATGGTCATCCCTAATGAGAATTGCATCAACCAATCACATGGTCTAATTTCCAAACTAATTTGCATAAGGAATTTATTTGCTCTCCATAACTTATTTAGGTCCTTCCTCACCATAGTCTAATTGAAAACCTACAAAACCAGCCAAAGATGGTTGATAACAAGAATGTTCTTGACCAATTGGTTTGTTGGTTGAAGACTGTTGTATGATGGTCCCATCAAAAGTAGTAAAATAGAAAACTGTTGACTTGCCATTGATGTTGTTACATATCGGTGGTCATCCATTGTATTTGATAGACTGGCCTGTGGGCCAATCAGAATATGGGGGCGGGGCTTCACTGGTGTAGTGGGTGGAGCTATGCTCAGTGTCCCAGGAAATAGCAAAACAAAACTAGTAGTTTGAGCTTGACATTGATGGTGTGAAACCATCTGGTTCTCCCCCATCGATGTCAGAACTATTGAACATCGACCATAACCTATAGATGTTTTATAAACATCGATGGCCGATGGCCATCCCTAATGAGTATTGCATCAACCAATCAGATGGTCTAAATTCTAAACTAATTTGCATAAGGCTTTCTTTGCTCTCCATAACTTACTTAGGTCTTTCCTCACTCTAGTCTTATTGAAAACCAACAAAACTAGCCAAAGATGGTGGGTAACAAGGACATTAACGACTGATTGTCTTGCTGGTTGAAGACTATCACATGATGGTCCCAGCTAAAGTAGTAAAATAGAAAACTGTTGACTGACAGTGCATAAACCAATCGGAATGGATTGTTTTGAATGAGTGTTAGTGATGGCCATTGTTGCCTTTGCCATCGATGTTGTTACCTATAGGTGGTCATCCATTGTATTTGACTGACTGGACCGTGGGCCAATCAGAACACGGGGGCGGGGCTTCACATGTTTCAGAGGGTGGAGCTATATTCCATGTCCCAGGAGATAGCACAACAAATCTTTTCATTTTAGCTTGACATTGATGGTCCGAAACCATCTGGTTCTCCCCCATCGATGTAAAAACTATAAACATCGACCATAATCTATCGATGTTTTATAAACATCGATGGTCATCCATAATGAGAATTGCATCAACCAATCACATGGTCTAATTTCCAAACTAATTTGCATAAGGAATTTATTTGCTCTCCATAACTTATTTAGGTCCTTCCTCACCATAGTCTATTTGAAAACCTACAAAACCAGCCAAAGATGATTGATAACAAGAATGTTCTTGACCAATTGGTTTGTTGGTTGAAGACTGTTGTATGATGGTCCCATCAAAAGTAGTAAAATAGAAAACTGTTGACTTGCCATTGATGTTGTTACATATCGGTGGTCATCCATTGTATGTGATGGACTGGCCTGTGGGCCAATCAGAATATGGGGGCGGGGCTTCACTGGTGTCGTGGGTGGAGCTATGCTCAGTGTCCCAGGAAATAGCAAAACAAAACTAGTAGTTTGAGCTTGACATTGATGGTGTGAAACCATCTGGTTCTCCCCCATCGATGTCAAAACTAATGAACATCGACCATAACCTATAGATGTTTTATAAACATCGATGGCCGATGGCCATCCCTAATGAGTATTGCATCAACCAATCAGATGGTCTAATTTCTAAACTAATTTGCATAATGGCTTTATTTGCTCTCCATAACTTACTTAGGTCTTTGCTCACCCTAGTCTTATTGAAAACCTACAAAACTAGCCAAAGATGGTGGGTGACAAGAACATTCACGACTGATTGTCTTGCTGGTTAAAGACTATCACATGATGGTCCCAGCTAAAGTAGTAAAATAGAAAACTGTTGGCTGACAGTGCATAAACCAATCGGAATGGATTGTTTTGAATGAGTGTTAGTGATGGCCATTGTTGCCTTTGCCATCGATGTTGTTACCTATAGGTGGTCATCCATTGTATTTGACTGACTGGACCGTGGGCCAATCAGAACACGGGGGCGGGGCTTCACATGTTTCAGGGGGTGGAGCTATATTCCATGTCCCAGGAGATAGCACAACAAATCTTTTCGTTTTAGCTTGACATTGATGGTCCGAAACCATCTGGTTCTCCCCCATCGATGTAAAAACTATGAACATCGACCATAATCTATCGATGTTTTATAAACATCGATGGTCATCCCTAATGAGAATTGCATCAACCAATCACATGGTCTAATATCAAAACTAATTTGCATAAGCAATTTATTTGCTCTCCATAACTTATTTAGGTCCTTCCTCACCATAGTCTAATTGAAAACCTACAAAACCAGCCAAAGATGGTTGATAACAAGAATGTTCTTGACCAATTGGTTTGTTGGTTGAAGACTGTTGTATGATGGTCCCATCAAAAGTAGTAAAATAGAAAACTGTTGACTTGCCATTGATGTTGTTACATATCGGTGGTCATCCATTGTATTTGATGGACTGGCCTGTGGGCCAATCAGAATATGGGGGCGGGGCTTCACTGGTGTCGTGGGTGGAGCTATGCTCAGTGTCCCAGGAAATAGCAAAACAAAACTAGTAGTTTGAGCTTGACATTGATGGTGTGAAACCATCTGGTTCTCCCCCATCGATGTCAGAACTATTGAACATCGACCATAACCTATAGATGTTTTATAAACATCGATGGCCGATGGCCATCCCTAATGAGTATTGCATCAACCAATCAGATGGTCTAATTTCTAAACTAATTTGCATAAGGGCTTTCTTTGCTCTCCATAACTTACTTAGGTCTTTCCTCATCCTAGTCTTATTGAAAACCTACAAAACTATCCAAAGATGGTGGGTGACAAGAACATTCACGACTGATTGTCTTGCTGGTTGAAGACTATCACATGATGGTCCCAGCTAAAGTAGTAAAATAGAAAACTGTTGACTGACAGTGCATAAACCAATCGGAATGGATTGTTTGGAATGAGTGTTAGTGATGGCCATTGTTGCCTTTGCCATCGATGTTGTTACCTATAGGTGGTCATCCATTGTATTTGACTGACTGGACCGTGGGCCAATCAGAACACGGGGCCGGGGCTTCACATGTTTCAGGAGATAGCACAACAAATCTTTTCGTTTTAGCTTGACATTGATGGTGGGAAACCATCTGGTTCTCCCCCATCGATGTAAAAACTATGAAAATCGACCATAATCTATCGATGTTTTATAAACATCGATGGTCATCCCTAATGAGAATTGCATCAACCAATCACATGGTCTAATTTCCAAACTAATTTGCATAAGGAATTTATTTGCTCTCCATAACTTATTTAGGTCCTTCCTCACCATAGTCTAATTGAAAACCTACAAAACCAGCCAAAGATGGTTGATAACAAGAATGTTCTTGACCAATTGGTTTGTTGGTTGAAGACTGTTGTATGATGGTCCCATCAAAAGTAGTAAAATAGAAAACTGTTGACTTGCCATTGATGTTGTTACATATCGGTGGTCATCCATTGTATTTGATAGACTGGCCTGTGGGCCAATCAGAATATGGGGGCGGGGCTTCACTGGTGTAGTGGGTGGAGCTATGCTCAGTGTCCCAGGAAATAGCAAAACAAAACTAGTAGTTTGAGCTTGACATTGATGGTGTGAAACCATCTGGTTCTCCCCCATCGATGTCAGAACTATTGAACATCGACCATAACCTATAGATGTTTTATAAACATCGATGGCCGATGGCCATCCCTAATGAGTATTGCATCAACCAATCAGATGGTCTAATTTCTAAACTAATTTGCATAAGGCTTTCTTTGCTCTCCATAACTTACTTAGGTCTTTCCTCACTCTAGTCTTATTGAAAACCAACAAAACTAGCCAAAGATGGTGGGTAACAAGGACATTAACGACTGATTGTCTTGCTGGTTGAAGACTATCACATGATGGTCCCAGCTAAAGTAGTAAAATAGAAAACTGTTGACTGACAGTGCATAAACCAATCGGAATGGATTGTTTTGAATGAGTGTTAGTGATGGCCATTGTTGCCTTTGCCATCGATGTTGTTACCTATAGGTGGTCATCCATTGTATTTGACTGACTGGACCGTGGGCCAATCAGAACACGGGGGCGGGGCTTCACATGTTTCAGAGGGTGGAGCTATATTCCATGTCCCAGGAGATAGCACAACAAATCTTTTCATTTTAGCTTGACATTGATGGTCCGAAACCATCTGGTTCTCCCCCATCGATGTAAAAACTATAAACATCGACCATAATCTATCGATGTTTTATAAACATCGATGGTCATCCATAATGAGAATTGCATCAACCAATCACATGGTCTAATTTCCAAACTAATTTGCATAAGGAATTTATTTGCTCTCCATAACTTATTTAGGTCCTTCCTCACCATAGTCTATTTGAAAACCTACAAAACCAGCCAAAGATGATTGATAACAAGAATGTTCTTGACCAATTGGTTTGTTGGTTGAAGACTGTTGTATGATGGTCCCATCAAAAGTAGTAAAATAGAAAACTGTTGACTTGCCATTGATGTTGTTACATATCGGTGGTCATCCATTGTATGTGATGGACTGGCCTGTGGGCCAATCAGAATATGGGGGCGGGGCTTCACTGGTGTCGTGGGTGGAGCTATGCTCAGTGTCCCAGGAAATAGCAAAACAAAACTAGTAGTTTGAGCTTGACATTGATGGTGTGAAACCATCTGGTTCTCCCCCATCGATGTCAAAACTAATGAACATCGACCAAAACCTATAGATTTTTTATAAACATCAATGGCCGATGGCCATCCCTAATGAGTATTGCATCAACCAATCAGATGGTCTAATTTCTAAACTAATTTGCATAATGGCTTTATTTGCTCTCCATAACTTACTAAGGTCTTTCCTCACCCTAGTCTTATTGAAAACCTACAAAACTAGCCAAAGATGGTGGGTGACAAGAACATTCACGACTGATTGTCTTGCTGGTTAAAGACTATCACATGATGGTCCCAGCTAAAGTAGTAAAATAGAAAACTGTTGACTGACAGTGCATAAACCAATCGGAATGGATTGTTTTGAATGAGTGTTAGTGATGGCCATTGTTGCCTTTGCCATCGATGTTGTTACCTATAGGTGGTCATCCATTGTATTTGACTGACTGGACCGTGGGCCAATCAGAACACGGGGGCGGGGCTTCACATGTTTCAGGGGGTGGAGCTATATTCCATGTCCCAGGAGATAGCACAACAAATCTTTTCGTTTTAGCTTGACATTGATGGTCCGAAACCATCTGGTTCTCCCCCATCGATGTAAAAACTATGAACATCGACCATAATCTATCGATGTTTTATAAACATCGATGGTCATCCCTAATGAGAATTGCATCAACCAATCACATGGTCTAATATCAAAACTAATTTGCATAAGGAATTTATTTGCTCTCCATAACTTATTTAGGTCCTTCCTCACCATAGTCTAATTGAAAACCTACAAAACCAGCCAAAGATGGTTGATAACAAGAATGTTCTTGACCAATTGGTTTGTTGGTTGAAGACTGTTGTATGATGGTCCCATCAAAAGTAGTAAAATAGAAAACTGTTGACTTGCCATTGATGTTGTTACATATCGGTGGTCATCCATTGTATTTGATGGACTGGCCTGTGGGCCAATCAGAATATGGGGGCGGGGCTTCACTGGTGTCGTGGGTGGAGCTATGCTCAGTGTCCCAGGAAATAGCAAAACAAAACTAGTAGTTTGAGCTTGACATTGATGGTGTGAAACCATCTGGTTCTCCCCCATCGATGTCAGAACTATTGAACATCGACCATAACCTATAGATGTTTTATAAACATCGATGGCCGATGGCCATCCCTAATGAGTATTGCATCAACCAATCAGATGGTCTAATTTCTAAATTAATTTGCATAAGGGCTTTCTTTGCTCTCCATAACTTACTTAGGTCTTTCCTCACCCTAGTCTTATTGAAAACCTACAAAACTAGCCAAAGATGGTGGGTGACACGAACATTAACGACTGATTGTCTTGCTGGTTGAAGACTATCACATGATGGTCCCAGCTAAAGTAGTAAAATAGAAAACTGTTGACTGACAGTGCATAAACCAATCGGAATGGATTGTTTTGAATGAGTGTTAGTGATGGCCATTGTTGCCTTTGCCATCGATGTTGTTACCTATAGGTGGTCATCCATTGTATTTGACTGACTGGACCGTGGGCCAATCAGAACACGGGGGCGGGGCTTCACATGTTTCAGGGGGTGGAGCTATATTCCATGTCCCAGGAGATAGCACAACAAATCTTTTCGTTTTAGCTTGACATTGATGGTCCGAAACCATCTTGTTCTCCCCCATCGATGTAAAAACTATGAACATCGACCATAATCTATCGATGTTTTATAAACATCGATGGTCATCCCTAATGAGAATTGCATTAACCAATCACATGGTCTAATATCCAAACTAATTTGCATAAGGAATTTATTTGCTCTCCATAACTTATTTAGGTCCTTCCTCACCATAGTCTAATTGAAAATCTACAAAACCAGCCAAAGATGCTTGATAACAAGAATGTTCTTGACCAATTGGTTTGTTGGTTGAAGACTGTTGTATGATGGTCCCATCAAAAGTAGTAAAATAGAAAACTGTTGACTTGCTATTGATGTTGTTACATATTGGTGGTCATCCATTGTATTTGATGGACTGGCCTGTGGGCCAATCAGAATATGGGGGCGGGGCTTCACTGGTGTCGTGGGTGGAGCTATGCTCAGTGTCCCAGGAAATAGCAAAACAAAACTAGTAGTTTGAGCTTGACATTGATGGTGTGAAACCATCTGGTTCTCCCCCATCGATGTCAGAACTATTGAACATCGACCATAACCTATAGATGTTTTATAAACATCGATGGCCGATGGCCATCCCTAATGAGTATTGCATCAACCAATCAGATGGTCTAATTTCTAAACTGATTTGCATAAGGGCTTTCTTTGCTCTACATAACTTACTTAGGTCTTTCCTCACCCTAGTCTTATTGAAAACCTACAAAACTAGCCAAAAATGGTGGGTGACAAGAACATTCACGACTGATTGTCTTGCTGGTTGAAGACTATCACATGATGGTCCCAGCTAAAGTAGTAAAATAGAAAACTGTTGACTGACAGTGCATAAACCAATCGGAATGGATTGTTTGGAATGAGTGTTAGTGATGGCCATTGTTGCCTTTGCCATCAATGTTGTTACCTATAGGTGGTCATCCATTGTATTTGACTGACTGGACCGTGGGCCAATCAGAACACGGGGCCGGGGCTTCACATGTTTCAGGAGATAGCACAACAAATCTTTTCGTTTTAGCTTGACATTGATGGTGGGAAACCATCTGGTTCTCCCCCATCGATGTAAAAACTATGAAAATCGACCATAATCTATCGATGTTTTATAAACATCGATGGTCATCCCTAATGAGAATTGCATCAACCAATCACATGGTCTAATTTCCAAACTAATTTGCATAAGGAATTTATTTGCTCTCCATAACTTATTTAGGTCCTTCCTCACCATAGTCTAATTGAAAACCTACAAAACCAGCCAAAGATGGTTGATAACAAGAATATTCTTGACCAATTGGTTTGTTGGTTGAAGACTGTTGTATGATGGTCCCATCAAAAGTAGTAAAATAGAAAACTGTTGACTTGCCATTGATGTTGTTACATATCGGTGGTCATCCATTGTATTTGATGGACTGGCCTGTGGGCCAATCAGAATATGGGGCGGGGCTTCACTGGTGTCGTGGGTGGAGCTATGCTCAGTGTCCCAGGAAATAGCAAAACAAAACTAGTAGTTTGAGCTTGACATTGATGGTGTGAAACCATCTGGTTCTCCCCCATCGATGTCAGAACTATTGAACATCAACCATAACCTATAGATGTTTTATAAACATCGATGGCCGATGGCCATCCCTAATGAGTATTGCATCAACCAATCAGATGGTCTAATTTCTAAACTGATTTGCATAAGGGCTTTCTTTGCTCTACATAACTTACTTAGGTCTTTCCTCACCCTAGTCTTATTGAAAACCTACAAAACTAGCCAAAAATGGTGGGTGACAAGAACATTCACGACTGATTGTCTTGCTGGTTGAAGACTATCACATGATGGTCCCAGCTAAAGTAGTAAAATAGAAAACTGTTGACTGACAGTGCATAAACCAATCGGAATGGATTGTTTTGAATGAGTGTTAGTGATAGCCATTGTTGCCTTTGCCATCGATGTTGTTACCTATAGGTGGTCATCCATTGTATTTGACTGACTGGACCGTGGGCCAATCAGAACACGGGGGCGGGGCTATATTCCATGTCCCAGGAGATAGCACAAAAAATCTTTTCGTTTTAGCTTGACATTGATGGTGGGAAACCATCTGGTTCTCCTCCATCGATGTAAAAACTATGAACATCGACCATAATCTATCGATGTTTTATGAACATCGATGGTCATCCCTAATGAGAATTGCATCAACCAATCACACGGTCTAATTTCCAAACTAATTTGCATAAGGAATTTATTTGCTCTCTATAACTTATTTAGGTCCTTCCTCACCATAGTCTAATTGAAAACCTACAAAACCAGCCAAAGATGGTTGATAACAAGAATGTTCTTGACCAATTGGTTTGTTGGTTGAAGACTGTTGTATGATGGTCTCATCAAAAGTAGTTAAATAGAAAACTGTTGACTTGCCATTGATGTTGTTACATATCGGTGGTCATCCATTGTATTTGATGGACTGGCCTGTGGGCCAATCAGAATATGGGGGCGGGGCTTCACTGGTGTCGTGGGTGGAGCTATGCTCAGTGTCCCAGGAAATAGCAAAACAAAACTAGTAGTTTGAGCTTGACATTGATGGTGTGAAACCACCTGGTTCTCCCCCATCGATGTCAAAACTATTGAACATCGACCATAACCTATAGATGTTTTATAAACATCGATGGCCGATGGCCGATGGACATCCCTAATGAGTATTGCATCAACCAATCAGATGGTCTAATTTCTAAACTAATTTGCATAAGGGCTTTCTTTGCTCTCCATAACTTACTTAGGTCTTTCCTCACCCTAGTCTTATTGAAAACCTACAAAACTAGCCAAAGATGGTGGGTGACAAGAACATTCACGACTGATTGTCTTGCTGGTTGAAGACTATCACATGATGGTCCCAGCTAAAGTAGTAAAATAGAAAACTGTTGACTGACAGTGCATAAACCAATCGGAATGGATTGTTTGGAATGAGTGTTAGTGATGGCCATTGTTGCCTTTGCCATCAATGTTGTTACCTATAGGTGGTCATCCATTGTATTTGACTGACTGGACCGTGGGCCAATCAGAACACGGGGCCGGGGCTTCACATGTTTCAGGAGATAGCACAACAAATCTTTTCGTTTTAGCTTGACATTGATGGTGGGAAACCATCTGGTTCTCCCCCATCGATGTAAAAACTATGAAAATCGACCATAATCTATCGATGTTTTATAAACATCGATGGTCATCCCTAATGAGAATTGCATCAACCAATCACATGGTCTAATTTCCAAACTAATTTGCATAAGGAATTTATTTGCTCTCCATAACTTATTTAGGTCCTTCCTCACCATAGTCTAATTGAAAACCTACAAAACCAGCCAAAGATGGTTGATAACAAGAATATTCTTGACCAATTGGTTTGTTGGTTGAAGACTGTTGTATGATGGTCCCATCAAAAGTAGTAAAATAGAAAACTGTTGACTTGCCATTGATGTTGTTACATATCGGTGGTCATCCATTGTATTTGATGGACTGGCCTGTGGGCCAATCAGAATATGGGGCGGGGCTTCACTGGTGTCGTGGGTGGAGCTATGCTCAGTGTCCCAGGAAATAGCAAAACAAAACTAGTAGTTTGAGCTTGACATTGATGGTGTGAAACCATCTGGTTCTCCCCCATCGATGTCAGAACTATTGAACATCAACCATAACCTATAGATGTTTTATAAACATCGATGGCCGATGGCCATCCCTAATGAGTATTGCATCAACCAATCAGATGGTCTAATTTCTAAACTGATTTGCATAAGGGCTTTCTTTGCTCTACATAACTTACTTAGGTCTTTCCTCACCCTAGTCTTATTGAAAACCTACAAAACTAGCCAAAAATGGTGGGTGACAAGAACATTCACGACTGATTGTCTTGCTGGTTGAAGACTATCACATGATGGTCCCAGCTAAAGTAGTAAAATAGAAAACTGTTGACTGACAGTGCATAAACCAATCGGAATGGATTGTTTTGAATGAGTGTTAGTGATAGCCATTGTTGCCTTTGCCATCGATGTTGTTACCTATAGGTGGTCATCCATTGTATTTGACTGACTGGACCGTGGGCCAATCAGAACACGGGGGCGGGGCTATATTCCATGTCCCAGGAGATAGCACAAAAAATCTTTTCGTTTTAGCTTGACATTGATGGTGGGAAACCATCTGGTTCTCCTCCATCGATGTAAAAACTATGAACATCGACCATAATCTATCGATGTTTTATGAACATCGATGGTCATCCCTAATGAGAATTGCATCAACCAATCACACGGTCTAATTTCCAAACTAATTTGCATAAGGAATTTATTTGCTCTCTATAACTTATTTAGGTCCTTCCTCACCATAGTCTAATTGAAAACCTACAAAACCAGCCAAAGATGGTTGATAACAAGAATGTTCTTGACCAATTGGTTTGTTGGTTGAAGACTGTTGTATGATGGTCTCATCAAAAGTAGTTAAATAGAAAACTGTTGACTTGCCATTGATGTTGTTACATATCGGTGGTCATCCATTGTATTTGATGGACTGGCCTGTGGGCCAATCAGAATATGGGGGCGGGGCTTCACTGGTGTCGTGGGTGGAGCTATGCTCAGTGTCCCAGGAAATAGCAAAACAAAACTAGTAGTTTGAGCTTGACATTGATGGTGTGAAACCACCTGGTTCTCCCCCATCGATGTCAAAACTATTGAACATCGACCATAACCTATAGATGTTTTATAAACATCGATGGCCGATGGCCGATGGACATCCCTAATGAGTATTGCATCAACCAATCAGATGGTCTAATTTCTAAACTAATTTGCATAAGGGCTTTCTTTGCTCTCCATAACTTACTTAGGTCTTTCCTCACCCTAGTCTTATTGAAAACCTACAAAACTAGCCAAAGATGGTGGGTGACAAGAACATTCACGACTGATTGTCTTGCTGGTTGAAGACTATCACATGATGGTCCCAGCTAAAGTAGTAAAATAGAAAACTGTTGACTGACAGTGCATAAACCAATCGGAATGGATTGTTTTGAATGAGTGTTAGTGATGGCCATTGTTGCCTTTGCCATCGATGTTGTTACCTATAGGTGGTCATCCATTGTATTTGACTGACTGGACCGTGGGCCAATCAGAACACGGGGGTGGGGCTTCACATGTTTCAGGGGGTGGAGCTATATTCCATGTCCCAGGAGATAGCACAACAAATCTTTTCGTTTTAGCTTGACATTGATGGTGGGAAACCATCTGGTTCTCCCCCATCGATGTAAAAACTATGAACATCGACCATAATCTATCGATGTTTTATAAACATCGATGGCCATCCCTAATGAGAATTGCATCAACCAATCACATGGTCTAATTTCAAAACTAATTTGCATAAGGAATTTATTTGCTCTCCATAACTTATTTAGGTCCTTCCTCACCATAGTCTAATTGAAAACCTACAAAACCAGCCAAAGATGGTTGATAACAAGAATGTTCTTGACCAATTGGTTTGTTGGTTGAAGACTGTTGTATGATGGTCCCATCAAAAGTAGTAAAATAGAAAACTGTTGACTTGCCATTGATGTTGTTACATATCGGTGGTCATCCATTGTATTTGATGGACTGGCCTGTGGGCCAATCAGAATATGGGGGTGGGGCTTCACTGGTGTCGTGGGTGGAGCTATGCTCAGTGTCCCAGGAAATAGCAAAACAAAACTAGTAGTTTGAGCTTGACATTGATGGTGTGAAACCATCTGGTTCTCCCCCATCAATGTCAAAACTATTGAACATCGACCATAACCTATAGATGTTTTATAAACATCGATGGCCGATGGCCATCCCTAATGAGTATTGCATCAACCAATCAGATGGTCTAATTTCTAAACTAATTTGCATAAGGGCTTTCTTTGCTCTCCATAACTTACTTAGGTCTTTCCTCACCCTAGTCTTATTGAAAACCTGCAAAACTAGCCAAAGATGGTGGGTGACAAGAACATTCACGACTGATTGTCTTGCTGGTTGAAGACTATCACATGATGGTCCCAGCTAAAGTAGTAAAATAGAAAACTGTTGACTGACAGTGCATAAACCAATCGGAATGGATTGTTTTGAATGAGTGTTAGTGCCCAGCTAAAGTAGTAAAATAGAAAACTGTTGACTGACAGTGCATAAACCAATCGGAATAGATTGTTTTGAATGAGTGTTAGTGATGGCCATTTTTGCCTTTGCCATCGATGTTGTTACCTATAGGTGGTCATCCATTGTATTTGACTGACTGGACCGTGGGCCAATCAGAACACGGGGGCGGGGCTTCACATGTTTCAGGGGGTGGAGCTATATTCCATGTCCCAGGAGATAGCACAACAAATCTTTTCGTTTTAGCTTGACATTGATGGTGGGAAACCATCTGGTTCTCCCCCATCGATGTAAAAACTATGAACATCGACCATAATCTATCGATGTTTTATAAACATCGATGGCCATCCCTAATGAGAATTGCATCAACCAATCACATGGTCTAATTTCCAAACTAATTTGCATAAGGAATTTATTTGCTCTCCATAACTTATTTAGGTCCTTCCTCACCATAGTCTAATTGAAAACCTACAAAACCAGCCAAAGATGGTTGATAACAAGAATGTTCTTGACCAATTGGTTTGTTGGTTGAAGACTGTTGTATGATGGTCCCATCAAAAGTAGTAAAATAGAAAACTGTTGACTTGCCATTGATGTTGTTACATATCGGTGGTCATCCATTGTATTTGATGGACTGGCCTGTGGGCCAATCAGAATATGGGGGCGGGGCTTCACTGGTGTCGTGGGTGGAGCTATGCTCAGTGTCCCAGGAAATAGCAAAACAAAACTAGTAGTTTGAGCTTGACATTGATGGTGTGAAACCATCTGGTTCTCCCCCATCGATGTCAAAACTATTGAACATCGACCATAACCTATAGATGTTTTATAAACATCGATGGCCGATGGCCGATGGCCATCCCTAATGAATATTGCATCAACCAATCAGATGGTCTAATTTCTAAACTGATTTGCATAAGGGCTTTCTTTGCTCTACATAACTTACTTAGGTCTTTCCTCACCCTAGTCTTATTGAAAACCTACAAAACTAGCCAAAAATGGTGGGTGACAAGAACATTCACGACTGATTGTCTTGCTGGTTGAAGACTATCACATGATGGTCCCAGCTAAAGTAGTAAAATAGAAAACTGTTGACTGACAGTGCATAAACCAATCGGAATGGATTGTTTTGAATGAGTGTTAGTGATGGCCATTGTTGCCTTTGCCATCGATGTTGTTACCTATAGGTGGTCATCCATTGTATTTGACTGACTGGACCGTGGGCCAATCAGAACATGGGGGCGGGGCTTCACATGTTTCAGGGGGTGGAGCTATATTCCATGTCCCAGGAGATAGCACAACAAATCTTTTCGTTTTAGCTTGACATTGATGGTGGGAAACCATCTGGTTCTCCCCCATCGATGTAAAAACTATGAACATCGACCATAATCTATCGATTTTTTATAAACATTGATGGTCATCCCTAATGAGTATTGCATCAACCAATCACAAGGTCTAATTTCCAAACTAATTTGCATAAGGAATTTATTTGTTCTCCATAACTTATTTAAGTCCTTCCTCACCATAGTCTAATTGAAAACCTACAAAACCAGCCAAAGATGGTTGATAACAAGAATGTTCTTGACCAATTGGTTTGTTTGTTGAAGACTGTTGTATGATGGTCCCATCAAAAGTAGTAAAATAGAAAACTGTTGACTTGCCATTGATGTTGTTACATATCGATGGTCATCCATTGTATTTGATGGACTAGCCTGTGGGCCAATCAGAATATGGGGGCGGGGCTTCACTGGTGTCGTGGGTAGAGCTATGCTCAGTGTCCCAGGAAATAGCAAAACAAAACTAGTAGTTTGAGCTTGACATTGATGGTGTGAAACCATCTGGTTCTACCCCATCGATGTCAAAACTATTGAACATCGACCATAACCTATAGATGTTTTATAAACATCGATGGCCGATGGCCATCCCTAATGAGTATTGCATCAACCAATCAGATGGTCTAATTTCTAAACTAATTTGCATAAGGGCTTTCTTTGCTCTCCATAACTTACTTAGGTCTTTCCTCACCCTAGTCTTATTGAAAACCTACAAAACTAGCCAAAGATGGTGGGTGACAAGAACATTCACGACTGATTGTCTTGCTGGTAGAAGACTTTCTTTGCTCTCCATAACTTACTTAGGTCTTTCCTCACCCTAGTCTTATTGAAAACCTACAAAACTAGCCAAAGATGGTGGGTGACAAGAACATTCACGACTGATTGTCTTGCTGGTTGAAGACTATCACATGATGGTCCCAGCTAAAGTAGTAAAATAGAAAACTGTTGACTGATAGTGCATAAACCAATCGGAATGGATTGTTTTGAATGAGTGTTAGTGATGGCCATTGTTGCCTTTGCCATCGATGATGTTACCTATAGGTGGTCATCCATTGTATTTGACTGACTGGACCGTGGGCCAATCAGAACACGGGGTCGGGGCTTCACATGTTTCAGGGGGTGGAGCTATATTCCATGTCCCAGGAGATAGCACAACAAATCTTATCGTTTTAGCTTGACATTGATGGTGGGAAACCATCTGGTTCTCCCCCATCGATGTAAAAATTATGAACATCGACCATAATCTATCGATGTTTTATAAACATCGATGGTCATCCCTAATGAGAATTGCATCAACCAATCACATGGTCTAATTTCCAAACTAATTTGCATAAGGAATTTATTTGCTCTCCATAACTTATTTAGGTCCTTCCTCACCATAGTCTAATTGAAAACCTACAAAACCAGCCAAAGATGGTTGATAACAAGAATGTTCTTGACCAATTGGTTTGTTGGTTGAAGACTGTTGTATGATGGTCCCATCAAAAGTAGTAAAATAGAAAACTGTTGACTTCCCATTGATGTTGTTACATATCGGTGGTCATCCATTGTATTTGATGGACTTTCCTTTGGGCCAATCAGAATATGGGGGCGGGGCTATGCTCAGTGTCCCAGGAAATAGCAAAACAAAACTAGTAGTTTGAGCTTGACATTGATGGTGTGAAACCATCTGGTTCTCCCCCATCGATGTCAAAAATATTGAACATCGACCATAACCTATAGATGTTTTATAAACATCGATGGCCGATGGCCATCCCTAATGAGTATTGCATCAACCAATCAGATGGTCTAATTTCTAAACTAATTTGCATAAGGGCTGTCTTTGCTCTCCATAACTTACTTAGGTCTTTCCTCACCCTAGTCTTATTGAAAACCTACAAAACTAGCCAAAGATGGTGGGTGACAAGAACATTCACGACTGATTGTCTTGCTGGTTGAAGACTATCACGTGATGGTCCCAGATAAAATAGTAAAATAGAAAACTGTTGACTGACAGTGCATAAACCAATCGGAATGGATTGTTTTGAATGAATGTTAGTGATGGCCATTGTTGCCTTTTCCATCGATGTTGTTACCTATAGGTGGTCATCCATTGTATTTGACTGACTGGACCGTGGGCCAATCAGAACACGGGGGCGGGGCTATATTCCATGTCCCAGGAGATAGCACAACAAATCTTTTCGTTTTAGCTTGACATTGATGGTGGGAAACCATCTGGTTCTCCCCCATCGATGTAAAAACTATGAACATCGACAATAATCTATCGATGTTTTATAAACATCGATGGTCATCCCTAATGAGAATTGCATCAACCAATCACACGGTCTAATTTCCAAACTAATTTGCATAAGGAATTTATTTGCTCTCCATAACTTATTTAGGTCCTTCCTCACCATGGTCTAATTGAAAACCTACAAAACCAGCTAAAGATGGTTGATAACAAGAATGTTCTTGAACAATTGGTTTGTTGGTCGAAGACTGTTGTATGATGGTCCCATCAAAAGTAGTAAAATAGAAAACTGTTGACTTGCCATTGATGTTGTTACATATCGGTGGTCATCCATTGTATTTGATGGACTGGCCTGTGGGCCAATCAGAATATGGGGGCGGGGCTTCACTGGTGTCGTGGGTGGAGCTATGCTCAGTGTCCCAGGAAATAGCAAAACAAAACTAGTAGTTTGAGCTTGACATTGATGGTGTGAAACCATCTGGTTCTCCCCCATCGATGTCAAAACTATTGAACATCGACCATAACCTATAGATGTTTTATAAACATCGATGGCCGATGGCCATCCCTAATGAGTTTTGCATCAACCAATCAGATGGTCTAATTTCTAAACTAATTTGCATAAGGACTTTCTTTGCTCTCCATAACTTACTTAGGTCTTTCCTCACCCTAGTCTTATTGAAAACCTACAAAACTAGCCAAAGATGTTGGGTGACAAGAACATTCACGACTGATTGTCTTGCTGGTTGAAGACTATCACATGATGGTCCCAGCTAAAGTAGTAAAATAGAAAACTGTTGACTGACAGTGCATAAACCAATCGGAATGGATTGTTTTGAATGAGTGTTAGTGATGGCTATTGTTGCCTTTGCCATCGATGTTGTTACCTATAGGTGGTCATCCATTGTATTTGACTTACTGGACCGTGGGCCAATCAGAACACGGGGGCGGGGCTTCACATGTTTCAGGGGGTGGAGCTATACTCCATGTCCCAGGAGATAGCACAACAAATCTTTTTGTTTTAGCTTGACATTGATGGTGGGAAACCATCTGGTTCTCCCCCATCGATGTAAAAACTATGAACATCGACCATAATCTATCGATGTTTTATAAACATCGATGGTCATCCCTTATGATAATTGCATCAACCAATCACATGGTCTAATTTCCAAACTAATTTGCATAAGGAATTTATTTGCTCTCCATAACTTATTTAGGTCCTTTCTCACCATAGTCTAATTGAAAACCTACAAAACCAGCCAAAGATGGTTGATAACAAGAATGTTCTTGACCATATGGTTTGTTGGTTGAAGACTGTTGTATGATGGTCCCATCAAAAGTAGTAAAATAGAAAACTGTTGACTTGCCATTGATGTTGTTACATATCGGTGGTCATCCATTGTATTTGATGGACTGGCCTGTGGGCCAATCAGAATATGTGGGCGGGGCTTCACTGGTGTCGTGGGTGGAGCTATGCTCAGTGTCCCAGGAAATAGCAAAACAACACTAGTAGTTTGAGCTTGACATTGATGGTGTGAAACCATCTGGTTCTCCCCCATCGATGTCAAAACTATTGAACATCGACCATAACCTATAGATGTTTTATAAACATCGATGGCCGATGGCCATCCCTAATGAGTATTGCATCAACCAATCAGATGGTCTAATTTCTAAACTAATTTGCATAGGGGCTTTATTTGCTCTCCATAACTTACTTAGGTCTTTCCTCACCCTAGTCTTATTGAAAACCTACAAAACTAGCCAAAGATGGTGGGTGACAAGAACATTCACCACTGATTGTCTTGCTGGTTGAAGACCATCACATGATGGTCCCAGCTAAAGTAGTAAAATAGAAAACTGTTGACTGACAGTGCATAAACCAATCGGAATGGATTGTTTTGAATGAGTGTTAGTGATGGCCATTGTTGCCTTTGCCATCGATGTTGTTACCTATAGGTGGTCATCCATTGTATTTGACTGACTGGACCGTGGGCCAATCAGAACACGGGGGCGGGGCTTCACATGTTTCAGGGGGTGGAGCTATATTCCATGTCCCAGGAGATAGCACAACAAATCTTTTCGTTTTAGCTTGACATTGATGGTGGGAAACCATCTGGTTCTCCCCCATCGATGTAAAAACTATGAACATCGACCATAATCTATCGATGTTTTATAAACATCGATGGTCATCCCTAATGAGAATTGCATCAACCAATCACATGGTCTAATTTCCAAACTAATTTGCATAAGGAATTTATTTGCTCTCCATAACTTATTTCGGTCCTTCCTCACCATAGTCTAATTGAAAACCTACAAAACCAGCCAAAGATGGTTGATAACAAGAATGTTCGTGACCAATTGGTTTGTTGGTTGAAGACTTGTATGATGGTCCCATCAAAAGTAGTAAAATAGAAAACTGTTGACTTGCCATTGATGTTGTTACATATCGGTGGTCATCCATTGTATTTGATGGACTGGCCTGTGGGCCAATCAGAATATGGGGGCGGGGCTTCACTGGTGTCGTGGGTGGAGATATGCTCAGTGTCCCAGGAAATAGCAAAACAAAACTAGTAGTTTGAGCTTGACATTGATGGTGTGAAACCATCTGGTTCTACCCCATCGATGTCAAAACTATTCAACATCGACCATAACCTATAGATGTTTTATAAACATCGATGGCCGATGGCCGATGGCCATCCCTAATGAGTATTGCATCAACCAATCAGATGGTCTAATTTCTAAACTAATTTGCATAAGGGCTTTATTTGCTCTCCATAACTTACTTAGGTCTTTCCTCACCCTAGTCTTATTGAAAACCTACAAAACTAGCCAAAGATGGTGGGTGACAAGAACATCCACGACTGATTGTCTTGCTGGTTGAAGACTACACATGATGGTCCCAGCTAAAGTAGTAAAATAGAAAACTGTTGACTGACAGTGCATAACCAATCGGAATGGATTGTTTTGAATGAGTGTTAGTGATGGCCATTGTTGCCTTTGCCATCGATGTTGTTACCTATAGGTGGTCATCCATTGTATTTGACTGACTGGACCGTGGGCCAATCAGAACACGGGGGCGGGGCTATATTCCATGTCCCAGGAGATAGCACAAAAAATCTTTTCGTTTTAGCTTGACATTGATGATGGGAAACCATCTGGTTCTCCCCCATCGATGTAAAAACTATGAACATCGACCATAATCTATTTATGTTTTATAAACATCGATGGTCATCCCTAATGAGAATTGCATCAACCAATCACACGGTCTAATTTCCAAACTAATTTGCATAAGGAATTTATTTGCTCTCCATAACTTATTTAGGTCCTTCCTCATCATAGTCTAATTGAAAACCTACAAAACCAGCCAAAGATGGTTGATAACAAGAATGTTCTTGACCAATTGGTTTGTTGGTCGAAGACTGTTGTATGATGGTCCCATCAAAAGTGGTAAAATAGAAAACTGTTGACTTGCCATTGATGTTGTTACATATCGGTGGTCATCCATTGTATTTGATGGACTGGCCTGTGGGCCAATCAGAATATGAGGGCGGGGCTTCACTGGTGTCGTGGGTGGAGCTATGCTCAGTGTCCCAGGAAATAGCAAAACAAAACTAGTAGTTTGAGCTTGACATTGATGGTGTGAAACCATCTGGTTCTCCCCCATTGATGTCAAAACTATTGAACATCGACCATAACCTATAGATGTTTTATAAACATCGATGGCCGATGGCCATCCCTAATGAGTATTGCATCAACCAATCAGATGGTCTAATTTCTAAACTAATTTGCATAAGGGCTTTCTTTGCTCTCCATAACTTACTTAGGTCTTTCCTCACCCTAGTCTTATTGAAAACCTACAAAACCAGCCAAAGATGGTGGGTAACAAGAACATTCACGACTGATTGTCTTGCTGGGTGAAGACTATCACATGATGGTCCCAGCTAAAGTAGTAAAATAGAAAACTGTTGACTGACAGTGCATAAACCAATCAGAATGGATTGTTTTGAATGAGTGTTAGTGATGGCCATTGTTGCCTTTGCCATCGATGTTGTTACCTATAGGTGGTCATCCATTGTATTTGACTTACTGGACCGTGGGCCAATCAGAACACGGGGGCGGGGCTTCACATGTTTCAGAGGGTGGAGCTATATTCCATGCCCCAGGAGATAGCACAACAAATCTTTTCGTTTTAGCTTGACATTGATGGTGGGAAACCATCTGGTTCTCCCCCATCGATGTAAAAACTATGAACATCGACCATAATATGTCGATGTTTTATAAACATCGATGGTCATCCCTAATGAGAATTGCATCAACCAATCACATGGTCTAATTTCCAAACTAATTTGCATAAGGAATTTATTTGCTCTCCATAACTTATTTAGGTCCTTCCTCACCATAGTCTAATTGAAAACCTACAAAACCAGCCAAAGATGGTTGATAACAAGAATGTTCTTGACCAATTGGTTTGTTGGTTGAAGACTGTTGTATGATGGTCCCATCAAAAGTAGTAAAATAGAAAACTGTTGACTTGTCATTGATGTTGTTACATATCGGTGGTCATCCATTGTATTTGATGGACTGGCCTGTGGGCCAATCAGAATATGGGGGCGGGGCTTCACTGGTGTCGTGGGTGGAGCTATGCTCAGTGTCCCAGGAAATAGCAAAACAAAACTAGTAGTTTGAGCTTGACATTGATGGTGTGAAACCATCTGGTTCTCCCCCATCGATGTCAAAACTATTGAACATCGACCATAACCTATAGATGTTTTATAAACATCGATGGCCGATGGCCATCCCTAATGAGTATTGCATCAACCAATCAGATGGTCTAATTTCTAAACTAATTTGCATAAGGGCTTTCTTTGCTCTCCATAACTTACTTAGGTCTTTCCTCACCCTAGTCTTATTGAAAACCTACAAAACTAGCCAAAGATGGTGGGTGACAAGAACATTCACGACTGATTGTCTTGCTGGTTGAAGACTATCACATGATGGTCCCACCTAAAGTAGTAAAATAGAAAACTGTTGACTGACAGTGCATAAATCAATCGGAATGGATTGTTTTGAATGAGTGTTAGTGATGGCCATTGTTGCCTTTGCCATCGATGTTGTTACCTATAGGTGGTCATCCATTGTATTTGACTGACTGGACCGTGGGCCAATCAGAACACGGGGGCGGGGCTTCACATGTTTCAGGGGGTGGAGCTATATTCCATGTCCCAGGAGATAGCACAACAAATCTTTTCGTTTTAGCTTGACATTGATGGTGGGAAACCATCTGGTTCTCCCCCATCGATGTAAAAACTATGAACATCAACCATAATCTATCGATGTTTTATAAACATCGATGGTCATCCCTAATGAGAATTGCATCAACCAATCACATGGTCTAATTTCCAAACTAATTTGCATAAGGAATTTATTTGCTCTCCATAACTTATTTAGGTCCTTCCTCACCATAGTCTAATTGAAAACCTACAAAACCAGCCAAAGATTTTTGATAACAAGAATGTTCTTGACCATATGGTTTGTTGGTTGAAGACTGTTGTATGATGGTCCCATCAAAAGTAGTAAAATAGAAAACTGTTGACTTGCCATTGATGTTGTTACATATCGGTGGTCATCCATTGTACTTGACTGACTGGACCGTGGGCCAATCAGAACACGGGGGCGGGGCTTCACATGTTTCAGGGGGTGGAGCTATATTCCATGTCCCTGGAGATAGCACAACAAATCTTTTCGTTTTAGCTTGACATTGATGGTGGGAAACCATCTGGTTCTCCCCCATCGATGTAAAAACTATGAACATCGACCATAATATGTCGATGTTTTATAAACATCGATGGTCATCCCTAATGAGAATTGCATCAACCAATCACATGGTCTAATTTCCAAACTAATTTGCATAAGGAATTTATTTGCTCTCCATAACTTATTTCGGTCCTTCCTCACCATAGTCTAATTGAAAACCTACAAAACCAGCCAAAGATGGTTGATAACAAGAATGTTCTTGACCAATTGGTTTGTTGGTTGAAGACTTGTATGATGGTCCCATCAAAAGTAGTAAAATAGAAAACTGTTGACTTGCCATTGATGTTGTAACATATCGGTGGTCATCCATTGTATTTGATGGACTGGCCTGTGGGCCAATCAGAATATGGGGGCGGGGCTTCACTGGTGTCGTGGGTGGAGCTATGCTCAGTGTCCCAGGAAATAGCAAAACAAAACTAGTAGTTTGAGCTTGACATTGATGGTGTGAAACCATCTGGTTCTCCCCCATCGATGTCAAAACTATTGAACATCGATCATGGCCTATAGATGTTTTATAAACATCGATGGCCGATGGCCATCCCTAATGAGTATTGCATCAACCAATCAGATGGTCTAATTTCTAAACTAATTTGCATAAGGGCTTTCTTTGCTCTCCATAACTTACTTAGGTTTTTCCTCACCCTAGTCTTATTGAAAACCTACAAAACTAGCCAAAGATGGTGGGTGACAAGAACATTCACGACTGATTGTCTTGCTGGTTGAAGACTATCACATGATGGTCCCAGCTAAAGTAGTAAAATAGAAAACTGTTGACTGACAGTGCATAAACCAATCGGAATGGATTGTTTTGAATGAGTGTTACTGCCCAGCTAAAGTAGTAAAATAGAAAACTGTTGACTGACGGTGCATAAACCAATCGGAATGGATTGTTTTGAATGAGTGTTAGTGATGGCCATTTTTGCCTTTGCCATCGATGTTGTTACCTATAGGTGGTCATCCATTGTATTTGACTGACTGGACCGTGGGCCAATCAGAACACGGGGGCGGGGCTTCACATGTTTCAGGGGGAGGAGCTATATTCCATGTCCCAGGAGATAGCACAACAAATCTTTTCGTTTTAGCTTGACATTGATGGTGAGAAACCATCTGGTTCTCCCCCATCGATGTAAAAACTATGAACATCGACCATAATATGTCGATGTTTTATAAACATCGATGGTCATCCCTAATGAGAATTGCATCAACCAATCACATGGTCTAATTTCCAAACTAATTTGCATAAGGAATTTATTTGCTCTCCATAACTTATTTAGGTCCTTCCTCACCATAGTCTAATTGAAAACTTACAAAACCAGCCAAAGATGGTTGATAACAAGAATGTTCTTGACCAATTGGTTTGTTGGTTGAAGACTGTTGTATGATGGTCCCATCAAAAGTAGTAAAATAGAAAACTGTTGACTTGTCATTGATGTTGTTACATATCGGTGGTCATCCATTGTATTTGATGGACTGGCCTGTGGGCCAATCAGAATATGGGGGCGGGGCTTCACTGGTGTCGTGGGTGGAGCTATGCTCAGTGTCCCAGGAAATAGCAAAACAAAACTAGTAGTTTGAGCTTGACATTGATGGTGTGAAACCATCTGGTTCTCCCCCATCGATGTCAAAACTATTGAACATCGACCATAACCTATAGATGTTTTATAAACATCGATGGCCGATGGCCATCCCTAATGAGTATTGCATCAACCAATCAGATGGTCTAATTTCTAAACTAATTTGCATAAGGGCTTTCTTTGCTCTCCATAACTTACTTAGGTCTTTCCTCACCCTAGTCTTATTGAAAACCTACAAAACTAGCCAAAGATGGTGGGTGACAAGAACATTCACGACTGATTGTCTTGCTGGTTGAAGACTATCACATGATGGTCCCACCTAAAGTAGTAAAATAGAAAACTGTTGACTGACAGTGCATAAATCAATCGGAATGGATTGTTTTGAATGAGTGTTAGTGATGGCCATTGTTGCCTTTGCCATCGATGTTGTTACCTATAGGTGGTCATCCATTGTATTTGACTGACTGGACCGTGGGCCAATCAGAACACGGGGGCGGGGCTTCACATGTTTCAGGGGGTGGAGCTATATTCCATGTCCCAGGAGATAGCACAACAAATCTTTTCGTTTTAGCTTGACATTGATGGTGGGAAACCATCTGGTTCTCCCCCATCGATGTAAAAACTATGAACATCAACCATAATCTATCGATGTTTTATAAACATCGATGGTCATCCCTAATGAGAATTGCATCAACCAATCACATGGTCTAATTTCCAAACTAATTTGCATAAGGAATTTATTTGCTCTCCATAACTTATTTAGGTCCTTCCTCACCATAGTCTAATTGAAAACCTACAAAACCAGCCAAAGATTTTTGATAACAAGAATGTTCTTGACCATATGGTTTGTTGGTTGAAGACTGTTGTATGATGGTCCCATCAAAAGTAGTAAAATAGAAAACTGTTGACTTGCCATTGATGTTGTTACATATCGGTGGTC
The DNA here is from genome assembly GCF_055691185.1 of Crinia signifera. NCBI lineage: Eukaryota > Metazoa > Chordata > Amphibia > Anura > Myobatrachidae > Crinia > Crinia signifera. The sequence goes on along the minus strand of NC_139218.1, from coordinate 164,983,270 downwards.
ATCCATTGTACTTGACTGACTGGACCGTGGGCCAATCAGAACACGGGGGCGGGGCTTCACATGTTTCAGGGGGTGGAGCTATATTCCATGTCCCTGGAGATAGCACAACAAATCTTTTCGTTTTAGCTTGACATTGATGGTGGGAAACCATCTGGTTCTCCCCCATCGTTGTAAAAACTATGAACATCGACCATAATATGTCGATGTTTTATAAACATCGATGGTCATCCCTAATGAGAATTGCATCAACCAATCACATGGTCTAATTTCCAAACTAATTTGCATAAGGAATTTATTTGCTCTCCATAACTTATTTCGGTCCTTCCTCACCATAGTCTAATTGAAAACCTACAAAACCAGCCAAAGATGGTTGATAACAAGAATGTTCTTGACCAATTGGTTTGTTGGTTGAAGACTTGTATGATGGTCCCATCAAAAGTAGTAAAATAGAAAACTGTTGACTTGCCATTGATGTTGTAACATATCGGTGGTCATCCATTGTATTTGATGGACTGGCCTGTGGGCCAATCAGAATATGGGGGCGGGGCTTCACTGGTGTCGTGGGTGGAGCTATGCTCAGTGTCCCAGGAAATAGCAAAACAAAACTAGTAGTTTGAGCTTGACATTGATGGTGTGAAACCATCTGGTTCTCCCCCATCGATGTCAAAACTATTGAACATCGATCATGGCCTATAGATGTTTTATAAACATCGATGGCCGATGGCCATCCCTAATGAGTATTGCATCAACCAATCAGATGGTCTAATTTCTAAACTAATTTGCATAAGGGCTTTCTTTGCTCTCCATAACTTACTTAGGTTTTTCCTCACCCTAGTCTTATTGAAAACCTACAAAACTAGCCAAAGATGGTGGGTGACAAGAACATTCACGACTGATTGTCTTGCTGGTTGAAGACTATCACATGATGGTCCCAGCTAAAGTAGTAAAATAGAAAACTGTTGACTGACAGTGCATAAACCAATCGGAATGGATTGTTTTGAATGAGTGTTACTGCCCAGCTAAAGTAGTAAAATAGAAAACTGTTGACTGACGGTGCATAAACCAATCGGAATGGATTGTTTTGAATGAGTGTTAGTGATGGCCATTTTTGCCTTTGCCATCGATGTTGTTACCTATAGGTGGTCATCCATTGTATTTGACTGACTGGACCGTGGGCCAATCAGAACACGGGGGCGGGGCTTCACATGTTTCAGGGGGAGGAGCTATATTCCATGTCCCAGGAGATAGCACAACAAATCTTTTCGTTTTAGCTTGACATTGATGGTGAGAAACCATCTGGTTCTCCCCCATCGATGTAAAAACTATGAACATCGACCATAATATGTCGATGTTTTATAAACATCGATGGTCATCCCTAATGAGAATTGCATCAACCAATCACATGGTCTAATTTCCAAACTAATTTGCATAAGGAATTTATTTGCTCTCCATAACTTATTTAGGTCCTTCCTCACCATAGTCTAATTGAAAACTTACAAAACCAGCCAAAGATGGTTGATAACAAGAATGTTCTTGACCAATTGGTTTGTTGGTTGAAGACTGTTGTATGATGGTCCCATCAAAAGTAGTAAAATAGAAAACTGTTGACTTGTCATTGATGTTGTTACATATCGGTGGTCATCCATTGTATTTGATGGACTGGCCTGTGGGCCAATCAGAATATGGGGGCGGGGCTTCACTGGTGTCGTGGGTGGAGCTATGCTCAGTGTCCCAGGAAATAGCAAAACAAAACTAGTAGTTTGAGCTTGACATTGATGGTGTGAAACCATCTGGTTCTCCCCCATCGATGTCAAAACTATTGAACATCGACCATAACCTATAGATGTTTTATAAACATCGATGGCCGATGGCCATCCCTAATGAGTATTGCATCAACCAATCAGATGGTCTAATTTCTAAACTAATTTGCATAAGGGCTTTCTTTGCTCTCCATAACTTACTTAGGTCTTTCCTCACCCTAGTCTTATTGAAAACCTACAAAACTAGCCAAAGATGGTGGGTGACAAGAACATTCACGACTGATTGTCTTGCTGGTTGAAGACTATCACATGATGGTCCCACCTAAAGTAGTAAAATAGAAAACTGTTGACTGACAGTGCATAAATCAATCGGAATGGATTGTTTTGAATGAGTGTTAGTGATGGCCATTGTTGCCTTTGCCATCGATGTTGTTACCTATAGGTGGTCATCCATTGTATTTGACTGACTGGACCGTGGGCCAATCAGAACACGGGGGCGGGGCTTCACATGTTTCAGGGGGTGGAGCTATATTCCATGTCCCAGGAGATAGCACAACAAATCTTTTCGTTTTAGCTTGACATTGATGGTGGGAAACCATCTGGTTCTCCCCCATCGATGTAAAAACTATGAACATCAACCATAATCTATCGATGTTTTATAAACATCGATGGTCATCCCTAATGAGAATTGCATCAACCAATCACATGGTCTAATTTCCAAACTAATTTGCATAAGGAATTTATTTGCTCTCCATAACTTATTTAGGTCCTTCCTCACCATAGTCTAATTGAAAACCTACAAAACCAGCCAAAGATTTTTGATAACAAGAATGTTCTTGACCATATGGTTTGTTGGTTGAAGACTGTTGTATGATGGTCCCATCAAAAGTAGTAAAATAGAAAACTGTTGACTTGCCATTGATGTTGTTACATATCGGTGGTCATCCATTGTACTTGACTGACTGGACCGTGGGCCAATCAGAACACGGGGGCGGGGCTTCACATGTTTCAGGGGGTGGAGCTATATTCCATGTCCCTGGAGATAGCACAACAAATCTTTTCGTTTTAGCTTGACATTGATGGTGGGAAACCATCTGGTTCTCCCCCATCGTTGTAAAAACTATGAACATCGACCATAATATGTCGATGTTTTATAAACATCGATGGTCATCCCTAATGAGAATTGCATCAACCAATCACATGGTCTAATTTCCAAACTAATTTGCATAAGGAATTTATTTGCTCTCCATAACTTATTTCGGTCCTTCCTCACCATAGTCTAATTGAAAACCTACAAAACCAGCCAAAGATGGTTGATAACAAGAATGTTCTTGACCAATTGGTTTGTTGGTTGAAGACTTGTATGATGGTCCCATCAAAAGTAGTAAAATAGAAAACTGTTGACTTGCCATTGATGTTGTAACATATCGGTGGTCATCCATTGTATTTGATGGACTGGCCTGTGGGCCAATCAGAATATGGGGGCGGGGCTTCACTGGTGTCGTGGGTGGAGCTATGCTCAGTGTCCCAGGAAATAGCAAAACAAAACTAGTAGTTTGAGCTTGACATTGATGGTGTGAAACCATCTGGTTCTCCCCCATCGATGTCAAAACTATTGAACATCGATCATGGCCTATAGATGTTTTATAAACATCGATGGCCGATGGCCATCCCTAATGAGTATTGCATCAACCAATCAGATGGTCTAATTTCTAAACTAATTTGCATAAGGGCTTTCTTTGCTCTCCATAACTTACTTAGGTTTTTCCTCACCCTAGTCTTATTGAAAACCTACAAAACTAGCCAAAGATGGTGGGTGACAAGAACATTCACGACTGATTGTCTTGCTGGTTGAAGACTATCACATGATGGTCCCAGCTAAAGTAGTAAAATAGAAAACTGTTGACTGACAGTGCATAAACCAATCGGAATGGATTGTTTTGAATGAGTGTTACTGCCCAGCTAAAGTAGTAAAATAGAAAACTGTTGACTGACGGTGCATAAACCAATCGGAATGGATTGTTTTGAATGAGTGTTAGTGATGGCCATTTTTGCCTTTGCCATCGATGTTGTTACCTATAGGTGGTCATCCATTGTATTTGACTGACTGGACCGTGGGCCAATCAGAACACGGGGGCGGGGCTTCACATGTTTCAGGGGGAGGAGCTATATTCCATGTCCCAGGAGATAGCACAACAAATCTTTTCGTTTTAGCTTGACATTGATGGTGAGAAACCATCTGGTTCTCCCCCATCGATGTAAAAACTATGAACATCGACCATAATATGTCGATGTTTTATAAACATCGATGGTCATCCCTAATGAGAATTGCATCAACCAATCACATGGTCTAATTTCCAAACTAATTTGCATAAGGAATTTATTTGCTCTCCATAACTTATTTCGGTCCTTCCTCACCATAGTCTAATTGAAAACCTACAAAACCAGCCAAAGATGGTTGATAACAAGAATGTTCTTGACCAATTGGTTTGTTGGTTGAAGACTTGTATGATGGTCCCATCAAAAGTAGTAAAATAGAAAACTGTTGACTTGCCATTGATGTTGTAACATATCGGTGGTCATCCATTGTATTTGATGGACTGGCCTGTGGGCCAATCAGAATATGGGGGCGGGGCTTCACTGGTGTCGTTGGTGGAGCTATGCTCAGTGTCCCAGGAAATAGCAAAACAAAACTAGTAGTTTGAGCTTGACATTGATGGTGTGAAACCATCTGGTTCTCCCCCATCGATGTCAAAACTATTGAACATCGACCATAACCTATAGATGTTTTATAAACATCGATGGCCGATGGCCATCCCTAATGAGTATTGCATCAACCAATCAGATGGTCTAATTTCTAAACTAATTTGCATAAGGGCTTTCTTTGCTCTCCATAACTTACTTAGGTTTTTCCTCACCCTAGTCTTATTGAAAACCTACAAAACTAGCCAAAGATGGTGGGTGACAAGAACATTCACGACTGATTGTCTTGCTGGTTGAAGACTATCACATTATGGTCCCAGCTAAAGTAGTAAAATAGAAAACTGTTGACTGACAGTGCATAAACCAATCGGAATGGATTGTTTTGAATGAGTGTTACTGCCCAGCTAAAGTAGTAAAATAGAAAACTGTTGACTGACAGTGCATAAACCAATCGGAATGGATTGTTTTGAATGAGTGTTAGTGATGGCCATTTTTGCCTTTGCCATCGATGTTGTTACCTATAGGTGGTCATCCATTGTATTTGACTGACTGGACCGTGGGCCAATCAGAACACGGGGGCGGGGCTTCACATGTTTCAGGGGGTGGAGCTATATTCCATGTCCCAGGAGATAGCACAACAAATCTTTTCGTTTTAGCTTGACATTGATGGTGAGAAACCATCTGGTTCTCCCCCATCGATGTAAAAACTATGAACATCGACCATAATATGTCGATGTTTTATAAACATCGATGGCCATCCCTAATGAGAATTGCATCAACCAATCACATGGTCTAATTTCCAAACTAATTTGCATAAGGAATTTATTTGCTCTCCATAACTTATTTAGGTCCTTCCTCACCATAGTTTAATTGAAAACCTACAAAACCAGCCAAAGATGGTTGATAACAAGAATGTTCTTGACCAATTGGTTTGTTGGTTGAAGACTGTTGTATGATGGTCCCATCAAAAGTAGTAAAATAGAAAACTGTTGACTTGTCATTGATGTTGTTACATATCGGTGGTCATCCATTGTATTTGATGGACTGGCCTGTGGGCCAATCAGAATATGGGGGCGGGGCTTCACTGGTGTCGTGGGTGGAGCTATGCTCAGTGTCCCAGGAAATAGCAAAACAAAACTAGTAGTTTGAGCTTGACATTGATGGTGTGAAACCATCTGGTTCTCCCCCATCGATGTCAAAACTATTGAACATCGACCATAACCTATAGATGTTTTATAAACATCGATGGCCGATGGCCATCCCTAATGAGTATTGCATCAACCAATCAGATGGTCTAATTTCTAAACTAATTTGCATAAGGGCTTTCTTTGCTCTCCATAACTTACTTAGGTCTTTCCTCACCCTAGTCTTATTGAAAACCTACAAAACTAGCCAAAGATGGTGGGTGACAAGAACATTCACGACTGATTGTCTTGCTGGTTGAAGACTATCACATGATGGTCCCAGCTAAAGTAGTAAAATAGAAAACTGTTGACTGACAGTGCATAAACCAATCGGAATGGATTGTTTTGAATGAGTGTTACTGCCCAGCTAAAGTAGTAAAATAGAAAACTGTTGACTGACGGTGCATAAACCAATCGGAATGGATTGTTTTGAATGAGTGTTAGTGATGGCCATTTTTGCCTTTGCCATCGATGTTGTTACCTATAGGTGGTCATCCATTGTATTTGACTGACTGGACCGTGGGCCAATCAGAACACGGGGGCGGGGCTTCACATGTTTCAGGGGGTGGAGCTATATTCCATGTCCCAGGAGATAGCACAACAAATCTTTTCGTTTTAGCTTGACATTGATGGTGAGAAACCATCTGGTTCTCCCCCATCGATGTAAAAACTATGAACATCGACCATAATCTATCGATGTTTTATAAACATCGATGGCCATCCCTAATGAGAATTGCATCAACCAATCACATGGTCTAATTTCCAAACTAATTTGCATAAGGAATTTATTTGCTCTCCATAACTTATTTAGGTCCTTCCTCACCATAGTCTAATTGAAAACCTACAAAACCAGCCAAAGATGGTTGATAACAAGAATGTTCTTGACCAATTGGTTTGTTGGTTGAAGACTGTTGTATGATGGTCCCATCAAAAGTAGTAAAATAGAAAACTGTTGACTTGTCATTGATGTTGTTACATATCGGTGGTCATCCATTGTATTTGATGGACTGGCCTGTGGGCCAATCAGAATATGGGGGCGGGGCTTCACTGGTGTCGTGGGTGGAGCTATGCTCAGTGTCCCAGGAAATAGCAAAACAAAACTAGTAGTTTGAGCTTGACATTGATGGTGTGAAACCATCTGGTTCTCCCCCATCGATGTCAAAACTTTTGAACATCGACCATAACCTATAGATGTTTTATAAACACCGATGGCCATCCCTAATGAGTATTGCATCAACCAATCAGATGGTCTAATTTCTAAACTAATTTGCATAAGGGCTTTATTTGCTCTCCATAACTTACTTAGGTCTTTCCTCACCCTAGTCTTATTGAAAACCTACAAAACTAGCCAAAGATGGTGGGTGACAAGAACATTCACGACTGATTGTCTTGCTGGTTGAAGACTATCACATGATGGTCCCAGCTAAAGTAGTAAAATAGAAAACTGTTGACTGACAGTGCATAAACCAATCGGAATGGATTGTTTTGAATGAGTGTTAGTGATGGCCATTGTTGCCTTTGCCATCGATGTTGTTACCTATAGGTGGTCATCCATTGTATTTGACTGACTGGACCGTGGGCCAATCAGAACACGGGGGTGGGGCTTCACATGTTTCAGGGGGTGGAGCTATATTCCATGTCCCAGGAGATAGCACAACAAATCTTTTCGTTTTAGCTTGACATTGATGGTGGGAAACCATCTGGTTCTCCCCCATCGATGTAAAAACTATGAACATCGACCATAATATGTCGATGTTTTATAAACATCGATGGTCATCCCTAATGAGAATTGCATCAACCAATCACATGGTCTAATTTCCAAACTAATTTGCATAAGGAATTTATTTGCTCTCCATAACTTATTTCGGTCCTTCCTCACCATAGTCTAATTGAAAACCTACAAAACCAGCCAAAGATGGTTGATAACAAGAATGTTCTTGACCAATTGGTTTGTTGGTTGAAGACTTGTATGATGGTCCCATCAAAAGTAGTAAAATAGAAAACTGTTGACTTGCCATTGATGTTGTAACATATCGGTGGTCATCCATTGTATTTGATGGACTGGCCTGTGGGCCAATCAGAATATGGGGGCGGGGCTTCACTGGTGTCGTGGGTGGAGCTATGCTCAGTGTCCCAGGAAATAGCAAAACAAAAATAATAGTTTGAGCTTGACATTGATGGTGTGAAACCATCTGGTTCTCCCCCATCGATGTCAAAACTATTGAACATCGACCATAACCTATAGATGTTTTATAAACATCGATGGCCATCCCTAATGAGTATTGCATCAACCAATCAGATGGTCTAATTTCTAAACTAATTTGCATAAGGGCTTTCTTTGCTCTCCATAACTTACTTAGGTCTTTCCTCACCCTAGTCTTATTGAAAACCTACAAAACTAGCCAAAGATGGTGGGTGACAAGAACATTCACGACTGATTGTCTTGCTGGTTGAAGACTATCACATGATGGTCCCAGCTAAAGTAGTAAAATAGAAAACTGTTGATTGACAGTGCATAAACCAATCGGAATGGATTGTTTTGAATGAGTGTTAGTGATGGCCATTGTTGCCTTTGCCATCGATGTTGTTACCTATAGGTGGTCATCCATTGTATTTGACTGACTGGACCGTGGGCCAATCAGAACACGGGGTCGGGGCTTCACATGTTTCAGGGGGTGGAGCTATATTCCATGTCCCAGGAGATAGCACAACAAATCTTTTCGTTTTAGCTTGACATTGATGGTGTGAAACCATCTGGTTCTCCCCCATCGATTTCAAAACTATTGAACATCGACCATAACCTATAGATGTTTTATAAACATCGATGGCCGATGGCCATCCCTAATGAGTATTGCATCAACCAATCAGATGGTCTAATTTCTAAACTAATTTGCATAAGGGCTTTCTTTGCTCTCCATAACTTACTTAGGTCTTTCCTCACCCTAGTCTTATTGAAAACCTACAAAACTAGCCAAAGATGGTGGGTGACAAGAACATTCACGACTGATTGTCTTGCTGGTTGAAGACTATCACATGATGGTCCCAGCTAAAGTAGTAAAATAGAAAACTGTTGACTGACAGTGCATAAACCAATCGGAATGGATTGTTTTGAATGAGTGTTAGTGCCCAGCTAAAGTAGTAAAATAGAAAACTGTTGACTGACAGTGCATAAACCAATCGGAATGGATTGTTTTGAATGAGTGTTAGTGATGGCCATTTATGCCTTTGCCATCAATGTTGTTACCTATAGGTGGTCATCCATTGTATTTGACTGACTGGACCGTGGGCCAATCAGAACACGGGGGCGGGGCTTCACATGTTTCAGGGGGTGGAGCTATATTCCATGTGACAGGAGATAGCACAACAAATCTTTTCGTTTTAGCTTGACATTGATGGTGGGAAACCATCTGGTTCTCCCCCATCGATGTAAAAACTATGAACATCGACCATAATCTATCGATGTTTTATAAACATCGATGGCCATCCCTAATGAGAATTGCATCAACCAATCACATGGTCTAATTTCCAAACTAATTTGCATAAGGAATTTATTTGCTCTCCATAACTTATTTAGGTCCTTCCTCACCATAGTCTAATTGAAAACCTACAAAACCAGCCAAAGATGGTTGATAACAAGAATGTTCTTGACCAATTGGTTTGTTGGTTGAAGACTGTTGTATGATGGTCCCATCAAAAGTAGTAAAATAGAAAACTGTTGACTTGCCATTGATGTTGTTACATATCGGTGGTCATCCATTGTATTTGATGGACTGGCCTGTGGGCCAATCAGAATATGGGGGCGGGGCTTCACTGGTGTCGTGGGTGGAGCTATGCTCAGTGTCCCAGGAAATAGCAAAACAAAACTAGTAGTTTGAGCTTGACATTGATGGTGTGAAACCATCTGGTTCTCCCCCATCGATGTCAAAACTATTGAACATCGACCATAACCTATAGATGTTTTATAAACATCGATGGCCGATGGCCATCCCTAATGAGTATTGCATCAACCAATCAGATGGTCTAATTTCTAAACTAATTTGCATAAGGGCTTTCTTTGCTCTCCATAACTTACTTAGGTCTTTCCTCACCCTAGTCTTATTGAAAACCTACAAAACTAGCCAAAGATGGTGGGTGACAAGAACATTCACGACTGATTGTCTTGCTGGTTGAAGACTATCACATGATGGTCCCACCTAAAGTAGTAAAATAGAAAACTGTTGACTGACAGTGCATAAACCAATCGGAATGGATTGTTTTGAATGAGTGTTAGTGATGGCCATTGTTGCCTTTGCCATCGATGTTGTTACCTATAGGTGGTCATCCATTGTATTTGACTGACTGGACCGTGGGCCAATCAGAACACGGGGACGGGGCTTCACATGTTTCAGGGGGTGGAGCTATATTCCATGTCCCAGGAGATAGCACAACAAATCTTTTCGTTTTAGCTTGCCATTGATGGTGGGAAACCATCTGGTTCTCCCCCATCGATGTAAAAACTATGAACATCAACCATAATCTATCGATGTTTTATAAACATCGATGGTCATCCCTAATAAGAATTGCATCAACCAATCACATGGTCTAATTTCCAAACTAATTTGCATAAGGAATTTATTTGCTCTCCATAACTTATTTCGGTCCTTCCTCACCATAGTCTAATTGAAAACCTACAAAACCAGCCAAAGATGGTTGATAACAAGAATGTTCTTGACCAATTGTTTTGTTGGTTGAAGACTGTTGTATGATGGTCCCATCAGAAGTAGTAAAATAGAAAACTGTTGACTTGCCATTGATGTTGTTACATATCGGTGGCCATCCATTGTATTTGATGGACTGGCCTGTGGGCCAATCAGAATATGGGGGTGGGGCTTCACTGGTGTCGTGGGTGGAGCTATGCTCAGTGTCCCAGGAAATAGCAAAACAAAACTAGTAGTTTGAGCTTGACATTGATGGTGTGAAACCATCTGGTTCTCCCCCATCGATGTCAAAACTATTGAACATCGACCATAACCTATAGATGTTTTATAAACATCGATGGCCGATGGCCATCCCTAATGAGTATTGCATCAACCAATCAGATGGTCTAATTTCTAAACTAATTTGCATAAGGGCTTTCTTTGCTCTCCATAACTTACTTAGGTCTTTCCTCACCCTAGTCTTATTGAAAACCTACAAAACTAGCCAAAGATGGTGGGTGACAAGAACATTCACGACTGATTGTCTTGCTGGTTGAAGACTATCACATGATGGTCCCAGCTAAAGTAGTAAAATAGAAAACTGTTGACTGACAGTGCATAAACTAATCGGAATGGATTGTTTTGAATGAGTGTTAGTGATGGCCATTGTTGCCTTTGCCATTGATGTTGTTACCTATAGGTGGTCATCCATTGTATTTGACTGACTGGACCGTGGGCCAATCAGAACACGGGGGCGGGGCTTCACATGTTTCAGGGGTGGAGCTATATTCCATGTCCCAGGAGATAGCACAACAAATCTTTTCGTTTTAGCTTGACATTGATGGTGGGAAACCATCTGGTTCTCCCCCATCGATGTAAAAACTATGAACATCAACCATAATCTATCGATGTTTTATAAACATCGATGGTCATCCCTAATAAGAATTGCATCAACCAATCACATGGTCTAATTTCCAAACTAATTTGCATAAGGAATTTAGTTGCTCTCCATAACTTATTTCGGTCCTTCCTCACCATAGTCTAATTGAAAACCTACAAAACCAGCCAAAGATGGTTGATAACAAGAATGATTTTGACCAATTGTTTTGTTGGTTGAAGACTGTTGTATGATGGTCCCATCAGAAGTAGTAAAATAGAAAACTGTTGACTTGCCATTGATGTTGTTACATATCGGTGGCCATCCATTGTATTTGATGGACTGGCCTGTGGGCCAATCAGAATATGGGGGTGGGGCTTCACTGGTGTCGTGGGTGGAGCTATGCTCAGTGTCCCAGGAAATAGCAAAACAAAACTAGTAGTTTGAGCTTGACATTGATGGTGTGAAACCATCTGGTTCTCCCCCATCGATGTCAAAACTATTGAACATCGACCATAACCTATAGATGTTTTATAAACATCGATGGCCGATGGCCATCCCTAATGAGTATTGCATCAACCAATCAGATGGTCTAATTTCTAAACTAATTTGCATAAGGGCTTTCTTTGCTCTCCATAACTTACTTAGGTCTTTCCTCACCCTAGTCTTATTGAAAACCTACAAAACTAGCCAAAGATGGTGGGTGACAAGAACATTCACGACTGATTGTCTTGCTGGTTGAAGACTATCACATGATGGTCCCAGCTAAAGTAGTAAAATAGAAAACTGTTGACTGACAGTGCATAAACTAATCGGAATGGATTGTTTTGAATGAGTGTTAGTGATGGCCATTGTTGCCTTTGCCATTGATGTTGTTACCTATAGGTGGTCATCCATTGTATTTGACTGACTGGACCGTGGGCCAATCAGAACACGGGGGCGGGGCTTCACATGTTTCAGGGGTGGAGCTATATTCCATGTCCCAGGAGATAGCACAACAAATCTTTTCGTTTTAGCTTGACATTGATGGTGGGAAACCATCTGGTTCTCCCCCATCGATGTAAAAACTATGAACATCGACCATAATCTATCGATGTTTTATAAACATCGATGGTCATCCCTAATGAGAATTGCATCAACCAATCACATGGTCTAATTTCCAAACTAATTTGCATAAGGAATTTATTTGCTCTCCATAACTTATTTAGGTCCTTCCTCACCATAGTCTAATTGAAAACCTACAAAACCAGCCAAAGATGGTTGATAACAAGAATGTTCTTGACCAATTGGTTTGTTGGTTGAAGACTGTTGTATGATGGTCCCATCAAAAGTAGTAAAATAGAAAACTGTTGACTTGCCATTGATGTTGTTATATATCGGTGGTCATCCATTGTATTTGATGGACTGGCCTGTGGGCCAATCAGAATATGGGGGCGGGGCTTCACTGGTGTCGTGGGTGGAGCTATGCTCAGTGTCCCAGGAAATAGCAAAACAAAACTAGTAGTTTGAGCTTGACATTGATGGTGTGAAACCATCTGGTTCTCCCCCATCGATGTCAAAACTATTGAACATCGACCATAACCTATAGATGTTTTATAAACATCGATGGCCGATGGCCATCCCTAATGAGTATTGCATCTACCAATCAGATGGTCTAATTTCTAAACTAATTTGCATAAAGGCTTTCTTTGCTCTCCATAACTTACTTAGGTCTTTCCTCACCCTAGTCTTATTGAAAACCTACAAAACTAGCCAAAGATGGTGGGTGACAAGAACATTCACGACTGATTGTCTTGCTGGTTGAAGACTATCACATGATGGTCCCAGCTAAAGTAGTAAAATAGAAAACTGTTGACTGACAGTGCATAAACCAATCGGAATGGATTGTTTTGAATGAGTGTTAGTGATGGCCATTGTTGCCTTTGCCATTGATGTTGTTACCTATAGGTGGTCATCCATTGTATTTGACTGACTGGACCGTGGGCCAATCAGAACACGGGGGCGGGGCTTCACATGTTTCAGGGGGTGGAGCTATATTCCATGTCCCAGGAGATAGCACAACAAATCTTTTCGTTTTAGCTTGACATTGATGGTGGGAAACCATCTGGTTCTCCCCCATCGATGTAAAAACTATGAACATCGACCGTAATCTATCGATGTTTTATAAACATCGATGGTCATCCCTAATGAGAATTGCATCAACCAATCACATGGTCTAATTTCCAAACTAATTTGCATAAGGAATTTATTTGCTCTCCATAACTTATTTAGGTCCTTCCTCACCATAGTCTAATTGAAAACCTACAAAACCAGCCAAAGATGGTTGATAACAAGAATGTTCTTGACCAATTGGTTTGTTGGTTGAAGACTGTTGTATGATGGTCCCATCAAAAGTAGTAAAATAGAAAACTGTTGACTTGCCATTGATGTTGTTACATATCGGTGGTCATCCATTGTATTTGATGGACTGGCCTGTGGGTCAATCAGAATATGGGGGTGGGGCTTCACTGGTGTCATGGGTGGAGCTATGCTCAGTGTCCCAGGAAATAGCAAAACAAAACTAGTAGTTTGAGCTTGACATTGATGGTGTGAAACCATCTGGTTCTCCCCCATCGATGTCAAAACTATTGAACATCGACCATAACCTATAGATGTTTTATAAACATCGATGGCCGATGGCCATCCCTAATGAGTATTGCATCAACCAATCAGATGGTCTAATTTCTAAACTAATTTGCATAAGGGCTTTATTTGCTCTCCATAACTTACTTAGGTCTTTCCTCACCCTAGTCTTATTGAAAACCTACAAAACTAGCCAAAGATGGTGGGTGACAAGAACATTCACGACTGATTGTCTTGCTGGTTGAAGACTATCACATGATGGTCCCAGCTAAAGTAGTAAAATAGAAAACTGTTGACTGACAGTGCATAAACCGATCGGAATGGATTGTTTTGAATGAGTGTTAGTGATGGCCATTGTTGCCTTTGCCATTGATGTTGTTACCTATAGGTGGTCATCCATTGTATTTGACTGACTGGACCGTGGGCCAATCAGAACACGGGGGCGGGGCTTCATATGTTTCAGGGGGTGGAGCTATATTCCATGTCCCAGGAGATAGCACAACAAATCTTTTCGTTTTAGCTTGACATTGATGGTGGGAAACCATCTGGTTCTCCCCCATCGATGTAAAAACTATGAACATCGACCGTAATCTATCGATGTTTTATAAACATCGATGGTCATCCCTAATGAGAATTGCATCAACCAATCACATGGTCTAATTTCCAAACTAATTTGCATAAGGAATTTATTTGCTCTCCATAACTTATTTAGGTCCTTCCTCACCATAGTCTAATTGAAAACCTACAAAACCAGCTAACGATGGTTGATAACAAGAATGTTCTCGACCAATTGGTTTGTTGGTTGAAGACTGTTGTATGATGGTCCCATCAAAAGTATTAAAATAGAAAACTGTTGACTTGCCATTGATGTTGTTACATATCGGTGGTCATCCATTGTATTTGATGGACTGGCCTGTGGGCCAATCAGAATATGGGGGCGGGGCTTCACTGGTGTCGTGGGTGGAGCTATGCTCAGTGTCCCAGGAAATAGCAAAACAAAACTAGTAGTTTGAGCTTGACATTGATGGTGTGAAACCATCTGGTTCTCCCCCATCGATGTCAAAACTATTGAACATCGACCATAACCTATAGATGTTTTATAAACATCGATGGCCATCCCTAATGAGTATTGCATCAACCAATCAGATGATCTAATTTCTAAACTAATTTGCATAAGGGCTTTCTTTGCTCTCCATAACTTACTTAGGTCTTTCCTCACCCTAGTCTTATTGAAAACCTACAAAACTAGCCAAAGATGGTGGGTGACAAGAACATTCACGACCGATTGTCTTGCTGGTTGAAGACTATCACATGATGGTCCCAGCTAAAGTAGTAAAATAGAAAACTGTTGACTGACAGTGCATAAACCAATCGGAATGGATTGTTTTGAATGAGTGTTAGTGATGGCCATTGTTGCCTTTGCCATCGATGTTGTTACCTATAGGTGGTCATCCATTGTATTTGACTGACTGGACCGTGGGCCAATCAGAACACGGGGGCGGGGCTTCACATGTTTCAGGGGGTGGAGCTATATTCCATGTCCCAGGAGATAGCACAACAAATCTTTTCGTTTTAGCTTGACATTGATGGTGGGAAACCATCTGGTTCTCCCCCATCAATGTAAAAACTATGAACATCGACCATAATCTATCGATGTTTTATAAACATCGATGGTCATCCCTAATGAGTATTGCATCAACCAATCACATGGTCTAATTTCCAAACTAATTTGCATAAGGAATTTATTTGCTCTCCATAACTTATTTAGGTCCTTCCTCACCATAGTCGAATTGAAAACCTACAAAACCAGCCAAAGATGGTTGATAACAAGAATGTTCTTGACCAATTGGTTTGTTGGTTGAAGACTGTTGTATGATGGTCCCATCAAAAGTAGTAAAATAGAAAACTGTTGACTTGCTATTGATGTTGTTACATATAGGTGGTCATCCATTGTATTTGATGGACTGGCCTGTGGGCCAATCAGGATATGGGGGTGGGGCATCGTGGGTGGAGCTATGCTCAGTGTCCCAGGAAATAGCAAAACAAAACTAGTAGTTTGAGCTTGACATTGATGGTGTGAAACCATCTGGTTCTCCCCCATCGATGTCAAAACTATTGAACATCGACCATAACCTATAGATGTTTTATAAACATCGATGGCCGATGGCCATCCCTAATGAGTATTGCATCAACCAATCAGATGGTCTAATTTCTAAACTAATTTGCATAAGGGCTTTCTTTGCTCTCCATAACTTACTTAGGTCTTTCCTCACCCTAGTCTTATTGAAAACCTACAAAACTAGCCAAAGATGGTGGGTGACAAGAACATTCACGACTGATTGTCTTGCTGGTTGAAGACTATCACATGATGGTCCCAGCTAAAGTAGTAAAATAGAAAACTGTTGACTGACAGTGCATAAACCAATCGGAATGGATTGTTTTGAATGAGTGTTAGTGATGGCCATTGTTGCCTTTGCCATCGATGTTGTTACCTATAGGCGGTCATCCATTGTATTTGACTGACTGGACCGTGGGCCAATCAGAACACGGGGGTGGGGCTATATTCCATGTCCCAGGAGATAGCACAACAAATCTTTTCGTTTTAGCTTGACATTGATGGTGGGAAACCATCTGGTTCTCCCCAATCGTTGTAAAAACTATGAACATCGACCATAATCTATCGATGTTTTATAAACATCGATGGTCATCCCTAATGAGAATTGCATCAACCAATCACATGGTCTAATTTCCAAACTAATTTGCATAAGGAATTTATTTGCTCTCCATAACTTATTTAGGTCCTTCCTCACCATAGTCTAATTGAAAACCTACAAAACCAGCCAAAGATGGTTGATAACAAGAAAGTTCTTGACCAATTGGTTTGTTGGTTGAAGACTGTTGTATGATGGTCCCATCAAAAGTAGTAAAATAGAAAACTGTTGACTTGCCATTGATGTTGTTACATATCGGTGGTCATCCATTGTATTTGATGGACTGGCCTGTGGGCCAATCAGAATATGGGGGTGGGGCTTCACTGGTGTCGTGGGTGGAGCTATGCTCAGTGTCCCAGGAAATAGCAAAACAAAACTAGTAGTTTGAGCTTGACATTGATGGTGTGAAACCATCTGGTTCTCCCCCATCGATGTCAAAACTATTGAACATCGACCATAACCTATAGATGTTTTATAAACATCAATGGCCGATGGCCATCCCTAATGAGTATTGCATCAACCAATCAGATGGTCTAATTTCTAAACTAATTTGCATAAGGGCTTTATTTGCTCTCCATAACTTACTTAGGTCTTTCCTCACCCTAGTCTTATTGAAAACCTACAAAACTAGCCAAAGATGGTGGGTGACAAGAACATTCACGACTGATTGTCTTGCTGGTTGAAGACTATCACATGATGGTCCCAGCTAAAGTAGTAAAATAGAAAACTGTTGACTGACAGTGCATAAACTAATCGGAATGGATTGTTTTGAATGAGTGTTAGTGATGGCCATTGTTGCCTTTGCCATCGATGTTGTTACCTATAGGTGGTCATCCATTGTATTTGACTGACTGGACCATGGGCCAATCAGAACACGGGGGCAGGGCTATATTCCATGTCCCAGGAGATAGCACAACAAATCTTTTCGTTTTAGCTTGACATTGATGGTGGGAAACCATCTGGTTCTCCCCCATCGATGTAAAAACTATGAACATCGACCATAATCTATCGATGTTTTATAAACATCGATAGTCATCCCAAATGAGAATTGCATCAACCAATCACATGGTCTAATTTCCAAACTAATTTGCATAAGGAATTTATTTGCTCTCCATAACTTATTTAGGTCCTTCCTCACCATAGTCTAATTGAAAACCTACAAAACCAGCCAAAGATGGTTGATAACAAGAATGTTCTTGACCAATTGGTTTGTTGGTTGAAGACTGTTGTATGATGGTCCCATCAAAAGTAGTAAAATAGAAAACTGTTGACTTGCCATTGATGTTGTTACATATCGGTGGTCATCCATTGTATTTGATGGACTGGCCTGTGGGCCAATCAGGATATGGGGGCGGGGCGTCGTGGGTGGAGCTATGCTCAGTGTCCCAGGAAATAGCAA
Source organism: Crinia signifera (assembly GCF_055691185.1). Classification (NCBI taxonomy): domain Eukaryota; kingdom Metazoa; phylum Chordata; class Amphibia; order Anura; family Myobatrachidae; genus Crinia; species Crinia signifera. Next base: position 164,965,338 of record NC_139218.1, on the reverse strand, counting down.
AACAAAACTAGTAGTTTGAGCTTGACATTGATGGTGTGAAACCATCTGGTTCTCCCCCATCGATGTCAAAACTATTGAACATCGACCAAAACCTATAGATGTTTTATAAACATCGATGGCCGATGGCCATCCCTAATGAGTATTGCATCAACCAATCAGATGGTCTAATTTCTAAACTAATTTGCATAAGGGCTTTCTTTGCTCTCCATAACTTACTTAGGTCTTTCCTCACCCTTGTCTTATTGAAAACTTACAAAACTAGCCAAAGATGGTGGGTGACAAGAACTTTCACGACTGATTGTCTTGCTGGTTGAAGACTATCACATGATGGTCCCAGTTAAAGTAATAAAATAGAAAACTGTTGACTGACAGTGCATAAACCAATCGGAATGGATTGTTTTGAATGAGTGTTAGTGATGGCCATTGTTGCCTTTGCCATCGATGTTGTTACCTATATGTGGTCATCCATTGTATTTGACTGACTGGACCGTGGGCCAATCAGAACACGGGGGCGGGGCTTCACCTGTTTCAGGGGGTGGAGCTATATTCCATGTCCCAGGAGATAGCACAACAAATCTTTTCGTTTTAGCTTGACATTGATGGTGGGAAACCATCTGGTTCTCCCCCATCGATGTAAAAACTATGAACATCGACCATAATCTATCGATGTTTTATAAACATCGATGGTCATACCTAATGAGTATTGCATCAACCAATCACATGGTCTAATTTCCAAACTAATTTGCATAATGAATTTATTTGCTCTCCATAACTTATTTAGGTCCTTCCTCACCAAAGTCTAATTGAAAACCTACAAAACCAGCCAAAGATGGTTGATAACAAGAATGTTCTTGACCAATTGGTTTGTTGGTTGAAGACTGTTGTATGATGGTCCCATCAAAAGTAGTAAAATAGAAAACTGTTGACTTGCCATTGATGTTGTTACATATCGGTGGTCATCCATTGTATTTGATGGACTGGCCTGTGGGCCAATCAGGATATGGGGGCGGGGCGTCGTGGGTGGAGCTATGCTCAGTGTCCCAGGAAATAGCAAAACAAAACTAGTAGTTTGAGCTTGACATTGATGGTGTGAAACCATCTGGTTCTCCCCCATCGATGTCAAAACTATTGAACATCGACCATAACCTATAGATGTTTTATAAACATCGATGGCCGATGGCCATCCCTAATGAGTATTGCATCAACCAATCAGATGGTCTAATTTCTAAACTAATTTGCATAAGGGCTTTCTTTGCTCTCCATAACTTACTTAGGTCTTTCCTCACCCTAGTCTTATTGAAAACCTACAAAACTAGCCAAAGATGGTGGGTGACAAGAACATTCACGACTGATTGTCTTGCTGGTTGAAGACTATCACATGATGGTCCCAGCTAAAGTAGTAAAATAGAAAACTGTTGACTGACAGTGCATAAACCAATCGGAATGGATTGTTTTGAATGAGTGTTAGTGATGGCCATTGTTGCCTTTGCCATCGATGTTGTTACCTATAGGTGGTCATCCATTGTATTTGACTGACTGGACCGTGGGCCAATCAGAACACGGGGGCGGGGCTATATTCCATGTCCCAGGAGATAGCACAACAAATCTTTTCGTTTTAGCTTGACATTGATGGTGGGAAACCATCTGGTTCTCCCCCATCGATGTAAAAACTATGAACATCGACCATAATCTATCGATGTTTTATAAACATCGATAGTCATCCCTAATGAGAATTGCATCAACCAATCACATGGTCTAATTTCCAAACTAATTTGCATAAGGAATTTATTTGCTCTCCATAACTTATTTAGGTCCTTCCTCACCATAGTCTAATTGAAAACCTACAAAACCAGCCAAAGATGGTTGATAACAAGAATGTTCTTGACCAATTGGTTTGTTGGTTGAAGACTGTTGTATGATGGTCCCATCAAAAGTAGTAAATTAGAAAACTGTTGACTTGCAATTGATGTTGTTACATATCGGTGGTCATCCATTGTATTTGATGGACTGGCCTGTGGGCCAATCAGAATATGGGGGCGGGGCTTCACTGGTGTCGTGGGTGGAGCTATGCTCAGTGTCCCAGGAAATAGCAAAACAAAACTAGTAGTTTGAGCTTGACATTGATGGTGTGAAACCATCTGGTTCTCCCCCATCGATGTCAAAACTATTGAACATCGACCATAACCTATAGATGTTTTATAAACATCGATGGCCGATGGCCATCCCTAATGAGTATTGCATCAACCAATCAGATGGACTAATTTCTAAACTAATTTGCATAAGGGCTTTCTTTGCTCTCCATAACTTACTTAGGTCTTTCCTCACCCTAGTCTTATTGAAAACCTACAAAACTAGCCAAAGATGGTGGGTGACAAGAACATTAACGACTGATTGTCTTGCTGGTTGAAGAATATCACATGATGGTCCCAACTAAAGTAGTAAAATAGAAAACTGTTGACTGACAGTGCATAAACCAATCGGAATGGATTGTTTTGAATGAGTGTTAGTGATGGCCATTGTTGCCTTTGCCATCGATGTTGTTATGTATAGGCGGTCATCCATTGTATTTGACTGACTGGACCGTGGGCCAATCAGAACACGGGGGCGGGGCTATATTCCATGTCCCAGGAGATAGCACAACAAATCTTTTCGTTTTAGCTTGACATTGATGGTGGGAAACCATCTGGTTCTCCCCAATCGAATGTAAAAACTATGAACATCGACCATAATCTATCGATGTTTTATAAACATCGATGGTCATCCCTAATGAGTATTGCATCAACCAATCACATGGTCTAATTTCCAAACTAATTTGCATAAGGAATTTATTTGCTCTCCATAACTTATTTAGGTCCTTCCTCACCATAGTCTAATTGAAAACCTACAAAACCAGCCAAAGATGGTTGATAACAAGAATGTTCTTGACCAATTGGTTTGTTGGTTGAAGACTGTTGTATGATGGTCCCATCAAAAGTAGTAAAATAGAAAACTGTTGACTTGCCATTGATGTTGTTACATATCGGTGGTCATCCATTGTATTTGATGGACTGGCCTGTGGGCCAATCAGAATATGGGGGCGGGGCTTCACTGGTGTCGTGGGTGGAGCTATGCTCAGTGTCCCAGGAAATAGCAAAACAAAACTAGTAGTTTGAGCTTGACATTGATGGTGTGAAACCATCTGGTTCTCCCCCATCGATGTCAGAACTATTGAACATCGACCATAACCTATAGATGTTTTATAAACATCGATGGCCGATGGCCATCCCTAATGAGTATTGCATCAACCAATCAGATGGTCTAATTTCTAAACTAATTTGCATAAGGGCTTTCTTTGCTCTCCATAACTTACTTAGGTCTTTCCTCACTCTAGTCTTATTGAAAACCAACAAAACTAGCCAAAGATGGTGGGTGACAAGGACATTAACGACTGATTGTCTTGCTGGTTGAAGACTATCACATGATGGTCCCAGCTAAAGTAGTAAAATAGAAAACTGTTGACTGACAGTGCATAAACCAATCGGAATGGATTGTTTTGAATGAGTGTTAGTGATGGCCATTGTTGCCTTTGCCATCGATGTTGTTACCTATAGGTGGTCATCCATTGTATTTGACTGACTGGACCGTGGGCCAATCAGAACATGGGGGCGGGGCTTCACATGTTTCAGAGGGTGGAGCTATATTCCATGTCCCAGGAGATAGCACAACAAATCTTTTCATTTTAGCTTGACATTGATGGTCCGAAACCATCTGGTTCTCCCCCATCGATGTAAAAACTATAAACATCGACCATAATCTATCGATGTTTTATAAACATCGATGGTCATCCATAATGAGAATTGCATCAACCAATCACATGGTCTAATTTCCAAACTAATTTGCATAAGGAATTTATTTGCTCTCCATAACTTATTTAGGTCCTTCCTCACCATAGTCTAATTGAAAACCTACAAAACCAGCCAAAGATGATTGATAACAAGAATGTTCTTGACCAATTGGTGTGTTGGTTGAAGACTGTTGTATGATGGTCCCATCAAAAGTAGTTAAATAGAAAACTGTTGACTTGCCATTGATGTTGTTACATATCGGTGGTCATCCATTGTATTTGATGGACTGGCCTGTGGGCCAATCAGAATATGGGGGCGGGGCTTCACTGGTGTCGTGGGTGGAGCTATGCTCAGTGTCCCAGGAAATAGCAAAACAAAACTAGTAGTTTGAGCTTGACATTGATGGTGTGAAACCATCTGGTTCTCCCCCATCGATGTCAAAACTATTGAACATCGACCATAACCTATAGATGTTTTATAAACATCGATGGCCGATGGCCATCCCTAATGAGTATTGCATCAACCAATCAGATGGTCTAATTTCTAAACTGATTTGCATAAGGGCTTTCTTTGCTCTACATAACTTACTTAGGTCTTTCCTCACCCTAGTCTTATTGAAAACCTACAAAACTAGCCAAAAATGGTGGGTGACAAGAACATTCACGACTGATTGTCTTGCTGGTTGAAGACTATCACATGATGGTCCCAGCTAAAGTAGTAAAATAGAAAACTGTTGACTGACAGTGCATAAACCAATCGGAATGGATTGTTTTGAATGAGTGTTAGTGATGGCCATTGTTGCCTTTGCCATCGATGTTGTTACCTATAGGTGGTCATCCATTGTATTTGACTGACTGGACCGTGGGCCAATCAGAACACGGGGGCGGGGTTTCACATGTTTCAGGGGGTGGAGCTATATTCCATGTCCCAGGAGATAGCACAACAAATATTTTCGTTTTAGCTTGACATTGATGGTGGCAAACCATCTGGTTCTCCCCCATCAATGTAAAAACTATGAACATCGACCATAATCTATCGATGTTTTATAAACATCGATGGTCATCCCTAATGAGTATTGCATCAACCAATCACATGGTCTAATTTCCAAACTAATTTGCATAAGGAATTTATTTGCTCTCCATAACTTATTTAGGTCCTTCCTCACCATAGTCTAATTGAAAACCTACAAAACCAGCCAAAGATGGTTGATAACAAGAATGTTCTTGACCAATTGGTTTGTTGGTTGAAGACTGTTGTATGATGGTCCCATCAAAAGTAGTTAAATAGAAAACTGTTGACTTGCCATTGATGTTGTTACATATCGGTGGTCATCCATTGTATTTGATGGACTGGCCTGTGGGCCAATCAGAATATGGGGGCGGGGCTTCACTGGTGTCGTGGGTGGAGCTATGCTCAGTGTCCCAGGAAATAGCAAAACAAAACTAGTAGTTTGAGCTTGACATTGATGGTGTGAAACCATCTGGTTCTCCCCCATCGATGTCAGAACTATTGAACATCGACCATAACCTATAGATGTTTTATAAACATCGATGGCCGATGGCCATCCCTAATGAGTATTGCATCAACCAATCAGATGGTCTAATTTCTAAACTAATTTGCATAAGGGCTTTCTTTGCTCTCCATAACTTACTTAGGTCTTTCCTCACTCTAGTCTTATTGAAAACCAACAAAACTAGCCAAAGATGGTGGGTGACAAGGACATTAACGACTGATTGTCTTGCTGGTTGAAGACTATCACATGATGGTCCCAGCTAAAGTAGTAAAATAGAAAACTGTTGACTGACAGTGCATAAACCAATCGGAATGGATTGTTTTGAATGAGTGTTAGTGATGGCCATTGTTGCCTTTGCCATCGATGTTGTTACCTATAGGTGGTCATCCATTGTATTTGACTGACTGGACCGTGGGCCAATCAGAACATGGGGGCGGGGCTTCACATGTTTCAGAGGGTGGAGCTATATTCCATGTCCCAGGAGATAGCACAACAAATCTTTTCATTTTAGCTTGACATTGATGGTCCGAAACCATCTGGTTCTCCCCCATCGATGTAAAAACTATAAACATCGACCATAATCTATCGATGTTTTATAAACATCGATGGTCATCCATAATGAGAATTGCATCAACCAATCACATGGTCTAATTTCCAAACTAATTTGCATAAGGAATTTATTTGCTCTCCATAACTTATTTAGGTCCTTCCTCACCATAGTCTAATTGAAAACCTACAAAACCAGCCAAAGATGATTGATAACAAGAATGTTCTTGACCAATTGGTTTGTTGGTTGAAGACTGTTGTATGATGGTCCCATCAAAAGTAGTTAAATAGAAAACTGTTGACTTGCCATTGATGTTGTTACATATCGGTGGTCATCCATTGTATTTGATGGACTGGCCTGTGGGCCAATCAGAATATGGGGGCGGGGCTTCACTGGTGTCGTGGGTGGAGCTATGCTCAGTGTCCCAGGAAATAGCAAAACAAAACTAGTAGTTTGAGCTTGACATTGATGGTGTGAAACCATCTGGTTCTCCCCCATCGATGTCAAAACTATTGAACATCGACCATAACCTATAGATGTTTTATAAACATCGATGGCCGATGGCCATCCCTAATGAGTATTGCATCAACCAATCAGATGGTCTAATTTCTAAACTGATTTGCATAAGGGCTTTCTTTGCTCTACATAACTTACTTAGGTCTTTCCTCACCCTAGTCTTATTGAAAACCTACAAAACTAGCCAAAAATGGTGGGTGACAAGAACATTCACGACTGATTGTCTTGCTGGTTGAAGACTATCACATGATGGTCCCAGCTAAAGTAGTAAAATAGAAAACTGTTGACTGACAGTGCATAATCCAATCGGAATGGATTGTTTTGAATGAGTGTTAGTGATGGCCATTGTTGCCTTTGCCATCGATGTTGTTACCTATAGGTGGTCATCCATTGTATTTGACTGACTGGACCGTGGGCCAATCAGAACACGGGGGCGGGTTTTCACATGTTTCAGGGGGTGGAGCTATATTCCATGTCCCAGGAGATAGCACAACAAATATTTTCGTTTTAGCTTGACATTGATGGTGGCAAACCATCTGGTTCTCCCCCATCAATGTAAAAACTATGAACATCGACCATAATATATCGATGTTTTATAAACATCGATGGTCATCCCTAATGAGAATTGCATCAACCAATCACATGGTCTAATTTCCAAACTAATTTGCATAAGGAATTTATTTGCTCTCCATAACTTTTTTAGGTCCTTCCTCACCATAGTCTAATTGAAAACCTACAAAACCAGCCAAAGATGGTTGATAACAAGAAAGTTCTTGACCAATTGGTTTGTTGGTTGAAGACTGTTGTATGATGGTCCCATCAAAAGTAGTAAAATAGAAAACTGTTGACTTGCCATTGATGTTGTTACATATCGGTGGTCATCCATTGTATTTGATGGACTGGCCTGTGGGCCAATCAGAATATGGGGGTGGGGCTTCACTGGTGTCGTGGGTGGAGCTATGCTCAGTGTCCCAGGAAATAGCAAAACAAAACTAGTAGTTTGAGCTTGACATTGATGGTGTGAAACCATCTGGTTCTCCCCCATCGATGTCAAAACTATTGAACATCGACCATAACCTATAGATGTTTTATAAACATCAATGGCCGATGGCCATCCCTAATGAGTATTGCATCAACCAATCAGATGGTCTAATTTCTAAACTAATTTGCATAAGGGCTTTATTTGCTCTCCATAACTTACTTAGGTCTTTCCTCACCCTAGTCTTATTGAAAACCTACAAAACTAGCCAAAGATGGTGGGTGACAAGAACATTCACGACTGATTGTCTTGCTGGTTGAAGACTATCACATGATGGTCCCAGCTAAAGTAGTAAAATAGAAAACTGTTGACTGACAGTGCATAAACTAATCGGAATGGATTGTTTTGAATGAGTGTTAGTGATGGCCATTGTTGCCTTTGCCATCGATGTTGTTACCTATAGGTGGTCATCCATTGTATTTGACTGACTGGACCATGGGCCAATCAGAACACGGGGGCAGGGCTATATTCCATGTCCCAGGAGATAGCACAACAAATCTTTTCGTTTTAGCTTGACATTGATGGTGGGAAACCATCTGGTTCTCCCCCATCGATGTAAAAACTATGAACATCGACCATAATCTATCGATGTTTTATAAACATCGATAGTCATCCCTAATGAGAATTGCATCAACCAATCACATGGTCTAATTTCCAAACTAATTTGCATAAGGAATTTATTTGCTCTCCATAACTTATTTAGGTCCTTCCTCACCATAGTCTAATTGAAAACCTACAAAACCAGCCAAAGATGGTTGATAACAAGAATGTTCTTGACCAATTTGTTTGTTGGTTGAAGACTGTTGTATGATGGTCCCATCAAAAGTAGTAAAATAGAAAACTGTTGACTTGCCATTGATGTTGTTACATATCGGTGGTCATCCATTGTATTTGATGGACTGGCCTGTGGGCCAATCAGGATATGGGGGCGGGGCTATGCTCAGTGTCCCAGGAAATAGCAAAACAAAACTAGTAGTTTGAGCTTGACATTGATGGTGTGAAACCATCTGGTTCTCCCCCATCGATGTCAAAACTATTGAACATCGACCAAAACCTATAGATGTTTTATAAACATCGATGGCCGATGGCCATCCCTAATGAGTATTGCATCAACCAATCAGATGGTCTAATTTCTAAACTAATTTGCATAAGGGCTTTCTTTGCTCTCCATAACTTACTTAGGTCTTTCCTCACCCTTGTCTTATTGAAAACCTACAAAACTAGCCAAAGATGGTGGGTGACAAGAACTTTCACGACTGATTGTCTTGCTGGTTGAAGACTATCACATGATGGTCCCAGTTAAAGTAATAAAATAGAAAACTGTTGACTGACAGTGCATAAACCAATCGGAATGGATTGTTTTGAATGAGTGTTAGTGATGGCCATTGTTGCCTTTGCCATCGATGTTGTTACCTATATGTGGTCATCCATTGTATTTGACTGACTGGACCGTGGGCCAATCAGAACACGGGGGCGGGGCTTCACCTGTTTCAGAGGGTGGAGCTATATTCCATGTCCCAGGAGATAGCAAAACAAATCTTTTCGTTTTAGCTTGACATTGATGGTGGGAAACCATCTGGTTCTCCCCCATCGATGTAAAAACTATGAACATCGACCATAATCTATCGATGTTTTATAAACATCGATGGTCATACCTAATGAGTATTGCATCAACCAATCACATGGTCTAATTTCCAAACTAATTTGCATAAGGAATTTATTTGCTCTCCATAACTTATTTAGGTCCTTCCTCACCATAGTCTAATTGAAAACCTACAAAACCAGCCAAAGATGGTTGATAACAAGAATGTTCTTGACCAATTGGTTTGTTGATTGAAGACTATTGTATGATGGTCCCATCAAAAGTAGTAAAATAGAAAACTGTTGACTTGCCATTGATGTTGTTACATATCGGTGGTCATCCATTGTATTTGATGGACTGGCCTGTGGGCCAATCAGGATATGGGGGCGGGGCGTCGTGGGTGGAGCTATGCTCAGTGTCCCAGGAAATAGCAAAACAAAACTAGTAGTTTGAGCTTGACATTGATGGTGTGAAACCATCTGGTTCTCCCCCATCGATGTCAAAACTATTGAACATCGACCATAACCTATAGATGTTTTATAAACATCGATGGCCGATGGCCATCCCTAATGAGTATTGCATCAACCAATCAGATGGTCTAATTTCTAAACTAATTTGCATAAGGGCTTTCTTTGCTCTCCATAACTTACTTAGGTCTTTCCTCACCCTAGTCTTATTGAAAACCTACAAAACTAGCCAAAGATGGTGGGTGACAAGAACATTCGCGACTGATTGTCTTGCTGGTTGAAGACTATCACATGATGGTCCCAGCTAAAGTAGTAAAATAGAAAACTGTTGACTGACAGTGCATAAACCAATCGGAATGGATTGTTTTGAATGAGTGTTAGTGATGGCCATTGTTGCCTTTGCCATCGATGTTGTTACCTATAGGTGGTCATCCATTGTATTTGACTGACTGGACCGTGGGCCAATCAGAACACGGGGGCGGGGCTATATTCCATGTCCCAGGAGATAGCACAACAAATCTTTTCGTTTTAGCTTGACATTGATGGTGGGAAACCATCTGGTTCTCCCCCATCGATGTAAAAACTATGAACATCGACCATAATCTATCGATGTTTTATAAACATCGATAGTCATCCCTAATGAGAATTGCATCAACCAATCACATGGTCTAATTTCCAAACTAATTTGCATAAGTTATTTATTTGCTCTCCATAACTTATTTAGGTCCTTCCTCACCATAGTCTAATTGAAAACCTACAAAACCAGCCAAAGATGGTTGATAACAAGAATGTTCTTGACCAATTGGTTTGTTGGTTGAAGACTGTTGTATGATGGTCCCATCAAAAGTAGTAAATTAGAAAACTGTTGACTTGCAATTGATGTTGTTACATATCGGTGGTCATCCATTGTATTTGATGGACTGGCCTGTGGGCCAATCAGAATATGGGGGCGGGGCTTCACTGGTGTCGTGGGTGGAGCTATGCTCAGTGTCCCAGGAAATAGCAAAACAAAACTAGTAGTTTGAGCTTGACATTGATGGTGTGAAACCATCTGGTTCTCCCCCATCGATGTCAAAACTATTGAACATCGACCATAACCTATAGATGTTTTATAAACATCGATGGCCGATGGCCATCCCTAATGAGTATTGCATCAACCAATCAGATGGACTAATTTCTAAACTAATTTGCATAAGGGCTTTCTTTGCTCTCCATAACTTACTTAGGTCTTTCCTCACCCTAGTCTTATTGAAAACCTACAAAACTAGCCAAAGATGGTGGGTGACAAGAACATTAACGACTGATTGTCTTGCTGGTTGAAGAATATCACATGATGGTCCCAACTAAAGTAGTAAAATAGAAAACTGTTGACTGACAGTGCATAAACCAATCGGAATGGATTGTTTTGAATGAGTGTTAGTGATGGCCATTGTTGCCTTTGCCATCGATGTTGTTATGTATAGGCGGTCATCCATTGTATTTGACTGACTGGACCGTGGGCCAATCAGAACACGGGGGCGGGGCTATATTCCATGTCCCAGGAGATAGCACAACAAATCTTTTCGTTTTAGCTTGACATTGATGGTGGGAAACCATCTGGTTCTCCCCAATCGATGTAAAAACTATGAACATCGACCATAATCTATCGATGTTTTATAAACATCGATTGTCATCCCTAATGAGTATTGCATCAACCAATCACATGGTCTAATTTCTAAACTAATTTGCATAAGGGCTTTCTTTGCTCTCCATAACTTACTTAGGTCCTTCCTCACCATAGTCTAATTGAAAACCTACAAAACCAGCAAAAGATGGTTGAGAACAAGAATGTTCTTGACCAATTGGTTTGTTGGTTGAAGACTGTTGTATGATGGTCCCATCAAAAGTAGTAAAATAGAAAACTGTTGACTTGCCATTGATGTTGTTACATATCGGTGGTCATCCATTGTATTTGATGGACTGGCCTGTGGGCCAATCAGAATATGGGGGCGGGGCTTCACTGGTGTCATGGATGGAGCTATGCTCAGTGTCCCAGGAAATAGCAAAACAAAACTAGTAGTTTGAGCTTGACATTGATGGTGTGAAACCATCTGGTTCTCCCCCATCGATGTCAAAACTAATGAACATCGACCAAAACCTATAGATTTTTTATAAACATCAATGGCTGATGGCCATCCCTAATGAGTATTGCATCAACCAATCAGATGGTCTAATTTCTAAACTAATTTGCATAAGGGCTTTCTTTGCTCTCCATAACTTACTTAGGTCTTTCCTCACCCTAGACTTATTGAAAACCTACAAAACTAGCCAAAGATGGTGGGTGACAAGAACATTCACGACTGATTGTCTTGCTGGTTGAAGACTATCACATGATGGTCCCAGCTAAAGTAGTAAAATAGAAAACTGTTGACTGACAGTGCATAATCCAATCGGAATGGATTGTTTTGAATGAGTGTTAGTGCTGGCCATTGTTGCCTTTGCCATCGATGTTGTTACCTATAGGTGGTCATCCATTGTATTTGACTGACTGGACCGTGGGCCAATCAGAACACGGGGGCGGGGCTTCACATGTTTCAGGGGGTGGAGCTATATTCCATGTCCCAGGATATAGCACATCAAATCTTTTCGTTTTAGCTTGACATTGATGGTGGGAAACCATCTGGTTCTCCCCCATCGATGTAAAAACTATGAACATCGACCATAATCTATCGATGTTTTATAAACATCGATGGTCATCCCTAATGAGAATTGCATCAACCAATCACATGGTCTAATTTCCAAACTAATTTGCATAAGGAATTTATTTGCTCTCCATAACTTATTTAGGTCCTTCCTCACCATAGTCTAATTGAAAACCTACAAAACCAGCCAAAGATGGTTGATAACAAGAAAGTTCTTGACCAATTGGTTTGTTGGTTGAAGACTGTTGTATGATGGTCCCATCAAAAGTAGTAAAATAGAAAACTGTTGACTTGCCATTGATGTTGTTACATATCGGTGGTCATCCATTGTATTTGATGGACTGGCCTGTGGGCCAATCAGAATATGGGGGTGGGGCTTCACTGGTGTCGTGGGTGGAGCTATGCTCAGTGTCCCAGGAAATAGCAAAACAAAACTAGTAGTTTGAGCTTGACATTGATGGTGTGAAACCATCTGGTTCTCCCCCATCGATGTCAAAACTATTGAACATCGACCATAACCTATAGATGTTTTATAAACATCAATGGCCGATGGCCATCCCTAATGAGTATTGCATCAACCAATCAGATGGTCTAATTTCTAAACTAATTTGCATAAGGGCTTTATTTGCTCTCCATAACTTACTTAGGTCTTTCCTCACCCTAGTCTTATTGAAAACCTACAAAACTAGCCAAAGATGGTGGGTGACAAGAACATTCACGACTGATTGTCTTGCTGGTTGAAGACTATCACATGATGGTCCCAGCTAAAGTAGTAAAATAGAAAACTGTTGACTGACAGTGCATAAACCAATCGGAATGGATTGTTTTGAATGAGTGTTAGTGATGGCCATTGTTGCCTTTGCCATCGATGTTGTTACCTATAGGTGGTCATCCATTGTATTTGACTGACTGGACCGTGGGCCAATCAGAACACGGGGGCAGGGCTATATTCCATGTCCCAGGAGATAGCACAACAAATCTTTTCGTTTTAGCTTGACATTGATGGTGGGAAACCATCTGGTTCTCCCCCATCGATGTAAAAACTATGAACATCGACCATAATCTATCGATGTTTTATAAACATCGATAGTCATCCCTAATGAGAATTGCATCAACCAATCACATGGTCTAATTTCCAAACTAATTTGCATAAGGAATTTATTTGCTCTCCATAACTTATTTAGGTCCTTCCTCACCATAGTCTAATTGAAAACCTACAAAACCAGCCAAAGATGGTTGATAACAAGAATGTTCTTGACCAATTGGTTTGTTGGTTGAAGACTGTTGTATGATGGTCCCATCAAAAGTAGTAAAATAGAAAACTGTTGACTTGCCATTGATGTTGTTACATATCGGTGGTCATCCATTGTATTTGATGGACTGGCCTGTGGGCCAATCAGGATATGGGGGCGGGGCGTCGTGGGTGGAGCTATGCTCAGTGTCCCAGGAAATAGCAAAACAAAACTAGTAGTTTGAGCTTGACATTGATGGTGTGAAACCATCTGGTTCTCCCCCATCGATGTCAAAACTATTGAACATCGACCAAAACCTATAGATGTTTTATAAACATCGATGGCCGATGGCCATCCCTAATGAGTATTGCATCAACCAATCAGATGGTCTAATTTCTAAACTAATTTGCATAAGGGCTTTCTTTGCTCTCCATAACTTACTTAGGTCTTTCCTCACCCTTGTCTTATTGAAAACCTACAAAACTAGCCAAAGATGGTGGGTGACAAGAACTTTCACGACTGATTGTCTTGCTGGTTGAAGACTATCACATGATGGTCCCAGTTAAAGTAATAAAATAGAAAACTGTTGACTGACAGTGCATAAACCAATCGGAATGGATTGTTTTGAATGAGTGTTAGTGATGGCCATTGTTGCCTTTGCCATCGATGTTGTTACCTATATGTGGTCATCCATTGTATTTGACTGACTGGACCGTGGGCCAATCAGAACACGGGGGCGGGGCTTCACCTGTTTCAGGGGGTGGAGCTATATTCCATGTCCCAGGAGATAGCACAACAAATCTTTTCGTTTTAGCTTGACATTGATGGTGGGAAACCATCTGGTTCTCCCCCATCGATGTAAAAACTATGAACATCGACCATAATCTATCGATGTTTTATAAACATCGATGGTCATACCTAATGAGTATTGCATCAACCAATCACATGGTCTAATTTCCAAACTAATTTGCATAAGGAATTTATTTGCTCTCCATAACTTATTTAGGTCCTTCCTCACCATAGTCTAATTGAAAACCTACAAAACCAGCCTAAGATGGTTGATAACAAGAATGTTCTTGACCAATTGGTTTGTTGATTGAAGACTATTGTATGATGGTCCCATCAAAAGTAGTAAAATAGAAAACTGTTGACTTGCCATTGATGTTGTTACATATCGGTGGTCATCCATTGTATTTGATGGACTGGCCTGTGGGCCAATCAGGATATGGGGGCGGGGCGTCGTGGGTGGAGCTATGCTCAGTGTCCCAGGAAATAGCAAAACAAAACTAGTAGTTTGAGCTTGACATTGATGGTGTGAAACCATCTGGTTCTCCCCCATCGATGTCAAAACTATTGAACATCGACCATAACCTATAGATGTTTTATAAACATCGATGGCCGATGGCCATCCCTAATGAGTATTGCATCAACCAATCAGATGGACTAATTTCTAAACTAATTTGCATAAGGGCTTTCTTTGCTCTCCATAACTTACTTAGGTCTTTCCTCACCCTAGTCTTATTGAAAACCTACAAAACTAGCCAAAGATGGTGGGTGACAAGAACATTAACGACTGATTGTCTTGCTGGTTGAAGAATATCACATGATGGTCCCAACTAAAGTAGTAAAATAGAAAACTGTTGACTGACAGTGCATAAACCAATCGGAATGGATTGTTTTGAATGAGTGTTAGTGATGGCCATTGTTGCCTTTGCCATCGATGTTGTTACCTATAGGTGGTCATCCATTGTATTTGACTGACTGGACCGTGGGCTAATCAGAACACGGGGGCGGGGCTTCACATGTTTCAGGGGGTGGAGCTATATTCCATGTCCCAGGAGATAGCACAACAAATCTTTTCGTTTTAGCTTGACATTGATGGTGGGAAACCATCTGGTTCTCCCCAATCGAATGTAAAAACTATGAACATCGACCATAATCTATCGATGTTTTATAAACATCGATGGTCATCCCTAATGAGTATTGCATCAACCAATCACATGGTCTAATTTCCAAACTAATTTGCATAAGGAATTTATTTGCTCTCCATAACTTATTTAGGTCCTTCCTCACCATAGTCTAATTGAAAACCTACAAAACCAGCCAAAGATGGTTGATAACAAGAATGTTCTTGACCAATTGGTTTGTTGGTTGAAGACTGTTGTATGATGGTCCCATCAAAAGTAGTAAAATAGAAAACTGTTGACTTGCCATTGATGTTGTTACATATCGGTGGTCATCCATTGTATTTGATGGACTGGCCTGTGGGCCAATCAGAATATGGGGGCGGGGCTTCACTGGTGTCGTGGGTGGAGCTATGCTCAGTGTCCCAGGAAATAGCAAAACAAAACTAGTAGTTTGAGCTTGACATTGATGGTGTGAAACCATCTGGTTCTCCCCCATCGATGTCAGAACTATTGAACATCGACCATAACCTATAGATGTTTTATAAACATCGATGGCCGATGGCCATCCCTAATGAGTATTGCATCAACCAATCAGATGGTCTAATTTCTAAACTAATTTGCATAAGGGCTTTCTTTGCTCTCCATAACTTACTTAGGTCTTTCCTCACTCTAGTCTTATTGAAAACCAACAAAACTAGCCAAAGATGGTGGGTGACAAGGACATTAACGACTGATTGTCTTGCTGGTTGAAGACTATCACATGATGGTCCCAGCTAAAGTAGTAAAATAGAAAACTGTTGACTGACAGTGCATAAACCAATCGGAATGGATTGTTTTGAATGAGTGTTAGTGATGGCCATTGTTGCCTTTGCCATCGATGTTGTTACCTATAGGTGGTCATCCATTGTATTTGACTGACTGGACCGTGGGCCAATCAGAACATGGGGGCGGGGCTTCACATGTTTCAGAGGGTGGAGCTATATTCCATGTCCCAGGAGATAGCACAACAAATCTTTTCATTTTAGCTTGACATTGATGGTCCGAAACCATCTGGTTCTCCCCCATCGATGTAAAAACTATAAACATCGACCATAATCTATCGATGTTTTATAAACATCGATGGTCATCCATAATGAGAATTGCATCAACCAATCACATGGTCTAATTTCCAAACTAATTTGCATAAGGAATTTATTTGCTCTCCATAACTTATTTAGGTCCTTCCTCACCATAGTCTAATTGAAAACCTACAAAACCAGCCAAAGATGATTGATAACAAGAATGTTCTTGACCAATTGGTTTGTTGGTTGAAGACTGTTGTATGATGGTCCCATCAAAAGTAGTTAAATAGAAAACTGTTGACTTGCCATTGATGTTGTTACATATCGGTGGTCATCCATTGTATTTGATGGACTGGCCTGTGGGCCAATCAGAATATGGGGGCGGGGCTTCACTGGTGTCGTGGGTGGAGCTATGCTCAGTGTCCCAGGAAATAGCAAAACAAAACTAGTAGTTTGAGCTTGACATTGATGGTGTGAAACCATCTGGTTCTCCCCCATCGATGTCAAAACTATTGAACATCGACCATAACCTATAGATGTTTTATAAACATCGATGGCCGATGGCCATCCCTAATGAGTATTGCATCAACCAATCAGATGGTCTAATTTCTAAACTGATTTGCATAAGGGCTTTCTTTGCTCTACATAACTTACTTAGGTCTTTCCTCACCCTAGTCTTATTGAAAACCTACAAAACTAGCCAAAAATGGTGGGTGACAAGAACATTCACGACTGATTGTCTTGCTGGTTGAAGACTATCACATGATGGTCCCAGCTAAAGTAGTAAAATAGAAAACTGTTGACTGACAGTGCATAATCCAATCGGAATGGATTGTTTTGAATGAGTGTTAGTGATGGCCATTGTTGCCTTTGCCATCGATGTTGTTACCTATAGGTGGTCATCCATTGTATTTGACTGACTGGACCGTGGGCCAATCAGAACACGGGGGCGGGTTTTCACATGTTTCAGGGGGTGGAGCTATATTCCATGTCCCAGGAGATAGCACAACAAATATTTTCGTTTTAGCTTGACATTGATGGTGGCAAACCATCTGGTTCTCCCCCATCAATGTAAAAACTATGAACATCGACCATAATATATCGATGTTTTATAAACATCGATGGTCATCCCTAATGAGAATTGCATCAACCAATCACATGGTCTAATTTCCAAACTAATTTGCATAAGGAATTTATTTGCTCTCCATAACTTTTTTAGGTCCTTCCTCACCATAGTCTAATTGAAAACCTACAAAACCAGCCAAAGATGGTTGATAACAAGAAAGTTCTTGACCAATTGGTTTGTTGGTTGAAGACTGTTGTATGATGGTCCCATCAAAAGTAGTAAAATAGAAAACTGTTGACTTGCCATTGATGTTGTTACATATCGGTGGTCATCCATTGTATTTGATGGACTGGCCTGTGGGCCAATCAGAATATGGGGGTGGGGCTTCACTGGTGTCGTGGGTGGAGCTATGCTCAGTGTCCCAGGAAATAGCAAAACAAAACTAGTAGTTTGAGCTTGACATTGATGGTGTGAAACCATCTGGTTCTCCCCCATCGATGTCAAAACTATTGAACATCGACCATAACCTATAGATGTTTTATAAACATCAATGGCCGATGGCCATCCCTAATGAGTATTGCATCAACCAATCAGATGGTCTAATTTCTAAACTAATTTGCATAAGGGCTTTATTTGCTCTCCATAACTTACTTAGGTCTTTCCTCACCCTAGTCTTATTGAAAACCTACAAAACTAGCCAAAGATGGTGGGTGACAAGAACATTCACGACTGATTGTCTTGCTGGTTGAAGACTATCACATGATGGTCCCAGCTAAAGTAGTAAAATAGAAAACTGTTGACTGACAGTGCATAAACTAATCGGAATGGATTGTTTTGAATGAGTGTTAGTGATGGCCATTGTTGCCTTTGCCATCGATGTTGTTACCTATAGGTGGTCATCCATTGTATTTGACTGACTGGACCATGGGCCAATCAGAACACGGGGGCAGGGCTATATTCCATGTCCCAGGAGATAGCACAACAAATCTTTTCGTTTTAGCTTGACATTGATGGTGGGAAACCATCTGGTTCTCCCCCATCGATGTAAAAACTATGAACATCGACCATAATCTATCGATGTTTTATAAACATCGATAGTCATCCCTAATGAGAATTGCATCAACCAATCACATGGTCTAATTTCCAAACTAATTTGCATAAGGAATTTATTTGCTCTCCATAACTTATTTAGGTCCTTCCTCACCATAGTCTAATTGAAAACCTACAAAACCAGCCAAAGATGGTTGATAACAAGAATGTTCTTGACCAATTTGTTTGTTGGTTGAAGACTGTTGTATGATGGTCCCATCAAAAGTAGTAAAATAGAAAACTGTTGACTTGCCATTGATGTTGTTACATATCGGTGGTCATCCATTGTATTTGATGGACTGGCCTGTGGGCCAATCAGGATATGGGGGCGGGGCTATGCTCAGTGTCCCAGGAAATAGCAAAACAAAACTAGTAGTTTGAGCTTGACATTGATGGTGTGAAACCATCTGGTTCTCCCCCATCGATGTCAAAACTATTGAACATCAACCAAAACCTATAGATGTTTTATAAACATCGATGGCCGATGGCCATCCCTAATGAGTATTGCATCAACCAATCAGATGGTCTAATTTCTAAACTAATTTGCATAAGGGCTTTCTTTGCTCTCCATAACTTACTTAGGTCTTTCCTCACCCTTGTCTTATTGAAAACCTACAAAACTAGCCAAAGATGGTGGGTGACAAGAACTTTCACGACTGATTGTCTTGCTGGTTGAAGACTATCACATGATGGTCCCAGTTAAAGTAATAAAATAGAAAACTGTTGACTGACAGTGCATAAACCAATCGGAAT
The DNA here is from genome assembly GCF_055691185.1 of Crinia signifera. Lineage (NCBI taxonomy): Eukaryota > Metazoa > Chordata > Amphibia > Anura > Myobatrachidae > Crinia > Crinia signifera. The sequence goes on along the minus strand of NC_139218.1, from coordinate 164,946,061 downwards.
GGATTGTTTTGAATGAGTGTTAGTGATGGCCATTGTTGCCTTTGCCATCGATGTTGTTACCTATATGTGGTCATCCATTGTATTTGACTGACTGGACCGTGGGCCAATCAGAACACGGGGGCGGGGCTTCACCTGTTTCAGAGGGTGGAGCTATATTCCATGTCCCAGGAGATAGCAAAACAAATCTTTTCGTTTTAGCTTGACATTGATGGTGGGAAACCATCTGGTTCTCCCCCATCGATGTAAAAACTATGAACATCGACCATAATCTATCGATGTTTTATAAACATCGATGGTCATACCTAATGAGTATTGCATCAACCAATCACATGGTCTAATTTCCAAACTAATTTGCATAAGGAATTTATTTGCTCTCCATAACTTATTTAGGTCCTTCCTCACCATAGTCTAATTGAAAACCTACAAAACCAGCCAAAGATGGTTGATAACAAGAATGTTCTTGACCAATTGGTTTGTTGATTGAAGACTATTGTATGATGGTCCCATCAAAAGTAGTAAAATAGAAAACTGTTGACTTGCCATTGATGTTGTTACATATCGGTGGTCATCCATTGTATTTGATGGACTGGCCTGTGGGCCAATCAGGATATGGGGGCGGGGCGTCGTGGGTGGAGCTATGCTCAGTGTCCCAGGAAATAGCAAAACAAAACTAGTAGTTTGAGCTTGACATTGATGGTGTGAAACCATCTGGTTCTCCCCCATCGATGTCAAAACTATTGAACATCGACCATAACCTATAGATGTTTTATAAACATCGATGGCCGATGGCCATCCCTAATGAGTATTGCATCAACCAATCAGATGGTCTAATTTCTAAACTAATTTGCATAAGGGCTTTCTTTGCTCTCCATAACTTACTTAGGTCTTTCCTCACCCTAGTCTTATTGAAAACCTACAAAACTAGCCAAAGATGGTGGGTGACAAGAACATTCGCGACTGATTGTCTTGCTGGTTGAAGACTATCACATGATGGTCCCAGCTAAAGTAGTAAAATAGAAAACTGTTGACTGACAGTGCATAAACCAATCAGAATGGATTGTTTTGAATGAGTGTTAGTGATGGCCATTGTTGCCTTTGCCATCGATGTTGTTACCTATAGGTGGTCATCCATTGTATTTGACTGACTGGACCGTGGGCCAATCAGAACACGGGGGCGGGGCTATATTCCATGTCCCAGGAGATAGCACAACAAATCTTTTCGTTTTAGCTTGACATTGATGGTGGGAAACCATCTGGTTCTCCCCCATCGATGTAAAAACTATGAACATCGACCATAATCTATCGATGTTTTATAAACATCGATAGTCATCCCTAATGAGAATTGCATCAACCAATCACATGGTCTAATTTCCAAACTAATTTGCATAAGTTATTTATTTGCTCTCCATAACTTATTTAGGTCCTTCCTCACCATAGTCTAATTGAAAACCTACAAAACCAGCCAAAGATGGTTGATAACAAGAATGTTCTTGACCAATTGGTTTGTTGGTTGAAGACTGTTGTATGATGGTCCCATCAAAAGTAGTAAATTAGAAAACTGTTGACTTGCAATTGATGTTGTTACATATCGGTGGTCATCCATTGTATTTGATGGACTGGCCTGTGGGCCAATCAGAATATGGGGGCGGGGCTTCACTGGTGTCGTGGGTGGAGCTATGCTCAGTGTCCCAGGAAATAGCAAAACAAAACTAGTAGTTTGAGCTTGACATTGATGGTGTGAAACCATCTGGTTCTCCCCCATCGATGTCAAAACTATTGAACATCGACCATAACCTATAGATGTTTTATAAACATCGATGGCCGATGGCCATCCCTAATGAGTATTGCATCAACCAATCAGATGGACTAATTTCTAAACTAATTTGCATAAGGGCTTTCTTTGCTCTCCATAACTTACTTAGGTCTTTCCTCACCCTAGTCTTATTGAAAACCTACAAAACTAGCCAAAGATGGTGGGTGACAAGAACATTAACGACTGATTGTCTTGCTGGTTGAAGAATATCACATGATGGTCCCAACTAAAGTAGTAAAATAGAAAACTGTTGACTGACAGTGCATAAACCAATCGGAATGGATTGTTTTGAATGAGTGTTAGTGATGGCCATTGTTGCCTTTGCCATCGATGTTGTTATGTATAGGCGGTCATCCATTGTATTTGACTGACTGGACCGTGGGCCAATCAGAACACGGGGGCGGGGCTATATTCCATGTCCCAGGAGATAGCACAACAAATCTTTTCGTTTTAGCTTGACATTGATGGTGGGAAACCATCTGGTTCTCCCCAATCGATGTAAAAACTATGAACATCGACCATAATCTATCGATGTTTTATAAACATCGATTGTCATCCCTAATGAGTATTGCATCAACCAATCACATGGTCTAATTTCTAAACTAATTTGCATAAGGGCTTTCTTTGCTCTCCATAACTTACTTAGGTCCTTCCTCACCATAGTCTAATTGAAAACCTACAAAACCAGCAAAAGATGGTTGAGAACAAGAATGTTCTTGACCAATTGGTTTGTTGGTTGAAGACTGTTGTATGATGGTCCCATCAAAAGTAGTAAAATAGAAAACTGTTGACTTGCCATTGATGTTGTTACATATCGGTGGTCATCCATTGTATTTGATGGACTGGCCTTTGGGCCAATCAGAATATGGGGGCGGGGCTTCACTGGTGTCATGGATGGAGCTATGCTCAGTGTCCCAGGAAATAGCAAAACAAAACTAGTAGTTTGAGCTTGACATTGATGGTGTGAAACCATCTGGTTCTCCCCCATCGATGTCAAAACTAATGAACATCGACCAAAACCTATAGATTTTTTATAAACATCAATGGCTGATGGCCATCCCTAATGAGTATTGCATCAACCAATCAGATGGTCTAATTTCTAAACTAATTTGCATAAGGGCTTTCTTTGCTCTCCATAACTTACTTAGGTCTTTCCTCACCCTAGACTTATTGAAAACCTACAAAACTAGCCAAAGATGGTGGGTGACAAGAACATTCACGACTGATTGTCTTGCTGGTTGAAGACTATCACATGATGGTCCCAGCTAAAGTAGTAAAATAGAAAACTGTTGACTGACAGTGCATAATCCAATCGGAATGGATTGTTTTGAATGAGTGTTAGTGCTGGCCATTGTTGCCTTTGCCATCGATGTTGTTACCTATAGGTGGTCATCCATTGTATTTGACTGACTGGACCGTGGGCCAATCAGAACACGGGGGCGGGGCTTCACATGTTTCAGGGGGTGGAGCTATATTCCATGTCCCAGGATATAGCACAACAAATCTTTTCGTTTTAGCTTGACATTGATGGTGGGAAACCATCTGGTTCTCCCCCATCGATGTAAAAACTATGAACATCGACCATAATCTATCGATGTTTTATAAACATCGATGGTCATCCCTAATGAGAATTGCATCAACCAATCACATGGTCTAATTTCCAAACTAATTTGCATAAGGAATTTATTTGCTCTCCATAACTTATTTAGGTCCTTCCTCACCATAGTCTAATTGAAAACCTACAAAACCAGCCAAAGATGGTTGATAACAAGAAAGTTCTTGACCAATTGGTTTGTTGGTTGAAGACTGTTGTATGATGGTCCCATCAAAAGTAGTAAAATAGAAAACTGTTGACTTGCCATTGATGTTGTTACATATCGGTGGTCATCCATTGTATTTGATGGACTGGCCTGTGGGCCAATCAGAATATGGGGGTGGGGCTTCACTGGTGTCGTGGGTGGAGCTATGCTCAGTGTCCCAGGAAATAGCAAAACAAAACTAGTAGTTTGAGCTTGACATTGATGGTGTGAAACCATCTGGTTCTCCCCCATCGATGTCAAAACTATTGAACATCGACCATAACCTATAGATGTTTTATAAACATCAATGGCCGATGGCCATCCCTAATGAGTATTGCATCAACCAATCAGATGGTCTAATTTCTAAACTAATTTGCATAAGGGCTTTATTTGCTCTCCATAACTTACTTAGGTCTTTCCTCACCCTAGTCTTATTGAAAACCTACAAAACTAGCCAAAGATGGTGGGTGACAAGAACATTCACGACTGATTGTCTTGCTGGTTGAAGACTATCACATGATGGTCCCAGCTAAAGTAGTAAAATAGAAAACTGTTGACTGACAGTGCATAAACCAATCGGAATGGATTGTTTTGAATGAGTGTTAGTGATGGCCATTGTTGCCTTTGCCATCGATGTTGTTACCTATAGGTGGTCATCCATTGTATTTGACTGACTGGACCGTGGGCCAATCAGAACACGGGGGCAGGGCTATATTCCATGTCCCAGGAGATAGCACAACAAATCTTTTCGTTTTAGCTTGACATTGATGGTGGGAAACCATCTGGTTCTCCCCCATCGATGTAAAAACTATGAACATCGACCATAATCTATCGATGTTTTATAGACATCGATAGTCATCCCTAATGAGAATTGCATCAACCAATCACATGGTCTAATTTCCAAACTAATTTGCATAAGGAATTTATTTGCTCTCCATAACTTATTTAGGTCCTTCCTCACCATAGTCTAATTGAAAACCTACAAAACCAGCCAAAGATGGTTGATAACAAGAATGTTCTTGACCAATTGGTTTGTTGGTTGAAGACTGTTGTATGATGGTCCCATCAAAAGTAGTAAAATAGAAAACTGTTGACTTGCCATTGATGTTGTTACATATCGGTGGTCATCCATTGTATTTGATGGACTGGCCTGTGGGCCAATCAGGATATGGGGGCGGGGCGTCGTGGGTGGAGCTATGCTCAGTGTCCCAGGAAATAGCAAAACAAAACTAGTAGTTTGAGCTTGACATTGATGGTGTGAAACCATCTGGTTCTCCCCCATCGATGTCAAAACTATTGAACATCGACCAAAACCTATAGATGTTTTATAAACATCGATGGCCGATGGCCATCCCTAATGAGTATTGCATCAACCAATCAGATGGTCTAATTTCTAAACTAATTTGCATAAGGGCTTTCTTTGCTCTCCATAACTTACTTAGGTCTTTCCTCACCCTTGTCTTATTGAAAACCTACAAAACTAGCCAAAGATGGTGGGTGACAAGAACTTTCACGACTGATTGTCTTGCTGGTTGAAGACTATCACATGATGGTCCCAGTTAAAGTAATAAAATAGAAAACTGTTGACTGACAGTGCATAAACCAATCGGAATGGATTGTTTTGAATGAGTGTTAGTGATGGCCATTGTTGCCTTTGCCATCGATGTTGTTACCTATATGTGGTCATCCATTGTATTTGACTGACTGGACCGTGGGCCAATCAGAACACGGGGGCGGGGCTTCACCTGTTTCAGGGGGTGGAGCTATATTCCATGTCCCAGGAGATAGCACAACAAATCTTTTCGTTTTAGCTTGACATTGATGGTGGGAAACCATCTGGTTCTCCCCCATCGATGTAAAAACTATGAACATCGACCATAATCTATCGATGTTTTATAAACATCGATGGTCATACCTAATGAGTATTGCATCAACCAATCACATGGTCTAATTTCCAAACTAATTTGCATAAGGAATTTATTTGCTCTCCATAACTTATTTAGGTCCTTCCTCACCATAGTCTAATTGAAAACCTACAAAACCAGCCTAAGATGGTTGATAACAAGAATGTTCTTGACCAATTGGTTTGTTGATTGAAGACTATTGTATGATGGTCCCATCAAAAGTAGTAAAATAGAAAACTGTTGACTTGCCATTGATGTTGTTACATATCGGTGGTCATCCATTGTATTTGATGGACTGGCCTGTGGGCCAATCAGGATATGGGGGCGGGGCGTCGTGGGTGGAGCTATGCTCAGTGTCCCAGGAAATAGCAAAACAAAACTAGTAGTTTGAGCTTGACATTGATGGTGTGAAACCATCTGGTTCTCCCCCATCGATGTCAAAACTATTGAACATCGACCATAACCTATAGATGTTTTATAAACATCGATGGCCGATGGCCATCCCTAATGAGTATTGCATCAACCAATCAGATGGACTAATTTCTAAACTAATTTGCATAAGGGCTTTCTTTGCTCTCCATAACTTACTTAGGTCTTTCCTCACCCTAGTCTTATTGAAAACCTACAAAACTAGCCAAAGATGGTGGGTGAGAAGAACATTAACGACTGATTGTCTTGCTGGTTGAAGAATATCACATGATGGTCCCAACTAAAGTAGTAAAATAGAAAACTGTTGACTGACAGTGCATAAACCAATCGGAATGGATTGTTTTGAATGAGTGTTAGTGATGGCCATTGTTGCCTTTGCCATCGATGTTGTTACCTATAGGCGGTCATCCATTGTATTTGACTGACTGGACCGTGGGCCAATCAGAACACGGGGGCGGGGCTTCACATGTTTCAGAGATTGGAGCTATATTCCATGTCCCAGGAGATAGCACAACAAATCTTTTCATTTTAGCTTGACAATGATGGTCCGAAACCATCTGGTTCTCCCCCATCGATGTAAAAACTATGAACATCGACCATAATCTATCGATTTTTTATAAACATCGATGGTCATCCCTAATGAGAATTGCATCAACCAATCACATGGTCTAATTTCCAAACTAATTTGCATAAGGAATTTATTTGCTCTCCATAACTTATTTAGGTCCTTCCTCACCATAGTCTAATTGAAAACCTACAAAACCAGCCAAAGATGGTTGATAACAAGAATGTTCTTGACCAATTGGTTTGTTGGTTGAAGACTGTTGTATGATGGTCCCATCAAAAGTAGTAAAATAGAAAACTGTTGACTTGCCATTGATGTTGTTACATATCGGTGGTCATCCATTGTATTTGATGGACTGGCCTGTGGGCCAATCAGAATATGGGGGCGGGGCTTCACTGGTGTCGTGGGTGGAGCTATGCTCAGTGTCCCAGGAAATAGCAAAACAAAACTAGTAGTTTGAGCTTGACATTGATGGTGTGAAACCATCTGGTTCTCCCCCATCGATGTCAAAACTATTGAACATCGACCAAAACCTATAGATGTTTTATAAACATCGATGGCCGATGGCCATCCCTAATGAGTATTGCATCAACCAATCAGATGGTCTAATTTCTAAACTAATTTGCATAAGGGCTTTCTTTGCTCTCCATAACTTACTTAGGTTTTTCCTCACCCTAGTCTTATTGAAAACCTACAAAACTAGCCAAAGATGGTGGGTGACAAGAACATTCACGACTGATTGTCTTGCTGGTTGAAGACTATCACATGATGGTCCCAGCTAAATTAGTAAAATAGAAAACTGTTGACTGACAGTGCATAAACCAATCGGAATGGATTGTTTTGAATGAGTGTTAGTGATGGCCATTGTTGCCTTTGCCATCGATGTTGTTACCTATAGGCGGTCATGCATTGTATTTGACTGACTGGACCGTGGGCTAATCAGAACACGGGGGCGGGGCTTCACATGTTTCAGGGGGTGGAGCTATATTCCATGTCCCAGGAGATAGCACAACAAATCTTTTCGTTTTAGCTTGACATTGATGGTGGGAAACCATCTGGTTCTCCCCAATCGAATGTAAAAACTATGAACATCGACCATAATCTATCGATGTTTTATAAACATCGATGGTCATCCCTAATGAGTATTGCATCAACCAATCACATGGTCTAATTTCCAAACTAATTTGCATAAGGAATTTATTTGCTCTCCATAACTTATTTAGGTCCTTCCTCACCATAGTCTAATTGAAAACCTACAAAACCAGCCAAAGATGGTTGATAACAAGAATGTTCTTGACCAATTGGTTTGTTGGTTGAAGACTGTTGTATGATGGTCCCATCAAAAGTAGTAAAATAGAAAACTGTTGACTTGCCATTGATGTTGTTACATATCGGTGGTCATCCATTGTATTTGATGGACTGGCCTGTGGGCCAATCAGAATATGGGGGCGGGGCTTCACTGGTGTCGTAGGTGGAGCTATGCTCAGTGTCCCAGGAAATAGCAAAACAAAACTAGTAGTTTGAGCTTGACATTGATGGTGTGAAACCATCTGGTTCTCCCCCATCGATGTCAGAACTATTGAACATCGACCATAACCTATAGATGTTTTATAAACATCGATGGCCGATGGCCATCCCTAATGAGTATTGCATCAACCAATCAGATGGTCTAATTTCTAAACTAATTTGCATAAGGGCTTTCTTTGCTCTCCATAACTTACTTAGGTCTTTCCTCATCCTAGTCTTATTGAAAACCTACAAAACTATCCAAAGATGGTGGGTGACAAGAACATTCACGACTGATTGTCTTGCTGGTTGAAGACTATCACATGATGGTCCCAGCTAAAGTAGTAAAATAGAAAACTGTTGACTGACAGTGCATAAACCAATCGGAATGGATTGTTTTGAATGAGTGTTAGTGATGGCCATTGTTGCCTTTGCCATCGATGTTGTTACCTATAGGTGGTCATCCATTGTATTTGACTGACTGGACCGTGGGCCAATCAGAACACGGGGGCGGGGCTTCACATGTTTCAGAGGGTGGAGCTATATTCCATGTCCCAGGAGATAGCACAACAAATCTTTTCATTTTAGCTTGACATTGATGGTCCGAAACCATCTGGTTCTCCCCCATCGATGTAAAAACTATAAACATCGACCATAATCTATCGATGTTTTATAAACATCGATGGTCATCCATAATGAGAATTGCATCAACCAATCACATGGTCTAATTTCCAAACTAATTTGCATAAGGAATTTATTTGCTCTCCATAACTTATTTAGGTCCTTCCTCACCATAGTCTAATTGAAAACCTACAAAACCAGCCAAAGATGATTGATAACAAGAATGTTCTTGACCAATTGGTTTGTTGGTTGAAGACTGTTGTATGATGGTCCCATCAAAAGTAGTAAAATAGAAAACTGTTGACTTGCCATTGATGTTGTTACATATCGGTGGTCATCCATTGTATTTGATGGACTGGCCTGTGGGCCAATCAGAATATGGGGCAGGGCTTCACTGGTGTCGTGGGTGGAGCTATGCTCAGTGTCCCAGGAAATAGCAAAACAAAACTAGTAGTTTGAGCTTGACATTGATGGTGTGAAACCATCTGGTTCTCCCCCATCGATGTCAAAACTAATTAACATCGACCATAACCTATAGATGTTTTATAAACATCAATGGCCGATGGCCATCCCTAATGAGTATTACATCAACCAATCAGATGGTCTAATTTCTAAACTAATTTGCATAATGGCTTTATTTGCTCTCCATAACTTACTTAGGTCTTTCCTCACCCTAGTCTTATTGAAAACCTACAAAACTAGCCAAAGATGGTGGGTGACAAGAACATTCACGACTGATTGTCTTGCTGGTTAAAGACTATCACATGATGGTCCCAGCTAAAGTAGTAAAATAGAAAACTGTTGGCTGACAGTGCATAAACCAATCGGAATGGATTGTTTTGAATGAGTGTTAGTGATGGCCATTGTTGCCTTTGCCATCGATGTTGTTACCTATAGGTGGTCATCCATTGTATTTGACTGATTGGACCGTGGGCCAATCAGAACACGGGGGCGGGGCTTCACATGTTTCAGGGGGTGGAGCTATATTCCATGTCCCAGGAGATAGCACAACAAATCTTTTCGTTTTAGCTTGACATTGATGGTCCGAAACCATCTGGTTCTCCCCCATCGATGTAAAAACTATGAACATCGACCATAATTTATCGATGTTTTATAAACATCGATGGTCATCCCTAATGAGAATTGCATCAACCAATCACATGGTCTAATATCAAAACTAATTTGCATAAGGAGTTTATTTGCTCTCCATAACTTATTTAGGTCCTTCCTCACCATAGTCTAATTGAAAACCTACAAAACCAGCCAAAGATGGTTGATAACAAGAATGTTCTTGACCAATTGGTTTGTTGGTTGAAGACTGTTGTATGATGGTCCCATCAAAAGTAGTAAAATAGAAAACTGTTGACTTGCCATTGATGTTGTTACATATCGGTGGTCATCCATTGTATTTGATGGACTGGCCTGTGGGCCAATCAGAATATGGGGGCGGGGCTTCACTGGTGTCGTGGGTGGAGCTATGCTCAGTGTCCCAGGAAATAGCAAAACAAAACTAGTAGTTTGAGCTTGACATTGATGGTGTGAAACCATCTGGTTCTCCCCCATCGATGTCAGAACTATTGAACATCGACCATAACCTATAGATGTTTTATAAACATCGATGGCCGATGGCCATCCCTAATGAGTATTGCATCAACCAATCAGATGGTCTAATTTCTAAACTAATTTGCATAAGGGCTTTCTTTGCTCTCCATAACTTACTTAGGTCTTTCCTCACTCTAGTCTTATTGAAAACCAACAAAACTAGCCAAAGATGGTGGGTGACAAGGACATTAACGACTGATTGTCTTGCTGGTTGAAGACTATCACATGATGGTCCCAGCTAAAGTAGTAAAATAGAAAACTGTTGACTGACAGTGCATAAACCAATCGGAATGGATTGTTTTGAATGAGTGTTAGTGATGGCCATTGTTGCCTTTGCCATCGATGTTGTTACCTATAGGTGGTCATCCATTGTATTTGACTGACTGGACCGTGGGCCAATCAGAACACGGGGGCGGGGCTTCACATGTTTCAGAGGGTGGAGCTATATTCCATGTCCCAGGAGATAGCACAACAAATCTTTTCATTTTAGCTTGACATTGATGGTCCGAAACCATCTGGTTCTCCCCCATCGATGTAAAAACTATAAACATCGACCATAATCTATCGATGTTTTATAAACATCGATGGTCATCCATAATGAGAATTGCATCAACCAATCACATGGTCTAATTTCCAAACTAATTTGCATAAGGAATTTATTTGCTCTCCATAACTTATTTAGGTCCTTCCTCACCATAGTCTAATTGAAAACCTACAAAACCAGCCAAAGATGATTGATAACAAGAATGTTCTTGACCAATTGGTTTGTTGGTTGAAGACTGTTGTATGATGGTCCCATCAAAAGTAGTAAAATAGAAAACTGTTGACTTGCCATTGATGTTGTTACATATCGGTGGTCATCCATTGTATTTGATGGACTGGCCTGTGGGCCAATCAGAATATGGGGCAGGGCTTCACTGGTGTCGTGGGTGGAGCTATGCTCAGTGTCCCAGGAAATAGCAAAACAAAACTAGTAGTTTGAGCTTGACATTGATGGTGTGAAACCATCTGGTTCTCCCCCATCGATGTCAAAACTATTGAACATCGACCATAACCTATAGATGTTTTATAAACATCGATGGCCGATGGCCATCCCTAAGAGTATTGCATCAACCAATCAGATGGTCTAATTTCTAAACTAATTTGCATAAGGGCTTTCTTTGCTCTCCATAACTTACTTAGGTCTTTCCTCACCCTGGTCTTATTGAAAACCTACAAAACTAGCCAAAGATGGTGGGTGACAAGAACATTCACGACTGATTATCTTGCTGGTTGAAGACTATCACATGATGGTCCCAGCTAAAGTAGTAAAATAGAAAACTGTTGACTGACAGTGCATAAACCAATCGGAATGGATTGTTTTGAATGAGTGTTAGTGATGGCCATTGTTGCCTATAGGTGGTCATCCATTGTATTTGACTGACTGGACCGTGGGCCAATCAGAACACGGGAGCGGGGCTTCACATGTTTCAGGGGGTGGAGCTATATTCCATGTCCCAGGAGATAGCACAACAAATCTTTTCGTTTTAGCTTGACATTGATGGTGGGAAACCATCTGGTTCTCCCCCATCGATGTAAAAACTATGAACATCGACCATAATCTATCGATGTTTTATAAACATCGATGGTCATCCATAATGAGAATTGCATCAACCAATCACATGGTCTAATTTCCAAACTAATTTGCATAAGGAATTTATTTGCTCTCCATAACTTATTTAGGTCCTTCCTCACCATAGTCTAATTGAAAACCTACAAAACCAGCCAAAGATGGTTGATAACAAGAATGTTCTTGACCAATTGGTTTGTTGGTTGAAGACTGTTGTATGATGGTCCCATCAAAAGTAGTAAAATAGAAAACTGTTGACTTGCCATTGATGTTGTTACATATCGGTGGTCATCCATTGTATTTGATGGACTGGCCTGTGGGCCAATCAGAATATGGGGGCGGGGCTTCACTGGTGTCGTGGGTGGAGCTATGCTCAGTGTCCCAGGAAATAGCAAAACAAAACTAGTAGTTTGAGCTTGACATTGATGGTGTGAAACCATCTGGTTCTCCCCCATCGATGTCAGAACTATTGAACATCGACCATAACCTATAGATGTTTTATAAACATCGATGGCCGATGGCCATCCCTAATGAGTATTGCATCAACCAATCAGATGGTCTAATTTCTAAACTAATTTGCATAAGGGCTTTCTTTGCTCTCCATAACTTACTTAGGTCTTTCCTCACCCTAGTCTTATTGAAAACCTACAAAACTAGCCAAAGATCGTGGGTGACAAGAACATTCACGACTGATTGTCTTGCTGGTTGAAGACTATCACATGATGGTCCCAGCTAATGTAGTAAAATAGAAAACTGTTGACTGACAGTGCATAAACCAATCGGAATGGATTGTTTTGAATGAGTGTTAGTGATGGCCATTGTTGCCTTTGCCATCGATGTTGTTACCTATAGGTGGTTATCCATTGTATTTGACTGACTGGACCGTGGGCCAATCAGAACACGGGGGCGGGGCTTCACATGTTTCAGGGGTGGAGCTATATTCCATGTCCCAGGAGATAGCACAACAAATCTTTTCGTTTTAGCTTGACATTGATGGTCCGAAACCATCTGGTTCTCCCCCATCGATGTAAAAACTATGAACATCGACCATAATTTATCGATGTTTTATAAACATCGATGGTCATCCCTAATGAGAATTGCATCAACCAATCACATGGTCTAATATCAAAACTAATTTGCATAAGGAGTTTATTTGCTCTCCATAACTTATTTAGGTCCTTCCTCACCATAGTCTAATTGAAAACCTACAAAACCAGCCAAAGATGGTTGATAACAAGAATGTTCTTGACCAATTGGTTTGTTGGTTGAAGACTGTTGTATGATGGTCCCATCAAAAGTAGTAAAATAGAAAACTGTTGACTTGCCATTGATGTTGTTACATATCGGTGGTCATCCATTGTATTTGATGGACTGGCCTGTGGGCCAATCAGAATATGGGGGCGGGGCTTCACTGGTGTCGTTGGTGGAGCTATGCTCAGTGTCCCAGGAAATAGCAAAACAAAACTAGTAGTTTGAGCTTGACATTGATGGTGTGAAACCATCTGGTTCTCCCCCATCGATGTTAGAACTATTGAACATCGACCATAACCTATAGATGTTTTATAAACATCGATGGCCGATGGCCATCCCTAATGAGTATTGTATCAACCAATCAGATGGTCTAATTTCTAAACTAATTTGCATAAGGGCTTTCTTTGCTCTCCATAACTTACTTAGGTCTTTCCTCACTCTAGTCTTATTGAAAACCAACAAAACTAGCCAAAGATGGTGGGTGACAAGGACATTAACGACTGATTGTCTTGCTGGTTGAAGACTATCACATGATGGTCCCAGCTAAAGTAGTAAAATAGAAAACTGTTGACTGACAGTGCATAAACCAATCGGAATGGATTGTTTTGAATGAGTGTTAGTGATGGCCATTGTTGCCTTTGCCATCGATGTTGTTACCTATAGGTGGTCATCCATTGTATTTGACTGACTGGACCGTGGGCCAATCAGAACACGGGGGCGGGGCTTCACATGTTTCAGAGGGTGGAGCTATATTCCATGTCCCAGGAGATAGCACAACAAATCTTTTCATTTTAGCTTGACATTGATGGTCCGAAACCATCTGGTTCTCCCCCATCGATGTAAAAACTATAAACATCGACCATAATCTATCGATGTTTTATAAACATCGATGGTCATCCATAATGAGAATTGCATCAACCAATCACATGGTCTAATTTCCAAACTAATTTGCATAAGGAATTTATTTGCTCTCCATAACTTATTTAGGTCCTTCCTCACCATAGTCTAATTGAAAACCTACAAAACCAGCCAAAGATGATTGATAACAAGAATGTTCTTGACCAATTGGTTTGTTGGTTGAAGACTGTTGTATGATGGTCCCATCAAAAGTAGTAAAATAGAAAACTGTTGACTTGCCATTGATGTTGTTACATATCGGTGGTCATCCATTGTATTTGATGGACTGGCCTGTGGGCCAATCAGAATATGGGGCAGGGCTTCACTGGTGTCGTGGGTGGAGCTATGCTCAGTGTCCCAGGAAATAGCAAAACAAAACTAGTAGTTTGAGCTTGACATTGATGGTGTGAAACCATCTGGTTCTCCCCCATCGATGTCAAAACTAATTAACATCGACCATAACCTATAGATGTTTTATAAACATCAATGGCCGATGGCCATCCCTAATGAGTATTACATCAACCAATCAGATGGTCTAATTTCTAAACTAATTTGCATAATGGCTTTATTTGCTCTCCATAACTTACTTAGGTCTTTCCTCACCCTAGTCTTATTGAAAACCTACAAAACTAGCCAAAGATGGTGGGTGACAAGAACATTCACGACTGATTGTCTTGCTGGTTAAAGACTATCACATGATGGTCCCAGCTAAAGTAGTAAAATAGAAAACTGTTGGCTGACAGTGCATAAACCAATCGGAATGGATTGTTTTGAATGAGTGTTAGTGATGGCCATTGTTGCCTTTGCCATCGATGTTGTTACCTATAGGTGGTCATCCATTGTATTTGACTGATTGGACCGTGGGCCAATCAGAACACGGGGGCGGGGCTTCACATGTTTCAGGGGGTGGAGCTATATTCCATGTCCCAGGAGATAGCACAACAAATCTTTTCGTTTTAGCTTGACATTGATGGTCCGAAACCATCTGGTTCTCCCCCATCGATGTAAAAACTATGAACATCGACCATAATTTATCGATGTTTTATAAACATCGATGGTCATCCCTAATGAGAATTGCATCAACCAATCACATGGTCTAATATCAAAACTAATTTGCATAAGGAGTTTATTTGCTCTCCATAACTTATTTAGGTCCTTCCTCACCATAGTCTAATTGAAAACCTACAAAACCAGCCAAAGATGGTTGATAACAAGAATGTTCTTGACCAATTGGTTTGTTGGTTGAAGACTGTTGTATGATGGTCCCATCAAAAGTAGTAAAATAGAAAACTGTTGACTTGCCATTGATGTTGTTACATATCGGTGGTCATCCATTGTATTTGATGGACTGGCCTGTGGGCCAATCAGAATATGGGGGCGGGGCTTCACTGGTGTCGTGGGTGGAGCTATGCTCAGTGTCCCAGGAAATAGCAAAACAAAACTAGTAGTTTGAGCTTGACATTGATGGTGTGAAACCATCTGGTTCTCCCCCATCGATGTCAGAACTATTGAACATCGACCATAACCTATAGATGTTTTATAAACATCGATGGCCGATGGCCATCCCTAATGAGTATTGCATCAACCAATCAGATGGTCTAATTTCTAAACTAATTTGCATAAGGGCTTTCTTTGCTCTCCATAACTTACTTAGGTCTTTCCTCACTCTAGTCTTATTGAAAACCAACAAAACTAGCCAAAGATGGTGGGTGACAAGGACATTAACGACTGATTGTCTTGCTGGTTGAAGACTATCACATGATGGTCCCAGCTAAAGTAGTAAAATAGAAAACTGTTGACTGACAGTGCATAAACCAATCGGAATGGATTGTTTTGAATGAGTGTTAGTGATGGCCATTGTTGCCTTTGCCATCGATGTTGTTACCTATAGGTGGTCATCCATTGTATTTGACTGACTGGACCGTGGGCCAATCAGAACACGGGGGCGGGGCTTCACATGTTTCAGAGGGTGGAGCTATATTCCATGTCCCAGGAGATAGCACAACAAATCTTTTCATTTTAGCTTGACATTGATGGTCCGAAACCATCTGGTTCTCCCCCATCGATGTAAAAACTATAAACATCGACCATAATCTATCGATGTTTTATAAACATCGATGGTCATCCATAATGAGAATTGCATCAACCAATCACAGGGTCTAATTTCCAAACTAATTTGCATAAGGAATTTATTTGCTCTCCATAACTTATTTAGGTCCTTCCTCACCATAGTCTAATTGAAAACCTACAAAACCAGCCAAAGATGATTGATAACAAGAATGTTCTTGACCAATTGGTTTGTTGGTTGAAGACTGTTGTATGATGGTCCCATCAAAAGTAGTAAAATAGAAAACTGTTGACTTGCCATTGATGTTGTTACATATCGGTGGTCATCCATTGTATTTGATGGACTGGCCTGTGGGCCAATCAGAATATGGGGCAGGGCTTCACTGGTGTCGTGGGTGGAGCTATGCTCAGTGTCCCAGGAAATAGCAAAACAAAACTAGTAGTTTGAGCTTGACATTGATGGTGTGAAACCATCTGGTTCTCCCCCATCGATGTCAAAACTATTGAACATCGACCATAACCTATAGATGTTTTATAAACATCGATGGCCGATGGCCATCCCTAAGAGTATTGCATCAACCAATCAGATGGTCTAATTTCTAAACTAATTTGCATAAGGGCTTTCTTTGCTCTCCATAACTTACTTAGGTCTTTCCTCACCCTGGTCTTATTGAAAACCTACAAAACTAGCCAAAGATGGTGGGTGACAAGAACATTCACGACTGATTATCTTGCTGGTTGAAGACTATCACATGATGGTCCCAGCTAAAGTAGTAAAATAGAAAACTGTTGACTGACAGTGCATAAACCAATCGGAATGGATTGTTTTGAATGAGTGTTAGTGATGGCCATTGTTGCCTATAGGTGGTCATCCATTGTATTTGACTGACTGGACCGTGGGCCAATCAGAACACGGGAGCGGGGCTTCACATGTTTCAGGGGGTGGAGCTATATTCCATGTCCCAGGAGATAGCACAACAAATCTTTTCGTTTTAGCTTGACATTGATGGTGGGAAACCATCTGGTTCTCCCCCATCGATGTAAAAACTATGAACATCGACCATAATCTATCGATGTTTTATAAACATCGATGGTCATCCATAATGAGAATTGCATCAACCAATCACATGGTCTAATTTCCAAACTAATTTGCATAAGGAATTTATTTGCTCTCCATAACTTATTTAGGTCCTTCCTCACCATAGTCTAATTGAAAACCTACAAAACCAGCCAAAGATGGTTGATAACAAGAATGTTCTTGACCAATTGGTTTGTTGGTTGAAGACTGTTGTATGATGGTCCCATCAAAAGTAGTAAAATAGAAAACTGTTGACTTGCCATTGATGTTGTTACATATCGGTGGTCATCCATTGTATTTGATGGACTGGCCTGTGGGCCAATCAGAATATGGGGGCGGGGCTTCACTGGTGTCGTGGGTGGAGCTATGCTCAGTGTCCCAG
Source organism: Crinia signifera (assembly GCF_055691185.1). NCBI lineage: Eukaryota > Metazoa > Chordata > Amphibia > Anura > Myobatrachidae > Crinia > Crinia signifera. The sequence continues at coordinate 164,928,538 of NC_139218.1, read as the reverse complement.
GAAATAGCAAAACAAAACTAGTAGTTTGAGCTTGACATTGATGGTGTGAAACCATCTGGTTCTCCCCCATCGATGTCAGAACTATTGAACATCGACCATAACCTATAGATGTTTTATAAACATCGATGGCCGATGGCCATCCCTAATGAGTATTGCATCAACCAATCAGATGGTCTAATTTCTAAACTAATTTGCATAAGGGCTTTCTTTGCTCTCCATAACTTACTTAGGTCTTTCCTCACCCTAGTCTTATTGAAAACCTACAAAACTAGCCAAAGATCGTGGGTGACAAGAACATTCACGACTGATTGTCTTGCTGGTTGAAGACTATCACATGATGGTCCCAGCTAATGTAGTAAAATAGAAAACTGTTGACTGACAGTGCATAAACCAATCGGAATGGATTGTTTTGAATGAGTGTTAGTGATGGCCATTGTTGCCTTTGCCATCGATGTTGTTACCTATAGGTGGTTATCCATTGTATTTGACTGACTGGACCGTGGGCCAATCAGAACACGGGGGCGGGGCTTCACATGTTTCAGGGGTGGAGCTATATTCCATGTCCCAGGAGATAGCACAACAAATCTTTTCGTTTTAGCTTGACATTGATGGTGGGAAACCATCTGGTTCTCCCCCATCGATGTAAAAACTATGAACATCGACCATAATCTATCGATGTTTTATAAACATCGATGGTCATCCATAATGAGAATTGCATCAACCAATCACATGGTCTAATTTCCAAACTAATTTGCATAAGGAATTTATTTGCTCTCCATAACTTATTTAGGTCCTTCCTCACCATAGTCTAATTGAAAACCTACAAAACCAGCCAAAGATGGTTGATAACAAGAATGTTCTTGACCAATTGGTTTGTTGGTTGAAGACTGTTGTATGATGGTCTCATCAAAAGTAGTTAAATAGAAAACTGTTGACTTGCCATTGATGTTGTTACATATCGGTGGTCATCCATTGTATTTGATGGACTGGCCTGTGGGCCAATCAGAATATGGGGGCGGGGCTTCACTGGTGTCGTGGGTGGAGCTATGCTCAGTGTCCCAGGAAATAGCAAAACAAAACTAGTAGTTTGAGCTTGACATTGATGGTGTGAAACCATCTGGTTCTCCCCCATCGATGTCAAAACTATTGAACATCGACCATAACCTATAGATGTTTTATAAACATCGATGGCCGATGGCCATCCCTAATGAGTATTGCATCAACCAATCAGATGGTCTAATTTCTAAACTGATTTGCATAAGGGCTTTCTTTGCTCTACATAACTTACTTAGGTCTTTCCTCACCCTAGTCTTATTGAAAACCTACAAAACTAGCCAAAAATGGTGGTTGACAAGAACATTCACGACTGATTGTCTTGCTGGTTGAAGACTATCACATGATGGTCCCAGCTAAAGTAGTAGAATAGAAAACTGTTGACTGACAGTGCATAAACCAATCGGAATGGATTGTTTTGAATGAGTGTTAGTGATGGCCATTGTTGCCGTTGCCTTTGCCATCGATGTTGTTACCTATAGGTGGTCATCCATTGTATTTGACTGACTGGACCGTGGGCCAATCAGAACATGGGGGCGGGGCTTCACATGTTTCAGGGGGTGGAGCTATATTCCATGTCCCAGGAGATAGCACAACAAATCTTTTCGTTTTAGCTTGACATTGATGGTGGGAAACCATCTGGTTCTCCCCCATCGATGTAAAAACTATGAACATCGACCATAATCTATCGATGTTTTATAAACATTGATGGTCATCCCTAATGAGTATTGCATCAACCAATCACAAGGTCTAATTTCCAAACTAATTTGCATAAGGAATTTATTTGTTCTCCATAACTTATTTAGGTCCTTCCTCACCATAGTCTAATTGAAAACCTACAACACCAGCCAAAGATGGTTGATAACAAGAATGTTCTTGACCAATTGGTTTGTTTGTTGAAGACTGTTGTATGATGGTCCCATCAAAAGTAGTAAAATAGAAAACTGTTGACTTGCCATTGATGTTGTTACATATCGGTGGTCATCCATTGTATTTGATGGACTAGCCTGTGGGCCAATCAGAATATGGGGGCGGGGCGGGGCTTCACTGGTGTCATGGGTGGAGCTATGCTCAGTGTCCCAGGAAATAGCAAAACAAAACTAGTAGTTTGAGCTTGACATTGATGGTGTGAAACCATCTGGTTCTCCCCCATCGATGTCAAAACTATTGAACATCGACCATAACCTATAGATGTTTTATAAACATCGATCGCCGATGGCCATCCCTAATGAGTATTGCATCAACCAATCAGATGGTCTAATTTCTAAACTAATTTGCATAAGGGCTTTCTTTGCTCTCCATAACTTACTTAGGTCTTTCCTCACCCTAGTCTTATTGAAAACCTACAAAACTAGCCAAAGATGGTGGGTGACAAGAACATTCACGACTGATTGTCTTGCTGGTAGAAGACGATCACTTGATGGTCCCAGCTAAAATAGTAAAATAGAAAACTGTTGACTGACAGTGCATAAACCAATCGGAATGGATTGTTTTGAATGAGTGTTAGTGATGGCCATTGTTGCCTTTGCCATCGATGTTGTTACCTATAGGTGGTCATCCATTGTATTTGACTGACTGGACCGTGGGCCAATCAGAACACGGGGGCGGGGCTATATTCCATGTCCCAGGAGATAGCACAAAAAATCTTTTCGTTTTAGCTTGACATTGATGGTGGGAAACCATCTGGTTCTCCTCCATCGATGTAAAAACTATGAACATCGACCATAATCTATCGATGTTTAATGAACATCGATGGTCATCCCTAATGAGAATTGCATCAACCAATCACACGGTCTAATTTCCAAACTAATTTGCATAAGGAATTTATTTGCTCTCCATAACTTATTTAGGTCCTTCCTCACCATAGTCTAATTGAAAACCTACAAAACCAGCCAAAGATGGTTGATAACAAGAATGTTCTTGACCAATTGGTTTGTTGGTTGAAGACTGTTGTATGATGGTCTCATCAAAAGTAGTTAAATAGAAAACTGTTGACTTGCCATTGATGTTGTTACATATCGGTGGTCATCCATTGTATTTGATGGACTGGCCTGTGGGCCAATCAGAATATGGGGGCGGGGCTTCACTGGTGTCGTGGGTGGAGCTATGCTCAGTGTCCCAGGAAATAGCAAAACAAAACTAGTAGTTTGAGCTTGACATTGATGGTGTGAAACCATCTGGTTCTCCCCCATCGATGTCAGAACTATTGAACATCGACCATAACCTATAGATGTTTTATAAACATCGATGGCCGATGGCCATCCCTAATGAGTATTGCATCAACCAATCAGATGGTCTAATTTCTAAACTAATTTGCATAAGGGCTTTCTTTGCTCTCCATAACTTACTTAGGTCTTTCCTCATCCTAGTCTTATTGAAAACCTACAAAACTATCCAAAGATGGTGGGTGACAAGAACATTCACGACTGATTGTCTTGCTGGTTGAAGACTATCACATGATGGTCCCAGCTAAAGTAGTAAAATAGAAAACTGTTGACTGACAGTGCATAAACCAATCGGAATGGATTGTTTGGAATGAGTGTTAGTGATGGCCATTGTTGCCTTTGCCATCGATGTTGTTACCTATAGGTGGTCATCCATTGTATTTGACTGACTGGACCGTGGGCCAATCAGAACATGGGGCCGGGGCTTCACATGTTTCAGGAGATAGCACAACAAATCTTTTCGTTTTAGCTTGACATTGATGGTGGGAAACCATCTGGTTCTCCCCCATCGATGTAAAAACTATGAAAATCGACCATAATCTATCGATGTTTTATAAACATCGATGGTCATCCCTAATGAGAATTGCATCAACCAATCACATGGTCTAATTTCCAAACTAATTTGCATAAGGAATTTATTTGCTCTCCATAACTTATTTAGGTCCTTCCTCACCATAGTCTAATTGAAAACCTACAAAACCAGCCAAAGATGGTTGATAACAAGAATGTTCTTGACCAATTGGTTTGTTGGTTGAAGACTGTTGTATGATGGTCCCATCAAAAGTAGTAAAATAGAAAACTGTTGACTTGCCATTGATGTTGTTACATATCGGTGGTCATCCATTGTATTTGATGGACTGGCCTGTGGGCCAATCAGAATATGGGGGCGGGGCTTCACTGGTGTCGTGGGTGGAGCTATGCTCAGTGTCCCAGGAAATAGCAAAACAAAACTAGTAGTTTGAGCTTGACATTGATGGTGTGAAACCATCTGGTTCTCCCCCATCGATGTCAAAACTAATTAACATCGACCAAAACCTATAGATTTTTTATAAACATCAATGGCCGATGGCCATCCCTAATGAGTATTACATCAACCAATCAGATGGTCTAATTTCTAAACTAATTTGCATAATGGCTTTATTTGCTCTCCATAACTTACTTAGGTCTTTCCTCACCCTAGTCTTATTGAAAACCTACAAAACTAGCCAAAGATGGTGGGTGACAAGAACATTCACGACTGATTGTCTTGCTGGTTAAAGACTATCACATGATGGTCCCAGCTAAAGTAGTAAAATAGAAAACTGTTGGCTGACAGTGCATAAACCAATCGGAATGGATTGTTTTGAATGAGTGTTAGTGATGGCCATTGTTGCCTTTGCCATCGATGTTGTTACCTATAGGTGGTCATCCATTGTATTTGACTGATTGGACCGTGGGCCAATCAGAACACGGGGGCGGGGCTTCACATGTTTCAGGGGGTGGAGCTATATTCCATGTCCCAGGAGATAGCACAACAAATCTTTTCGTTTTAGCTTGACATTGATGGTCCGAAACCATCTGGTTCTCCCCCATCGATGTAAAAACTATGAACATCGACCATAATTTATCGATGTTTTATAAACATCGATGGTCATCCCTAATGAGAATTGCATCAACCAATCACATGGTCTAATATCAAAACTAATTTGCATAAGGAGTTTATTTGCTCTCCATAACTTATTTAGGTCCTTCCTCACCATAGTCTAATTGAAAACCTACAAAACCAGCCAAAGATGGTTGATAACAAGAATGTTCTTGACCAATTGGTTTGTTGGTTGAAGACTGTTGTATGATGGTCCCATCAAAAGTAGTAAAATAGAAAACTGTTGACTTGCCATTGATGTTGTTACATATCGGTGGTCATCCATTGTATTTGATGGACTGGCCTGTGGGCCAATCAGAATATGGGGGCGGGGCTTCACTGGTGTCGTGGGTGGAGCTATGCTCAGTGTCCCAGGAAATAGCAAAACAAAACTAGTAGTTTGAGCTTGACATTGATGGTGTGAAACCATCTGGTTCTCCCCCATCGATGTCAGAACTATTGAACATCGACCATAACCTATAGATGTTTTATAAACATCGATGGCCGATGGCCATCCCTAATGAGTATTGCATCAACCAATCAGATGGTCTAATTTCTAAACTAATTTGCATAAGGGCTTTCTTTGCTCTCCATAACTTACTTAGGTCTTTCCTCACTCTAGTCTTATTGAAAACCAACAAAACTAGCCAAAGATGGTGGGTGACAAGGACATTAACGACTGATTGTCTTGCTGGTTGAAGACTATCACATGATGGTCCCAGCTAAAGTAGTAAAATAGAAAACTGTTGACTGACAGTGCATAAACCAATCGGAATGGATTGTTTTGAATGAGTGTTAGTGATGGCCATTGTTGCCTTTGCCATCGATGTTGTTACCTATAGGTGGTCATCCATTGTATTTGACTGACTGGACCGTGGGCCAATCAGAACACGGGGGCGGGGCTTCACATGTTTCAGAGGGTGGAGCTATATTCCATGTCCCAGGAGATAGCACAACAAATCTTTTCATTTTAGCTTGACATTGATGGTCCGAAACCATCTGGTTCTCCCCCATCGATGTAAAAACTATGAACATCGACCATAATCTATCGATGTTTTATAAACATTGATGGTCATCCCTAATGAGTATTGCATCAACCAATCACAAGGTCTAATTTCCAAACTAATTTGCATAAGGGCTTTCTTTGCTCTCCATAACTTACTTAGGTCTTTCCTCACCCTGGTCTTATTGAAAACCTACAAAACTAGCCAAAGATGGTGGGTGACAAGAACATTCACGACTGATTATCTTGCTGGTTGAAGACTATCACATGATGGTCCCAGCTAAAGTAGTAAAATAGAAAACTGTTGACTGACAGTGCATAAACCAATCGGAATGGATTGTTTTGAATGAGTGTTAGTGATGGCCATTGTTGCCTATAGGTGGTCATCCATTGTATTTGACTGACTGGACCGTGGGCCAATCAGAACACGGGAGCGGGGCTTCACATGTTTCAGGGGGTGGAGCTATATTCCATGTCCCAGGAGATAGCACAACAAATCTTTTCGTTTTAGCTTGACATTGATGGTGGGAAACCATCTGGTTCTCCCCCATCGATGTAAAAACTATGAACATCGACCATAATCTATCGATGTTTTATAAACATCGATGGTCATCCCTAATGAGAATTGCATCAACCAATCACATGGTCTAATTTCCAAACTAATTTGCATAAGGAATTTATTTGCTCTCCATAACTTATTTAGGTCCTTCCTCACCATAGTCTAATTGAAAACCTACAAAACCAGCCAAAGATGGTTGATAACAAGAATGTTCTTGACCAATTGGTTTGTTGGTTGAAGACTGTTGTATGATGGTCCCATCAAAAGTAGTAAAATAGAAAACTGTTGACTTGCCATTGATGTTGTTACATATCGGTGGTCATCCATTGTATTTGATGGACTGGCCTGTGGGCCAATCAGAATATGGGGGCGGGGCTTCACTGGTGTCGTGGGTGGAGCTATGCTCAGTGTCCCAGGAAATAGCAAAACAAAACTAGTAGTTTGAGCTTGACATTGATGGTGTGAAACCATCTGGTTCTTCCCCATCGATGTCAGAACTATTGAACATCGACCATAACCTATAGATGTTTTATAAACATCGATGGCCGATGGCCATCCCTAATGAGTATTGCATCAACCAATCAGATGGTCTAATTTCTAAACTAATTTGCATAAGGGCTTTCTTTGCTCTCCATAACTTACTTAGGTCTTTCCTCACCCTAGTCTTATTGAAAACCTACAAAACTAGCCAAAGATCGTGGGTGACAAGAACATTCACGACTGATTGTCTTGCTGGTTGAAGACTATCACATGATGGTCCCAGCTAATGTAGTAAAATAGAAAACTGTTGACTGACAGTGCATAAACCAATCGGAATGGATTGTTTTGAATGAGTGTTAGTGATGGCCATTGTTGCCTTTGCCATCGATGTTGTTACCTATAGGTGGTCATCCATTGTATTTGACTGACTGGACCGTGGGCCAATCAGAACATGGGGGCGTGGCTTCACATGTTTCAGGGGGTGGAGCTATATTCCATGTCCCAGGAGATAGCACAACAAATCTTTTCGTTTTAGCTTGACATTGATGGTGGGAAACCATCTGGTTCTCCCCCATCGATGTAAAAACTATGAACATCGACCATAATCTATCGATGTTTTATAAACATTGATGGTCATCCCTAATGAGTATTGCATCAACCAATCACAAGGTCTTATTTCCAAACTAATTTGCATAAGGAATTTATTTGTTCTCCATAACTTATTTAGGTCCTTCCTCACCATAGTCTAATTGAAAACCTACAAAACCAGCCAAAGATGGTTGATAACAAGAATGTTCTTGACCAATTGGTTTGTTTGTTGAAGACTGTTGTATGATGGTCCCATCAAAAGTAGTAAAATAGAAAACTGTTGACTTGCCATTGATGTTGTTACATATCGGTGGTCATCCATTGTATTTGATGGACTAGCCTGTGGGCCAATCAGAATATGGGGGCGGGGCGGGGCTTCACTGGTGTCATGGGTGGAGCTATGCTCAGTGTCCCAGGAAATAGCAAAACAAAACTAGTAGTTTGAGCTTGACATTGATGGTGTGAAACCATCTGGTTCTCCCCCATCGATGTCAAAACTATTGAACATCGACCATAACCTATAGATGTTTTATAAACATCGATCGCCGATGGCCATCCCTAATGAGTATTGCATCAACCAATCAGATGGTCTAATTTCTAAACTAATTTGCATAAGGGCTTTCTTTGCTCTCCATAACTTACTTAGGTCTTTCCTCACCCTAGTCTTATTGAAAACCTACAAAACTAGCCAAAGATGGTGGGTGACAAGAACATTCACGACTGATTGTCTTGCTGGTAGAAGACGATCACTTGATGGTCCCAGCTAAAATAGTAAAATAGAAAACTGTTGACTGACAGTGCATAAACCAATCGGAATGGATTGTTTTGAATGAGTGTTAGTGATGGCCATTGTTGCCTTTGCCATCGATGTTGTTACCTATAGGTGGTCATCCATTGTATTTGACTGACTGGACCGTGGGCCAATCAGAACACGGGGGCGGGGCTATATTCCATGTCCCAGGAGATAGCACAAAAAATCTTTTCGTTTTAGCTTGACATTGATGGTGGGAAACCATCTGGTTCTCCTCCATCGATGTAAAAACTATGAACATCGACCATAATCTATCGATGTTTTATGAACATCGATGGTCATCCCTAATGAGAATTGCATCAACCAATCACACGGTCTAATTTCCAAACTAATTTGCATAAGGAATTTATTTGCTCTCTATAACTTATTTAGGTCCTTCTTCACCATAGTCTAATTGAAAACCTACAAAACCAGCCAAAGATGGTTGATAACAAGAATGTTCTTGACCAATTGGTTTGTTGGTTGAAGACTGTTGTATGATGGTCTCATCAAAAGTAGTTAAATAGAAAACTGTTGACTTGCCATTGATGTTGTTACATATCGGTGGTCATCCATTGTATTTGATGGACTGGCCTGTGGGCCAATCAGAATATGGGGGCGGGGCTTCACTGGTGTCGTGGGTGGAGCTATGCTCAGTGTCCCAGGAAATAGCAAAACAAAACTAGTAGTTTGAGCTTGACATTGATGGTGTAAACCATCTGGTTCTCCCCCATCGATGTCAAAACTATTGAACATCGACCATAACCTATAGATGTTTTATAAACATCGATGGCCGATGGCCATCCCTAATAAGTATTGCATCAACCAATCAGATGGTCTAATTTCTAAACTAATTTGCATAAGGGCTTTCTTTGCTCTCCATAACTTACTTAGGTCTTTCCTCATCCTAGTCTTATTGAAAACCTACAAAACTATCCAAAGATGGTGGGTGACAAGAACATTCACGACTGATTGTCTTGCTGGTTGAAGACTATCACATGATGGTCCCAGCTAAAGTAGTAAAATAGAAAACTGTTGACTGACAGTGCATAAACCAATCGGAATGGATTGTTTGGAATGAGTGTTAGTGATGGCCATTGTTGCCTTTGCCATTGATGTTGTTACCTATAGGTGGTCATCCATTGTATTTGACTGACTGGACCGTGGGCCAATCAGAACACGGGGCCGGGGCTTCACATGTTTCAGGAGATAGCACAACAAATCTTTTCGTTTTAGCTTGACATTGATGGTGGGAAACCATCTGGTTCTCCCCCATCGATGTAAAAACTATGAAAATCGACCATAATCTATCGATGTTTTATAAACATCGATGGTCATCCCTAATGAGAATTGCATCAACCAATCACATGGTCTAATTTCCAAACTAATTTGCATAAGGAATTTATTTGCTCTCCATAACTTATTTAGGTCCTTCCTCACCATAGTCTAATTGAAAACCTACAAAACCAGCCAAAGATGGTTGATAACAAGAATGTTCTTGACCAATTGGTTTGTTGGTTGAAGACTGTTGTATGATGGTCCCATCAAAAGTAGTAAAATAGAAAACTGTTGACTTGCCATTGATGTTGTTACATATCGGTGGTCATCCATTGTATTTGATGGACTGGCCTGTGGGCCAATCAGAATATGGGGGCGGGACTTCACTGGTGTCGTGGGTGGAGCTATGCTCAGTGTCCCAGGAAATAGCAAAACAAAACTAGTAGTTTGAGCTTGACATTGATGGTGTGAAACCATCTGGTTCTCCCCCATCGATGTCAAAACTATTGAACATCGACCATAACCTATAGATGTTTTATAAACATCGATGGCCGATGGCCATCCCTAATGAGTATTGCATCAACCAATCAGATGGTCTAATTTCTAAACTGATTTGCATAAGGGCTTTCTTTGCTCTACATAACTTACTTAGGTCTTTCCTCACCCTAGTCTTATTGAAAACCTACAAAACTAGCCAAAAATGGTGGGTGACAAGAACATTCACGACTGATTGTCTTGCTGGTTGAAGACTATCACATGATGGTCCCAGCTAAAGTAGTAAAATAGAAAACTGTTAAATGACAGTGCATAAACCAATCGGAATGGATTGTTTTGAATGAGTGTTAGTGATGGCCATTGTTGCCTTTGCCATCGATGTTGTTACCTATAGGTGGTCATCCATTGTATTTGACTGACTGGACCGTGGGCCAATCAGAACACGGGGGCGGGGCTTCACATGTTTCAGGGGGTGGAGCTATATTCCATGTCCCAGGAGATAGCACAACAAATATTTTCGTTTTAGCTTGACATTGATGGTGGGAAACCATCTGGTTCTCCCCCATCAATGTAAAAACTATGGACATCGACCATAATCTATCGATGTTTTATAAACATCGATGGTCATCCCTAATGAGAATTGCATCAACCAATCACACGGTCTAATTTCCAAACTAATTTGCATAAGGAATTTATTTGCTCTCCATAACTTATTCAGGTCCTTCCTCACCATAGTCTAATTGAAAACATACAAAACCAGCCAAAGATGGTTGATAACAAGAATGTTCTTGACCTATTGGTTTGTTGGTTGAAGACTGTTGTATGATGGTCCCATCAAAAGTAGTAAAATAGAAAACTGTTGACTTGCCATTGATGTTGTTACATATCGGTGGTCATCCATTGTATTTGATGGACTGGCCTGTGGGCCAATCAGAATATGGGGGCGGGGCTTCACTGGTGTCGTGGGTGGAGCTATGCTCAGTGTCCCAGGAAATAGCAAAACAAAACTAGTAGTTTGAGCTTGACATTGATGGTGTGAAACCATCTGGTTCTCCCCCATCGATGTCAAAACTATTGAACATCGACCATAACCTATAGATGTTTTATAAACATCGATGGCCGATGGCCATCCCTAATGAGTATTGCATCAACCAATCAGATGGTCTAATTTCTAAACTAATTTGCATAAGGGCTTTATTTGCTCTCCATAACTTACTTAGGTCTTTCCTCACCCTAGTCTTATTGAAAACCTACAAAACTAGCCAAAGATGGTGGGTGACAAGAACATTCATGACTGATTGTCTTGCTGGTTGAAGACTATCACATGATGGTCCCAGCTAAAGTAGTAAAATAGAAAACTGTTGACTGACAGTGCATAAACCAATCGGAATGGATTGTTTTGAATGAGTGTTAGTGATGGCCATTGTTGCCTTTGCCATCGATGTTGTTACCTATAGGTGGTCATCCATTGTATTTGACTGACTGGACCGTGGGCCAATCAGAACATGGGGGCGGGGCTTCACATGTTTCAGGGGGTGGAGCTATATTCCATGTCCCAGGAGATAGCACAACAAATCTTTTCGTTTTAGCTTGACATTGATGGTGGGAAACCATCTGGTTCTCCCCCATCGATGTAAAAACTATGAACATCGACCATAATCTATCGATGTTTTATAAACATTGATGGTCATCCCTAATGAGTATTGCATCAACCAATCACAAGGTCTAATTTCCAAACTAATTTGCATAAGGAATTTATTTGTTCTCCATAACTTATTTAGGTCCTTCCTCACCATAGTCTAATTGAAAACCTACAAAACCAGCCAAAGATGGTTGATAACAAGAATGTTCTTGACCAATTGGTTTGTTTGTTGAAGACTGTTGTATGATGGTCCCATCAAAAGTAGTAAAATAGAAAACTGTTGACTTGCCATTGATGTTGTTACATATCGGTGGTCATCCATTGTATTTGATGGACTAGCCTGTGGGCCAATCAGAATATGGGGGCGGGGCGGGGCGGGGCTTCACTGGTGTCATGGGTGGAGCTATGCTCAGTGTCCCAGGAAATAGCAAAACAAAACTAGTAGTTTGAGCTTGACATTGATGGTGTGAAACCATCTGGTTCTCCCCCATCGATGTCAAAACTATTGAACATCGACCATAACCTATAGATGTTTTATAAACATCGATCGCCGATGGCCATCCCTAATGAGTATTGCATCAACCAATCAGATGGTCTAATTTCTAAACTAATTTGCATAAGGGCTTTCTTTGCTCTCCATAACTTACTTAGGTCTTTCCTCACCCTAGTCTTATTGAAAACCTACAAAACTAGCCAAAGATGGTGGGTGACAAGAACATTCACGACTGATTGTCTTGCTGGTAGAAGACGATCACTTGATGGTCCCAGCTAAAATAGTAAAATAGAAAACTGTTGACTGACAGTGCATAAACCAATCGGAATGGATTGTTTTGAATGAGTGTTAGTGATGGCCATTGTTGCCTTTGCCATCGATGTTGTTACCTATAGGTGGTCATCCATTGTATTTGACTGACTGGACCGTGGGCCAATCAGAACACGGGGGCGGGGCTATATTCCATGTCCCAGGAGATAGCACAAAAAATCTTTTCGTTTTAGCTTGACATTGATGGTGGGAAACCATCTGGTTCTCCTCCATCGATGTAAAAACTATGAACATCGACCATAATCTATCGATGTTTAATGAACATCGATGGTCATCCCTAATGAGAATTGCATCAACCAATCACACGGTCTAATTTCCAAACTAATTTGCATAAGGAATTTATTTGCTCTCCATAACTTATTTAGGTCCTTCCTCACCATAGTCTAATTGAAAACCTACAAAACCAGCCAAAGATGGTTGATAACAAGAATGTTCTTGACCAATTGGTTTGTTGGTTGAAGACTGTTGTATGATGGTCTCATCAAAAGTAGTTAAATAGAAAACTGTTGACTTGCCATTGATGTTGTTACATATCGGTGGTCATCCATTGTATTTGATGGACTGGCCTGTGGGCCAATCAGAATATGGGGGCGGGGCTTCACTGGTGTCGTGGGTGGAGCTATGCTCAGTGTCCCAGGAAATAGCAAAACAAAACTAGTAGTTTGAGCTTGACATTGATGGTGTGAAACCATCTGGTTCTCCCCCATCGATGTCAGAACTATTGAACATCGACCATAACCTATAGATGTTTTATAAACATCGATGGCCGATGGCCATCCCTAATGAGTATTGCATCAACCAATCAGATGGTCTAATTTCTAAACTAATTTGCATAAGGGCTTTCTTTGCTCTCCATAACTTACTTAGGTCTTTCCTCATCCTAGTCTTATTGAAAACCTACAAAACTATCCAAAGATGGTGGGTGACAAGAACATTCACGACTGATTGTCTTGCTGGTTGAAGACTATCACATGATGGTCCCAGCTAAAGTAGTAAAATAGAAAACTGTTGACTGACAGTGCATAAACCAATCGGAATGGATTGTTTGGAATGAGTGTTAGTGATGGCCATTGTTGCCTTTGCCATCGATGTTGTTACCTATAGGTGGTCATCCATTGTATTTGACTGACTGGACCGTGGGCCAATCAGAACATGGGGCCGGGGCTTCACATGTTTCAGGAGATAGCACAACAAATCTTTTCGTTTTAGCTTGACATTGATGGTGGGAAACCATCTGGTTCTCCCCCATCGATGTAAAAACTATGAAAATCGACCATAATCTATCGATGTTTTATAAACATCGATGGTCATCCCTAATGAGAATTGCATCAACCAATCACATGGTCTAATTTCCAAACTAATTTGCATAAGGAATTTATTTGCTCTCCATAACTTATTTAGGTCCTTCCTCACCATAGTCTAATTGAAAACCTACAAAACCAGCCAAAGATGGTTGATAACAAGAATGTTCTTGACCAATTGGTTTGTTGGTTGAAGACTGTTGTATGATGGTCCCATCAAAAGTAGTAAAATAGAAAACTGTTGACTTGCCATTGATGTTGTTACATATCGGTGGTCATCCATTGTATTTGATGGACTGGCCTGTGGGCCAATCAGAATATGGGGGCGTGGCTTCACTGGTGTCGTGGGTGGAGCTATGCTCAGTGTCCCAGGAAATAGCAAAACAAAACTAGTAGTTTGAGCTTGACATTGATGGTGTGAAACCATCTGGTTCTCCCCCATCGATGTCAAAACTAATTAACATCGACCAAAACCTATAGATTTTTTATAAACATCAATGGCCGATGGCCATCCCTAATGAGTATTACATCAACCAATCAGATGGTCTAATTTCTAAACTAATTTGCATAATGGCTTTATTTGCTCTCCATAACTTACTTAGGTCTTTCCTCACCCTAGTCTTATTGAAAACCTACAAAACTAGCCAAAGATGGTGGGTGACAAGAACATTCACGACTGATTGTCTTGCTGGTTAAAGACTATCACATGATGGTCCCAGCTAAAGTAGTAAAATAGAAAACTGTTGGCTGACAGTGCATAAACCAATCGGAATGGATTGTTTTGAATGAGTGTTAGTGATGGCCATTGTTGCCTTTGCCATCGATGTTGTTACCTATAGGTGGTCATCCATTGTATTTGACTGACTGGACCGTGGGCCAATCAGAACACGGGGGCGGGGCTTCACATGTTTCAGGGGGTGGAGCTATATTCCATGTCCCAGGAGATAGCACAACAAATCTTTTCGTTTTAGCTTGACATTGATGGTCCGAAACCATCTGGTTCTCCCCCATCGATGTAAAAACTATGAACATCGACCATAATTTATCGATGTTTTATAAACATCGATGGTCATCCCTAATGAGAATTGCATCAACCAATCACATGGTCTAATATCAAAACTAATTTGCATAAGGAGTTTATTTGCTCTCCATAACTTATTTAGGTCCTTCCTCACCATAGTCTAATTGAAAACCTACAAAACCAGCCAAAGATGGTTGATAACAAGAATGTTCTTGACCAATTGGTTTGTTGGTTGAAGACTGTTGTATGATGGTCCCATCAAAAGTAGTAAAATAGAAAACTGTTGACTTGCCATTGATGTTGTTACATATCGGTGGTCATCCATTGTATTTGATGGACTGGCCTGTGGGCCAATCAGAATATGGGGGCGGGGCTTCACTGGTGTCGTGGGTGGAGCTATGCTCAGTGTCCCAGGAAATAGCAAAACAAAACTAGTAGTTTGAGCTTGACATTGATGGTGTGAAACCATCTGGTTCTCCCCCATCGATGTCAGAACTATTGAACATCGACCATAACCTATAGATGTTTTATAAACATCGATGGCCGATGGCCATCCCTAATGAGTATTGCATCAACCAATCAGATGGTCTAATTTCTAAACTAATTTGCATAAGGGCTTTCTTTGCTCTCCATAACTTACTTAGGTCTTTCCTCACTCTAGTCTTATTGAAAACCAACAAAACTAGCCAAAGATGGTGGGTGACAAGGACATTAACGACTGATTGTCTTGCTGGTTGAAGACTATCACATGATGGTCCCAGCTAAAGTAGTAAAATAGAAAACTGTTGACTGACAGTGCATAAACCAATCGGAATGGATTGTTTTGAATGAGTGTTAGTGATGGCCATTGTTGCCTTTGCCATCGATGTTGTTACCTATAGGTGGTCATCCATTGTATTTGACTGACTGGACCGTGGGCCAATCAGAACACGGGGGCGGGGCTTCACATGTTTTAGAGGGTGGAGCTATATTCCATGTCCCAGGAGATAGCACAACAAATCTTTTCATTTTAGCTTGACATTGATGGTCCGAAACCATCTGGTTCTCCCCCATCGATGTAAAAACTATGAACATCGACCATAATCTATCGATGTTTTATAAACATTGATGGTCATCCCTAATGAGTATTGCATCAACCAATCACAAGGTCTAATTTCCAAACTAATTTGCATAAGGGCTTTCTTTGCTCTCCATAACTTACTTAGGTCTTTCCTCACCCTGGTCTTATTGAAAACCTACAAAACTAGCCAAAGATGGTGGGTGACAAGAACATTCACGACTGATTATCTTGCTGGTTGAAGACTATCACATGATGGTCCCAGCTAAAGTAGTAAAATAGAAAACTGTTGACTGACAGTGCATAAACCAATCGGAATGGATTGTTTTGAATGAGTGTTAGTGATGGCCATTGTTGCCTATAGGTGGTCATCCATTGTATTTGACTGACTGGACCGTGGGCCAATCAGAACACGGGAGCGGGGCTTCACATGTTTCAGGGGGTGGAGCTATATTCCATGTCCCAGGAGATAGCACAACAAATCTTTTCGTTTTAGCTTGACATTGATGGTGGGAAACCATCTGGTTCTCCCCCATCGATGTAAAAACTATGAACATCGACCATAATCTATCGATGTTTTATAAACATCGATGGTCATCCCTAATGAGAATTGCATCAACCAATCACATGGTCTAATTTCCAAACTAATTTGCATAAGGAATTTATTTGCTCTCCATAACTTATTTAGGTCCTTCCTCACCATAGTCTAATTGAAAACCTACAAAACCAGCCAAAGATGGTTGATAACAAGAATGTTCTTGACCAATTGGTTTGTTGGTTGAAGACTGTTGTATGATGGTCCCATCAAAAGTAGTAAAATAGAAAACTGTTGACTTGCCATTGATGTTGTTACATATCGGTGGTCATCCATTGTATTTGATGGACTGGCCTGTGGGCCAATCAGAATATGGGGGCGGGGCTTCACTGGTGTCGTGGGTGGAGCTATGCTCAGTGTCCCAGGAAATAGCAAAACAAAACTAGTAGTTTGAGCTTGACATTGATGGTGTGAAACCATCTGGTTCTTCCCCATCGATGTCAGAACTATTGAACATCGACCATAACCTATAGATGTTTTATAAACATCGATGGCCGATGGCCATCCCTAATGAGTATTGCATCAACCAATCAGATGGTCTAATTTCTAAACTAATTTGCATAAGGGCTTTCTTTGCTCTCCATAACTTACTTAGGTCTTTCCTCACCCTAGTCTTATTGAAAACCTACAAAACTAGCCAAAGATCGTGGGTGACAAGAACATTCACGACTGATTGTCTTGCTGGTTGAAGACTATCACATGATGGTCCCAGCTAATGTAGTAAAATAGAAAACTGTTGACTGACAGTGCATAAACCAATCGGAATGGATTGTTTTGAATGAGTGTTAGTGATGGCCATTGTTGCCTTTGCCATCGATGTTGTTACCTATAGGTGGTCATCCATTGTATTTGACTGACTGGACCGTGGGCCAATCAGAACATGGGGGCGTGGCTTCACATGTTTCAGGGGGTGGAGCTATATTCCATGTCCCAGGAGATAGCACAACAAATCTTTTCGTTTTAGCTTGACATTGATGGTGGGAAACCATCTGGTTCTCCCCCATCGATGTAAAAACTATGAACATCGACCATAATCTATCGATGTTTTATAAACATTGATGGTCATCCCTAATGAGTATTGCATCAACCAATCACAAGGTCTTATTTCCAAACTAATTTGCATAAGGAATTTATTTGTTCTCCATAACTTATTTAGGTCCTTCCTCACCATAGTCTAATTGAAAACCTACAAAACCAGCCAAAGATGGTTGATAACAAGAATGTTCTTGACCAATTGGTTTGTTTGTTGAAGACTGTTGTATGATGGTCCCATCAAAAGTAGTAAAATAGAAAACTGTTGACTTGCCATTGATGTTGTTACATATCGGTGGTCATCCATTGTATTTGATGGACTAGCCTGTGGGCCAATCAGAATATGGGGGCGGGGCGGGGCTTCACTGGTGTCATGGGTGGAGCTATGCTCAGTGTCCCAGGAAATAGCAAAACAAAACTAGTAGTTTGAGCTTGACATTGATGGTGTGAAACCATCTGGTTCTCCCCCATCGATGTCAAAACTATTGAACATCGACCATAACCTATAGATGTTTTATAAACATCGATCGCCGATGGCCATCCCTAATGAGTATTGCATCAACCAATCAGATGGTCTAATTTCTAAACTAATTTGCATAAGGGCTTTCTTTGCTCTCCATAACTTACTTAGGTCTTTCCTCACCCTAGTCTTATTGAAAACCTACAAAACTAGCCAAAGATGGTGGGTGACAAGAACATTCACGACTGATTGTCTTGCTGGTAGAAGACGATCACTTGATGGTCCCAGCTAAAATAGTAAAATAGAAAACTGTTGACTGACAGTGCATAAACCAATCGGAATGGATTGTTTTGAATGAGTGTTAGTGATGGCCATTGTTGCCTTTGCCATCGATGTTGTTACCTATAGGTGGTCATCCATTGTATTTGACTGACTGGACCGTGGGCCAATCAGAACACGGGGGCGGAGCTATATTCCATGTCCCAGGAGATAGCACAAAAAATCTTTTCGTTTTAGCTTGACATTGATGGTGGGAAACCATCTGGTTCTCCTCCATCGATGTAAAAACTATGAACATCGACCATAATCTATCGATGTTTTATGAACATCGATGGTCATCCCTAATGAGAATTGCATCAACCAATCACATGGTCTAATTTCCAAACTAATTTGCATAAGGAATTTATTTGCTCTCTATAACTTATTTAGGTCCTTCTTCACCATAGTCTAATTGAAAACCTACAAAACCAGCCAAAGATGGTTGATAACAAGAATGTTCTTGACCAATTGGTTTGTTGGTTGAAGACTGTTGTATGATGGTCTCATCAAAAGTAGTTAAATAGAAAACTGTTGACTTGCCATTGATGTTGTTACATATCGGTGGTCATCCATTGTATTTGATGGACTGGCCTGTGGGCCAATCAGAATATGGGGGCGGGGCTTCACTGGTGTCGTGGGTGGAGCTATGCTCAGTGTCCCAGGAAATAGCAAAACAAAACTAGTAGTTTGAGCTTGACATTGATGGTGTAAACCATCTGGTTCTCCCCCATCGATGTCAAAACTATTGAACATCGACCATAACCTATAGATGTTTTATAAACATCGATGGCCGATGGCCATCCCTAATAAGTATTGCATCAACCAATCAGATGGTCTAATTTCTAAACTAATTTGCATAAGGGCTTTCTTTGCTCTCCATAACTTACTTAGGTCTTTCCTCATCCTAGTCTTATTGAAAACCTACAAAACTATCCAAAGATGGTGGGTGACAAGAACATTCACGACTGATTGTCTTGCTGGTTGAAGACTATCACATGATGGTCCCAGCTAAAGTAGTAAAATAGAAAACTGTTGACTGACAGTGCATAAACCAATCGGAATGGATTGTTTGGAATGAGTGTTAGTGATGGCCATTGTTGCCTTTGCCATTGATGTTGTTACCTATAGGTGGTCATCCATTGTATTTGACTGACTGGACCGTGGGCCAATCAGAACACGGGGCCGGGGCTTCACATGTTTCAGGAGATAGCACAACAAATCTTTTCGTTTTAGCTTGACATTGATGGTGGGAAACCATCTGGTTCTCCCCCATCGATGTAAAAACTATGAAAATCGACCATAATCTATCGATGTTTTATAAACATCGATGGTCATCCCTAATGAGAATTGCATCAACCAATCACATGGTCTAATTTCCAAACTAATTTGCATAATGAATTTATTTGCTCTCCATAACTTATTTAGGTCCTTCCTCACCATAGTCTAATTGAAAACCTACAAAACCAGCCAAAGATGGTTGATAACAAGAATGTTCTTGACCAATTGGTTTGTTGGTTGAAGACTGTTGTATGATGGTCCCATCAAAAGTAGTAAAATAGAAAACTGTTGACTTGCCATTGATGTTGTTACATATCGGTGGTCATCCATTGTATTTGATGGACTGGCCTGTGGGCCAATCAGAATATGGGGGCGGGACTTCACTGGTGTCGTGGGTGGAGCTATGCTCAGTGTCCCAGGAAATAGCAAAACAAAACTAGTAGTTTGAGCTTGACATTGATGGTGTGAAACCATCTGGTTCTCCCCCATCGATGTCAAAACTATTGAACATCGACCATAACCTATAGATGTTTTATAAACATCGATGGCCGATGGCCATCCCTAATGAGTATTGCATCAACCAATCAGATGGTCTAATTTCTAAACTGATTTGCATAAGGGCTTTCTTTGCTCTACATAACTTACTTAGGTCTTTCCTCACCCTAGTCTTATTGAAAACCTACAAAACTAGCCAAAAATGGTGGGTGACAAGAACATTCACGACTGATTGTCTTGCTGGTTGAAGACTATCACATGATGGTCCCAGCTAAAGTAGTAAAATAGAAAACTGTTAAATGACAGTGCATAAACCAATCGGAATGGATTGTTTTGAATGAGTGTTAGTGATGGCCATTGTTGCCTTTGCCATCGATGTTGTTACCTATAGGTGGTCATCCATTGTATTTGACTGACTGGACCGTGGGCCAATCAGAACACGGGGGCGGGGCTTCACATGTTTCAGGGGGTGGAGCTATATTCCATGTCCCAGGAGATAGCACAACAAATATTTTCGTTTTAGCTTGACATTGATGGTGGGAAACCATCTGGTTCTCCCCCCATCAATGTAAAAACTATGAACATCGACCATAATCTATCGATGTTTTATAAACATCGATGGTCATCCCTAATGAGAATTGCATCAACCAATCACACGGTCTAATTTCCAAACTAATTTGCATAAGGAATTTATTTGCTCTCCATAACTTATTCAGGTCCTTCCTCACCATAGTCTAATTGAAAACATACAAAACCAGCCAAAGATGGTTGATAACAAGAATGTTCTTGACCTATTGGTTTGTTGGTTGAAGACTGTTGTATGATGGTCCCATCAAAAGTAGTAAAATAGAAAACTGTTGACTTGCCATTGATGTTGTTACATATCGGTGGTCATCCATTGTATTTGATGGACTGGCCTGTGGGCCAATCAGAATATGGGGGCGGGGCTTCACTGGTGTCGTGGGTGGAGCTATGCTCAGTGTCCCAGGAAATAGCAAAACAAAACTAGTAGTTTGAGCTTGACATTGATGGTGTGAAACCATCTGGTTCTCCCCCATCGATGTCAAAACTATTGAACATCGACCATAACCTATAGATGTTTTATAAACATCGATGGCCGATGGCCATCCCTAATGAGTATTGCATCAACCAATCAGATGGTCTAATTTCTAAACTAATTTGCATAAGGGCTTTATTTGCTCTCCATAACTTACTTAGGTCTTTCCTCACCCTAGTCTTATTGAAAACCTACAAAACTAGCCAAAGATGGTGGGTGACAAGAACATTCATGACTGATTGTCTTGCTGGTTGAAGACTATCACATGATGGTCCCAGCTAAAGTAGTAAAATAGAAAACTGTTGACTGACAGTGCATAAACCAATCGGAATGGATTGTTTTGAATGAGTGTTAGTGATGGCCATTGTTGCCTTTGCCATCGATGTTGTTACCTATAGGTGGTCATCCATTGTATTTGACTGACTGGACCGTGGGCCAATCAGAACATGGGGGCGGGGCTTCACATGTTTCAGGGGGTGGAGCTATATTCCATGTCCCAGGAGATAGCACAACAAATCTTTTCGTTTTAGCTTGACATTGATGGTGGGAAACCATCTGGTTCTCCCCCATCGATGTAAAAACTATGAACATCGACCATAATCTATCGATGTTTTATAAACATTGATGGTCATCCCTAATGAGTATTGCATCAACCAATCACAAGGTCTAATTTCCAAACTAATTTGCATAAGGAATTTATTTGTTCTCCATAACTTATTTAGGTTCTTCCTCACCATAGTCTAATTGAAAACCTACAAAACCAGCCAAAGATGGTTGATAACAAGAATGTTCTTGACCAATTGGTTTGTTTGTTGAAGACTGTTGTATGATGGTCCCATCAAAAGTAGTAAAATAGAAAACTGTTGACTTGCCATTGATGTTGTTACATATCGGTGGTCATCCATTGTATTTGATGGACTAGCCTGTGGGCCAATCAGAATATGGGGGCGGGGCGGGGCGGGGCTTCACTGGTGTCATGGGTGGAGCTATGCTCAGTGTCCCAGGAAATAGCAAAACAAAACTAGTAGTTTGAGCTTGACATTGATGGTGTGAAACCATCTGGTTCTCCCCCATCGATGTCAAAACTATTGAACATCGACCATAACCTATAGATGTTTTATAAACATCGATCGCCGATGGCCATCCCTAATGAGTATTGCATCAACCAATCAGATGGTCTAATTTCTAAACTAATTTGCATAAGGGCTTTCTTTGCTCTCCATAACTTACTTAGGTCTTTCCTCACCCTAGTCTTATTGAAAACCTACAAAACTAGCCAAAGATGGTGGGTGACAAGAACATTCACGACTGATTGTCTTGCTGGTAGAAGACGATCACTTGATGGTCCCAGCTAAAATAGTAAAATAGAAAACTGTTGACTGACAGTGCATAAACCAATCGGAATGGATTGTTTTGAATGAGTGTTAGTGATGGCCATTGTTGCCTTTGCCATCGATGTTGTTACCTATAGGTGGTCATCCATTGTATTTGACTGACTGGACCGTGGGCCAATCAGAACACGGGGGCGGGGCTATATTCCATGTCCCAGGAGATAGCACAAAAAATCTTTTCGTTTTAGCTTGACATTGATGGTGGGAAACCATCTGGTTCTCCTCCATCGATGTAAAAACTATGAACATCGACCATAATCTATTGATGTTTTATGAACATCGATGGTCATCCCTAATGAGAATTGCATCAACCAATCACACGGTCTAATTTCCAAACTAATTTGCATAAGGAATTTATTTGCTCTCTATAACTTATTTAGGTCCTTCCTCACCATAGTCTAATTGAAAACCTACAAAACCAGCCAAAGATGGTTGATAACAAGAATGTTCTTGACCAATTGGTTTGTTGGTTGAAGACTGTTGTATGATGGTCTCATCAAAAGTAGTTAAATAGAAAACTGTTGACTTGCCATTGATGTTGTTACATATCGGTGGTCATCCATTGTATTTGATGGACTGGCCTGTGGGCCAATCAGAATATGGGGGCGTGGCTTCACTGGTGTCGTGGGTGGAGCTATGCTCAGTGTCCCAGGAAATAGCAAAACAAAACTAGTAGTTTGAGCTTGACATTGATGGTGTGAAACCATCTGGTTCTCCCCCATCGATGTCAGAACTATTGAACATCGACCATAACCTATAGATGTTTTATAAACATCGATGGCCGATGGCCATCCCTAATGAGTATTGCATCAACCAATCAGATGGTCTAATTTCTAAACTAATTTGCATAAGGGCTTTCTTTGCTCTCCATAACTTACTTAGGTCTTTCCTCATCCTAGTCTTATTGAAAACCTACAAAACTATCCAAAGATGGTGGGTGACAAGAACATTCACGACTGATTGTCTTGCTGGTTGAAGACTATCACATGATGGTCCCAGCTAAAGTAGTAAAATAGAAAACTGTTGACTGACAGTGCATAAACCAATCGGAATGGATTGTTTGGAATGAGTGTTAGTGATGGCCATTGTTGCCTTTGCCATCGATGTTGTTACCTATAGGTGGTCATCCATTGTATTTGACTGACTGGACCGTGGGCCAATCAGAACACGGGGCCGGGGCTTCACATGTTTCAGGAGATAGCACAACAAATCTTTTCGTTTTAGCTTGACATTGATGGTGGGAAACCATCTGGTTCTCCCCCATCGATGTAAAAACTATGAAAATCGACCATAATCTATCGATGTTTTATAAACATCGATGGTCATCCCTAATGAGAATTGCATCAACCAATCACATGGTCTAATTTCCAAACTAATTTGCATAAGGAATTTATTTGCTCTTCATAACTTATTTAGGTCCTTCCTCACCATAGTCTAATTGAAAACCTACAAAACCAGCCAAAGATGGTTGATAACAAGAATGTTCTTGACCAATTGGTTTGTTGGTTGAAGACTGTTGTATGATGGTCCCATCAAAAGTAGTAAAATAGAAAACTGTTGACTTGCCATTGATGTTGTTACATATCGGTGGTCATCCATTGTATTTGATGGACTGGCCTGTGGGCCAATCAGAATATGGGGGCGGGACTTCACTGGTGTCGTGGGTGGAGCTATGCTCAGTGTCCCAGGAAATAGCAAAACAAAACTAGTAGTTTGAGCTTGACATTGATGGTGTGAAACCATCTGGTTCTCCCCCATCGATGTCAAAACTATTGAACATCGACCATAACCTATAGATGTTTTATAAACATCGATGGCCGATGGCCATCCCTAATGAGTATTGCATCAACCAATCAGATGGTCTAATTTCTAAACTGATTTGCATAAGGGCTTTCTTTGCTCTACATAACTTACTTAGGTCTTTCCTCACCCTAGTCTTATTGAAAACCTACAAAACTAGCCAAAAATGGTGGGTGACAAGAACATTCACGACTGATTGTCTTGCTGGTTGAAGACTATCACATGATGGTCCCAGCTAAAGTAGTAAAATAGAAAACTGTTAAATGACAGTGCATAAACCAATCGGAATGGATTGTTTTGAATGAGTGTTAGTGATGGCCATTGTTGCCTTTGCCATCGATGTTGTTACCTATAGGTAGTCATCCATTGTATTTGACTGACTGGACCGTGGGCCAATCAGAACACGGGGGCGGGGCTTCACATGTTTCAGGGGGTGGAGCTATATTCCATGTCCCAGGAGATAGCACAACAAATATTTTCGTTTTAGCTTGACATTGATGGTGGGAAACCATCTGGTTCTCCCCCATCAATGTAAAAACTATGAACATCGACCATAATCTATCGATGTTTTATAAACATCGATGGTCATCCCTAATGAGAATTGCATCAACCAATCACACGGTCTAATTTCCAAACTAATTTGCATAAGGAATTTATTTGCTCTCCATAACTTATTCAGGTCCTTCCTCACCATAGTCTAATTGAAAACATACAAAACCAGCCAAAGATGGTTGATAACAAGAATGTTCTTGACCAATTGGTTTGTTGGTTGAAGACTGTTGTATGATGGTCCCATCAAAAGTAGTAAAATAGAAAACTGTTGACTTGCCATTGATGTTGTTACATATCGGTGGTCATCCATTGTATTTGATGGACTGGCCTGTGGGCCAATCAGAATATGGGGGCGGGGCTTCACTGGTGTCGTGGGTGGAGCTATGCTCAGTGTCCCAGGAAATAGCAAAACAAAACTAGTAGTTTGAGCTTGACATTGATGGTGTGAAACCATCTGGTTCTCCCCCATCGATGTCAAAACTATTGAACATCGACCATAACCTATAGATGTTTTATAAACATCGATGGCCGATGGCCATCCCTAATGAGTATTGCATCAACCAATCAGATGGTCTAATTTCTAAACTAATTTGCATAAGGGCTTTATTTGCTCTCCATAACTTACTTAGGTCTTTCCTCACCCTAGTCTTATTGAAAACCTACAAAACTAGCCAAAGATGGTGGGTGACAAGAACATTCATGACTGATTGTCTTGCTGGTTGAAGACTATCACATGATGGTCCCAGCTAAAGTAGTAAAATAGAAAACTGTTGACTGACAGTGCATAAACCAATCGGAATGGATTGTTTTGAATGAGTGTTAGTGATGGCCATTGTTGCCTTTGCCATCGATGTTGTTACCTATAGGTGGTCATCCATTGTATTTGACTGACTGGACCGTGGGCCAATCAGAACATGGGGGCGGGGCTTCACATGTTTCAGGGGGTGGAGCTATATTCCATGTCCCAGGAGATAGCACAACAAATCTTTTCGTTTTAGCTTGACATTGATGGTGGGAAACCATCTGGTTCTCCCCCATCGATGTAAAAACTATGAACATCGACCATAATCTATCGATGTTTTATAAACATTGATGGTCATCCCTAATGAGTATTGCATCAACCAATCACAAGGTCTAATTTCCAAACAAATTTGCATAAGGAATTTATTTGTTCTCCATAACTTATTTAGGTCCTTCCTCACCATAGTCTAATTGAAAACCTACAAAACCAGCCAAAGATGGTTGATAACAAGAATGTTCTTGACCAATTGGTTTGTTTGTTGAAGACTGTTGTATGATGGTCCCATCAAAAGTAGTAAAATAGAAAACTGTTGACTTGCCATTGATGTTGTTACATATCGGTGGTCATCCATTGTATTTGATGGACTAGCCTGTGGGCCAATCAGAATATGGGGGCGGGGCGGGGCTTCACTGGTGTCATGGGTGGAGCTATGCTCAGTGTCCCAGGAAATAGCAAAACAAAACTAGTAGTTTGAGCTTGACATTGATGGTGTGAAACCATCTGGTTCTCCCCCATCGATGTCAAAACTATTGAACATCGACCATAACCTATAGATGTTTTATAAACATCGATCGCCGATGGCCATCCCTAATGAGTATTGCATCAACCAATCAGATGGTCTAATTTCTAAACTAATTTGCATAAGGGCTTTCTTTGCTCTCCATAACTTACTTAGGTCTTTCCTCACCCTAGTCTTATTGAAAACCTACAAAACTAGCCAAAGATGGTGGGTGACAAGAACATTCACGACTGATTGTCTTGCTGGTAGAAGACGATCACTTGATGGTCCCAGCTAAAATAGTAAAATAGAAAACTGTTGACTGACAGTGCATAAACCAATCGGAATGGATTGTTTTGAATGAGTGTTAGTGATGGCCATTGTTGCCTTTGCCATCGATGTTGTTACCTATAGGTGGTCATCCATTGTATTTGACTGACTGGACCGTGGGCCAATCAGAACACGGGGGCGGGGCTATATTCCATGTCCCAGGAGATAGCACAAAAAATCTTTTCGTTTTAGCTTGACATTGATGGTGGGAAACCATCTGGTTCTCCTCCATCGATGTAAAAACTATGAACATCGACCATAATCTATCGATGTTTTATGAACATCGATGGTCATCCCTAATGAGAATTGCATCAACCAATCACACGGTCTAATTTCCAAACTAATTTGCATAAGGAATTTATTTGCTCTCTATAACTTATTTAGGTCCTTCCTCACCATAGTCTAATTGAAAACCTACAAAACCAGCCAAAGATGGTTGATAACAAGAATGTTCTTGACCAATTGGTTTGTTGGTTGAAGACTGTTGTATGATGGTCTCATCAAAAGTAGTTAAATAGAAAACTGTTGACTTGCCATTGATGTTGTTACATATCGGTGGTCATCCATTGTATTTGATGGACTGGCCTGTGGGCCAATCAGAATATGGGGGCGGGGCTTCACTGGTGTCGTGGGTGGAGCTATGCTCAGTGTCCCAGGAAATAGCAAAACAAAACTAGTAGTTTGAGCTTGACATTGATGGTGTGAAACCATCTGGTTCTCCCCCATCGATGTCAGAACTATTGAACATCGACCATAACCTATAGATGTTTTATAAACATCGATGGCCGATGACCATCCCTAATGAGTATTGCATCAACCAATCAGATGGTCTAATTTCTAAACTAATTTGCATAAGGGCTTTCTTTGCTCTCCATAACTTACTTAGGTCTTTCCTCATCCTAGTCTTATTGAAAACCTACAAAACTATCCAAAGATGGTGGGTGACAAGAACATTCACGACTGATTGTCTTGCTGGTTGAAGACTATCACATGATGGTCCCAGCTAAAGTAGTAAAATAGAAAACTGTTGACTGACAGTGCATAAACCAATCGGAATGGATTGTTTGGAATGAGTGTTAGTGATGGCCATTGTTGCCTTTGCCATCGATGTTGTTACCTATAGGTGGTCATCCATTGTATTTGACTGACTGGACCGTGGGCCAATCAGAACACGGGGCCGGGGCTTCACATGTTTCAGGAGATAGCACAACAAATCTTTTCGTTTTAGCTTGACATTGATGGTGGGAAACCATCTGGTTCTCCCCCATCGATGTAAAAACTATGAAAATCGACCATAATCTATCGATGTTTTATAAACATCGATGGTCATCCCTAATGAGAATTGCATCAACCAATCACATGGTCTAATTTCCAAACTAATTTGCATAAGGAATTTATTTGCTCTCCATAACTTATTTAGGTCCTTCCTCACCATAGTCTAATTGAAAACCTACAAAACCAGCCAAAGATGGTTGATAACAAGAATGTTCTTGACCAATTGGTTTGTTGGTTGAAGACTGTTGTATGATGGTCCCATCAAAAGTAGTAAAATAGAAAACTGTTGACTTGCCATTGATGTTGTTACATATCGGTGGTCATCCATTGTATTTGATGGACTGGCCTGTGGGCCAATCAGAATATGGGGGCGGGGCGGGGCTTCACTGGTGTCATGGGTGGAGCTATGCTCAGTGTCCCAGGAAATAGCAAAACAAAACTAGTAGTTTGAGCTTGACATTGATGGTGTGAAACCATCTGGTTCTCCCCCATCGATGTCAAAACTATTGAACATCGACCATAACCTATAGATGTTTTATAAACATCGATCGCCGATGGCCATCCCTAATGAGTATTGCATCAACCAATCAGATGGTCTAATTTCTAAACTAATTTGCATAAGGGCTTTCTTTGCTCTCCATAACTTACTTAGGTCTTTCCTCACCCTAGTCTTATTGAAAACCTACAAAACTAGCCAAAGATGGTGGGTGACAAGAACATTCACGACTGATTGTCTTGCTGGTAGAAGACGATCACTTGATGGTCCCAGCTAAAATAGTAAAATAGAAAACTGTTGACTGACAGTGCATAAACCAATCGGAATGGATTGTTTTGAATGAGTGTTAGTGATGGCCATTGTTGCCTTTGCCATCGATGTTGTTACCTATAGGTGGTCATCCATTGTATTTGACTGACTGGACCGTGGGCCAATCAGAACACGGGGGCGGGGCTATATTCCATGTCCCAGGAGATAGCACAACAAATCTTTTCGTTTTAGCTTGACATTGATGGTGGGAAACCATCTGGTTCTCCTCCATCGATGTAAAAACTATGAACATCGACCATAATCTATCGATGTTTTATGAACATCGATGGTCATCCCTAATGAGAATTGCATCAACCAATCACACGGTCTAATTTCCAAACTAATTTGCATAAGGAATTTATTTGCTCTCTATAACTTATTTAGGTCCTTCCTCACCATAGTCTAATTGAAAACCTACAAAACCAGCCAAAGATGGTTGATAACAAGAATGTTCTTGACCAATTGGTTTGTTGGTTGAAGACTGTTGTATGATGGTCTCATCAAAAGTAGTTAAATAGAAAACTGTTGACTTGCCATTGATGTTGTTACATATCGGTGGTCATCCATTGTATTTGATGGACTGGCCTGTGGGCCAATCAGAATATGGGGGCGGGGCTTCACTGGTGTCGTGGGTGGAGCTATGCTCAGTGTCCCAGGAAATAGCAAAACAAAACTAGTAGTTTGAGCTTGACATTGATGGTGTGAAACCATCTGGTTCTCCCCCATCGATGTCAAAACTATTGAACATCGACCATAACCTATAGATGTTTTATAAACGCCGATGGCCATCCCTAATGAGTATTGCATCAACCAATCAGATGATCTAATTTCTAAACTAATTTGCATAAGGGCTTTCTTTGCTCTACATAACTTACTTAGGTCTTTCCTCACCCTAGTCTTATTGAAAACCTACAAAACTAGCCAAAAATGGTGGGTGACAAGAACATTCACGACTGATTGTCTTTCTGGTTGAAGACTATCACATGATGGTCCCAGCTAAAGTAGTAAAATAGAAAACTGTTAAATGACAGTGCATAAACCAATCGGAATGGCTTGTTTTGAATGAGTGTTAGTGATGGCCATTGTTGCCTTTGCCATCGATGTTGTTACCTATAGGTGGTCATCCATTGTATTTGACTGACTGGACCGTGGGCCAATCAGAACACGGGGGCGGGGCTTCACATGTTTCAGGGGGTGGAGCTATATTCCATGTCCCAGGAGATAGCACAACAAATATTTTCGTTTTAGCTTGACATTGATGGTGGGAAACCATCTGGTTCTCCCCCATCAATGTAAAAACTATGAACATCGACCATAATCTATCGATGTTTTATAAACATCGATGGTCATCCCTAATGAGAATTGCATCAACCAATCACACGGTCTAATTTCCAAACTAATTTGCATAAGGAATTTATTTGCTCTCCATAACTTATTCAGGTCCTTCCTCACCATAGTCTAATTGAAAACATACAAAACCAGCCAAAGATGGTTGATAACAAGAATGTTCTTGACCAATTGGTTTGTTGGTTGAAGACTGTTGTATGATGGTCCCATCAAAAGTAGTAAAATAGAAAACTGTTGACTTGCCATTGATGTTGTTACATATCGGTGGTCATCCATTGTATTTGATGGACTGGCCTGTGGGCCAATCAGAATATGGGGGCGGGGCTTCACTGGTGTCGTGGGTGGAGCTATGCTCAGTGTCCCAGGAAATAGCAAAACAAAACTAGTAGTTTGAGCTTGACATTGATGGTGTGAAACCATCTGGTTCTCCCCCATCGATGTCAAAACTATTGAACATCGACCATAACCTATAGATGTTTTATAAACATCGATGGCCGATGGCCATCCCTAATGAGTATTGCATCAACCAATCAGATGGTCTAATTTCTAAACTAATTTGCATAAGGGCTTTATTTGCTCTCCATAACTTACTTAGGTCTTTCCTCACCCTAGTCTTATTGAAAACCTACAAAACTAGCCAAAGATGGTGGGTGACAAGAACATTCATGACTGATTGTCTTGCTGGTTGAAGACTATCACATGATGGTCCCAGCTAAAGTAGTAAAATAGAAAACTGTTGACTGACAGTGCATAAACCAATCGGAATGGATTGTTTTGAATGAGTGTTAGTGATGGCCATTGTTGCCTTTGCCATCGATGTTGTTACCTATAGGTGGTCATCCATTGTATTTGACTGACTGTACCGTGGGCCAATCAGAACATGGGGGCGGGGCTTCACATGTTTCAGGGGGTGGAGCTATATTCCATGTCCCAGGAGATAGCACAACAAATCTTTTCGTTTTAGCTTGACATTGATGGTGGGAAACCATCTGGTTCTCCCCCATCGATGTAAAAACTATGAACATCGACCATAATATATCGATGTTTTATAAACATCGATAGTCATCCCTAATGAGAATTGCATCAACCAATCACATGGTCTAATTTCCAAACTAATTTGCATAAGGAATTTATTTGCTCTCCATAACTTATTTAGGTCCTTCCTCACCATAGTCTAATTGAAAACCTACAAAGCCAGCCAAAGATGGTTGATAACAAGAATGTTCTTGACCAATTGGTTTGTTGGTTGAAGACTGTTATATGATGGTCCCATCAAAAGTATTAAAATAGAAAACTGTTGACTTGCCATTGATGTTGTTACATATCGGTGGTCATCCATTGTATTTGATGGACTGGCCTGTGGGCCAATCAGAATATGGGGGCGGGGCTTCACTGGTGTCGTGGGTGGAGCTATGCTCAGTGTCCCAGGAAATAGCAAAACAAAACTAGTAGTTTGAGCTTGACATTGATGGTGTGAAACCATCTGGTTCTCCCCCATCGATGTCAAAACTATTGAACATCGACCATAACCTATAGATGTTTTATAAACATCGATGGCCGATGGCCGATGGCCATCCCTAATGAGTATTGCATCAACCAATCAGATGGTCTAATTTCTAAACTAATTTGCATAAGGGCTATCTTTGCTCTCCATAACTTACTTAGGTCTTTCCTCACCCTAGTCTTATTGAAAACCTACAAAACTAGCCAAAGATGGTGGGTGACAAGAACATTAACGACTGATTGTCTTTCTGGTTGAAGACTATCACATGATGGTCCCAGCTAAAGTAGTAAAATAGAAAACTGTTGACTGACAGTGCATAAACCAATCGGAATGGCTTGTTTTGAATGAGTGTTAGTGATGGCCATTGTTGCCTTTGCCATCGATGTTGTTACCTATAGGTGGTCATCCATTGTATTTGACTGACTGGACCGTGGGCCAATCAGAACACGGGGGCGGGGCTTCACATGTTTCAGGGGGTGGAGCTATATTCCATGTCCCAGGAGATAGCACAACAAATATTTTCGTTTTAGCTTGACATTGATGGTGGGAAACCATCTGGTTCTCCCCCATCAATGTAAAAACTATGAACATCGACCATAATCTATCGATGTTTTATAAACATCGATGGTCATCCCTAATGAGAATTGCATCAACCAATCACACGGTCTAATTTCCAAACTAATTTGCATAAGGAATTTATTTGCTCTCCATAACTTATTCAGGTCCTTCCTCACCATAGTCTAATTGAAAACATACAAAACCAGCCAAAGATGGTTGATAACAAGAATGTTCTTGACCAATTGGTTTGTTGGTTGAAGACTGTTGTATGATGGTCCCATCAAAAGTAGTAAAATAGAAAACTGTTGACTTGCCATTGATGTTGTTACATATCGGTGGTCATCCATTGTATTTGATGGACTGGCCTGTGGGCCAATCAGAATATGGGGGCGGGGCTTCACTGGTGTCGTGGGTGGAGCTATGCTCAGTGTCCCAGGAAATAGCAAAACAAAACTAGTAGTTTGAGCTTGACATTGATGGTGTGAAACCATCTGGTTCTCCCCCATCGATGTCAAAACTATTGAACATCGACCATAACCTATAGATGTTTTATAAACATCGATGGCCGATGGCCATCCCTAATGAGTATTGCATCAACCAATCAGATGGTCTAATTTCTAAACTAATTTGCATAAGGGCTTTATTTGCTCTCCATAACTTACTTAGGTCTTTCCTCACCCTAGTCTTATTGAAAACCTACAAAACTAGCCAAAGATGGTGGGTGACAAGAACATTCATGACTGATTGTCTTGCTGGTTGAAGACTATCACATGATGGTCCCAGCTAAAGTAGTAAAATAGAAAACTGTTGACTGACAGTGCATAAACCAATCGGAATGGATTGTTTTGAATGAGTGTTAGTGATGGCCATTGTTGCCTTTGCCATCGATGTTGTTACCTATAGGTGGTCATCCATTGTATTTGACTGACTGTACCGTGGGCCAATCAGAACATGGGGGCGGGGCTTCACATGTTTCAGGGGGTGGAGCTATATTCCATGTCCCAGGAGATAGCACAACAAATCTTTTCGTTTTAGCTTGACATTGATGGTGGGAAACCATCTGGTTCTCCCCCATCGATGTAAAAACTATGAACATCGACCATAATATATCGATGTTTTATAAACATCGATAGTCATCCCTAATGAGAATTGCATCAACCAATCACATGGTCTAATTTCCAAACTAATTTGCATAAGGAATTTATTTGCTCTCCATAACTTATTTAGGTCCTTCCTCACCATAGTCTAATTGAAAACCTACAAAGCCAGCCAAAGATGGTTGATAACAAGAATGTTCTTGACCAATTGGTTTGTTGGTTGAAGACTGTTATATGATGGTCCCATCAAAAGTATTAAAATAGAAAACTGTTGACTTGCCATTGATGTTGTTACATATCGGTGGTCATCCATTGTATTTGATGGACTGGCCTGTGGGCCAATCAGAATATGG
Organism: Crinia signifera; assembly: GCF_055691185.1. Classification (NCBI taxonomy): domain Eukaryota; kingdom Metazoa; phylum Chordata; class Amphibia; order Anura; family Myobatrachidae; genus Crinia; species Crinia signifera. Next base: position 164,894,835 of record NC_139218.1, on the reverse strand, counting down.
GGGCGGGGCTTCACTGGTGTCGTGGGTGGAGCTATGCTCAGTGTCCCAGGAAATAGCAAAACAAAACTAGTAGTTTGAGCTTGACATTGATGGTGTGAAACCATCTGGTTCTCCCCCATCGATGTCAAAACTATTGAACATCGACCATAACCTATAGATGTTTTATAAACATCGATGGCCATCCCTAATGAGTATTGCATCAACCAATCAGATGGTCTAATTTCTAAACTAATTTGCATAAGGGCTATCTTTGCTCTCCATAACTTACTTAGGTCTTTCCTCACCCTAGTCTTATTGAAAACCTACAAAACTAGCCAAAGATGGTGGGTGACAAGAACATTAACGACTGATTGTCTTTCTGGTTGAAGACTATCACATGATGGTCCCAGCTAAAGTAGTAAAATAGAAAACTGTTGACTGACAGTGCATAAACCAATCGGAATGGATTGTTTTGAATGAGTGTTAGTGATGGCCATTGTTGCCTTTGCCATCGATGTTGTTACCTATAGGTGGTCATCCATTGTATTTGACTGACTGGACCGTGGGCCAATCAGAACACGGGGGCGGGGCTATATTCCATGTCCCAGGAGATAGCACAACAAATCTTTTCGTTTTAGCTTGACATTGATGGTGGGAAACCATCTGGTTCTCCCCCATCGATGTAAAAACTATGAACATCGACCATAATCTATCAATGTCATCCCTAATGAGAATTGCATCAACCAATCACATGGTCTAATTTCCAAACTAATTTGCATAAGGAATTTATTTGCTCTCCATAACTTATTTAGGTCCTTCCTCACCATAGTCTAATTGAAAACCTACAAAACCAGCCAAAGATGGTTGATAACAAGAATGTTCTTGACCAATTTGTTTGTTGGTTGAAGACTGTTGTATGATGGTCCCATCAAAAGTAGTAAAATAGAAAACTGTTGACTTGCCATTGATGTTGTTACATATCGGTGGTCATCCATTGTATTTGATGGACTGGCCTGTGGGCCAATCAGGATATGGGGGCGGGGCGTCGTGGGTGGAGCTATGTTCAGTGTCCCAGGAAATAGCAAAACAAAACTAGTAGTTTGAGCTTGACATTGATGGTGTGAAACCATCTGGTTCTCCCCCATCGATGTCAAAACTATTGAACATCGACCAAAACCTATAGATGTTTTATAAACATCGATGGCCGATGGCCATCCCTAATGAGTATTGCATCAACCAATCAGATGGTCTAATTTCTAAACTAATTTGCATAAGGGCTTTCTTTGCTCTCCATAACTTATTTAGGTCCTTCCTCACCATAGTCTAATTGAAAACCTACAAAGCCAGCCAAAGATGGTTGATAACAAGAATGTTCTTGACCAATTGGTTTGTTGGTTGAAGACTGTTATATGATGGTCCCATCAAAAGTATTAAAATAGAAAACTGTTGACTTGCCATTGATGTTGTTACATATCGGTGGTCATCCATTGTATTTGATGGACTAGCCTGTGGGCCAATCAGGATATGGGGGCGGGGCGTCGTGGGTGGAGCTATGCTCAGTGTCCCAGGAAATAGCAAAACAAAACTAGTAGTTTGAGCTTGACATTGATGGTGTAAACCATCTGGTTCTCCCCCATCGATGTCAAAACTATTGAACATCGACCATAACCTATAGATGTTTTATAAACATCGATGGCCGATGGCCATCCCTAATGAGTATTGCATCAACCAATCAGATGGTCTAATTTCTAAACTAATTTGCATAAGGGCTTTCTTTGCTCTCCATAACTTACTTAGGTCTTTCCTCACCCTAGTCTTATTGAAAACCTACAAAACTAGCCAAAGATGGTGGGTGACAAGAACATTTACGACTGATTGTCTTGCTGGTTGAAGACTATCACATGATGGTCCCAGCTAAAGTAGTAAAATAGAAAACTGTTGACTGACAGTGCATAAACCAATCGGAATGGATTGTTTTGAATGAGTGTTAGTAATGGCCATTGTTGCCTTTGCCATCGATGTTGTTACCTATAGGTGGTCATCCATTGTATTTGACTGACTGGACCGTGGGCCAATCAGAACACGGGGGCGGGGCTATATTCCATGTCCCAGGAGATAGCACAACAAATCTTTTCGTTTTAGCTTGACATTGATGGTGGGAAACCATCTGGTTCTCCCCCATCGATGTAAAAACTATGAACATCGACCATAATCTATCGATGTTTTATAAACATCGATAGTCATCCCTAATGAGAATTGCATCAACCAATCACATGGTCTAATTTCCAAACTAATTTGCATAAGGAATTTATTTGCTCTCCATAACTTATTTAGGTCCTTCCTCACCATAGTCTAATTGAAAACCTACAAAACCAGTCAAAGATGGTTGATAACAAGAATGTTCTTGACCAATTTGTTTGTTGGTTGAAGACTGTTGTATGATGGTCCCATCAAAAGTAGTAAAATAGAAAACTGTTGACTTGCCATTGATGTTGTTACATATCGGTGGTCATCCATTGTATTTGATGGACTGGCCTGTGGGCCAATCAGAATATGGGGGTGGGGCTTCACTGGTGTCGTGGGTGGAGCTATGCTCAGTGTCCCAGGAAATAGCAAAACAAAACTAGTAGTTTGAGCTTGACATTGATGGTGTGAAACCATCTGGTTCTCACCCATCGATGTCAAAACTATTGAACATCGACCATAACCTATAGATGTTTTATAAACATCAATGGCCGATGGCCATCCCTAATGAGTATTGCATCAACCAATCAGATGGTCTAATTTCTAAACTAATTTGCATAAGGGCTTTATTTGCTCTCCATAACTTACTTAGGTCTTTCCTCACCCTTCTCTTATTGAAAACCTACAAAACTAGCCAAAGATGGTGGGTGACAAGAACTTTCACGACTGATTGTCTTGCTGGTTGAAGACTATCACATGATGGTCCCAGTAAAAGTAGTAAAATAGAAAACTGTTGACTGACAGTGCATAAACCAATCGGAATGGATTGTTTTGAATGAGTGTTAGTGATGGCCATTGTTGCCTTTGCCATCGATGTTGTTACCTATATGTGGTCATCCATTGTATCTGACTGACTGGACCGTGGGCCAATCAGAACACGGGGGCGGGGCTTCACCTGTTTCAGGGGGTGGAGCTATATTCCATGTCCCAGGAGATAGCACAACAAATCTTTTCGTTTTAGCTTGACATTGATGGTGGGAAACCATCTGGTTCTCCCCCATCGATGTAAAAACTATGAACATCGACCATAATCTATCGATGTTTTATAAACATCGATGGTCATACCTAATGAGTATTGCATCAACCAATCACATGGTCTAATTTCCAAACTAATTTGCATAAGGAATTTATTTGCTCTCCATAACTTATTTAGGTCCTTCCTCACCATAGTCTAATTGAAAACCTACAAAACCAGCCAAAGATGGTTGATAACAAGAATGTTCTTGACCAATTGGTTTGTTGGTTGAAGACTATTGTATGATGGTCCCATCAAAAGTAGTAAAATAGAAAACTGTTGAATTGCCATTGATGTTGTTACATATCGGTGGTCATCCATTGTATTTGATGGACTGGCCTGTGGGCCAATCAGGATATGGGGGCGGGGCGTCGTGGGTGGAGCTATGCTCAGTGTCCCAGGAAATAGCAAAACAAAACTAGTAGTTTGAGCTTGACATTGATGGTGTGAAACCATCTGGTTCTCCCCCATCGATGTCAAAACTATTGAACATCGACCATAACCTATAGATGTTTTATAAACATCGATGGCCGATGGCCATCCCTAATGAGTATTGCATCAACCAATCAGATGGTCTAATTTCTAAACTAATTTGCATAAGGGCTTTCTTTGCTCTCCATAACTTACTTAGGTCTTTCCTCACCCTAGTATTATTGAAAATCTACAAAACTAGCCAAAGATGGTTGGTGACAAGAACATTCACGACTGATTGTCTTGTTGGTTGAAGACTATCACATGATGGTCCCAGCTAAAGTAGTAAAATAGAAAACTGTTGACTGACAGTGCATAAACCAATCGGAATGGATTGTTTTGAATGAGTGTTAGTGATGGCCATTGTTGCCTTTGCCATCGATGTTGTTACCTATAGGTGGTCATCCATTGTATTTGACTGACTGGACCATGGGCCAATCAGAACACGGGGGCAGGGCTATATTCCATGTCCCAGGAGATAGCACAACAAATCTTTTCGTTTTAGCTTGACATTGATGGTGGGAAACCATCTGGTTCTCCCCCATCGATGTAAAAACTATTGAACATCGACCAAAACCTATAGATGTTTTATAAACATCGATGGCCGATGGCCATCCCTAATGAGTATTGCATCAACCAATCAGATGGTCTAATTTCTAAACTAATTTGCATAAGGGCTTTCTTTGCTCTCCATAACTTACTTAGGTCTTTCCTCACCCTTGTCTTATTGAAAACCTACAAAACTAGCCAAAGATGGTGGGTGGCAAGAAATTTCACGACTGATTGTCATGCTGGTTGAAGACTATCACATGATGGTCCCAGTTAAAGTAATAAAATAGAAAACTGTTGACTGACAGTGCATAAACCAATCGGAATGGATTGTTTTGAATGAGTGTTAGTGATGGCCATTGTTGCCTTTGCCATCGATGTTGTTACCTATATGTGGTCATCCATTGTATTTGACTGACTGGACCGTGGGCCAATCAGAACACGGGGGCGGGGCTTCACCTGTTTCAGGGGGTGGAGCTATATTCCATGTCCCAGGAGATAGCACAACAAATCTTTTCATTTTAGCTTGACAATGATGGTCCGAAACCATCTGGTTCTCCCCCATCGATGTAAAAACTATGAACATCGACCATAATCTATCGATGTTTTATAAACATCGATTGTCATCCCTAATGAGTATTGCATCAACCAATCACATGGTCTAATTTCCAAACTAATTTGAATAAGGAATTTATTTGCTCTCCATAACTTATTTAGGTCCTTCCTCACCATAGTCTAATTGAAAACCTACAAAACCAGCCAAAGATGGTTGATAACAAGAATGTTCTTGACCAATTGGTTTGTTGGTTGAAGACTGTTGTATGATGGTCCCATCAAAAGTAGTAAAATAGAAAACTGTTGACTTGCCATTGATGTTGTTACATATCGGTGGTCATCCATTGTATTTGATGGACTGGCCTGTGGGCTAATCAGGATATGGGGGCGGGGCGTCGTGGGTGGAGCTATGCTCAGTGTCCCAGGAAATAGCAAAACAAAACTAGTAGTTTGAGCTTGACATTGATGGTGTGAAACCATCTGGTTCTCCCCCATCGATGTCAAAACTATTGAACATCGACCATAACCTATAGATGTTTTATAAACATCGATGGCCGATGGCCATCCCTAATGAGTATTGCATCAACCAATCAGATGGTCTAATTTCTAAACTAATTTGCATAAGGGCTTTCTTTGCTCTCCATAACTTACTTAGGTCTTTCCTCACCCTAGTCTTATTGAAAACCTACAAAACTAGCCAAAGATGGTGGGTGACAAGAACATTCACGACTGATTGTCTTGCTGGTTGAAGACTATCACATGATGGTCCCAGCTAAAGTAGTAAAATAGAAAACTGTTGACTGACAGTGCATAAACCAATCGGAATGGATTGTTTTGAATGAGTGTTAGTAATGGCCATTGTTGCCTTTGCCATCGATGTTGTTACCTATAGGTGGTCATCCATTGTATTTGACTGACTGGACCGTGGGCCAATCAGAACACGGGGGCGGGGCTATATTCCATGTCCCAGGAGATAGCACAACAAATCTTTTCGTTTTAGCTTGACATTGATGGTGGGAAACCATCTGGTTCTCCCCAATCGATGTAAAAACTATGAACATCGACCATAATCTATCGATGTTTTATAAACATCGATTGTCATTCCTAATGAGTATTGCATCAACTAATCACATGGCCTAATTTCCAAACTAATTTGCATAAGGAATTTATTTGCTCTCCATAACTTATTTAGGTCCTTCCTCACCATAGTCTAATTGAAAACCTACAAAACCAGCCAAAGATGGTTGATAACAAGAATGTTCTTGACCAATTGGTTTGTTGGTTGAAGACTGTTGTATGATGGTCCCATCAAAAGTAGTAAATTAGAAAACTGTTGACTTGCAATTGATGTTGTTACATATCGGTGGTCATCCATTGTATTTGACTGACTGGACCGTGGGCCAATCAGAACACGGGGGCGGGGCTTCACATGTTTCAGAGGGTGGAGCTATATTCCATGTCCCAGGAGATAGCACAACAAATCTTTTCATTTTAGCTTGACAATGATGGTCCGAAACCATCTTGTTCTCCCCCATCGATGTAAAAACTATGAACATCGACCATAATCTATCGATGTTTTATAAACATCGATTGTCATCCCTAATGAGTATTGCATCAACCAATCACATGGTCTAATTTCCAAACTAATTTGAATAAGGAATTTATTTGCTCTCCATAACTTATTTAGGTCCTTCCTCACCATAGTCTAATTGAAAACCTACAAAACCAGCCAAAGATGGTTGATAACAAGAATGTTCTTGACCAATTGGTTTGTTGGTTGAAGACTGTTGTATGATGGTCCCATCAAAAGTAGTAAAATAGAAAACTGTTGACTTGCCATTGATGTTGTTACATATCGGTGGTCATCCATTGTATTTGATGGACTGGCCTGTGGGCTAATCAGGATATGGGGGCGGGGCGTCGTGGGTGGAGCTATGCTCAGTGTCCCAGGAAATAGCAAAACAAAACTAGTAGTTTGAGCTTGACATTGATGGTGTGAAACCATCTGGTTCTCCCCCATCGATGTCAAAACTATTGAACATCGACCATAACCTATAGATGTTTTATAAACATCGATGGCCGATGGCCATCCCTAATGAGTATTGCATCAACCAATCAGATGGTCTAATTTCTAAACTAATTTGCATAAGGGCTTTCTTTGCTCTCCATAACTTACTTAGGTCTTTCCTCACCCTAGTCTTATTGAAAACCTACAAAACTAGCCAAAGATGGTGGGTGACAAGAACATTAACGACTGATTGTCTTGCTGGTTGAAGACTATCACATGATGGTCTCAGCTAAAGTAGTAAAATAGAAAACTGTTGACTGACAGTGCATAAACCAATCGGAATGGATTGTTTTGAATGAGTGTTAGTGATGGCCATTGTTGCCTTTGCCATCGATGTTGTTACCTATAGGTGGTCATCCATTGTATTTGACTGACTGGAACGTGGGCCAATCAGAACACGGGGGCGGGGCTTCACATGTTTCAGGGGGTGGAGCTATATTCCATGTCCCAGGAGATAGCACAACAAATCTTTTCGTTTTAGCTTGACATTGATGGTGGGAAACCATCTGGTTCTCCCCCATTGATGTAAAAACTATGAACATTGACCATAATCTATCGATTTTTTATAAACATCGATGGTCATCCCTAATGAGAATTGCATCAACCAATCACATGGTCTAATTTCCAAACTAATTTGCATAAGGAATTTATTTGCTCTCCATAACTTATTTAGGTCCTTCCTCACCATAGTCTAATTGAAAACCTACAAAACCAGCCAAAGATGGTTGATAACAAGAATGTTCTTGACCAATTGGTTTGTTGGTTGAAGACTGTTGTATGATGGTCCCATCAAAAGTAGTAAAATAGAAAACTGTTGACTTGCCATTGATGTTGTTACATATCGGTGGTCATCCATTGTATTTGATGGACTGGCCTGTGGGCCAATCAGAATATGGGGGCGGGGCTTCACTGGTGTCGTGGGTGGAGCTATGCTCAGTGTCCCAGGAAATAGCAAAACAAAACTAGTAGTTTGAGCTTGACATTGATGGTGTGAAACCATCTGGTTCTCCCCCATCGATGTCAAAACTAATGAACATCGACCATAACCTATAGATGTTTTATAAACATCGATGGCCGATGGCCATCCCTAATGAGTATTGCATCAACCAATCAGATGGTCTAATTTCTAAACTAATTTGCATAATGGCTTTATTTGCTCTCCATAACTTACTTAGGTCTTTCCTCACCCTAGTCTTATTGAAAACCTACAAAACTAGCCAAAGATGGTGGGTGACAAGAACATTCACGACTGATTGTCTTGCTGGTTAAAGACTATCACATGATGGTCCCAGCTAAAGTAGTAAAATAGAAAACTGTTGGCTGACAGTGCATAAACCAATCGGAATGGATTGTTTTGAATGAGTGTTAGTGATGGCCATTGTTGCCTTTGCCATCGATGTTGTTACCTATAGGTGGTCATCCATTGTATTTGACTGACTGGACCGTGGGCCAATCAGAACACGGGGGCGGGGCTTCACATGTTTCAGGGGGTGGAGCTATATTCCATGTCCCAGGAGATAGCACAACAAATCTTTTCGTTTTAGCTTGACATTGATGGTCCGAAACCATCTGGTTCTCCCCCATCGATGTAAAAACTATGAACATCGACCATAATCTATCGATGTTTTATAAACATCGATGGTCATCCCTAATGAGAATTGCATCAACCAATCACATGGTCTAATATCAAAACTAATTTGCATAAGCAATTTATTTGCTCTCCATAACTTATTTAGGTCCTTCCTCACCATAGTCTAATTGAAAACCTACAAAACCAGCCAAAGATGGTTGATAACAAGAATGTTCTTGACCAATTGGTTTGTTGGTTGAAGACTGTTGTATGATGGTCCCATCAAAAGTAGTAAAATAGAAAACTGTTGACTTGCCATTGATGTTGTTACATATCGGTGGTCATCCATTGTATTTGATGGACTGGCCTGTGGGCCAATCAGAATATGGGGGCGGGGCTTCACTGGTGTCGTGGGTGGAGCTATGCTCAGTGTCCCAGGAAATAGCAAAACAAAACTAGTAGTTTGAGCTTGACATTGATGGTGTGAAACCATCTGGTTCTCCCCCATCGATGTCAGAACTATTGAACATCGACCATAACCTATAGATGTTTTATAAACATCGATGGCCGATGGCCATCCCTAATGAGTATTGCATCAACCAATCAGATGGTCTAATTTCTAAACTAATTTGCATAAGGGCTTTCTTTGCTCTCCATAACTTACTTAGGTCTTTCCTCATCCTAGTCTTATTGAAAACCTACAAAACTATCCAAAGATGGTGGGTGACAAGAACATTCACGACTGATTGTCTTGCTGGTTGAAGACTATCACATGATGGTCCCAGCTAAAGTAGTAAAATAGAAAACTGTTGACTGACAGTGCATAAACCAATCGGAATGGATTGTTTGGAATGAGTGTTAGTGATGGCCATTGTTGCCTTTGCCATCGATGTTGTTACCTATAGGTGGTCATCCATTGTATTTGACTGACTGGACCGTGGGCCAATCAGAACACGGGGCCGGGGCTTCACATGTTTCAGGAGATAGCACAACAAATCTTTTCGTTTTAGCTTGACATTGATGGTGGGAAACCATCTGGTTCTCCCCCATCGATGTAAAAACTATGAAAATCGACCATAATCTATCGATGTTTTATAAACATCGATGGTCATCCCTAATGAGAATTGCATCAACCAATCACATGGTCTAATTTCCAAACTAATTTGCATAAGGAATTTATTTGCTCTCCATAACTTATTTAGGTCCTTCCTCACCATAGTCTAATTGAAAACCTACAAAACCAGCCAAAGATGGTTGATAACAAGAATGTTCTTGACCAATTGGTTTGTTGGTTGAAGACTGTTGTATGATGGTCCCATCAAAAGTAGTAAAATAGAAAACTGTTGACTTGCCATTGATGTTGTTACATATCGGTGGTCATCCATTGTATTTGATAGACTGGCCTGTGGGCCAATCAGAATATGGGGGCGGGGCTTCACTGGTGTAGTGGGTGGAGCTATGCTCAGTGTCCCAGGAAATAGCAAAACAAAACTAGTAGTTTGAGCTTGACATTGATGGTGTGAAACCATCTGGTTCTCCCCCATCGATGTCAGAACTATTGAACATCGACCATAACCTATAGATGTTTTATAAACATCGATGGCCGATGGCCATCCCTAATGAGTATTGCATCAACCAATCAGATGGTCTAATTTCTAAACTAATTTGCATAAGGCTTTCTTTGCTCTCCATAACTTACTTAGGTCTTTCCTCACTCTAGTCTTATTGAAAACCAACAAAACTAGCCAAAGATGGTGGGTAACAAGGACATTAACGACTGATTGTCTTGCTGGTTGAAGACTATCACATGATGGTCCCAGCTAAAGTAGTAAAATAGAAAACTGTTGACTGACAGTGCATAAACCAATCGGAATGGATTGTTTTGAATGAGTGTTAGTGATGGCCATTGTTGCCTTTGCCATCGATGTTGTTACCTATAGGTGGTCATCCATTGTATTTGACTGACTGGACCGTGGGCCAATCAGAACACGGGGGCGGGGCTTCACATGTTTCAGAGGGTGGAGCTATATTCCATGTCCCAGGAGATAGCACAACAAATCTTTTCATTTTAGCTTGACATTGATGGTCCGAAACCATCTGGTTCTCCCCCATCGATGTAAAAACTATAAACATCGACCATAATCTATCGATGTTTTATAAACATCGATGGTCATCCATAATGAGAATTGCATCAACCAATCACATGGTCTAATTTCCAAACTAATTTGCATAAGGAATTTATTTGCTCTCCATAACTTTTTTAGGTCCTTCCTCACCATAGTCTATTTGAAAACCTACAAAACCAGCCAAAGATGATTGATAACAAGAATGTTCTTGACCAATTGGTTTGTTGGTTGAAGACTGTTGTATGATGGTCCCATCAAAAGTAGTAAAATAGAAAACTGTTGACTTGCCATTGATGTTGTTACATATCGGTGGTCATCCATTGTATGTGATGGACTGGCCTGTGGGCCAATCAGAATATGGGGGCGGGGCTTCACTGGTGTCGTGGGTGGAGCTATGCTCAGTGTCCCAGGAAATAGCAAAACAAAACTAGTAGTTTGAGCTTGACATTGATGGTGTGAAACCATCTGGTTCTCCCCCATCGATGTCAAAACTAATGAACATCGACCAAAACCTATAGATTTTTTATAAACATCAATGGCCGATGGCCATCCCTAATGAGTATTGCATCAACCAATCAGATGGTCTAATTTCTAAACTAATTTGCATAATGGCTTTATTTGCTCTCCATAACTTACTAAGGTCTTTCCTCACCCTAGTCTTATTGAAAACCTACAAAACTAGCCAAAGATGGTGGGTGACAAGAACATTCACGACTGATTGTCTTGCTGGTTAAAGACTATCACATGATGGTCCCAGCTAAAGTAGTAAAATAGAAAACTGTTGACTGACAGTGCATAAACCAATCGGAATGGATTGTTTTGAATGAGTGTTAGTGATGGCCATTGTTGCCTTTGCCATCGATGTTGTTACCTATAGGTGGTCATCCATTGTATTTGACTGACTGGACCGTGGGCCAATCAGAACACGGGGGCGGGGCTTCACATGTTTCAGGGGGTGGAGCTATATTCCATGTCCCAGGAGATAGCACAACAAATCTTTTCGTTTTAGCTTGACATTGATGGTCCGAAACCATCTGGTTCTCCCCCATCGATGTAAAAACTATGAACATCGACCATAATCTATCGATGTTTTATAAACATCGATGGTCATCCCTAATGAGAATTGCATCAACCAATCACATGGTCTAATATCAAAACTAATTTGCATAAGGAATTTATTTGCTCTCCATAACTTATTTAGGTCCTTCCTCACCATAGTCTAATTGAAAACCTACAAAACCAGCCAAAGATGGTTGATAACAAGAATGTTCTTGACCAATTGGTTTGTTGGTTGAAGACTGTTGTATGATGGTCCCATCAAAAGTAGTAAAATAGAAAACTGTTGACTTGCCATTGATGTTGTTACATATCGGTGGTCATCCATTGTATTTGATGGACTGGCCTGTGGGCCAATCAGAATATGGGGGCGGGGCTTCACTGGTGTCGTGGGTGGAGCTATGCTCAGTGTCCCAGGAAATAGCAAAACAAAACTAGTAGTTTGAGCTTGACATTGATGGTGTGAAACCATCTGGTTCTCCCCCATCGATGTCAGAACTATTGAACATCGACCATAACCTATAGATGTTTTATAAACATCGATGGCCGATGGCCATCCCTAATGAGTATTGCATCAACCAATCAGATGGTCTAATTTCTAAATTAATTTGCATAAGGGCTTTCTTTGCTCTCCATAACTTACTTAGGTCTTTCCTCACCCTAGTCTTATTGAAAACCTACAAAACTAGCCAAAGATGGTGGGTGACACGAACATTAACGACTGATTGTCTTGCTGGTTGAAGACTATCACATGATGGTCCCAGCTAAAGTAGTAAAATAGAAAACTGTTGACTGACAGTGCATAAACCAATCGGAATGGATTGTTTTGAATGAGTGTTAGTGATGGCCATTGTTGCCTTTGCCATCGATGTTGTTACCTATAGGTGGTCATCCATTGTATTTGACTGACTGGACCGTGGGCCAATCAGAACACGGGGCCGGGGCTTCACATGTTTCAGGAGATAGCACAACAAATCTTTTCGTTTTAGCTTGACATTGATGGTGGGAAACCATCTGGTTCTCCCCCATCGATGTAAAAACTATGAAAATCGACCATAATCTATCGATGTTTTATAAACATCGATGGTCATCCCTAATGAGAATTGCATCAACCAATCACATGGTCTAATTTCCAAACTAATTTGCATAAGGAATTTATTTGCTCTCCATAACTTATTTAGGTCCTTCCTCACCATAGTCTAATTGAAAACCTACAAAACCAGCCAAAGATGGTTGATAACAAGAATATTCTTGACCAATTGGTTTGTTGGTTGAAGACTGTTGTATGATGGTCCCATCAAAAGTAGTAAAATAGAAAACTGTTGACTTGCCATTGATGTTGTTACATATCGGTGGTCATCCATTGTATTTGATGGACTGGCCTGTGGGCCAATCAGAATATGGGGCGGGGCTTCACTGGTGTCGTGGGTGGAGCTATGCTCAGTGTCCCAGGAAATAGCAAAACAAAACTAGTAGTTTGAGCTTGACATTGATGGTGTGAAACCATCTGGTTCTCCCCCATCGATGTCAGAACTATTGAACATCAACCATAACCTATAGATGTTTTATAAACATCGATGGCCGATGGCCATCCCTAATGAGTATTGCATCAACCAATCAGATGGTCTAATTTCTAAACTGATTTGCATAAGGGCTTTCTTTGCTCTACATAACTTACTTAGGTCTTTCCTCACCCTAGTCTTATTGAAAACCTACAAAACTAGCCAAAAATGGTGGGTGACAAGAACATTCACGACTGATTGTCTTGCTGGTTGAAGACTATCACATGATGGTCCCAGCTAAAGTAGTAAAATAGAAAACTGTTGACTGACAGTGCATAAACCAATCGGAATGGATTGTTTTGAATGAGTGTTAGTGATGGCCATTGTTGCCTTTGCCATCGATGTTGTTACCTATAGGTGGTCATCCATTGTATTTGACTGACTGGACCGTGGGCCAATCAGAACACGGGGGCGGGGCTTCACATGTTTCAGAGGGTGGAGCTATATTCCATGTCCCAGGAGATAGCACAACAAATCTTTTCATTTTAGCTTGACATTGATGGTCCGAAACCATCTGGTTCTCCCCCATCGATGTAAAAACTATAAACATCGACCATAATATATCGATGTTTTATAAACATCGATGGTCATCCATAATGAGAATTGCATCAACCAATCACATGGTCTAATTTCCAAACTAATTTGCATAAGGAATTTATTTGCTCTCCATAACTTTTTTAGGTCCTTCCTCACCATAGTCTATTTGAAAACCTACAAAACCAGCCAAAGATGATTGATAACAAGAATGTTCTTGACCAATTGGTTTGTTGGTTGAAGACTGTTGTATGATGGTCCCATCAAAAGTAGTAAAATAGAAAACTGTTGACTTGCCATTGATGTTGTTACATATCGGTGGTCATCCATTGTATGTGATGGACTGGCCTGTGGGCCAATCAGAATATGGGGGCGGGGCTTCACTGGTGTCGTGGGTGGAGCTATGCTCAGTGTCCCAGGAAATAGCAAAACAAAACTAGTAGTTTGAGCTTGACATTGATGGTGTGAAACCATCTGGTTCTCCCCCATCGATGTCAAAACTAATGAACATCGACCAAAACCTATAGATTTTTTATAAACATCAATGGCCGATGGCCATCCCTAATGAGTATTGCATCAACCAATCAGATGGTCTAATTTCTAAACTAATTTGCATAATGGCTTTATTTGCTCTCCATAACTTACTAAGGTCTTTCCTCACCCTAGTCTTATTGAAAACCTACAAAACTAGCCAAAGATGGTGGGTGACAAGAACATTCACGACTGATTGTCTTGCTGGTTAAAGACTATCACATGATGGTCCCAGCTAAAGTAGTAAAATAGAAAACTGTTGACTGACAGTGCATAAACCAATCGGAATGGATTGTTTTGAATGAGTGTTAGTGATGGCCATTGTTGCCTTTGCCATCGATGTTGTTACCTATAGGTGGTCATCCATTGTATTTGACTGACTGGACCGTGGGCCAATCAGAACACGGGGGCGGGGCTTCACATGTTTCAGGGGGTGGAGCTATATTCCATGTCCCAGGAGATAGCACAACAAATCTTTTCGTTTTAGCTTGACATTGATGGTCCGAAACCATCTGGTTCTCCCCCATCGATGTAAAAACTATGAACATCGACCATAATCTATCGATGTTTTATAAACATCGATGGTCATCCCTAATGAGAATTGCATCAACCAATCACATGGTCTAATATCAAAACTAATTTGCATAAGGAATTTATTTGCTCTCCATAACTTATTTAGGTCCTTCCTCACCATAGTCTAATTGAAAACCTACAAAACCAGCCAAAGATGGTTGATAACAAGAATGTTCTTGACCAATTGGTTTGTTGGTTGAAGACTGTTGTATGATGGTCCCATCAAAAGTAGTAAAATAGAAAACTGTTGACTTGCCATTGATGTTGTTACATATCGGTGGTCATCCATTGTATTTGATGGACTGGCCTGTGGGCCAATCAGAATATGGGGGCGGGGCTTCACTGGTGTCGTGGGTGGAGCTATGCTCAGTGTCCCAGGAAATAGCAAAACAAAACTAGTAGTTTGAGCTTGACATTGATGGTGTGAAACCATCTGGTTCTCCCCCATCGATGTCAGAACTATTGAACATCGACCATAACCTATAGATGTTTTATAAACATCGATGGCCGATGGCCATCCCTAATGAGTATTGCATCAACCAATCAGATGGTCTAATTTCTAAATTAATTTGCATAAGGGCTTTCTTTGCTCTCCATAACTTACTTAGGTCTTTCCTCACCCTAGTCTTATTGAAAACCTACAAAACTAGCCAAAGATGGTGGGTGACACGAACATTAACGACTGATTGTCTTGCTGGTTGAAGACTATCACATGATGGTCCCAGCTAAAGTAGTAAAATAGAAAACTGTTGACTGACAGTGCATAAACCAATCGGAATGGATTGTTTTGAATGAGTGTTAGTGATGGCCATTGTTGCCTTTGCCATCGATGTTGTTACCTATAGGTGGTCATCCATTGTATTTGACTGACTGGACCGTGGGCCAATCAGAACACGGGGCCGGGGCTTCACATGTTTCAGGAGATAGCACAACAAATCTTTTCGTTTTAGCTTGACATTGATGGTGGGAAACCATCTGGTTCTCCCCCATCGATGTAAAAACTATGAAAATCGACCATAATCTATCGATGTTTTATAAACATCGATGGTCATCCCTAATGAGAATTGCATCAACCAATCACATGGTCTAATTTCCAAACTAATTTGCATAAGGAATTTATTTGCTCTCCATAACTTATTTAGGTCCTTCCTCACCATAGTCTAATTGAAAACCTACAAAACCAGCCAAAGATGGTTGATAACAAGAATATTCTTGACCAATTGGTTTGTTGGTTGAAGACTGTTGTATGATGGTCCCATCAAAAGTAGTAAAATAGAAAACTGTTGACTTGCCATTGATGTTGTTACATATCGGTGGTCATCCATTGTATTTGATGGACTGGCCTGTGGGCCAATCAGAATATGGGGCGGGGCTTCACTGGTGTCGTGGGTGGAGCTATGCTCAGTGTCCCAGGAAATAGCAAAACAAAACTAGTAGTTTGAGCTTGACATTGATGGTGTGAAACCATCTGGTTCTCCCCCATCGATGTCAGAACTATTGAACATCAACCATAACCTATAGATGTTTTATAAACATCGATGGCCGATGGCCATCCCTAATGAGTATTGCATCAACCAATCAGATGGTCTAATTTCTAAACTGATTTGCATAAGGGCTTTCTTTGCTCTACATAACTTACTTAGGTCTTTCCTCACCCTAGTCTTATTGAAAACCTACAAAACTAGCCAAAAATGGTGGGTGACAAGAACATTCACGACTGATTGTCTTGCTGGTTGAAGACTATCACATGATGGTCCCAGCTAAAGTAGTAAAATAGAAAACTGTTGACTGACAGTGCATAAACCAATCGGAATGGATTGTTTTGAATGAGTGTTAGTGATAGCCATTGTTGCCTTTGCCATCGATGTTGTTACCTATAGGTGGTCATCCATTGTATTTGACTGACTGGACCGTGGGCCAATCAGAACACGGGGGCGGGGCTATATTCCATGTCCCAGGAGATAGCACAAAAAATCTTTTCGTTTTAGCTTGACATTGATGGTGGGAAACCATCTGGTTCTCCTCCATCGATGTAAAAACTATGAACATCGACCATAATCTATCGATGTTTTATGAACATCGATGGTCATCCCTAATGAGAATTGCATCAACCAATCACACGGTCTAATTTCCAAACTAATTTGCATAAGGAATTTATTTGCTCTCTATAACTTATTTAGGTCCTTCCTCACCATAGTCTAATTGAAAACCTACAAAACCAGCCAAAGATGGTTGATAACAAGAATGTTCTTGACCAATTGGTTTGTTGGTTGAAGACTGTTGTATGATGGTCTCATCAAAAGTAGTTAAATAGAAAACTGTTGACTTGCCATTGATGTTGTTACATATCGGTGGTCATCCATTGTATTTGATGGACTGGCCTGTGGGCCAATCAGAATATGGGGGCGGGGCTTCACTGGTGTCGTGGGTGGAGCTATGCTCAGTGTCCCAGGAAATAGCAAAACAAAACTAGTAGTTTGAGCTTGACATTGATGGTGTG
This sequence comes from Crinia signifera, assembly GCF_055691185.1. Classification (NCBI taxonomy): domain Eukaryota; kingdom Metazoa; phylum Chordata; class Amphibia; order Anura; family Myobatrachidae; genus Crinia; species Crinia signifera. The sequence continues at coordinate 164,877,502 of NC_139218.1, read as the reverse complement.
AAACCACCTGGTTCTCCCCCATCGATGTCAAAACTATTGAACATCGACCATAACCTATAGATGTTTTATAAACATCGATGGCCGATGGCCGATGGCCATCCCTAATGAGTATTGCATCAACCAATCAGATGGTCTAATTTCTAAACTAATTTGCATAAGGGCTTTCTTTGCTCTCCATAACTTACTTAGGTCTTTCCTCACCCTAGTCTTATTGAAAACCTACAAAACTAGCCAAAGATGGTGGGTGACAAGAACATTCACGACTGATTGTCTTGCTGGTTGAAGACTATCACATGATGGTCCCAGCTAAAGTAGTAAAATAGAAAACTGTTGACTGACAGTGCATAAACCAATCGGAATGGATTGTTTTGAATGAGTGTTAGTGATGGCCATTGTTGCCTTTGCCATCGATGTTGTTACCTATAGGTGGTCATCCATTGTATTTGACTGACTGGACCGTGGGCCAATCAGAACACGGGGGTGGGGCTTCACATGTTTCAGGGGGTGGAGCTATATTCCATGTCCCAGGAGATAGCACAACAAATCTTTTCGTTTTAGCTTGACATTGATGGTGGGAAACCATCTGGTTCTCCCCCATCGATGTAAAAACTATGAACATCGACCATAATCTATCGATGTTTTATAAACATCGATGGCCATCCCTAATGAGAATTGCATCAACCAATCACATGGTCTAATTTCAAAACTAATTTGCATAAGGAATTTATTTGCTCTCCATAACTTATTTAGGTCCTTCCTCACCATAGTCTAATTGAAAACCTACAAAACCAGCCAAAGATGGTTGATAACAAGAATGTTCTTGACCAATTGGTTTGTTGGTTGAAGACTGTTGTATGATGGTCCCATCAAAAGTAGTAAAATAGAAAACTGTTGACTTGCCATTGATGTTGTTACATATCGGTGGTCATCCATTGTATTTGATGGACTGGCCTGTGGGCCAATCAGAATATGGGGGTGGGGCTTCACTGGTGTCGTGGGTGGAGCTATGCTCAGTGTCCCAGGAAATAGCAAAACAAAACTAGTAGTTTGAGCTTGACATTGATGGTGTGAAACCATCTGGTTCTCCCCCATCGATGTCAAAACTATTGAACATCGACCATAACCTATAGATGTTTTATAAACATCGATGGCCGATGGCCATCCCTAATGAGTATTGCATCAACCAATCAGATGGTCTAATTTCTAAACTAATTTGCATAAGGGCTTTCTTTGCTCTCCATAACTTACTTAGGTCTTTCCTCACCCTAGTCTTATTGAAAACCTGCAAAACTAGCCAAAGATGGTGGGTGACAAGAACATTCACGACTGATTGTCTTGCTGGTTGAAGACTATCACATGATGGTCCCAGCTAAAGTAGTAAAATAGAAAACTGTTGACTGACAGTGCATAAACCAATCGGAATGGATTGTTTTGAATGAGTGTTAGTGCCCAGCTAAAGTAGTAAAATAGAAAACTGTTGACTGACAGTGCATAAACCAATCGGAATAGATTGTTTTGAATGAGTGTTAGTGATGGCCATTTTTGCCTTTGCCATCGATGTTGTTACCTATAGGTGGTCATCCATTGTATTTGACTGACTGGACCGTGGGCCAATCAGAACACGGGGGCGGGGCTTCACATGTTTCAGGGGGTGGAGCTATATTCCATGTCCCAGGAGATAGCACAACAAATCTTTTCGTTTTAGCTTGACATTGATGGTGGGAAACCATCTGGTTCTCCCCCATCGATGTAAAAACTATGAACATCGACCATAATCTATCGATGTTTTATAAACATCGATGGCCATCCCTAATGAGAATTGCATCAACCAATCACATGGTCTAATTTCCAAACTAATTTGCATAAGGAATTTATTTGCTCTCCATAACTTATTTAGGTCCTTCCTCACCATAGTCTAATTGAAAACCTACAAAACCAGCCAAAGATGGTTGATAACAAGAATGTTCTTGACCAATTGGTTTGTTGGTTGAAGACTGTTGTATGATGGTCCCATCAAAAGTAGTAAAATAGAAAACTGTTGACTTGCCATTGATGTTGTTACATATCGGTGGTCATCCATTGTATTTGATGGACTGGCCTGTGGGCCAATCAGAATATGGGGGCGGGGCTTCACTGGTGTCGTGGGTGGAGCTATGCTCAGTGTCCCAGGAAATAGCAAAACAAAACTAGTAGTTTGAGCTTGACATTGATGGTGTGAAACCATCTGGTTCTCCCCCATCGATGTCAAAACTATTGAACATCGACCATAACCTATAGATGTTTTATAAACATCGATGGCCGATGGCCATCCCTAATGAGTATTGCATCAACCAATCAGATGGTCTAATTTCTAAACTAATTTGCATAAGGGCTTTCTTTGCTCTCCATAACTTACTTAGGTCTTTCCTCACCCTAGTCTTATTGAAAACCAACAAAACTAGCCAAAGATGGTGGGTGACAAGAACATTCACGACTGATTGTCTTGCTGGTTGAAGAGTATCACATGATGGTCCCAGCTAAAGTAGTAAAATAGAAAACTGTTGACTGACAGTGCATAAACCAATCGGAATGGATTGTTTTGAATGAGTGTTAGTGATGGCCATTGTTGCCTTTGCCATTGATGTTGTTACCTATAGGTGGTCATCCATTGTATTTGACTGACTGGACCGTGGGCCAATCAGAACATGGGGGCGGGGCTTCACATGTTTCAGGGGGTGGAGCTATATTCCATGTCCCAGGAGATAGCACAACAAATCTTTTCGTTTTAGCTTGACATTGATGGTGGGAAACCATCTGGTTCTCCCCCATCGATGTAAAAACTATGAACATCGACCATAATCTATCGATTTTTTATAAACATTGATGGTCATCCCTAATGAGTATTGCATCAACCAATCACAAGGTCTAATTTCCAAACTAATTTGCATAAGGAATTTATTTGTTCTCCATAACTTATTTAGGTCCTTCCTCACCATAGTCTAATTGAAAACCTACAAAACCAGCCAAAGATGGTTGATAACAAGAATGTTCTTGACCAATTGGTTTGTTTGTTGAAGACTGTTGTATGATGGTCCCATCAAAAGTAGTAAAATAGAAAACTGTTGACTTGCCATTGATGTTGTTACATATCGGTGGTCATCCATTGTATTTGATGGACTAGCCTGTGGGCCAATCAGAATATGGGGGCGGGGCGGGGCTTCACTGGTGTCGTGGGTAGAGCTATGCTCAGTGTCCCAGGAAATAGCAAAACAAAACTAGTAGTTTGAGCTTGACATTGATGGTGTGAAACCATCTGGTTCTACCCCATCGATGTCAAAACTATTGAACATCGACCATAACCTATAGATGTTTTATAAACATCCATGGCCGATGGCCATCCCTAATGAGTATTGCATCAACCAATCAGATGGTCTAATTTCTAAACTAATTTGCATAAGGGCTTTCTTTGCTCTCCATAACTTACTTAGGTCTTCCCTCACCCTAGTCTTATTGAAAACCTACAAAACTAGCCAAAGATGGTGGGTGACAAGAACATTCACGACTGATTGTCTTGCTGGTAGAAGACTTTCTTTGCTCTCCATAACTTACTTAGGTCTTTCCTCACCCTAGTCTTATTGAAAACCTACAAAACTAGCCAAAGATGGTGGGTGACAAGAACATTCACGACTGATTGTCTTGCTGGTAGAAGACTATCACTTGATGGTCCCAGCTAAAATAGTAAAATAGAAAACTGTTGACTGACAGTGCATAAACCAATCGGAATGGATTGTTTTGAATGAGTGTTAGTGATAGCCATTGTTGCCTTTGCCATCGATGTTGTTACCTATAGGTGGTCATCCATTGTATTTGACTGACTGGACCGTGGGCCAATCAGAACACGGGGGCGGGGCTATATTCCATGTCCCAGGAGATAGCACAAAAAATCTTTTCGTTTTAGCTTGACATTGATGGTGGGAAACCATCTGGTTCTCCTCCATCGATGTAAAAACTATGAACATCGACCATAATCTATCGATGTTTTATGAACATCGATGGTCATCCCTAATGAGAATTGCATCAACCAATCACACGGTCTAATTTCCAAACTAATTTGCATAAGGGCTTTCTTTGCTCTCCATAACTTACTTAGGTCTTTCCTCACCCTAGTCTTATTGAAAACCTACAAAACTAGCCAAAGATGGTGGGTGACAAAAACATTCACGACTGATTGTCTTGCTGGTTGAAGACTATCACATGATGGTCCCAGCTAAAGTAGTAAAATAGAAAACTGTTGACTGACAGTGCATAAACCAATCGGAATGGATTGTTTTGAATGAGTGTTAGTGATGGCCATTGTTGCCTTTGCCATTGATGTTGTTACCTATAGGTGGTCATCCATTGTATTTGACTGACTGGACCGTGGGCCAATCAGAACACGGGGGCGGGGCTTCACATGTTTCAGGGGTGGGGCTATATTCCATGTCCCAGGAGATAGCACAACAAATCTTTTCGTTTTAGCTTGACATTGATGGTGGGAAACCATCTGGTTCTCCCCCATCGATGTAAAAACTATGAACATCGACCATAATCTATCGAAGTTTTATAAACATCGATGGTCATCCCTAATGAGAATTGCATCAACCAATCACATGGTCTAATTTCCAAACTAATTTGCATAAGGAATTTATTTGCTCTCCATAACTTATTTAGGTCCTTCCTCACCATAGTCTAATTGAAAACCTACAAAGCCAGCCAAAGATGGTTGATAACAAGAATGTTCTTGACCAATTGGTTTGTTGGCTGAAGACTGTTATATGATGGTCCCATCAAAAGTAGTAAAATAGAAAACTGTTGACTTGCCATTGATGTTGTTACATATCGGTGGTCATCCATTGTATTTGATGGACTGGCCTGTGGGCCAATCAGAATATGGGGGCGGGGCTTCACTGGTGTCGTGGGTGGAGCTATGCTCAGTGTCCCAGGAAATAGCAAAACAAAACTAGTAGTTTGAGCTTGACATTGATGGTGTGAAACCATCTGGTTCTCCCCCATCGATGTCAAAACTATTGAACATCGACCATAACCTATAGATGTTTTATAAACATCGATGGCCGATGGCCGATGGCCATCCCTAATGAGTATTGCATCAACCAATCAGATGGTCTAATTTCTAAACTGATTTGCATAAGGGCTTTCTTTGCTCTACATAACTTACTTAGGTCTTTCCTCACCCTAGTCTTATTGAAAACCTACAAAACTAGCCAAAAATGGTGGGTGACAAGAACATTCACGACTGATTGTCTTGCTGGTTGAAGACTATCACATGATGGTCCCAGCTAAAGTAGTAAAATAGAAAACTGTTGACTGACAGTGCATAAACCAATCGGAATGGATTGTTTTGAATGAGTGTTAGTGATGGCCATTGTTGCCTTTGCCATCGATGTTGTTACCTATAGGTGGTCATCCATTGTATTTGACTGACTGGACCGTGGGCCAATCAGAACATGGGGGCGGGGCTTCACATGTTTCAGGGGGTGGAGCTATATTCCATGTCCCAGGAGATAGCACAACAAATCTTTTCGTTTTAGCTTGACATTGATGGTGGGAAACCATCTGGTTCTCCCCCATCGATGTAAAAACTATGAACATCGACCATAATCTATCGATTTTTTATAAACATTGATGGTCATCCCTAATGAGTATTGCATCAACCAATCACAAGGTCTAATTTCCAAACTAATTTGCATAAGGAATTTATTTGTTCTCCATAACTTATTTAAGTCCTTCCTCACCATAGTCTAATTGAAAACCTACAAAACCAGCCAAAGATGGTTGATAACAAGAATGTTCTTGACCAATTGGTTTGTTTGTTGAAGACTGTTGTATGATGGTCCCATCAAAAGTAGTAAAATAGAAAACTGTTGACTTGCCATTGATGTTGTTACATATCGGTGGTCATCCATTGTATTTGATGGACTAGCCTGTGGGCCAATCAGAATATGGGGGCGGGGCGGGGCTTCACTGGTGTCGTGGGTAGAGCTATGCTCAGTGTCCCAGGAAATAGCAAAACAAAACTAGTAGTTTGAGCTTGACATTGATGGTGTGAAACCATCTGGTTCTACCCCATCGATGTCAAAACTATTGAACATCGACCATAACCTATAGATGTTTTATAAACATCGATGGCCGATGGCCATCCCTAATGAGTATTGCATCAACCAATCAGATGGTCTAATTTCTAAACTAATTTGCATAAGGGCTTTCTTTGCTCTCCATAACTTACTTAGGTCTTTCCTCACCCTAGTCTTATTGAAAACCTACAAAACTAGCCAAAGATGGTGGGTGACAAGAACATTCACGACTGATTGTCTTGCTGGTAGAAGACTTTCTTTGCTCTCCATAACTTACTTAGGTCTTTCCTCACCCTAGTCTTATTGAAAACCTACAAAACTAGCCAAAGATGGTGGGTGACAAGAACATTCACGACTGATTGTCTTGCTGGTTGAAGACTATCACATGATGGTCCCAGCTAAAGTAGTAAAATAGAAAACTGTTGACTGATAGTGCATAAACCAATCGGAATGGATTGTTTTGAATGAGTGTTAGTGATGGCCATTGTTGCCTTTGCCATCGATGATGTTACCTATAGGTGGTCATCCATTGTATTTGACTGACTGGACCGTGGGCCAATCAGAACACGGGGTCGGGGCTTCACATGTTTCAGGGGGTGGAGCTATATTCCATGTCCCAGGAGATAGCACAACAAATCTTATCGTTTTAGCTTGACATTGATGGTGGGAAACCATCTGGTTCTCCCCCATCGATGTAAAAATTATGAACATCGACCATAATCTATCGATGTTTTATAAACATCGATGGTCATCCCTAATGAGAATTGCATCAACCAATCACATGGTCTAATTTCCAAACTAATTTGCATAAGGAATTTATTTGCTCTCCATAACTTATTTAGGTCCTTCCTCACCATAGTCTAATTGAAAACCTACAAAACCAGCCAAAGATGGTTGATAACAAGAATGTTCTTGACCAATTGGTTTGTTGGTTGAAGACTGTTGTATGATGGTCCCATCAAAAGTAGTAAAATAGAAAACTGTTGACTTCCCATTGATGTTGTTACATATCGGTGGTCATCCATTGTATTTGATGGACTGGCCTTTGGGCCAATCAGAATATGGGGGCGGGGCTATGCTCAGTGTCCCAGGAAATAGCAAAACAAAACTAGTAGTTTGAGCTTGACATTGATGGTGTGAAACCATCTGGTTCTCCCCCATCGATGTCAAAAATATTGAACATCGACCATAACCTATAGATGTTTTATAAACATCGATGGCCGATGGCCATCCCTAATGAGTATTGCATCAACCAATCAGATGGTCTAATTTCTAAACTAATTTGCATAAGGGCTGTCTTTGCTCTCCATAACTTACTTAGGTCTTTCCTCACCCTAGTCTTATTGAAAACCTACAAAACTAGCCAAAGATGGTGGGTGACAAGAACATTCACGACTGATTGTCTTGCTGGTTGAAGACTATCACGTGATGGTCCCAGATAAAATAGTAAAATAGAAAACTGTTGACTGACAGTGCATAAACCAATCGGAATGGATTGTTTTGAATGAATGTTAGTGATGGCCATTGTTGCCTTTTCCATCGATGTTGTTACCTATAGGTGGTCATCCATTGTATTTGACTGACTGGACCGTGGGCCAATCAGAACACGGGGGCGGGGCTATATTCCATGTCCCAGGAGATAGCACAACAAATCTTTTCGTTTTAGCTTGACATTGATGGTGGGAAACCATCTGGTTCTCCCCCATCGATGTAAAAACTATGAACATCGACAATAATCTATCGATGTTTTATAAACATCGATGGTCATCCCTAATGAGAATTGCATCAACCAATCACACGGTCTAATTTCCAAACTAATTTGCATAAGGAATTTATTTGCTCTCCATAACTTATTTAGGTCCTTCCTCACCATGGTCTAATTGAAAACCTACAAAACCAGCTAAAGATGGTTGATAACAAGAATGTTCTTGAACAATTGGTTTGTTGGTCGAAGACTGTTGTATGATGGTCCCATCAAAAGTAGTAAAATAGAAAACTGTTGACTTGCCATTGATGTTGTTACATATCGGTGGTCATCCATTGTATTTGATGGACTGGCCTGTGGGCCAATCAGAATATGGGGGCGGGGCTTCACTGGTGTCGTGGGTGGAGCTATGCTCAGTGTCCCAGGAAATAGCAAAACAAAACTAGTAGTTTGAGCTTGACATTGATGGTGTGAAACCATCTGGTTCTCCCCCATCGATGTCAAAACTATTGAACATCGACCATAACCTATAGATGTTTTATAAACATCGATGGCCGATGGCCATCCCTAATGAGTTTTGCATCAACCAATCAGATGGTCTAATTTCTAAACTAATTTGCATAAGGACTTTCTTTGCTCTCCATAACTTACTTAGGTCTTTCCTCACCCTAGTCTTATTGAAAACCTACAAAACTAGCCAAAGATGTTGGGTGACAAGAACATTCACGACTGATTGTCTTGCTGGTTGAAGACTATCACATGATGGTCCCAGCTAAAGTAGTAAAATAGAAAACTGTTGACTGACAGTGCATAAACCAATCGGAATGGATTGTTTTGAATGAGTGTTAGTGATGGCTATTGTTGCCTTTGCCATCGATGTTGTTACCTATAGGTGGTCATCCATTGTATTTGACTTACTGGACCGTGGGCCAATCAGAACACGGGGGCGGGGCTTCACATGTTTCAGGGGGTGGAGCTATACTCCATGTCCCAGGAGATAGCACAACAAATCTTTTTGTTTTAGCTTGACATTGATGGTGGGAAACCATCTGGTTCTCCCCCATCGATGTAAAAACTATGAACATCGACCATAATCTATCGATGTTTTATAAACATCGATGGTCATCCCTTATGATAATTGCATCAACCAATCACATGGTCTAATTTCCAAACTAATTTGCATAAGGAATTTATTTGCTCTCCATAACTTATTTAGGTCCTTTCTCACCATAGTCTAATTGAAAACCTACAAAACCAGCCAAAGATGGTTGATAACAAGAATGTTCTTGACCATATGGTTTGTTGGTTGAAGACTGTTGTATGATGGTCCCATCAAAAGTAGTAAAATAGAAAACTGTTGACTTGCCATTGATGTTGTTACATATCGGTGGTCATCCATTGTATTTGATGGACTGGCCTGTGGGCCAATCAGAATATGTGGGCGGGGCTTCACTGGTGTCGTGGGTGGAGCTATGCTCAGTGTCCCAGGAAATAGCAAAACAACACTAGTAGTTTGAGCTTGACATTGATGGTGTGAAACCATCTGGTTCTCCCCCATCGATGTCAAAACTATTGAACATCGACCATAACCTATAGATGTTTTATAAACATCGATGGCCGATGGCCATCCCTAATGAGTATTGCATCAACCAATCAGATGGTCTAATTTCTAAACTAATTTGCATAAGGGCTTTATTTGCTCTCCATAACTTACTTGGGTCTTTCCTCATCCTAGTCTTATTGAAAACCTACAAAACTAGCCAAAGATGGTGGGTGACAAGAACATTCACGACTGATTGTCTTGCTGGTTGAAGACTATCACATGATGGTCCCAGCTAAAGTAGTAAAATAGAAAACTGTTGACTGACAGTGCATAAACCAATCGGAATGGATTGTTTTGAATGAGTGTTACTGCCCAGCTAAAGTAGTAAAATAGAAAACTGTTGACTGACAGTGCATAAACCAATCGGAATGGATTGTTTTGAATGAGTGTTAGTGATGGCCATTTTTGCCTTTGCCATCGATGTTGTTACCTATAGGTGGTCATCCATTGTATTTGACTGACTGGACCGTGGGCCAATCAGAACACGGGGGCGGGGCTTCACATGTTTCAGGGGGTGGAGCTATATTCCATGTCCCAGGAGATAGCACAACAAATCTTTTCGTTTTAGGTTGACATTGATGGTGGGAAACCATCTGGTTCTCCCCCATCGATGTAAAAACTATGAACATCGACCATAATCTATCGATGTTTTATAAACATCGATGGTCATCCCTAATGAGAAATGCATCAACCAATCACATGGTCTAATTTCCAAACTAATTTGCATAAGGAATTTATTTGCTCTCCATAACTTATTTTGGTCCTTCCTCACCATAGTCTAATTGAAAACCTACAAAACCAGCCAAAGATGGTTGATAACAAGAATGTTCTTGACCAATTGGTTTGTTGGTTGAAGACTGTTGTATGATGGTCCTATCAAAAGTAGTAAAATAGAAAACTGTTGACTTGCCATTGATGTTGTTACATATCGGTGGTCATATATTGTATTTGATGGACTGGCCTGTGGGCCAATCAGAATATGGGGCAGGGCTTCACTGGTGTTGTGGGTGGAGCTATGCTCAGTGTCCCAGGAAATAGCAAAACAAAACTAGTAGTTTGAGCTTGACATTGATGGTGTGAAACCATCTGGTTCTCCCCCATCGATGTCAAAACTATTGAACATCGACCATAACCTATAGATGTTTTATAAACATCGATGGCCGATGGCCATCCCTAAGAGTATTGCATCAACCAATCAGATGGTCTAATTTCTAAACTAATTTGCATAAGGGCTTTATTTGCTCTCCATAACTTACTTGGGTCTTTCCTCATCCTAGTCTTATTGAAAACCTACAAAACTAGCCAAAGATAGTGAGTGACAAGAACATTCATGACTGATTGTCTTGCTGGTTGAAGACTATCACATGATGGTCCCAGCTAAAGTAGTAAAATAGAAAACTGTTGACTGACAGTGCATAAACCAATCAGAATGGATTGTTTTGAATGAGTGTTAGTGATGGCCATTGTTGCCTTTGCCATCGATGTTGTTACCTATAGGTGGTCATCCATTGTATTTGACTGACTGGACCGTGGGCCAATCAGAACACGGGGGCGGGGCTTCACATGTTTCAGGGGGTGGAGCTATATTCCATGTCCCAGGAGATAGCACAACAAATCTTTTCGTTTTAGCTTGACATTGATGGTGGGAAACCATCTGGTTCTCCCCCATCGATGTAAAAACTATGAACATCGACCATAATCTATCGATGTTTTATAAACATCGATGGTCATCCCTAATGAGAATTGCATCAACCAATCACATGGTCTAATTTCCAAACTAATTTGCATAAGGAATTTATTTGCTCTCCATAACTTATTTCGGTCCTTCCTCACCATAGTCTAATTGAAAACCTACAAAACCAGCCAAAGATGGTTGATAACAAGAATGTTCGTGACCAATTGGTTTGTTGGTTGAAGACTTGTATGATGGTCCCATCAAAAGTAGTAAAATAGAAAACTGTTGACTTGCCATTGATGTTGTTACATATCGGTGGTCATCCATTGTATTTGATGGACTGGCCTGTGGGCCAATCAGAATATGGGGGCGGGGCTTCACTGGTGTCGTGGGTGGAGATATGCTCAGTGTCCCAGGAAATAGCAAAACAAAACTAGTAGTTTGAGCTTGACATTGATGGTGTGAAACCATCTGGTTCTACCCCATCGATGTCAAAACTATTCAACATCGACCATAACCTATAGATGTTTTATAAACATCGATGGCCGATGGCCGATGGCCGATGGCCATCCCTAATGAGTATTGCATCAACCAATCAGATGGTCTAATTTCTAAACTAATTTGCATAAGGGCTTTATTTGCTCTCCATAACTTACTTAGGTCTTTCCTCACCCTAGTCTTATTGAAAACCTACAAAACTAGCCAAAGATGGTGGGTGACAAGAACATCCACGACTGATTGTCTTGCTGGTTGAAGACTACACATGATGGTCCCAGCTAAAGTAGTAAAATAGAAAACTGTTGACTGACAGTGCATAACCAATCGGAATGGATTGTTTTGAATGAGTGTTAGTGATGGCCATTGTTGCCTTTGCCATCGATGTTGTTACCTATAGGTGGTCATCCATTGTATTTGACTGACTGGACCGTGGGCCAATCAGAACACGGGGGCGGGGCTATATTCCATGTCCCAGGAGATAGCACAAAAAATCTTTTCGTTTTAGCTTGACATTGATGGTGGGAAACCATCTGGTTCTCCCCCATCGATGTAAAAACTATGAACATCGACCATAATATGTCGATGTTTTATAAACATCGATGGTCATCCCTAATGAGAATTGCATCAACCAATCACATGGTCTAATTTCCAAACTAATTTGCATAAGGAATTTATTTGCTCTCCATAACTTATTTCGGTCCTTCCTCACCATAGTCTAATTGAAAACCTACAAAACCAGCCAAAGATGGTTGATAACAAGAATGTTCTTGACCAATTGGTTTGTTGGTTGAAGACTTGTATGATGGTCCCATCAAAAGTAGTAAAATAGAAAACTGTTGACTTGCCATTGATGTTGTAACATATCGGTGGTCATCCATTGTATTTGATGGACTGGCCTGTGGGCCAATCAGAATATGGGGGCGGGGCTTCACTGGTGTCGTGGGTGGAGCTATGCTCAGTGTCCCAGGAAATAGCAAAACAAAACTAGTAGTTTGAGCTTGACATTGATGGTGTGAAACCATCTGGTTCTCCCCCATCGATGTCAAAACTATTGAACATCGACCATAACCTATAGATGTTTTATAAACATCGATGGCCGATGGCCATCCCTAATGAGTATTGCATCAACCAATCAGATGGTCTAATTTCTAAACTAATTTGCATAAGGGCTTTCTTTGCTCTCCATAACTTACTTAGGTTTTTCCTCACCCTAGTCTTATTGAAAACCTACAAAACTAGCCAAAGATGGTGGGTGACAAGAACATTCACGACTGATTGTCTTGCTGGTTGAAGACTATCACATGATGGTCCCAGCTAAAGTAGTAAAATAGAAAACTGTTGACTGACAGTGCATAAACCAATTGGAATGGATTGTTTTGAATGAGTGTTACTGCCCAGCTAAAGTAGTAAAATAGAAAACTGTTGACTGACAGTGCATAAACCAATCGGAATGGATTGTTTTGAATGAGTGTTAGTGATGGCCATTTTTGCCTTTGCCATCGATGTTGTTACCTATAGGTGGTCATCCATTGTATTTGACTGACTGGACCGTGGGCCAATCAGAACACGGGGGCGGGGCTTCACATGTTTCAGGGGGTGGAGCTATATTCCATGTCCCAGGAGATAGCACAACAAATCTTTTCGTTTTAGCTTGACATTGATGGTGAGAAACCATCTGGTTCTCCCCCATCGATGTAAAAACTATGAACATCGACCATAATCTATCGATGTTTTATAAACATCGATGGCCATCCCTAATGAGAATTGCATCAACCAATCACATGGTCTAATTTCCAAACTAATTTGCATAAGGAATTTATTTGCTCTCCATAACTTATTTAGGTCCTTCCTCACCATAGTCTAATTGAAAACCTACAAAACCAGCCAAAGATGGTTGATAACAAGAATGTTCTTGACCAATTGGTTTGTTGGTTGAAGACTGTTGTATGATGGTCCCATCAAAAGTAGTAAAATAGAAAACTGTTGACTTGTCATTGATGTTGTTACATATCGGTGGTCATCCATTGTATTTGATGGACTGGCCTGTGGGCCAATCAGAATATGGGGGCGGGGCTTCACTGGTGTCGTGGGTGGAGCTATGCTCAGTGTCCCAGGAAATAGCAAAACAAAACTAGTAGTTTGAGCTTGACATTGATGGTGTGAAACCATCTGGTTCTCCCCCATCGATGTCAAAACTATTGAACATCGACCATAACCTATAGATGTTTTATAAACATCGATGGCCGATGGCCATCCCTAATGAGTATTGCATCAACCAATCAGATGGTCTAATTTCTAAACTAATTTGCATAAGGGCTTTCTTTGCTCTCCATAACTTACTTAGGTCTTTCCTCACCCTAGTCTTATTGAAAACCTACAAAACTAGCCAAAGATGGTGGGTGACAAGAACATTCACGACTGATTGTCTTGCTGGTTGAAGACTATCACATGATGGTCCCACCTAAAGTAGTAAAATAGAAAACTGTTGACTGACAGTGCATAAATCAATCGGAATGGATTGTTTTGAATGAGTGTTAGTGATGGCCATTGTTGCCTTTGCCATCGATGTTGTTACCTATAGGTGGTCATCCATTGTATTTGACTGACTGGACCGTGGGCCAATCAGAACACGGGGGCGGGGCTTCACATGTTTCAGGGGGTGGAGCTATATTCCATGTCCCAGGAGATAGCACAACAAATCTTTTCGTTTTAGCTTGACATTGATGGTGGGAAACCATCTGGTTCTCCCCCATCGATGTAAAAACTATGAACATCAACCATAATCTATCGATGTTTTATAAACATCGATGGTCATCCCTAATGAGAATTGCATCAACCAATCACATGGTCTAATTTCCAAACTAATTTGCATAAGGAATTTATTTGCTCTCCATAACTTATTTAGGTCCTTCCTCACCATAGTCTAATTGAAAACCTACAAAACCAGCCAAAGATTTTTGATAACAAGAATGTTCTTGACCATATGGTTTGTTGGTTGAAGACTGTTGTATGATGGTCCCATCAAAAGTAGTAAAATAGAAAACTGTTGACTTGCCATTGATGTTGTTACATATCGGTGGTCATCCATTGTACTTGACTGACTGGACCGTGGGCCAATCAGAACACGGGGGCGGGGCTTCACATGTTTCAGGGGGTGGAGCTATATTCCATGTCCCTGGAGATAGCACAACAAATCTTTTCGTTTTAGCTTGACATTGATGGTGGGAAACCATCTGGTTCTCCCCCATCGATGTAAAAACTATGAACATCGACCATAATATGTCGATGTTTTATAAACATCGATGGTCATCCCTAATGAGAATTGCATCAACCAATCACATGGTCTAATTTCCAAACTAATTTGCATAAGGAATTTATTTGCTCTCCATAACTTATTTCGGTCCTTCCTCACCATAGTCTAATTGAAAACCTACAAAACCAGCCAAAGATGGTTGATAACAAGAATGTTCTTGACCAATTGGTTTGTTGGTTGAAGACTTGTATGATGGTCCCATCAAAAGTAGTAAAATAGAAAACTGTTGACTTGCCATTGATGTTGTAACATATCGGTGGTCATCCATTGTATTTGATGGACTGGCCTGTGGGCTAATCAGAATATGGGGGCGGGGATTCACTGGTGTCGTGGGTGGAGCTATGCTCAGTGTCCCAGGAAATAGCAAAACAAAACTAGTAGTTTGAGCTTGACATTGATGGTGTGAAACCATCTGGTTCTCCCCCATCGATGTCAAAACTATTGAACATCGATCATGGCCTATAGATGTTTTATAAACATCGATGGCCGATGGCCATCCCTAATGAGTATTGCATCAACCAATCAGATGGTCTAATTTCTAAACTAATTTGCATAAGGGCTTTCTTTGCTCTCCATAACTTACTTAGGTTTTTCCTCACCCTAGTCTTATTGAAAACCTACAAAACTAGCCAAAGATGGTGGGTGACAAGAACATTCACGACTGATTGTCTTGCTGGTTGAAGACTATCACATGATGGTCCCAGCTAAAGTAGTAAAATAGAAAACTGTTGACTGACAGTGCATAAACCAATCGGAATGGATTGTTTTGAATGAGTGTTAGTGATGGCCATTGTTGCCTTTGCCATTGATGTTGTTACCTATAGGTGGTCATCCATTGTATTTGACTGACTGGACCGTGGGCCAATCAGAACACGGGGGCGGGGCTTCATATGTTTCAGGGGGTGGAGCTATATTCCATGTCCCAGGAGATAGCACAACAAATCTTTTCGTTTTAGCTTGACATTGATGGTGGGAAACCATCTGGTTCTCCCCCATCGATGTAAAAACTATGAACATCGACCGTAATCTATCGATGTTTTATAAACATCGATGGTCATCCCTAATGAGAATTGCATCAACCAATCACATGGTCTAATTTCCAAACTAATTTGCATAAGGAATTTATTTGCTCTCCATAACTTATTTAGGTCCTTCCTCACCATAGTCTAATTGAAAACCTACAAAACCAGCTAACGATGGTTGATAACAAGAATGTTCTCGACCAATTGGTTTGTTGGTTGAAGACTGTTGTATGATGGTCCCATCAAAAGTATTAAAATAGAAAACTGTTGACTTGCCATTGATGTTGTTACATATCGGTGGTCATCCATTGTATTTGATGGACTGGCCTGTGGGCCAATCAGAATATGGGGGCGGGGCTTCACTGGTGTCGTGGGTGGAGCTATGCTCAGTGTCCCAGGAAATAGCAAAACAAAACTAGTAGTTTGAGCTTGACATTGATGGTGTGAAACCATCTGGTTCTCCCCCATCGATGTCAAAACTATTGAACATCGACCATAACCTATAGATGTTTTATAAACATCGATGGCCATCCCTAATGAGTATTGCATCAACCAATCAGATGATCTAATTTCTAAACTAATTTGCATAAGGGCTTTCTTTGCTCTCCATAACTTACTTAGGTCTTTCCTCACCCTAGTCTTATTGAAAACCTACAAAACTAGCCAAAGATGGTGGGTGACAAGAACATTCACGACCGATTGTCTTGCTGGTTGAAGACTATCACATGATGGTCCCAGCTAAAGTAGTAAAATAGAAAACTGTTGACTGACAGTGCATAAACCAATCGGAATGGATTGTTTTGAATGAGTGTTAGTGATGGCCATTGTTGCCTTTGCCATCGATGTTGTTACCTATAGGTGGTCATCCATTGTATTTGACTGACTGGACCGTGGGCCAATCAGAACACGGGGGCGGGGCTTCACATGTTTCAGGGGGTGGAGCTATATTCCATGTCCCAGGAGATAGCACAACAAATCTTTTCGTTTTAGCTTGACATTGATGGTGGGAAACCATCTGGTTCTCCCCCATCAATGTAAAAACTATGAACATCGACCATAATCTATCGATGTTTTATAAACATCGATGGTCATCCCTAATGAGTATTGCATCAACCAATCACATGGTCTAATTTCCAAACTAATTTGCATAAGGAATTTATTTGCTCTCCATAACTTATTTAGGTCCTTCCTCACCATAGTCGAATTGAAAACCTACAAAACCAGCCAAAGATGGTTGATAACAAGAATGTTCTTGACCAATTGGTTTGTTGGTTGAAAACTGTTGTATGATGGTCCCATCAAAAGTAGTAAAATAGAAAACTGTTGACTTGCTATTGATGTTGTTACATATAGGTGGTCATCCATTGTATTTGATGGACTGGCCTGTGGGCCAATCAGGATATGGGGGTGGGGCATCGTGGGTGGAGCTATGCTCAGTGTCCCAGGAAATAGCAAAACAAAACTAGTAGTTTGAGCTTGACATTGATGGTGTGAAACCATCTGGTTCTCCCCCATCGATGTCAAAACTATTGAACATCGACCATAACCTATAGATGTTTTATAAACATCGATGGCCGATGGCCATCCCTAATGAGTATTGCATCAACCAATCAGATGGTCTAATTTCTAAACTAATTTGCATAAGGGCTTTCTTTGCTCTCCATAACTTACTTAGGTCTTTCCTCACCCTAGTCTTATTGAAAACCTACAAAACTAGCCAAAGATGGTGGGTGACAAGAACATTCACGACTGATTGTCTTGCTGGTTGAAGACTATCACATGATGGTCCCAGCTAAAGTAGTAAAATAGAAAACTGTTGACTGACAGTGCATAAACCAATCGGAATGGATTGTTTTGAATGAGTGTTAGTGATGGCCATTGTTGCCTTTGCCATCGATGTTGTTACCTATAGGCGGTCATCCATTGTATTTGACTGACTGGACCGTGGGCCAATCAGAACACGGGGGTGGGGCTATATTCCATGTCCCAGGAGATAGCACAACAAATCTTTTCGTTTTAGCTTGACATTGATGGTGGGAAACCATCTGGTTCTCCCCAATCGTTGTAAAAACTATGAACATCGACCATAATCTATCGATGTTTTATAAACATCGATGGTCATCCCTAATGAGAATTGCATCAACCAATCACATGGTCTAATTTCCAAACTAATTTGCATAAGGAATTTATTTGCTCTCCATAACTTATTTAGGTCCTTCCTCACCATAGTCTAATTGAAAACCTACAAAACCAGCCAAAGATGGTTGATAACAAGAATGTTCTTGACCAATTGGTTTGTTGGTTGAAGACTGTTGTATGATGGTCCCATCAAAAGTAGTAAAATAGAAAACTGTTGACTTGCCATTGATGTTGTTACATATCGGTGGTCATCCATTGTATTTGATGGACTGGCCTGTGGGCCAATCAGAATATGGGGGCGGGGCTTCACTGGTGTCGTGGGTGGAGCTATGCTCAGTGTCCCAGGAAATAGCAAAACAAAACTAGTAGTTTGAGCTTGACATTGATGGTGTGAAACCATCTGGTTCTCCCCCATCGATGTCAAAACTATTGAACATCGACCATAACCTATAGATGTTTTATAAACATCGATGGCCGATGGCCATCCCTAATGAGTATTGCATCAACCAATCAGATGGTCTAATTTCTAAACTAATTTGCATAAGGGCTTTCTTTGCTCTCCATAACTTACTTAGGTCTTTCCTCACCCTAGTCTTATTGAAAACCTACAAAACTAGCCAAAGATGGTGGGTGACAAGAACATTCACGACTGATTGTCTTGCTGGTTGAAGACTATCACATGATGGTCCCAGCTAAAGTAGTAAAATAGAAAACTGTTGACTGACAGTGCATAAACCAATCGGAATGGATTGTTTTGAATGAGTGTTAGTGATGGCCATTGTTGCCTTTGCCATCGATGTTGTTACCTATAGGTGGTCATCCATTGTATTTGACTGACTGGACCATGGGCCAATCAGAACACGGGGGCGGGGCTTCACATGTTTCAGGGGGTGGAGCTATATTCCATGTCCCAGGAGATAGCACAACAAATCTTTTCGTTTTAGCTTGACATTGATGGTGGGAAACCATCTGGTTATCCCCCATCGATGTAAAAACTATGAACATCGACCATAATATATCGATGTTTTATAAACATTGATGGTCATCCCTAATGAGAATTGCATCAACCAATCACATGGTCTAATTTCCAAACTAATTTGCATAAGAAATTTATTTGCTCTCCATAACTTATTTAGGTCCTTCCTCACCATAGTCTAATTGAAAACCTACAAAACCAGCCAAAGATGGTTGATAACAAGAATGTTCTTGACTAATTGGTTTGTTGGTTGAAGACTGTTGTATGATGGTCCCATCAAAAGTAGTAAAATAGAAAACTGTTGACTTGCCATTGATGTTGTTACATATCGGTGGTCATCCATTGTATTTGATGGACTGGCCTGTGGGCCAATCAGGATATGGGGGTGGGGCGTCGTGGGTGGAGCTATGCTCAGTGTCCCAGGAAATAGCAAAACACAACTAGTAGTTTGAGCTTGACATTGATGGTGTGAAACCATCTGGTTCTCCCCCATCAATGTCAAAACTATTGAACATCGACCATAACCTATAGATGTTTTATAAACATCGATGGTC
Source organism: Crinia signifera (assembly GCF_055691185.1). Lineage (NCBI taxonomy): Eukaryota > Metazoa > Chordata > Amphibia > Anura > Myobatrachidae > Crinia > Crinia signifera. The sequence continues at coordinate 164,857,907 of NC_139218.1, read as the reverse complement.
GATGGCCATCCCTAATGAGTATTGCATCAACCAATCAGATGGTCTAATTTCTAAACTAATTTGCATAAGGGCTTTCTTTGCTCTCCATAACTTACTTAGGTCTTTCCTCACCCTAGTCTTATTGAAAACCTACAAAACTAGCCAAAGATGGTGGGTGACAAGAACATTCACGACTGATTGTCTTGCTGGTTGAAGACTATCACATGATGGTCCCAGCTAAAGCAGTAAAATAGAAAACTGTTGACTGACAGTGCATAAACCAATCAGAATGGATTGTTTTGAATGAGTGTTAGTGATGGCCATTGTTGCCTTTGCCATCGATGTTGTTACCTATATGTGGTCATCCATTGTATTTGACTGACTGGACCGTGGGCCAATCAGAACACGGGGGCGGGGCTTCACATGTTTCAGGGGGTGGAGCTATATTCCATGTCCCAGGAGATAGCACAACAAATCTTTTCGTTTTAGCTTGACATTGATGGTGGGAAACCATCTGGTTCTCCCCCATCGATGTAAAAACTATGAACATCAACCATAATCTATCGATGTTTTATAAACATCGATGGTCATCCCTAATAAGAATTGCATCAACCAATCACATGGTCTAATTTCCAAACTAATTTGCATAAGGAATTTATTTGCTCTCCATAACTTATTTCGGTCCTTCCTCACCATAGTCTAATTGAAAACCTACAAAACCAGCCAAAGATGGTTGATAACAGGAATGTTCTTGACCAATTGTTTTGTTGGTTGAAGACTGTTGTATGATGGTCCCATCAAAAGTAGTAAAATAGAAAACTGTTGACTTGCCATTGATGTTGTTACATATCGGTGGCCATCCATTGTATTTGATGGACTGGCCTGTGGGCCAATCAGAATATGGGGGCGGGGCTTCACTGGTGTCGTGGGTGGAGCTATGCTCAGTGTCCCAGGAAATAGCAAAACAAAACTAGTAGTTTGAGCTTGACATTGATGGTGTGAAACCATCTGGTTCTCCCCCATCGATGTCAAAACTATTGAACATCGACCATAACCTATAGATGTTTTATAAACATCGATGGCCGATGGCCATCCCTAATGAGTATTGCATCAACCAATCAGATGGTCTAATTTCTAAACTAATTTGCATAAGGGCTTTCTTTGCTCTCCATAACTTACTTAGGTCTTTCCTCACCCTAGTCTTATTGAAAACCTACAAAACTAGCCAAAGATGGTGGGTGACAAGAACATTCACGACTGATTGTCTTGCTGGTTGAAGACTATCACATGATGGTCCCAGCTAAAGTAGTAAAATAGAAAACTGTTGACTGACAGTGCATAAACCAATCGGAATGGATTGTTTTGAATGAGTGTTAGTGATGGCCATTTTTGCCTTTGCCATCGATGTTGTTACCTATAGGTGGTCATCCATTGTATTTGACTGACTGTACCGTGGGCCAATCAGAACACGGGGGCGGGGCTTCACATGTTTCAGGGGGTGGAGCTATATTCCATGTCCCAGGAGATAGCACAACAAATCTTTTCGTTTTAGCTTGACATTGATGGTGGGAAACCATCTGGTTCTCCCCCATCGATGTAAAAACTATGAACATCGACCATAATCTATCGATGTTTTATAAACATCGATGGTCATCCCTAATGAGTATTGCATCAACCAATCACATGGTCTAATTTCCAAACTAATTTGCATAAGGAATTTATTTGCTCTCCATAACTTATTTAGGTCCTTCCTCACCATAGTCGAATTGAAAACCTACAAAACCAGCCAAAGATGGTTGATAACAAGAATGTTCTTGACCAGTTGGTTTGTTGGTTGAAGACTGTTGTATGATGGTCCCATCAAAAGTAGTAAAATAGAAAACTGTTGACTTGCTATTGATGTTGTTACATATAGGTGGTCATCCATTGTATTTGATGGACTGGCCTGTGGGCCAATCAGGATATGGGGGTGGGGCATCGTGGGTGGAGCTATGCTCAGTGTCCCAGGAAATAGCAAAACAAAACTAGTAGTTTGAGCTTGACATTGATGGTGTGAAACCATCTGGTTCTCCCCCATCGATGTCAAAACTATTGAACATCGACCATAACCTATAGATGTTTTATAAACATCGATGGCCGATGGCCATCCCTAATGAGTATTGCATCAACCAATCAGATGGTCTAATTTCTAAACTAATTTGCATAAGGGCTTTCTTTGCTCTCCATAACTTACTTAGGTCTTTCCTCACCCTAGTCTTATTGAAAACCTACAAAACTAGCCAAAGATGGTGGGTGACAAGAACATTCACGACTGATTGTCTTGCTGGTTGAAGACTATCACATGATGGTCCCAGCTAAAGTAGTAAAATAGAAAACTGTTGACTGACAGTGCATAAACCAATCGGAATGGATTGTTTTGAATGAGTGTTAGTGATGGCCATTGTTGCCTTTGCCATCGATGTTGTTACCTATAGGCGGTCATCCATTGTATTTGACTGACTGGACCGTGGGCCAATCAGAACACGGGGGTGGGGCTATATTCCATGTCCCAGGAGATAGCACAACAAATCTTTTCGTTTTAGCTTGACATTGATGGTGGGAAACCATCTGGTTCTCCCCAATCGTTGTAAAAACTATGAACATCGACCATAATCTATCGATGTTTTATAAACATCGATGGTCATCCCTAATGAGAATTGCATCAACCAATCACATGGTCTAATTTCCAAACTAATTTGCATAAGGAATTTATTTGCTCTCCATAACTTATTTAGGTCCTTCCTCACCATAGTCTAATTGAAAACCTACAAAACCAGCCAAAGATGGTTGATAACAAGAATGTTCTTGACCAATTGGTTTGTTGGTTGAAGACTGTTGTATGATGGTCCCATCAAAAGTAGTAAAATAGAAAACTGTTGACTTGCCATTGATGTTGTTACATATCGGTGGTCATCCATTGTATTTGATGGACTGGCCTGTGGGCCAATCAGAATATGGGGGCGGGGCTTCACTGGTGTCGTGGGTGGAGCTATGCTCAGTGTCCCAGGAAATAGCAAAACAAAACTAGTAGTTTGAGCTTGACATTGATGGTGTGAAACCATCTGGTTCTCCCCCATCGATGTCAAAACTATTGAACATCGACCATAACCTATAGATGTTTTATAAACATCGATGGCCGATGGCCATCCCTAATGAGTATTGCATCAACCAATCAGATGGTCTAATTTCTAAACTAATTTGCATAAGGGCTTTCTTTGCTCTCCATAACTTACTTAGGTCTTTCCTCACCCTAGTCTTATTGAAAACCTACAAAACTAGCCAAAGATGGTGGGTGACAAGAACATTCACGACTGATTGTCTTGCTGGTTGAAGACTATCACATGATGGTCCCAGCTAAAGTAGTAAAATAGAAAACTGTTGACTGACAGTGCATAAACCAATCGGAATGGATTGTTTTGAATGAGTGTTAGTGATGGCCATTGTTGCCTTTGCCATCGATGTTGTTACCTATAGGTGGTCATCCATTGTATTTGACTGACTGGACCATGGGCCAATCAGAACACGGGGGCGGGGCTTCACATGTTTCAGGGGGTGGAGCTATATTCCATGTCCCAGGAGATAGCACAACAAATCTTTTCGTTTTAGCTTGACATTGATGGTGGGAAACCATCTGGTTATCCCCCATCGATGTAAAAACTATGAACATCGACCATAATATATCGATGTTTTATAAACATTGATGGTCATCCCTAATGAGAATTGCATCAACCAATCACATGGTCTAATTTCCAAACTAATTTGCATAAGAAATTTATTTGCTCTCCATAACTTATTTAGGTCCTTCCTCACCATAGTCTAATTGAAAACCTACAAAACCAGCCAAAGATGGTTGATAACAAGAATGTTCTTGACTAATTGGTTTGTTGGTTGAAGACTGTTGTATGATGGTCCCATCAAAAGTAGTAAAATAGAAAACTGTTGACTTGCCATTGATGTTGTTACATATCGGTGGTCATCCATTGTATTTGATGGACTGGCCTGTGGGCCAATCAGGATATGGGGGTGGGGCGTCGTGGGTGGAGCTATGCTCAGTGTCCCAGGAAATAGCAAAACAAAACTAGTAGTTTGAGCTTGACATTGATGGTGTGAAACCATCTGGTTCTCCCCCATCAATGTCAAAACTATTGAACATCGACCATAACCTATAGATGTTTTATAAAAATCGATGGTCGATGGCCATCCCTAATGAGTATTGCATCAACCAATCAGATGGTCTAATTTCTAAACTAATTTGCATAAGGGCTTTCTTTGCTCTCCATAACTTACTTAGGTCTTTCCTCACCCTAGTCTTATTGAAAACCTACAAAACTAGCCAAAGATGGTGGGTGACAAGAACATTCACGACTGATTGTCTTGCTGGTTGAAGACTATCACATGATGGTCCCAGCTAAAGCAGTAAAATAGAAAACTGTTGACTGACAGTGCATAAACCAATCGGAATGGATTGTTTTGAATGAGTGTTAGTGATGGCCATTGTTGCCTTTGCCATCGATGTTGTTACCTATATGTGGTCATCCATTGTATTTGACTGACTGGACCGTGGGCCAATCAGAACACGGGGGCGGGGCTTCACATGTTTCAGGGGGTGGAGCTATATTCCATGTCCCAGGAGATAGCACAACAAATCTTTTCGTTTTAGCTTGACATTGATGGTGGGAAACCATCTGGTTCTCCCCATCGATGTAAAAACTATGAACATCGACCATAATATATCGATGTTTTATAAACATTGATGGTCATCCCTAATGAGAATTGCATCAACCAATCACATGGTCTAATTTCCAAACTAATTTGCATAAGAAATTTATTTGCTCTCCATAACTTATTTAGGTCCTTCCTCACCATAGTCTAATTGAAAACCTACAAAACCAGCCAAAGATGGTTGATAACAAGAATGTTCTTGACCAATTGGTTTGTTGGTTGAAGACTGTTGTATGATGGTCCCATCAAAAGTAGTAAAATAGAAAACTGTTGACTTGCCATTGATGTTGTTACATATCGGTGGTCATCCATTGTATTTGATGGACTGGCCTGTGGGCCAATCAGGATATGGGGGTGGGGCGTCGTGGGTGGAGCTATGCTCAGTGTCCCAGGAAATAGCAAAACAAAACTAGTAGTTTGAGCTTGACATTGATGGTGTGAAACCATCTGGTTCTCCCCCATCAATGTCAAAACTATTGAACATCGACCATAACCTATAGATGTTTTATAAACATCGATGGCCGATGGCCATCCCTAATGAGTATTGCATCAACCAATCAGATGGTCTAATTTCTAAACTAATTTGCATAAGGGCTTTCTTTGCTCTCCATAACTTACTTAGGTCTTTCCTCACCCTAGTCTTATTGAAAACCTACAAAACTAGCCAAAGATGGTGGGTGACAAGAACATTCATGACTGATTGTCTTGCTGGTTGAAGACTATCACATGATGGTCCCAGCTAAAGCAGTAAAATAGAAAACCGTTGACTGACAGTGCATAAACCAATCGGAATGGATTGTTTTGAATGAGTGTTAGTGATGGCCATTGTTGCCTTTGCCATCGATGTTGTTACCTATAGGCAGTCATCCATTGTATTTGACTGACTGGACCGTGGGCCAATCAGAATACGGGGGCGGGGCTATATTCCATGTCCCAGGAGATAGCACAACAAATCTTTTCGTTTTAGCTTGACATTGATGGTGGGAAACCATCTGGTTCTCCCCCATCGATGTAAAAACTATGAACATCGACCATAATATATCGATGTTTTATAAACATCGATGGTCATCCCTAATGAGAATTGCATCAACCAATCACATGGTCTAATTTCCAAACTAATTTGCATAAGGAATTTATTTGCTCTCCATAACTTATTTAGGTCCTTCCTCACCATAGTCTAATTGAAAACCAGCCAAAGATGGTTGATAACAAGAATGTTCTTGACCAATTGGTTTGTTGGTTGAAGACTGTTGTATGATGGTCCCATCAAAAGTAGTAAAATAGAAAACTGTTGACTTGCCATTGATGTTGTTACATATCAGTGGTCATCCATTGTATTTGATGGACTGGCCTGTGGGCCAATCAGAATATGGGGGCAGGGCTTCACTGGTGTCGTGGGTGGAGCTATGCTCAGTGTCCCAGGAAATAGCAAAACAAAACTAGTAGTTTGAGCTTGACATTGATGGTGTGAAACCATCTGGTTCTCCCCCATCGATGTCAAAACTATTAAACATCGACCATAACCTATAGATGTTTTATAAACATCGATGGCCGATGGACATCCCTAATGAGTATTGCATCAACCAATCAGATGGTCTAATTTCTAAACTAATTTGCATAAGGGCTTTCTTTGCTCTCCATAACTTACTTAGGTTTTTCCTCACCCTAGTCTTATTGAAAACCTACAAAACTAGCCAAAGATAGTGGGTGACAAGAACATTCATGACTGATTGTCTTGCTGGTTGAAGACTATCACATGATGGTCCCAGCTAAAGCAGTAAAATAGAAAACTGTTGACTGACAGTGCATAAACCAATCGGAATGGATTGTTTTGAATGAGTGTTAGTGATGGCCATTGTTGCCTTTGCCATCGATGTTGTTACCTATAGGCGGTCATCCATTGTATTTGACTGACTGGACCGTGGGCCAATCAGAACACGGGGGCGGGGCTTCACATGTTTCAGGAGGCGGGGCTATATTCCATGTCCCAGGAGATAGCACAACAAATCTTTTCGTTTTAGCTTGACATTGATGGTGGGAAACCATCTGGTTCTCCCCCATCGATGTAAAAACTATGAACATCGACCATAATATATCGATGTTTTATAAACATCGATGGTCATCCCTAATGAGAATTGCATCAACCAATCACATGGTCTAATTTCCAAACTAATTTGCATAAGGAATTTATTTGCTCTCCATAACTTATTTAGGTCCTTCCTCACCATAGTCTAATTGAAAACCTACAAAACCAGCCAAAGATGGTTGATAACAAGAATGTTCTTGACCAATTGGTTTGTTGGTTGAAGACTGTTGTATGATGGTCCCATCAAAAGTAGTAAAATAGAAAACTGTTGACTTGCCATTGATGTTGTTACATATCGGTGGTCATCCATTGTATTTGATGGACTGGCCTGTGGGCCAATCAGAATATGGGGGCGGGGCTTCACTGGTGTCGTGGGTGGAGCTATGCTCAGTGTCCCAGGAAATAGCAAAACAAAACTAGTAGTTTGAGCTTGACATTGATGGTGTGAAACCATCTGGTTCTCCCCCATCGATGTCAAAACTATTGAACATCGACCATAACCTATAGATGTTTTATAAACATCGATGGCCGATGGCCATCCCTAATGAGTATTGCATCAACCAATCAGATGGTCTAATTTCTAAACTAATTTGCATAAGGGCTTTCTTTGCTCTCCATAACTTACTTAGGTCTTTCCTCACCCTAGTCTTATTGAAAACCTACAAAACTAGCCAAAGATGGTGGGTGACAAGAACATTCATGACTGATTGTCTTGCTGGTTGAAGACTATCACATGATGGTCCCAGCTAAAGTAGTAAAATAGAAAACTGTTGACTGACAGTGCATAAACCAATCGGAATGCATTGTTTTGAATGAGTGTTAGTGATGGCCATTGTTGCCTTTGCCATCGATGTTGTTACCTATAGGTGGTCATCCATTGTATTTGACTGACTGGACCATGGGCCAATCAGAACACGGGGGCGGGGCTTCACATGTTTCAGGGGGTGGAGCTATATTCCATGTCCCAGGAGATAGCACAACAAATCTTTTCGTTTTAGCTTGACATTGATGGTGGGAAACCATCTGGTTCTCCCCCATCGATGTAAAAACTATGAACATCGACCATAATATATCGATGTTTTATAAACATTGATGGTCATCCCTAATGAGAATTGCATCAACCAATCACATGGTCTAATTTCCAAACTAATTTGCATAAGAAATTTATTTGCTCTCCATAACTTATTTAGGTCCTTCCTCACCATAGTCTAATTGAAAACCTACAAAACCAGCCAAAGATGGTTGATAACAAGAATGTTCTTGACCAATTGGTTTGTTGGTTGAAGACTGTTGTATGATGGTCCCATCAAAAGTAGTAAAATAGAAAACTGTTGACTTGCCATTGATGTTGTTACATATCGGTGGTCATCCATTGTATTTGATGGACTGGCCTGTGGGCCAATCAGGATATTGGGGGTGGGGCGTCGTGGGTGGAGCTATGCTCAGTGTCCCAGGAAATAGCAAAACAAAACTAGTAGTTTGAGCTTGACATTGATGGTGTGAAACCATCTGGTTCTCCCCCATCAATGTCAAAACTATTGAACATCGACCATAACCTATAGATGTTTTATAAACATCAATGGCCGATGGCCATCCCTAATGAGTATTGCATCAACCAATCACATGGTCTAATTTCCAAACTAATTTGCATAAGGAATTTATTTGCTCTCCATAACTTATTTAGGTCCTTCCTCACCATAGTCTAATTGAAAACCTACAAAACCAGCCAAAGATGGTTGATAACAAGAATGTTCTTGACCAATTGGTTTGTTGGTTGAAGACTGTTGTATGATGGTCCCATCAAAAGTAGTAAAATAGAAAACTGTTGACTTGCCATTGATGTTGTTACATATCGGTGGTCATCCATTGTATTTGATGGACTGGCCTGTGGGCCAATCAGAATATGGGGGCGGGGCTTCACTGGTGTCGTGGGTGGAGCTATGCTCAGTGTCCCAGGAAATAGCAAAACAAAACTAGTAGTTTGAGCTTGACATTGATGGTGTGAAACCATCTGGTTCTCCCCCATCGATGTCAAAACTATTGAACATCGACCATAACCTATAGATGTTTTATAAACATCGATGGCCGATGGCCATCCCTAATGAGTATTGCATCAACCAATCAGATGATCTAATTTCTAAACTAATTTGCATAAGGGCTTTCTTTGCTCTCCATAACTTACTTAGGTCTTTCCTCACCCTAGTCTTATTGAAAACCTACAAAACTAGCCAAAGATGGTGGGTGACAAGAACATTCACGACTGATTGTCTTGCTGGTTGAAGACTATCACATGATGGTCCCAGCTAAAGTAGTAAAATAGAAAACTGTTGACTGACAGTGCATAAACCAATCGGAATGGATTGTTTTGAATGAGTGTTAGTGATGGCCATTGTTGCCTTTGCCATCGATGTTGTTACCTATAGGTGGTCATCCATTGTATTTGACTGACTGGACCGTGGGCCAATCAGAACACGGGGGCGGGGCTTCACATGTTTCAGGGGGTGGAGCTATATTCCATGTCCCAGGAGATAGCACAACAAATCTTTTCGTTTTAGCTTGACATTGATGGTGGGAAACCATCTGGTTCTCCCCCATCGATGTAAAAACTATAAACATCGACCATAATCTATCGATGTTTTATAAACATCGATGGTCATCCCTAATGAGAATTGCATCAACCAATCACATGGTCTAATTTCCAAACTAATTTGCATAAGGAATTTATTTGCTCTCCATAACTTATTTAGGTCCTTCCTCACCATAGTCTAATTGAAAACCTACAAAACCAGCCAAAGATGGTTGATAACAAGAATGTTCTTGACCAATTGGTTTGTTGGTTGTAGACTGTTGTATGATGGTCCCATCAAAAGTAGTAAAATAGAAAACTGTTGACTTGCCATTGATGTTGTTACATATCGGTGGTCATCCATTGTATTTGATGGACTGGCCTGTGGGCCAATCAGAATATGTGGGCGGGGCTTCACTGGTGTCGTGAGTGGAGCTATGCTCAGTGTCCCAGGAAATAGCAAAACAAAACTAGTAGTTTGAGCTTGACATTGATGGTGTGAAACATATGGTTCTCCCCCATCGATGTCAAAACTATTAAACATCGACCATAACCTATAGATGTTTTATAAACATCGATGGCCGATGGACATCCCTAATGAGTATTGCATCAACCAATCAGATGGTCTAATTTCTAAACTAATTTGCATAAGGGCTTTCTTTGCTCTCCATAACTTACTTAGGTTTTTCCTCACCCTAGTCTTATTGAAAACCTACAAAACTAGCCAAAGATAGTGGGTGACAAGAACATTCATGACTTATTGTCTTGCTGGTTGAAGACTATCACATGATGGTCCCAGCTAAAGCAGTAAAATAGAAAACTGTTGACTGACAGTGCATAAACCAATCGGAATGGATTGTTTTGAATGAGTGTTAGTGATGGCCATTGTTGCCTTTGCCATCGATGTTGTTACCTATAGGCGGTCATCCATTGTATTTGACTGACTGGACCGTGGGCCAATCAGAACACGGGGGCGGGGCTTCACATGTTTCAGGGGGCGGGGCTATATTCCATGTCCCAGGAGATAGCACAACAAATCTTTTCGTTTTAGCTTGACATTGATGGTGGGAAACCATCTGGTTCTCCCCCATCGATGTAAAAACTATGAACATCGACCATAATATATCGATGTTTTATAAACATCGATGGTCTTCCCTAATGAGAATTGCATCAACCAATCACATGGTCTAATTTCCAAACTAATTTGCATAAGGAATTTATTTGCTCTCCATAACTTATTTAGGTCCTTCCTCACCATAGTCTAATTGAAAACCAGCCAAAGATGGTTGATAACAAGAATGTTCTTGACCAATTGGTTTGTTGGTTGAAGACTGTTGTATGATGGTCCCATCAAAAGTAGTAAAATAGAAAACTGTTGACTTGCCATTGATGTTGTTACATATCGGTGGTCATCCATTGTATTTGATGGACTGGCCTGTGGGCCAATCAGAATATGGGGGCGGGGCTTCACTGGTGTCGTGGGTGGAGCTATGCTCAGTGTCCCAGGAAATAGCAAAACAAAACTAGTAGTTTGAGCTTGACATTGATGGTGTGAAACCATCTGGTTCTCCCCCATCGATGTCAAAACTATTGAACATCGACCATAACCTATAGATGTTTTATAAACATCGATGGCCGATGGACATCCCTAATGAGTATTGCATCAACCAATCAGATGGTCTAATTTCTAAACTAATTTGCATAAGGGCTTTCTTTGCTCTCCATAACTTACTTAGGTCTTTCCTCACCCTAGTCTTATTGAAAACCTACAAAACTAGCCAAAGATGGTGGGTGACAAGAACATTCATGACTGATTGTCTTGCTGGTTGAAGACTATCACATGATGGTCCCAGCTAAAGTAGTAAAATAGAAAACTGTTGACTGACAGTGCATAAACCAATCGGAATGCATTGTTTTGAATGAGTGTTAGTGATGGCCATTGTTGCCTTTGCCATCGATGTTGTTACCTATAGGTGGTCATCCATTGTATTTGACTGACTGGACCATGGGCCAATCAGAACACGGGGGCGGGGCTTCACATGTTTCAGGGGGTGGAGCTATATTCCATGTCCCAGGAGATAGCACAACAAATCTTTTCGTTTTAGCTTGACATTGATGGTGGGAAACCATCTGGTTCTCCCCCATCAATGTAAAAACTATGAACATCGACCATAATATATCGATGTTTTATAAACATTGATGGTCATCCCTAATGAGAATTGCATCAACCAATCACATGGTCTAATTTCCAAACTAATTTGAATAAGGAATTTATTTGCTCTCCATAACTTATTTAGGTCCTTCCTCACCATAGTCTAATTGAAAACCTACAAAACCAGCCAAAGATGGTTGATAACAAGAATGTTCTTGACCAATTGGTTTGTTGGTTGAAGACTGTTGTATGATGGTCCCATCAAAAGTAGTAAAGTAGAAAACTGTTGACTTGCCATTGATGTTGTTGCATATCGGTGGTCATCCATTGTATTTGATGGACTGGCCTGTGGGCCAATCAGAATATGGGGGCGGGGCTTCACTGGTGTCGTGGGTGGAGCTATGCTCAGTGTCCCAGGAAATAGCAAAACAAAACTAGTAGTTTGATTTTGACATTGATGGTGTGAAACCATCTGGTTCTCCACCATCGATGTCAAAACTATTGAACATCGACCATAACCTATAGATGTTTTATAAACATCGATGGCCGATGGCCATCCCTAATGAGTATTGCATCAACCAATCAGATGGTCTAATTTCTAAACTAATTTGCATAAGGGCTTTCTTTGCTCTCCATAACTTACTTAGGTCTTTCCTCACCCTAGTCTTATTGAAAACCTACAAAACTAGCCAAAGATAGTGGGTGACAAGAACATTCACGACTGATTGTCTTGCTGGTTGAAGACTATCACATGATGGTCCCAGCTAAAGCAGTAAAATAGAAAACTGTTGACTGACAGTGCATAAACCAATCGGAATGGATTGTTTTGAATGAGTGTTAGTGATGGCCATTGTTGCCTTTGCCATCGATGTTGTTACCTATAGGCGGTCATCCATTGTATTTGACTGACTGGACCGTGGGCCAATCAGAACACGGGGGCGGTGCTTCACATGTTTCAGGGGGCGGGGCTATATTCCATGTCCCAGGAGATAGCACAACAAATCTTTTCGTTTTAGCTTGACATTGATGGTGGGAAACCATCTGGTTCTCCCCCATCGATGTAAAAACTATGAACATCGACCATAATATATCGATGTTTTATAAACATCGATGGTCATCCCTAATGAGAATTGCATCAACCAATCACATGGTCTAATTTCCAAACTAATTTGCATAAGGAATTTATTTGCTCTCCATAACTTATTTAGGTCCTTCCTCACCATAGTCTAATTGAAAACCAGCCAAAGATGGTTGATAACAAGAATGTTCTTGACCAATTGGTTTGTTGGTTGAAGACTGTTGTATGATGGTCCCATCAAAAGTAGTAAAATAGAAAACTGTTGACTTGCCATTGATGTTGTTACATATCGGTGGTCATCCATTGTATTTGATGGACTGGTTGTGGGCCAATCAGAATATGGGGGCGGGGCTTCACTGGTGTCGTGGGTGGAGCTATGCTCAGTGTCCCAGGAAATAGCAAAACAAAACTAGTAGTTTGAGCTTGACATTGATGGTGTGAAACCATCTGGTTCTCCCCCATCGATGTCAAAACTATTGAACATCGACCATAACCTATAGATGTTTTATAAACATCGATGGCCGATGGACATCCCTAATGAGTATTGCATCAACCAATCAGATGGTCTAATTTCTAAACTAATTTGCATAAGGGCTTTCTTTGCTCTCCATAACTTACTTAGGTCTTTCCTCACCCTAGTCTTATTGAAAACCTACAAAACTAGCCAAAGATGGTGGGTGACAAGAACATTCATGACTGATTGTCTTGCTGGTTGAAGACTATCACATGATGGTCCCAGCTAAAGTAGTAAAATAGAAAACTGTTGACTGACAGTGCATAAACCAATCGGAATGGATTGTTTTGAATGAGTGTTAGTGATGGCCATTGTTGCCTTTGCCATCGATGTTGTTACCTATAGGTGGTCATCCATTGTATTTGACTGACTGGACCGTGGGCCAATCAGAACACGGGGGCGGGGCTTCACATGTTTCAGGGGGCGGGGCTATATTCCATGTCCCAGGAGATAGCACAACAAATCTTTTCGTTTTAGCTTGACATTGATGGTGGGAAACCATCTGGTTCTCCCCCATCGATGTAAAAACTATGAACATCGACCATAATCTATCGATGTTTTATAAACATCGATTGTCATCCCTAATGAGTATTGCATCAACCAATCACATGGTCTAATTTCCAAACTAATTTGCATAAGGAATTTATTTGCTCTCCATAACTTATTTAGGTCCTTCCTCACCATAGTCTAATTGAAAACCTACAAAACCAGCCAAAGATGGTTGATAACAAGAATGTTCTTGACCAATTGGTTTGTTGGTTGAAGACTGTTGTATGATGGTCCCATCAAAAGTAGTAAAATAGAAAACTGTTGACTTGCCATTGATGTTGTTACATATCGGTGGTCATCCATTGTATTTGATGGACTGGCCTGTGGGCCAATCAGAATATGGGGGCGGGGCTTCACTGGTGTCGTGGGTGGAGCTATGCTCAGTGTCCCAGGAAATAGCAAAACAAAACTAGTAGTTTGAGCTTGACATTGATGGTGTGAAACCATCTGGTTCTCCCCCATCGATGTCAAAACTATTGAACATCGACCATAACCTATAGATGTTTTATAAACATCGATGGCCGATGGCCATCCCTAATGAGTATTGCATCAACCAATCAGATGGTCTAATTTCTAAACTAATTTGCATAAGGGCTTTCTTTGCTCTCCATAACTTACTTAGGTCTTTCCTCACCCTAGTCTTATTGAAAACCTACAAAACTAGCCAAAGATGGTGGGTGACAAGAACATTCATGACTGATTGTCTTGCTGGTTGAAGACTATCACATGATGGTCCCAGCTAAAGTAGTAAAATAGAAAACTGTTGACTGACAGTGCATAAACCAATCGGAATGCATTGTTTTGAATGAGTGTTAGTGATGGCCATTGTTGCCTTTTTCCATCGATGTTGTTACCTATAGGTGGTCATCCATTGTATTTGACTGACTGGACCATGGGCCAATCAGAACACGGGGGCGGGGCTTCACATGTTTCAGGGGGTGGAGCTATATTCCATGTCCCAGGAGATAGCACAACAAATCTTTTCGTTTTAGCTTGACATTGATGGTGGGAAACCATCTGGTTCTCCCCCATCGATGTAAAAACTATGAACATCGACCATAATATATCGATGTTTTATAAACATTGATGGTCATCCCTAATGAGAATTGCATCAACCAATCACATGGTCTAATTTCCAAACTAATTTGCATAAGAAATTTATTTGCTCTCCATAACTTATTTAGGTCCTTCCTCACCATAGTCTAATTGAAAACCTACAAAACCAGCCAAAGATGGTTGATAACAAGAATGTTCTTGACCAATTGGTTTGTTGGTTGAAGACTGTTGTATGATGGTCCCATCAAAAGTAGTAAAATAGAAAACTGTTGACTTGCCATTGATGTTGTTACATATCGGTGGTCATCCATTGTATTTGATGGGCTGGCCTGTGGGCCAATCAGGATATGGGGGTGGGGCGTCGTGGGTGGAGCTATGCTCAGTGTCCCAGGAAATAGCAAAACAAAACTAGTAGTTTGAGCTTGACATTGATGGTGTGAAACCATCTGGTTCTCCCCCATCGATGTCAAAACTATTGAACATCGACCATAACCTATAGATGTTTTATAAACATCGATGGCCGATGGCCATCCCTAATGAGTATTGCATCAACCAATCAGATGATCTAATTTCTAAACTAATTTGCATAAGGGCTTTCTTTGCTCTCCATAACTTACTTAGGTCTTTCCTCACCCTAGTCTTATTGAAAACCTACAAAACTAGCCAAAGATGGTGGGTGACAAGAACATTCACGACTGATTGTCTTGCTGGTTGAAGACTATCACATGATGGTCCCAGCTAAAGTAGTAAAATAGAAAACTGTTGACTGACAGTGCATAAACCAATTGGAATGGATTGTTTTGAATGAGTGTTAGTGATGGCCATTGTTGCCTTTGCCATCGATGTTGTTACCTATAGGTGGTCATCCATTGTATTTGACTGACTGGACCGTGGGCCAATCAGAACACGGGGGCGGGGCTTCACATGTTTCAGGGGGTGGAGCTATATTCCATGTCCCAGGAGATAGCACAACAAATCTTTTCGTTTTAGCTTGACATTGATGGTGGGAAACCATCTGGTTCTCCCCCATCGATGTAAAAACTATAAACATCGACCATAATCTATCGATGTTTTGTAAACATCGATGGTCATCTCTAATGAGAATTGCATCAACCAATCACATGGTCTAATTTCCAAACTAATTTGCATAAGGAATTTATTTGCTCTCCATAACTTATTTAGGTCCTTCCTCACCATAGTCTAATTGAAAACCTACAAAACCAGCCAAAGATGGTTGATAACAAGAATGTTCTTGACCAATTGGTTTGTTGGTTGTAGACTGTTGTATGATGGTCCCATCAAAAGTAGTAAAATAGAAAACTGTTGACTTGCCATTGATGTTGTTACATATCGGTGGTCATCCATTGTATTTGATGGACTGGCCTGTGGGCCAATCAGAATATGTGGGCGGGGCTTCACTGGTGTCGTGAGTGGAGCTATGCTCAGTGTCCCAGGAAATAGCAAAACAAAACTAGTAGTTTGAGCTTGACATTGATGGTGTGAAACATATGGTTCTCCCCCATCGATGTCAAAACTATTAAAAATCGACCATAACCTATAGATGTTTTATAAACATCGATGGCCGATGGACATCCCTAATGAGTATTGCATCAACCAATCAGATGGTCTAATTTCTAAACTAATTTGCATAAGGGCTTTCTTTGCTCTCCATAACTTACTTAGGTTTTTCCTCACCCTAGTCTTATTGAAAACCTACAAAACTAGCCAAAGATAGTGGGTGACAAGAACATTAATGACTTATTGTCTTGCTGGTTGAAGACTATCACATGATGGTCCCAGCTAAAGCAGTAAAATAGAAAACTGTTGACTGACAGTGCATAAACCAATCGGAATGGATTGTTTTGAATGAGTGTTAGTGATGGCCATTGTTGCCTTTGCCATCGATGTTGTTACCTATAGGCGGTCATCCATTGTATTTGACTGACTGGACCGTGGGCCAATCAGAACACGGGGGCGGGGCTTCACATGTTTCAGGGGGCGGGGCTATATTCCATGTCCCAGGAGATAGCACAACAAATCTTTTCGTTTTAGCTTGACATTGATGGTGGGAAACCATCTGGTTCTCCCCCATCGATGTAAAAACTATGAACATCGACCATAATATATCGATGTTTTATAAACATCGATGGTCATCCCTAATGAGAATTGCATCAACCAATCACATGGTCTAATTTCCAAACTAATTTGCATAAGGAATTTATTTGCTCTCCATAACTTATTTAGGTCCTTCCTCACCATAGTCTAATTGAAAACCAGCCAAAGATGGTTGATAACAAGAATGTTCTTGACCAATTGGTTTGTTGGTTGAAGACTGTTGTATGATGGTCCCATCAAAAGTAGTAAAATAGAAAACTGTTGACTTGCCATTGATGTTGTTACATATCAGTGGTCATCCATTGTATTTGATGGACTGGCCTGTGGGCCAATCAGAATATGGGGGCAGGGCTTCACTGGTGTCGTGGGTGGAGCTATGCTCAGTGTCCCAGGAAATAGCAAAACAAAACTAGTAGTTTGAGCTTGACATTGATGGTGTGAAACCATCTGGTTCTCCCCCATCGATGTCAAAACTATTAAACATCGACCATAACCTATAGATGTTTTATAAACATCGATGGCCGATGGACATCCCTAATGAGTATTGCATCAACCAATCAGATGGTCTAATTTCTAAACTAATTTGCATAAGGGCTTTCTTTGCTCTCCATAACTTACTTAGGTTTTTCCTCACCCTAGTCTTATTGAAAACCTACAAAACTAGCCAAAGATAGTGGGTGACAAGAACATTCATGACTGATTGTCTTGCTGGTTGAAGACTATCACATGATGGTCCCAGCTAAAGCAGTAAAATAGAAAACTGTTGACTGACAGTGCATAAACCAATCGGAATGGATTGTTTTGAATGAGTGTTAGTGATGGCCATTGTTGCCTTTGCCATCGATGTTGTTACCTATAGGCTGTCATCCATTGTATTTGACTGACTGGACCGTGGGCCAATCAGAACACGGGGGCGGGGCTTCACATGTTTCAGGGGGCGGGGCTATATTCCATGTCCCAGGAGATAGCACAACAAATCTTTTCGTTTTAGCTTGACATTGATGGTGGGAAACCATCTGGTTCTCCCCCATCGATGTAAAAACTATGAACATCGACCATAATATATCGATGTTTTATAAACATCGATGGTCATCCCTAATGAGAATTGCATCAACCAATCACATGGTCTAATTTCCAAACTAATTTGCATAAGGAATTTATTTGCTCTCCATAACTTATTTAGGTCCTTCCTCACCATAGTCTAATTGAAAACCTACAAAACCAGCCAAAGATGGTTGATAACAAGAATGTTCTTGACCAATTGGTTTGTTGGTTGAAGACTGTTGTATGATGGTCCCATCAAAAGTAGTAAAATAGAAAACTGTTGACTTGCCATTGATGTTGTTACATATCGGTGGTCATCCATTGTATTTGATGGACTGGCCTGTGGGCCAATCAGAATATGGGGGCGGGGCTTCACTGGTGTCGTGGGTGGAGCTATGCTCAGTGTCCCAGGAAATAGCAAAACAAAACTAGTAGTTTGAGCTTGACATTGATGGTGTGAAACCATCTGGTTCTCCCCCATCGATGTCAAAACTATTGAACATTGACCATAACCTATAGATGTTTTATAAACATCGATGGCCGATGGCCATCCCTAATGAGTATTGCATCAACCAATCAGATGGTCTAATTTCTAAACTAATTTGCATAAGGGCTTTCTTTGCTCTCCATAACTTACTTAGGTCTTTCCTCACCATAGTCTTATTGAAAACCTACAAAACTAGCCAAAGATGGTGGGTGACAAGAACATTCATGACTGATTGTCTTGCTGGTTGAAGACTATCACATGATGGTCCCAGCTAAAGTAGTAAAATAGAAAACTGTTGACTGACAGTGCATAAACCAATCGGAATGCATTGTTTTGAATGAGTGTTAGTGATGGCCATTGTTGCCTTTGCCATCGATGTTGTTACCTATAGGTGGTCATCCATTGTATTTGACTGACTGGACCATGGGCCAATCAGAACACGGGGGCGGGGCTTCACATGTTTCAGGGGGTGGAGCTATATTCCATGTCCCAGGAGATAGCACAACAAATCTTTTCGTTTTAGCTTGACATTGATGGTGGGAAACCATCTGGTTCTCCCCCATCGATGTAAAAACTATGAACATCGACCATAATATATCGATGTTTTATAAACATTGATGGTCATCCCTAATGAGAATTGCATCAACCAATCACATGGTCTAATTTCCAAACTAATTTGCATAAGAAATTTATTTGCTCTCCATAACTTATTTAGGTCCTTCCTCACCATAGTCTAATTGAAAACCTACAAAACCAGCCAAAGATGGTTGATAACAAGAATGTTCTTGACCAATTGGTTTGTTGGTTGAAGACTGTTGTATGATGGTCCCATCAAAAGTAGTAAAATAGAAAACTGTTGACTTGCCATTGATGTTGTTACATATCGGTGGTCATCCATTGTATTTGATGGACTGGCCTGTGGGCCAATCAGGATATGGGGGTGGGGCGTCGTGGGTGGAGCTATGCTCAGTGTCCCAGGAAATAGCAAAACAAAACTAGTAGTTTGAGCTTGACATTGATGGTGTGAAACCATCTGGTTCTCCCCCATCAATGTCAAAACTATTGAACATCGACCATAACCTATAGATGTTTTATAAACATCAATGGCCGATGGCCATCCCTAATGAGTATTGCATCAACCAATCACATGGTCTAATTTCCAAACTAATTTGCATAAGGAATTTATTTGCTCTCCATAACTTATTTAGGTCCTTCCTCACCATAGTCTAATTGAAAACCTACAAAACCAGCCAAAGATGGTTGATAACAAGAATGTTCTTGACCAATTGGTTTGTTGGTTGAAGACTGTTGTATGATGGTCCCATCAAAAGTAGTAAAATAGAAAACTGTTGACTTGCCATTGATGTTGTTACATATCGGTGGTCATCCATTGTATTTGATGGACTGGCCTGTGGGCCAATCAGAATATGGGGGCGGGGCTTCACTGGTGTCGTGGGTGGAGCTATGCTCAGTGTCCCAGGAAATAGCAAAACAAAACTAGTAGTTTGAGCTTGACATTGATGGTGTGAAACCATCTGGTTCTCCCCCATCGATGTCAAAACTATTGAACATCGACCATAACCTATAGATGTTTTATAAACATCGATGGCCGATGGCCATCCCTAATGAGTATTGCATCAACCAATCAGATGATCTAATTTCTAAACTAATTTGCATAAGGGCTTTCTTTGCTCTCCATAACTTACTTAGGTCTTTCCTCACCCTAGTCTTATTGAAAACCTACAAAACTAGCCAAAGATGGTGGGTGACAAGAACATTCACGACTGATTGTCTTGCTGGTTGAAGACTATCACATGATGGTCCCAGCTAAAGTAGTAAAATAGAAAACTGTTGACTGACAGTGCATAAACCAATCGGAATGGATTGTTTTGAATGAGTGTTAGTGATGGCCATTGTTGCCTTTGCCATCGATGTTGTTACCTATAGGTGGTCATCCATTGTATTTGACTGACTGGACCGTGGGCCAATCAGAACACGGGGGCGGGGCTTCACATGTTTCAGGGGGTGGAGCTATATTCCATGTCCCAGGAGATAGCACAACAAATCTTTTCGTTTTAGCTTGACATTGATGGTGGGAAACCATCTGGTTCTCCCCCATCGATGTAAAAACTATAAACATCGACCATAATCTATCGATGTTTTATAAACATCGATGGTCATCCCTAATGAGAATTGCATCAACCAATCACATGGTCTAATTTCCAAACTAATTTGCATAAGGAATTTATTTGCTCTCCATAACTTATTTAGGTCCTTCCTCACCATAGTCTAATTGAAAACCAGCCAAAGATGGTTGATAACAAGAATGTTCTTGACCAATTGGTTTGTTGGTTGAAGACTGTTGTATGATGGTCCCATCAAAAGTAGTAAAATAGAAAACTGTTGACTTGCCATTGATGTTGTTACATATCGGTGGTCATCCATTGTATTTGATGGACTGGCCTGTGGGCCAATCAGAATATGGGGGCGGGGCTTCACTGGTGTCGTGGGTGGAGCTATGCTCAGTGTCCCAGGAAATAGCAAAACAAAACTAGTAGTTTGAGCTTGACATTGATGGTGTGAAACCATCTGGTTCTCCCCCATCGATGTCAAAACTATTGAACATCGACCATAACCTATAGATGTTTTATAAACATCGATGGCCGATGGACATCCCTAATGAGTATTGCATCAACCAATCAGATGGTCTAATTTCTAAACTAATTTGCATAAGGGCTTTCTTTGCTCTCCATAACTTACTTAGGTCTTTCCTCACCCTAGTCTTATTGAAAACCTACAAAACTAGCCAAAGATAGTGGGTGACAAGAACATTAATGACTTATTGTCTTGCTGGTTGAAGACTATCACATGATGGTCCCAGCTAAAGCAGTAAAATAGAAAACTGTTGACTGACAGTGCATAAACCAATCGGAATGGATTGTTTTGAATGAGTGTTAGTGATGGCCATTGTTGCCTTTGCCATCGATGTTGTTACCTATAGGCGGTCATCCATTGTATTTGACTGACTGGACCGTGGGCCAATCAGAACACGGGGGCGGGGCTTCACATGTTTCAGGGGGCGGGGCTATATTCCATGTCCCAGGAGATAGCACAACAAATCTTTTCGTTTTAGCTTGACATTGATGGTGGGAAACCATCTGGTTCTCCCCCATCGATGTAAAAACTATGAACATCGACCATAATATATCGATGTTTTATAAATATCGATGGTCATCCCTAATGAGAATTGCATCAACCAATCACATGGTCTAATTTCCAAACTAATTTGCATAAGGAATTTATTTGCTCTCCATAACTTATTTAGGTCCTTCCTCACCATAGTCTAATTGAAAACCAGCCAAAGATGGTTGATAACAAGAATGTTCTTGACCAATTGGTTTGTTGGTTGAAGACTGTTGTATGATGGTCCCATCAAAAGTAGTAAAATAGAAAACTGTTGACTTGCCATTGATGTTGTTACATATCAGTGGTCATCCATTGTATTTGATGGACTGGCCTGTGGGCCAATCAGAATATGGGGGCAGGGCTTCACTGGTGTCGTGGGTGGAGCTATGCTCAGTGTCCCAGGAAATAGCAAAACAAAACTAGTAGTTTGAGCTTGACATTGATGGTGTGAAACCATCTGGTTCTCCCCCATCGATGTCAAAACTATTAAACATCGACCATAACCTATAGATGTTTTATAAACATCGATGGCCGATGGACATCCCTAATGAGTATTGCATCAACCAATCAGATGGTCTAATTTCTAAACTAATTTGCATAAGGGCTTTCTTTGCTCTCCATAACTTACTTAGGTTTTTCCTCACCCTAGTCTTATTGAAAACCTACAAAACTAGCCAAAGATAGTGGGTGACAAGAACATTCATGACTGATTGTCTTGCTGGTTGAAGACTATCACATGATGGTCCCAGCTAAAGCAGTAAAATAGAAAACTGTTGACTGACAGTGCATAAACCAATCGGAATGGATTGTTTTGAATGAGTGTTAGTGATGGCCATTGTTGCCTTTGCCATCGATGTTGTTACCTATAGGCGGTCATCCATTGTATTTGACTGACTGGACCGTGGGCCAATCAGAACACGGGGGCGGGGCTTCACATGTTTCAGGGGGCGGGGCTATATTCCATGTCCCAGGAGATAGCACAACAAATCTTTTCGTTTTAGCTTGACATTGATGGTGGGAAACCATCTGGTTCTCCCCCATCGATGTAAAAACTATGAACATCGACCATAATATATCGATGTTTTATAAACATCGATGGTCATCCCTAATGAGAATTGCATCAACCAATCACATGGTCTAATTTCCAAACTAATTTGCATAAGGAATTTATTTGCTCTCCATAACTTATTTAGGTCCTTCCTCACCATAGTCTAATTGAAAACCTACAAAACCAGCCAAAGATGGTTGATAACAAGAATGTTCTTGACCAATTGGTTTGTTGGTTGAAGACTGTTGTATGATGGTCCCATCAAAAGTAGTAAAATAGAAAACTGTTGACTTGCCATTGATGTTGTTACATATCGGTGGTCATCCATTGTATTTGATGGACTGGCCTGTGGGCCAATCAGAATATGGGGGCGGGGCTTCACTGGTGTCGTGGGTGGAGCTATGCTCAGTGTCCCAGGAAATAGCAAAACAAAACTAGTAGTTTGAGCTTGACATTGATGGTGTGAAACCATCTGGTTCTCCCCCATCGATGTCAAAACTATTGAACATTGACCATAACCTATAGATGTTTTATAAACATCGATGGCCGATGGCCATCCCTAATGAGTATTGCATCAACCAATCAGATGGTCTAATTTCTAAACTAATTTGCATAAGGGCTTTCTTTGCTCTCCATAACTTACTTAGGTCTTTCCTCACCATAGTCTTATTGAAAACCTACAAAACTAGCCAAAGATGGTGGGTGACAAGAACATTCATGACTGATTGTCTTGCTGGTTGAAGACTATCACATGATGGTCCCAGCTAAAGTAGTAAAATAGAAAACTGTTGACTGACAGTGCATAAACCAATCGGAATGCATTGTTTTGAATGAGTGTTAGTGATGGCCATTGTTGCCTTTGCCATCGATGTTGTTACCTATAGGTGGTCATCCATTGTATTTGACTGACTGGACCATGGGCCAATCAGAACACGGGGGCGGGGCTTCACATGTTTCAGGGGGTGGAGCTATATTCCATGTCCCAGGAGATAGCACAACAAATCTTTTCGTTTTAGCTTGACATTGATGGTGGGAAACCATCTGGTTCTCCCCCATCGATGTAAAAACTATGAACATCGACCATAATATATCGATGTTTTATAAACATTGATGGTCATCCCTAATGAGAATTGCATCAACCAATCACATGGTCTAATTTCCAAACTAATTTGCATAAGAAATTTATTTGCTCTCCATAACTTATTTAGGTCCTTCCTCACCATAGTCTAATTGAAAACCTACAAAACCAGCCAAAGATGGTTGATAACAAGAATGTTCTTGACCAATTGGTTTGTTGGTTGAAGACTGTTGTATGATGGTCCCATCAAAAGTAGTAAAATAGAAAACTGTTGACTTGCCATTGATGTTGTTACATATCGGTGGTCATCCATTGTATTTGATGGACTGGCCTGTGGGCCAATCAGGATATGGGGGTGGGGCGTCGTGGGTGGAGCTATGCTCAGTGTCCCAGGAAATAGCAAAACAAAACTAGTAGTTTGAGCTTGACATTGATGGTGTGAAACCATCTGGTTCTCCCCCATCGATGTCAAAACTATTGAACATCGACCATAACCTATAGATGTTTTATAAACATCGATGGCCGATGGCCATCCCTAATGAGTATTGCATCAACCAATCAGATGATCTAATTTCTAAACTAATTTGCATAAGGGCTTTCTTTGCTCTCCATAACTTACTTAGGTCTTTCCTCACCCTAGTCTTATTGAAAACCTACAAAACTAGCCAAAGATGGTGGGTGACAAGAACATTCACGACTGATTGTCTTGCTGGTTGAAGACTATCACATGATGGTCCCAGCTAAAGTAGTAAAATAGAAAACTGTTGACTGACAGTGCATAAACCAATCGGAATGGATTGTTTTGAATGAGTGTTAGTGATGGCCATTGTTGCCTTTGCCATCGATGTTGTTACCTATAGGTGGTCATCCATTGTATTTGACTGACTGGACCGTGGGCCAATCAGAACACGGGGGCGGGGCTTCACATGTTTCAGGGGGTGGAGCTATATTCCATGTCCCAGGAGATAGCACAACAAATCTTTTCGTTTTAGCTTGACATTGATGGTGGGAAACCATCTGGTTCTCCCCCATCGATGTAAAAACTATAAACATCGACCATAATCTATCGATGTTTTATAAACATCGATGGTCATCCCTAATGAGAATTGCATCAACCAATCACATGGTCTAATTTCCAAACTAATTTGCATAAGGAATTTATTTGCTCTCCATAACTTATTTAGGTCCTTCCTCACCATAGTCTAATTGAAAACCAGCCAAAGATGGTTGATAACAAGAATGTTCTTGACCAATTGGTTTGTTGGTTGAAGACTGTTGTATGATGGTCCCATCAAAAGTAGTAAAATAGAAAACTGTTGACTTGCCATTGATGTTGTTACATATCGGTGGTCATCCATTGTATTTGATGGACTGGCCTGTGGGCCAATCAGAATATGGGGGCGGGGCTTCACTGGTGTCGTGGGTGGAGCTATGCTCAGTGTCCCAGGAAATAGCAAAACAAAACTAGTAGTTTGAGCTTGACATTGATGGTGTGAAACCATCTGGTTCTCCCCCATCGATGTCAAAACTATTGAACATCGACCATAACCTATAGATGTTTTATAAACATCGATGGCCGATGGACATCCCTAATGAGTATTGCATCAACCAATCAGATGGTCTAATTTCTAAACTAATTTGCATAAGGGCTTTCTTTGCTCTCCATAACTTACTTAGGTCTTTCCTCACCATAGTCTTATTGAAAACCTACAAAACTAGCCAAAGATGGTGGGTGACAAGAACATTCATGACTGATTGTCTTGCTGGTTGAAGACTATCACATGATGGTCCCAGCTAAAGTAGTAAAATAGAAAACTGTTGACTGACAGTGCATAAACCAATCGGAATGCATTGTTTTGAATGAGTGTTAGTGATGGCCATTGTTGCCTTTGCCATCGATGTTGTTACCTATAGGTG
This sequence comes from Crinia signifera, assembly GCF_055691185.1. Lineage (NCBI taxonomy): Eukaryota > Metazoa > Chordata > Amphibia > Anura > Myobatrachidae > Crinia > Crinia signifera. Next base: position 164,832,291 of record NC_139218.1, on the reverse strand, counting down.
GTCATCCATTGTATTTGACTGACTGGACCATGGGCCAATCAGAACACGGGGGCGGGGCTTCACATGTTTCAGGGGGTGGAGCTATATTCCATGTCCCAGGAGATAGCACAACAAATCTTTTCGTTTTAGCTTGACATTGATGGTGGGAAACCATCTGGTTCTCCCCCATCGATGTAAAAACTATGAACATCGACCATAATATATCGATGTTTTATAAACATTGATGGTCATCCCTAATGAGAATTGCATCAACCAATCACATGGTCTAATTTCCAAACTAATTTGCATAAGAAATTTATTTGCTCTCCATAACTTATTTAGGTCCTTCCTCACCATAGTCTAATTGAAAACCTACAAAACCAGCCAAAGATGGTTGATAACAAGAATGTTCTTGACCAATTGGTTTGTTGGTTGAAGACTGTTGTATGATGGTCCCATCAAAAGTAGTAAAATAGAAAACTGTTGACTTGCCATTGATGTTGTTACATATCGGTGGTCATCCATTGTATTTGATGGACTGGCCTGTGGGCCAATCAGGATATGGGGGTGGGGCGTCGTGGGTGGAGCTATGCTCAGTGTCCCAGGAAATAGCAAAACAAAACTAGTAGTTTGAGCTTGACATTGATGGTGTGAAACCATCTGGTTCTCCCCCATCGATGTCAAAACTATTGAACATCGACCATAACCTATAGATGTTTTATAAACATCGATGGCCGATGGCCATCCCTAATGAGTATTGCATCAACCAATCAGATGATCTAATTTCTAAACTAATTTGCATAAGGGCTTTCTTTGCTCTCCATAACTTACTTAGGTCTTTCCTCACCCTAGTCTTATTGAAAACCTACAAAACTAGCCAAAGATGGTGGGTGACAAGAACATTCACGACTGATTGTCTTGCTGGTTGAAGACTATCACATGATGGTCCCAGCTAAAGTAGTAAAATAGAAAACTGTTGACTGACAGTGCATAAACCAATCGGAATGGATTGTTTTGAATGAGTGTTAGTGATGGCCATTGTTGCCTTTGCCATCGATGTTGTTACCTATAGGTGGTCATCCATTGTATTTGACTGACTGGACCGTGGGCCAATCAGAACACGGGGGCGGGGCTTCACATGTTTCAGGGGGTGGAGCTATATTCCATGTCCCAGGAGATAGCACAACAAATCTTTTCGTTTTAGCTTGACATTGATGGTGGGAAACCATCTGGTTCTCCCCCATCGATGTAAAAACTATAAACATCGACCATAATCTATCGATGTTTTATAAACATCGATGGTCATCCCTAATGAGAATTGCATCAACCAATCACATGGTCTAATTTCCAAACTAATTTGCATAAGGAATTTATTTGCTCTCCATAACTTATTTAGGTCCTTCCTCACCATAGTCTAATTGAAAACCAGCCAAAGATGGTTGATAACAAGAATGTTCTTGACCAATTGGTTTGTTGGTTGAAGACTGTTGTATGATGGTCCCATCAAAAGTAGTAAAATAGAAAACTGTTGACTTGCCATTGATGTTGTTACATATCGGTGGTCATCCATTGTATTTGATGGACTGGCCTGTGGGCCAATCAGAATATGGGGGCGGGGCTTCACTGGTGTCGTGGGTGGAGCTATGCTCAGTGTCCCAGGAAATAGCAAAACAAAACTAGTAGTTTGAGCTTGACATTGATGGTGTGAAACCATCTGGTTCTCCCCCATCGATGTCAAAACTATTGAACATCGACCATAACCTATAGATGTTTTATAAACATCGATGGCCGATGGACATCCCTAATGAGTATTGCATCAACCAATCAGATGGTCTAATTTCTAAACTAATTTGCATAAGGGCTTTCTTTGCTCTCCATAACTTACTTAGGTCTTTCCTCACCCTAGTCTTATTGAAAACCTACAAAACTAGCCAAAGATGGTGGGTGACAAGAACATTCATGACTGATTGTCTTGCTGGTTGAAGACTATCACATGATGGTCCCAGCTAAAGTAGTAAAATAGAAAACTGTTGACTGACAGTGCATAAACCAATCGGAATGCATTGTTTTGAATGAGTGTTAGTGATGGCCATTGTTGCCTTTGCCATCGATGTTGTTACCTATAGGTGGTCATCCATTGTATTTGACTGACTGGACCATGGGCCAATCAGAACACGGGGGCGGGGCTTCACATGTTTCAGGGGGTGGAGCTATATTCCATGTCCCAGGAGATAGCACAACAAATCTTTTCGTTTTAGCTTGACATTGATGGTGGGAAACCATCTGGTTCTCCCCCATCAATGTAAAAACTATGAACATCGACCATAATATATCGATGTTTTATAAACATTGATGGTCATCCCTAATGAGAATTGCATCAACCAATCACATGGTCTAATTTCCAAACTAATTTGCATAAGGAATTTATTTGCTCTCCATAACTTATTTAGGTCCTTCCTCACCATAGTCTAATTGAAAACCTACAAAACCAGCCAAAGATGGTTGATAACAAGAATGTTCTTGACCAATTGGTTTGTTGGTTGAAGACTGTTGTATGATGGTCCCATCAAAAGTAGTAAAGTAGAAAACTGTTGACTTGCCATTGATGTTGTTGCATATCGGTGGTCATCCATTGTATTTGATGGACTGGCCTGTGGGCCAATCAGAATATGGGGGCGGGGCTTCACTGGTGTCGTGGGTGGAGCTATGCTCAGTGTCCCAGGAAATAGCAAAACAAAACTAGTAGTTTGAGCTTGACATTGATGGTGTGAAACCATCTGGTTCTCCCCCATCGATGTCAAAACTATTGAACATCGACCATAACCTATAGATGTTTTATAAACATCGATGGCCGATGGCCATCCCTAATGAGTATTGCATCAACCAATCAGATGGTCTAATTTCTAAACTAATTTGCATAAGGGCTTTCTTTGCTCTCCATAACTTACTTAGGTCTTTCCTCACCCTAGTCTTATTGAAAACCTACAAAACTAGCCAAAGATAGTGGGTGACAAGAACATTCACGACTGATTGTCTTGCTGGTTGAAGACTATCACATGATGGTCCCAGCTAAAGCAGTAAAATAGAAAACTGTTGACTGACAGTGCATAAACCAATCGGAATGGATTGTTTTGAATGAGTGTTAGTGATGGCCATTGTTGCCTTTGCCATCGATGTTGTTACCTATAGGCGGTCATCCATTGTATTTGACTGACTGGACCGTGGGCCAATCAGAACACGGGGGCGGGGCTTCACATGTTTCAGGGGGCGGGGCTATATTCCATGTCCCAGGAGATAGCACAACAAATCTTTTCGTTTTAGCTTGACATTGATGGTGGGAAACCATCTGGTTCTCCCCCATCGATGTAAAAACTATGAACATCGACCATAATATATCGATGTTTTATAAACATCGATGGTCATCCCTAATGAGAATTGCATCAACCAATCACATGGTCTAATTTCCAAACTAATTTGCATAAGGAATTTATTTGCTCTCCATAACTTATTTAGGTCCTTCCTCACCATAGTCTAATTGAAAACCTACAAAACCAGCCAAAGATGGTTGATAACAAGAATGTTCTTGACCAATTGGTTTGTTGGTTGAAGACTGTTGTATGATGGTCCCATCAAAAGTAGTAAAATAGAAAACTGTTGACTTGCCATTGATGTTGTTACATATCGGTGGTCATCCATTGTATTTGATGGACTGGCCTGTGGGCCAATCAGAATATGGGGGCGGGGCTTCACTGGTGTCGTGGGTGGAGCTATGCTCAGTGTCCCAGGAAATAGCAAAACAAAACTAGTAGTTTGAGCTTGACATTGATGGTGTGAAACCATCTGGTTCTCCCCCATCGATGTCAAAACTATTGAACATCGACCATAACCTATAGATGTTTTATAAACATCGATGGCCGATGGCCATCCCTAATGAGTATTGCATCAACCAATCAGATGGTCTAATTTCTAAACTAATTTGCATAAGGGCTTTCTTTGCTCTCCATAACTTACTTAGGTCTTTCCTCACCCTAGTCTTATTGAAAACCTACAAAACTAGCCAAAGATGGTGGGTGACAAGAACATTCATGACTGATTGTCTTGCTGGTTGAAGACTATCACATGATGGTCCCAGCTAAAGTAGTAAAATAGAAAACTGTTGACTGACAGTGCATAAACCAATCGGAATGCATTGTTTTGAATGAGTGTTAGTGATGGCCATTGTTGCCTTTGCCATCGATGTTGTTACCTATAGGTGGTCATCCATTGTATTTGACTGACTGGACCATGGGCCAATCAGAACACGGGGGCGGGGCTTCACATGTTTCAGGGGGTGGAGCTATATTCCATGTCCCAGGAGATAGCACAACAAATCTTTTCGTTTTAGCTTGACATTGATGGTGGGAAACCATCTGGTTCTCCCCCATCGATGTAAAAACTATGAACATCGACCATAATATATCGATGTTTTATAAACATTGATGGTCATCCCTAATGAGAATTGCATCAACCAATCACATGGTCTAATTTCCAAACTAATTTGCATAAGAAATTTATTTGCTCTCCATAACTTATTTAGGTCCTTCCTCACCATAGTCTAATTGAAAACCTACAAAACCAGCCAAAGATGGTTGATAACAAGAATGTTCTTGACCAATTGGTTTGTTGGTTGAAGACTGTTGTATGATGGTCCCATCAAAAGTAGTAAAATAGAAAACTGTTGACTTGCCATTGATGTTGTTACATATCGGTGGTCATCCATTGTATTTGATGGACTGGCCTGTGGGCCAATCAGGATATGGGGGTGGGGCGTCGTGGGTGGAGCTATGCTCAGTGTCCCAGGAAATAGCAAAACAAAACTAGTAGTTTGAGCTTGACATTGATGGTGTGAAACCATCTGGTTCTCCCCCATCAATGTCAAAACTATTGAACATCGACCATAACCTATAGATGTTTTATAAACATCAATGGCCGATGGCCATCCCTAATGAGTATTGCATCAACCAATCACATGGTCTAATTTCCAAACTAATTTGCATAAGGAATTTATTTGCTCTCCATAACTTATTTAGGTCCTTCCTCACCATAGTCTAATTGAAAACCTACAAAACCAGCCAAAGATGGTTGATAACAAGAATGTTCTTGACCAATTGGTTTGTTGGTTGAAGACTGTTGTATGATGGTCCCATCAAAAGTAGTAAAATAGAAAACTGTTGACTTGCCATTGATGTTGTTACATATCGGTGGTCATCCATTGTATTTGATGGACTGGCCTGTGGGCCAATCAGAATATGGGGGCGGGGCTTCACTGGTGTCGTGGGTGGAGCTATGCTCAGTGTCCCAGGAAATAGCAAAACAAAACTAGTAGTTTGAGCTTGACATTGATGGTGTGAAACCATCTGGTTCTCCCCCATCGATGTCAAAACTATTGAACATCGACCATAACCTATAGATGTTTTATAAACATCGATGGCCGATGGCCATCCCTAATGAGTATTGCATCAACCAATCAGATGATCTAATTTCTAAACTAATTTGCATAAGGGCTTTCTTTGCTCTCCATAACTTACTTAGGTCTTTCCTCACCCTAGTCTTATTGAAAACCTACAAAACTAGCCAAAGATGGTGGGTGACAAGAACATTCACGACTGATTGTCTTGCTGGTTGAAGACTATCACATGATGGTCCCAGCTAAAGTAGTAAAATAGAAAACTGTTGACTGACAGTGCATAAACCAATCGGAATGGATTGTTTTGAATGAGTGTTAGTGATGGCCATTGTTGCCTTTGCCATCGATGTTGTTACCTATAGGTGGTCATCCATTGTATTTGACTGACTGGACCGTGGGCCAATCAGAACACGGGGGCGGGGCTTCACATGTTTCAGGGGGTGGAGCTATATTCCATGTCCCAGGAGATAGCACAACAAATCTTTTCGTTTTAGCTTGACATTGATGGTGGGAAACCATCTGGTTCTCCCCCATCGATGTAAAAACTATAAACATCGATCATAATCTATCGATGTTTTATAAACATCGATGGTCATCCCTAATGAGAATTGCATCAACCAATCACATGGTCTAATTTCCAAACTAATTTGCATAAGGAATTTATTTGCTCTCCATAACTTATTTAGGTCCTTCCTCACCATAGTCTAATTGAAAACCTACAAAACCAGCCAAAGATGGTTGATAACAAGAATGTTCTTGACCAATTGGTTTGTTGGTTGTAGACTGTTGTATGATGGTCCCATCAAAAGTAGTAAAATAGAAAACTGTTGACTTGCCATTGATGTTGTTACATATCGGTGGTCATCCATTGTATTTGATGGACTGGCCTGTGGGCCAATCAGAATATGTGGGCGGGGCTTCACTGGTGTCGTGAGTGGAGCTATGCTCAGTGTCCCAGGAAATAGCAAAACAAAACTAGTAGTTTGAGCTTGACATTGATGGTGTGAAACATATGGTTCTCCCCCATCGATGTCAAAACTATTAAACATCGACCATAACCTATAGATGTTTTATAAACATCGATGGCCGATGGACATCCCTAATGAGTATTGCATCAACCAATCAGATGGTCTAATTTCTAAACTAATTTGCATAAGGGCTTTCTTTGCTCTCCATAACTTACTTAGGTTTTTCCTCACCCTAGTCTTATTGAAAACCTACAAAACTAGCCAAAGATAGTGGGTGACAAGAACATTCATGACTTATTGTCTTGCTGGTTGAAGACTATCACATGATGGTCCCAGCTAAAGCAGTAAAATAGAAAACTGTTGACTGACAGTGCATAAACCAATCGGAATGGATTGTTTTGAATGAGTGTTAGTGATGGCCATTGTTGCCTTTGCCATCGATGTTGTTACCTATAGGCGGTCATCCATTGTATTTTACTGACTGGACCGTGGGCCAATCAGAACACGGGGGCGGGGCTTCACATGTTTCAGGGGACGGGGCTATATTCCATGTCCCAGGAGATAGCACAACAAATCTTTTCGTTTTAGCTTGACATTGATGGTGGGAAACCATCTGGTTCTCCCCCATCGATGTAAAAACTATGAACATCGACCATAATATATCGATGTTTTATAAACATCGATGGTCTTCCCTAATGAGAATTGCATCAACCAATCACATGGTCTAATTTCCAAACTAATTTGCATAAGGAATTTATTTGCTCTCCATAACTTATTTAGGTCCTTCCTCACCATAGTCTAATTGAAAACCAGCCAAAGATGGTTGATAACAAGAATGTTCTTGACCAATTGGTTTGTTGGTTGAAGACTGTTGTATGATGGTCCCATCAAAAGTAGTAAAGTAGAAAACTGTTGACTTGCCATTGATGTTGTTGCATATCGGTGGTCATCCATTGTATTTGATGGACTGGCCTGTGGGCCAATCAGAATATGGGGGCGGGGCTTCACTGGTGTCGTGGGTGGAGCTATGCTCAGTGTCCCAGGAAATAGCAAAACAAAACTAGTAGTTTGAGCTTGACATTGATGGTGTGAAACCATCTGGTTCTCCCCCATCGATGTCAAAACTATTGAACATCGACCATAACCTATAGATGTTTTATAAACATCGATGGCCGATGGCCATCCCTAATGAGTATTGCATCAACCAATCAGATGGTCTAATTTCTAAACTAATTTGCATAAGGGCTTTCTTTGCTCTCCATAACTTACTTAGGTCTTTCCTCACCCTAGTCTTATTGAAAACCTACAAAACTAGCCAAAGATAGTGGGTGACAAGAACATTCACGACTGATTGTCTTGCTGGTTGAAGACTATCACATGATGGTCCCAGCTAAAGCAGTAAAATAGAAAACTGTTGACTGACAGTGCATAAACCAATCGGAATGGATTGTTTTGAATGAGTGTTAGTGATGGCCATTGTTGCCTTTGCCATCGATGTTGTTACCTATAGGCGGACATCCATTGTATTTGACTGACTGGACCGTGGGCCAATCAGAACACGGGGGCGGGGCTTCACATGTTTCAGGGGGCGGGGCTATATTCCATGTCCCAGGAGATAGCACAACAAATCTTTTCGTTTTAGCTTGACATTGATGGTGGGAAACCATCTGGTTCTCCCCCATCGATGTAAAAACTATGAACATCGACCATAATATATCGATGTTTTATAAACATCGATGGTCATCCCTAATGAGAATTGCATCAACCAATCACATAGTCTAATTTCCAAACTAATTTGCATAAGGAATTTATTTGCTCTCCATAACTTATTTAGGTCCTTCCTCACCATAGTCTAATTGAAAACCAGCCAAAGATGGTTGATAACAAGAATGTTCTTGACCAATTGGTTTGTTGGTTGAAGACTGTTGTATGATGGTCCCATCAAAAGTAGTAAAATAGAAAACTGTTGACTTGCCATTGATGTTGTTACATATCGGTGGTCATCCATTGTATTTGATGGACTGGTTGTGGGCCAATCAGAATATGGGGGCGGGGCTTCACTGATGTCGTGGGTGGAGCTATGCTCAGTGTCCCAGGAAATAGCAAAACAAAACTAGTAGTTTGAGCTTGACATTGATGGTGTGAAACCATCTGGTTCTCCCCCATCGATGTCAAAACTATTGAACATCGACCATAACCTATAGATGTTTTATAAACATCGATGGCCGATGGACATCCCTAATGAGTATTGCATCAACCAATCAGATGGTCTAATTTCTAAACTAATTTGCATAAGGGCTTTCTTTGCTCTCCATAACTTACTTAGGTCTTTCCTCACCCTAGTCTTATTGAAAACCTACAAAACTAGCCAAAGATGGTGGGTGACAAGAACATTCATGACTGATTGTCTTGCTGGTTGAAGACTATCACATGATGGTCCCAGCTAAAGTAGTAAAATAGAAAACTGTTGACTGACAGTGCATAAACCAATCGGAATGGATTGTTTTGAATGAGTGTTAGTGATGGCCATTGTTGCCTTTGCCATCGATGTTGTTACCTATAGGTGGTCATCCATTGTATTTGACTGACTGGACCGTGGGCCAATCAGAACACGGGGGCGGGGCTTCACATGTTTCAGGGGGCGGGGCTATATTCCATGTCCCAGGAGATAGCACAACAAATCTTTTCGTTTTAGCTTGACATTGATGGTGGGAAACCATCTGGTTCTCCCCCATCGATGTAAAAACTATGAACATCGACCATAATCTATCGATGTTTTATAAACATCGATTGTCATCCCTAATGAGTATTGCATCAACCAATCACATGGTCTAATTTCCAAACTAATTTGCATAAGGAATTTATTTGCTCTCCATAACTTATTTAGGTCCTTCCTCACCATAGTCTAATTGAAAACCTACAAAACCAGCCAAAGATGGTTGATAACAAGAATGTTCTTGACCATTTGGTTTGTTGGTTGAAGACTGTTGTATGATGGTCCCATCAAAAGTAGTAAAATAGAAAACTGTTGACTTGCCATTGATGTTGTTACATATCGGTGGTCATCCATTGTATTTGATGGACTGGCCTGTGGGCCAATCAGAATATGGGGGCGGGGCTTCACTGGTGTCGTGGGTGGAGCTATGCTCAGTGTCCCAGGAAATAGCAAAACAAAACTAGTAGTTTGAGCTTGACATTGATGGTGTGAAACCATCTGGTTCTCCCCCATCGATGTCAAAACTATTGAACATCGACCATAACCTATAGATGTTTTATAAACATCGATGGCCGATGGCCATCCCTAATGAGTATTGCATCAACCAATCAGATGGTCTAATTTCTAAACTAATTTGCATAAGGGCTTTCTTTGCTCTCCATAACTTACTTAGGTCTTTCCTCACCCTAGTCTTATTGAAAACCTACAAAACTAGCCAAAGATGGTGGGTGACAAAAACATTCATGACTGATTGTCTTGCTGGTTGAAGACTATCACATGATGGTCCCAGCTAAAGTAGTAAAATAGAAAACTGTTGACTGACAGTGCATAAACCAATCGGAATGCATTGTTTTGAATGAGTGTTAGTGATGGCCATTGTTGCCTTTGCCATCGATGTTGTTACCTATAGGTGGTCATCCATTGTATTTGACTGACTGGACCATGGGCCAATCAGAACACGGGGGCGGGGCTTCACATGTTTCAGGGGGTGGAGCTATATTCCATGTCCCAGGAGATAGCACAACAAATCTTTTCGTTTTAGCTTGACATTGATGGTGGGAAACCATCTGGTTCTCCCCCATCGATGTAAAAACTATGAACATCGACCATAATATATCGATGTTTTATAAACATTGATGGTCATCCCTAATGAGAATTGCATCAACCAATCACATGGTCTAATTTCCAAACTAATTTGCATAAGAAATTTATTTGCTCTCCATAACTTATTTAGGTCCTTCCTCACCATAGTCTAATTGAAAACCTACAAAACCAGCCAAAGATGGTTGATAACAAGAATGTTCTTGACCAATTGGTTTGTTGGTTGAAGACTGTTGTATGATGGTCCCATCAAAAGTAGTAAAATAGAAAACTGTTGACTTGCCATTGATGTTGTTACATATCGGTGGTCATCCATTGTATTTGATGGACTGGCCTGTGGGCCAATCAGGATATGGGGGTGGGGCGTCGTGGGTGGAGCTATGCTCAGTGTCCCAGGAAATAGCAAAACAAAACTAGTAGTTTGAGCTTGACATTGATGGTGTGAAACCATCTGGTTCTCCCCCATCAATGTCAAAACTATTGAACATCGACCATAACCTATAGATGTTTTATAAACATCGATGGCCGATGGCCATCCCTAATGAGTATTGCATCAACCAATCAGATGGTCTAATTTCTAAACTAATTTGCATAAGGGCTTTATTTGCTCTCCATAACTTACTTAGGTCTTTCCTCACCCTAGTCTTATTGAAAACCTACAAAACTAGCCAAAGATGGTGGGTGACAAGAACATTCACGACTGATTGTCTTGCTGGTTGAAGACTATCACATGATGGTCCCAGCTAAAGTAGTAAAATAGAAAACTGTTGACTGACAGTGCATAAACCAATCGGAATGGATTGTTTTGAATGAGTGTTAGTGATGGCCATTGTTGCCTTTGCCATCGATGTTGTTACCTATAGGCGGTCATCCATTGTATTTGACTGACTGGACCGTGGGCCAATCAGAACACGGGGGCGGGGCTTCACATGTTTCAGGGGGTGGAGCTATATTCCATGTCCCAGGAGATAGCACAACAAATCTTTTCGTTTTAGCTTGACATTGATGGTGGGAAACCATCTGGTTCTCCCCCATCGATGTAAAAACTATGAACATCGACCATAATCTATCGATGTTTTATAAACATCGATGGCCATCCCTAATGAGTATTGCATCAACCAATCACATGGTCTAATTTCCAAACTAATTTGCATAAGGAATTTATTTGCTCTCCATAACTTATTTAGGTCCTTCCTCACCATAGTCTAATTGAAAACCTATAAAACCAGCCAAAGATGGTTGATAACAAGAATGTTCTTGACCAATTGGTTTGTTGGTTGAAGACTGTTGTATGATGGTCCCATCAAAAGTAGTAAAATAGAAAACTGTTGACTTGCCATTGATGTTGTTACATATCGGTGGTCATCCATTGTATTTGATGGACTGGCCTGTGGGCCAATCAGAATATGGGGGCGGGGCTTCACTGGTGTCGTGGGTGGAGCTATGCTCAGTGTCCCAGGAAATAGCAAAACAAAACTAGTAGTTTGAGCTTGACATTGATGGTGTGAAACCATCTGGTTCTCCCCCATCGATGTCAAAACTATTGAACATCGACCATAACCTATAGATGTTTTATAAACATCGATGGCCGATGGCCATCCCTAATGAGTATTGCATCAACCAATCAGATGATCTAATTTCTAAACTAATTTGCATAAGGGCTTTCTTTGCTCTCCATAACTTACTTAGGTCTTTCCTCACCCTAGTCTTATTGAAAACCTACAAAACTAGCCAAAGATGGTGGGTGACAAGAACATTCACGACTGATTGTCTTGCTGGTTGAAGACTATCACATGATGGTCCCAGCTAAAGTAGTAAAATAGAAAACTGTTGACTGACAGTGCATAAACCAATCGGAATGGATTGTTTTGAATGAGTGTTAGTGCCCAGCTAAAGTAGTAAAATAGAAAACTGTTGACTGACAGTGCATAAACCAATCGGAATGGATTGTTTTGAATGAGTGTTAGTGATGGCCATTTTTGCCTTTGCCATCAATGTTGTTACCTATAGGTGGTCATCCATTGTATTTGACTGACTGGACCGTGGGCCAATCAGAACACGGGGGCGGGGCTTCACATGTTTCAGGGGGTGGAGCTATATTCCATGTCCCAGGAGATAGCACAACAAATCTTTTCGTTTTAGCTTGACATTGATGGTGGGAAACCATCTGGTTCTCCCCCATCGATGTAAAAACTATGAACATCGACCATAATCTATCGATGTTTTATAAACATCGATGGCCATCCCTAATGAGAATTGCATCAACCAATCACATGGTCTAATTTCCAAACTAATTTGCATAAGGAATTTATTTGCTCTCCATAACTTATTTAGGTCCTTCCTCACCATAGTCTAATTGAAAACCTACAAAACCAGCCAAAGATGGTTGATAACAAGAATGTTCTTGACCAATTGGTTTGTTGGTTGAAGACTGTTGTATGATGGTCCCATCAAAAGTAGTAAAATAGAAAACTGTTGACTTGCCATTGATGTTGTTACATATCGGTGGTCATCCATTGTATTTGATGGACTGGCCTGTGGGCCAATCAGAATATGGGGGCGGGGCTTCACTGGTGTCGTGGGTGGAGCTATGCTCAGTGTCCCAGGAAATAGCAAAACAAAACTAGTAGTTTGAGCTTGACATTGATGGTGTGAAACCATCTGGTTCTCCCCCATCGATGTCAAAACTATTGAACATCGACCATAACCTATAGATGTTTTATAAACATCGATGGCCGATGGCCATCCCTAATGAGTATTGCATCAACCAATCAGATGGTCTAATTTCTAAACTAATTTGCATAAGGGCTTTCTTTGCTCTCCATAACTTACTTAGGTCTTTCCTCACCCTAGTCTTATTGAAAACCTACAAAACTAGCCAAAGATAGTGGGTGACAAGAACATTCACGACTGATTGTCTTGCTGGTTGAAGACTATCACATGATGGTCCCAGCTAAAGCAGTAAAATAGAAAACTGTTGACTGACAGTGCATAAACCAATCGGAATGGATTGTTTTGAATGAGTGTTAGTGATGGCCATTGTTGCCTTTGCCATCGATGTTGTTACCTATAGGCGGTCATCCATTGTATTTGACTGACTGGACCGTGGGCCAATCAGAACACGGGGGCGGGGCTTCACATGTTTCAGGGGGCGGGGCTATATTCCATGTCCCAGGAGATAGCACAACAAATCTTTTCGTTTTAGCTTGACATTGATGGTGGGAAACCATCTGGTTCTCCCCCATCGATGTAAAAACTATGAACATCGACCATAATATATCGATGTTTTATAAACATCGATGGTCATCCCTAATGAGAATTGCATCAACCAATCACATGGTCTAATTTCCAAACTAATTTGCATAAGGAATTTATTTGCTCTCCATAACTTATTTAGGTCCTTCCTCACCATAGTCTAATTGAAAACCAGCCTAAGATGGTTGATAACAAGAATGTTCTTGACCAATTGGTTTGTTGGTTGAAGACTGTTGTATGATGGTCCCATCAAAAGTAGTAAAATAGAAAACTGTTGACTTGCCATTGATGTTGTTACATATCGGTGGTCATCCATTGTATTTGATGGACTGGCCTGTGGGCCAATCAGAATATGGGGGCGGGGCTTCACTGGTGTCGTGGGTGGAGCTATGCTCAGTGTCCCAGGAAATAGCAAAACAAAACTAGTAGTTTGAGCTTGACATTGATGGTGTGAAACCATCTGGTTCTCCCCCATCGATGTCAAAACTATTGAACATCGACCATAACCTATAGATGTTTTATAAACATCGATGGCCGATGGCCATCCCTAATGAGTATTGCATCAACCAATCAGATGGTCTAATTTCTAAACTAATTTGCATAAGGGCTTTCTTTGCTCTCCATAACTTACTTAGGTCTTTCCTCACCCTAGTCTTATTGAAAACCTACAAAACTAGCCAAAGATGGTGGGTGACAAGAACATTCACGACTGATTGTCTTGCTGGTTGAAGACTATCACATGATGGTCCCACCTAAAGTAGTAAAATAGAAAACTGTTGACTGACAGTGCATAAACCAATCGGAATGGAATGTTTTGAATGAGTGTTAGTGATGGCCATTGTTGCCTTTGCCATCGATGTTGTTACCTATAGGTGGTCATCCATTGTATTTGACTGACTGGACCGTGGGCCAATCAGAACACGGGGGCGGGGCTTCACATGTTTCAGGGGGTGGAGCTATATTCCATGTCCCAGGAGATAGCACAACAAATCTTTTCGTTTTAGCTTGCCATTGATGGTGGGAAACCATCTGGTTCTCCCCCATCGATGTAAAAACTATGAACATCAACCATAATCTATCGATGTTTTATAAACATCGATGGTCATCCCTAATAAGAATTGCATCAACCAATCACATGGTCTAATTTCCAAACTAATTTGCATAAGGAATTTATTTGCTCTCCATAACTTATTTCGGTCCTTCCTCACCATAGTCTAATTGAAAACCTACAAAACCAGCCAAAGATGGTTGATAACAAGAATGTTCTTGACCAATTGTTTTGTTGGTTGAAGACTGTTGTATGATGGTCCCATCAGAAGTAGTAAAATAGAAAACTGTTGACTTGCCATTGATGTTGTTACATATCGGTGGCCATCCATTGTATTTGATGGACTGGCCTGTGGGCCAATCAGAATATGGGGGTGGGGCTTCACTGGTGTCGTGGGTGGAGCTATGCTCAGTGTCCCAGGAAATAGCAAAACAAAACTAGTAGTTTGAGCTTGACATTGATGGTGTGAAACCATCTGGTTCTCCCCCATCGATGTCAAAACTATTGAACATCGACCATAACCTATAGATGTTTTATAAACATCGATGGCCGATGGCCATCCCTAATGAGTATTGCATCAACCAATCAGATGGTCTAATTTCTAAACTAATTTGCATAAGGGCTTTCTTTGCTCTCCATAACTTACTTAGGTCTTTCCTCACCCTAGTCTTATTGAAAACCTACAAAACTAGCCAAAGATGGTGGGTGACAAGAACATTCACGACTGATTGTCTTGCTGGTTGAAGACTATCACATGATGGTCCCAGCTAAAGTAGTAAAATAGAAAACTGTTGACTGACAGTGCATAAACCAATCGGAATGGATTGTTTTGAATGAGTGTTAGTGATGGCCATTGTTGCCTTTGCCATTGATGTTGTTACCTATAGGTGGTCATCCATTGTATTTGACTGACTGGACCGTGGGCCAATCAGAACACGGGGGCGGGGCTTCACATGTTTCAGGGGTGGAGCTATATTTCATGTCCCAGGAGATAGCACAACAAATCTTTTCGTTTTAGCTTGACATTGATGGTGGGAAACCATCTGGTTCTCCCCCATCGATGTAAAAACTATGAACATCGACCATAATCTATCGATGTTTTATAAACATCGATGGTCATCCCTAATGAGAATTGCATCAACCAATCACATGGTCTAATTTCCAAACTAATTTGCATAAGGAATTTATTTGCTCTCCATAACTTATTTAGGTCCTTCCTCACCATAGTCTAATTGAAAACCTACAAAACCAGCCAAAGATGGTTGATAACAAGAATGTTCTTGACCAATTGGTTTGTTGGTTGAAGACTGTTGTATGATGGTCCCATCAAAAGTAGTAAAATAGAAAACTGTTGACTTGCCATTGATGTTGTTACATATCGGTGGTCATCCATTGTATTTGATGGACTGGCCTGTGGGCCAATCAGAATATGGGGGCGGGGCTTCACTGGTGTCGTGGGTGGAGCTATGCTCAGTGTCCCAGGAAATAGCAAAACAAAACTAGTAGTTTGAGCTTGACATTGATGGTGTGAAACCATCTGGTTCTCCCCCATCGATGTCAAAACTATTGAACATTGACCATAACCTATAGATGTTTTATAAACATCGATGGCCGATGGCCATCCCTAATGAGTATTGCATCTACCAATCAGATGGTCTAATTTCTAAACTAATTTGCATAAAGGCTTTCTTTGCTCTCCATAACTTACTTAGGTCTTTCCTCACCCTAGTCTTATTGAAAACCTACAAAACTAGCCAAAGATGGTGGGTGACAAGAACATTCACGACTGAGTGTCTTGCTGGTTGAAGACTATCACATGATGGTCCCAGCTAAAGTAGTAAAATAGAAAACTGTTGACTGACAGTGCATAAACCAATCGGAATGGATTGTTTTGAATGAGTGTTAGTGATGGCCATTGTTGCCTTTGCCATTGATGTTGTTACCTATAGGTGGTCATCCATTGTATTTGACTGACTGGACCGTGGGCCAATCAGAACACGGGGGCGGGGCTTCACATGTTTCAGGGGTGGAGCTATATTTCATGTCCCAGGAGATAGCACAACAAATCTTTTCGTTTTAGCTTGACATTGATGGTGGGAAACCATCTGGTTCTCCCCCATCGATGTAAAAACTATGAACATCGACCATAATCTATCGATGTTTTATAAACATCGATGGTCATCCCTAATGAGAATTGCATCAACCAATCACATGGTCTAATTTCCAAACTAATTTGCATAAGGAATTTATTTGCTCTCCATAACTTATTTAGGTCCTTCCTCACCATAGTCTAATTGAAAACCTACAAAACCAGCCAAAGATGGTTGATAACAAGAATGTTCTTGACCAATTGGTTTGTTGGTTGAAGACTGTTGTATGATGGTCCCATCAAAAGTAGTAAAATAGAAAACTGTTGACTTGCCATTGATGTTGTTACATATCGGTGGTCATCCATTGTATTTGATGGACTGGCCTGTGGGCCAATCAGAATATGGGGGCGGGGCTTCACTGGTGTCGTGGGTGGAGCTATGCTCAGTGTCCCAGGAAATAGCAAAACAAAACTAGTAGTTTGAGCTTGACATTGATGGTGTGAAACCATCTGGTTCTCCCCCATCGATGTCAAAACTATTGAACATCGACCATAACCTATAGATGTTTTATAAACATCGATGGCCGATGGCCATCCCTAATGAGTATTGCATCTACCAATCAGATGGTCTAATTTCTAAACTAATTTGCATAAAGGCTTTCTTTGCTCTCCATAACTTACTTAGGTCTTTCCTCACCCTAGTCTTATTGAAAACCTACAAAACTAGCCAAAGATGGTGGGTGACAAGAACATTCACGACTGATTGTCTTGCTGGTTGAAGACTATCACATGATGGTCCCAGCTAAAGTAGTAAAATAGAAAACTGTTGACTGACAGTGCATAAACCAATCGGAATGGATTGTTTTGAATGAGTGTTAGTGATGGCCATTGTTGCCTTTGCCATTGATGTTGTTACCTATAGGTGGTCATCCATTGTATTTGACTGACTGGACCGTGGGCCAATCAGAACACAGGGGCGGGGCTTCACATGTTTCAGGGGGTGGAGCTATATTCCATGTCCCAGGAGATAGCACAACAAATCTTTTCGTTTTAGCTTGACATTGATGGTGGGAAACCATCTGGTTCTCCCCCATCGATGTAAAAACTATGAACATCGACCATAATCTATCGATGTTTTATAAACATCGATGGTCATCCCTAATGAGAATTGCATCAACCAATCACATGGTCTAATTTCCAAACTAATTTGCATAAGGAATTTATTTGCTCTCCATAACTTATTTAGGTCCTTCCTCACCATAGTCTAATTGAAAACCTACAAAACCAGCCAAAGATGGTTGATAACAAGAATGTTCTTGACCAATTGGTTTGTTGGTTGAAGACTGTTGTATGATGGTCCCATCAAAAGTAGTAAAATAGAAAACTGTTGACTTGCCATTGATGTTGTTACATATCGGTGGTCATCCATTGTATTTGATGGACTGGCCTGTGGGCCAATCAGAATATGGGGGCGGGGCTTCACTGGTGTCGTGGGTGGAGCTATGCTCAGTGTCCCAGGAAATAGCAAAACAAAACTAGTAGTTTGAGCTTGACATTGATGGTGTGAAA
Source organism: Crinia signifera (assembly GCF_055691185.1). NCBI lineage: Eukaryota > Metazoa > Chordata > Amphibia > Anura > Myobatrachidae > Crinia > Crinia signifera. The sequence continues at coordinate 164,814,120 of NC_139218.1, read as the reverse complement.
CCATCTGGTTCTCCCCCATCGATGTCAAAACTATTGAACATCGACCATAACCTATAGATGTTTTATAAACATCGATGGCCGATGGCCATCCCTAATGAGTATTGCATCTACCAATCAGATGGTCTAATTTCTAAACTAATTTGCATAAAGGCTTTCTTTGCTCTCCATAACTTACTTAGGTCTTTCCTCACCCTAGTCTTATTGAAAACCTACAAAACTAGCCAAAGATGGTGGGTGACAAGAACATTCACGACTGATTGTCTTGCTGGTTGAAGACTATCACATGATGGTCCCAGCTAAAGTAGTAAAATAGAAAACTGTTGACTGACAGTGCATAAACCAATCGGAATGGATTGTTTTGAATGAGTGTTAGTGATGGCCATTGTTGCCTTTGCCATTGATGTTGTTACCTATAGGTGGTCATCCATTGTATTTGACTGACTGGACCGTGGGCCAATCAGAACACGGGGGCGGGGCTTCACATGTTTCAGGGGGTGGAGCTATATTCCATGTCCCAGGAGATAGCACAACAAATCTTTTCGTTTTAGCTTGACATTGATGGTGGGAAACCATCTGGTTCTCCCCCATCGATGTAAAAACTATGAACATCGACCGTAATCTATCGATGTTTTATAAACATCGATGGTCATCCCTAATGAGAATTGCATCAACCAATCACATGGTCTAATTTCCAAACTAATTTGCATAAGGAATTTATTTGCTCTCCATAACTTATTTAGGTCCTTCCTCACCATAGTCTAATTGAAAACCTACAAAACCAGCCAAAGATGGTTGATAACAAGAATGTTCTTGACCAATTGGTTTGTTGGTTGAAGACTGTTGTATGATGGTCCCATCAAAAAAAGTGAAATAGAAAACTGTTGACTTGCCATTGATGTTGTTACATATTGGTGGTCATCCATTGTATTTGATGGACTGGCCTGTGGGTCAATCAGAATATGGGGGCGGGGCTTCACTGGTGTCATGGGTGGAGCTATGCTCAGTGTCCCAGGAAATAGCAAAACAAAACTAGTAGTTTGAGCTTGACATTGATGGTGTGAAACCATCTGGTTCTCCCCCATCGATGTCAAAACTATTGAACATCGACCATAACCTATAGATGTTTTATAAACATCGATGGCCGATGGCCATCCCTAATGAGTATTGCATCAACCAATCAGATGGTCTAATTTCTAAACTAATTTGCATAAGGGCTTTATTTGCTCTCCATAACTTACTTAGGTCTTTCCTCACCCTAGTCTTATTGAAAACCTACAAAACTAGCCAAAGATGGTGGGTGACAAGAACATTCACGACTGATTGTCTTGCTGGTTGAAGACTATCACATGATGGTCCCAGCTAAAGTAGTAAAATAGAAAACTGTTGACTGACAGTGCATAAACCAATCGGAATGGATTGTTTTGAATGAGTGTTAGTGATGGCCATTGTTGCCTTTGCCATCGATGTTGTTACCTATAGGCGGTCATCCATTGTATTTGACTGACTGGACCGTGGGCCAATCAGAACACGGGGGCGGGGCTTCATATGTTTCAGGGGGTGGAACTATATTCCATGTCCCAGGAGATAGCACAACAAATCTTTTCGTTTTAGCTTGACATTGATGGTGGGAAACCATCTGGTTCTCCCCCATCGATGTAAAAACTATGAACATCAACCATAATCTATCGATGTTTTATAAACATCGATGGTCATCCCTAATGAGAATTGCATCAACCAATCACATGGTCTAATTTCCAAACTAATTTGCATAAGGAATTTATTTGCTCTCCATAACTTATTTAGGTCCTTCCTCACCATAGTCTAATTGAAAACCTACAAAACCAGCCAAAGATGGTTGATAACAAGAATGTTCTTGACCAATTGGTTTGTTGGTTGAAGACTGTTGTATGATGGTCCCATCAAAAAAAGTAAAATAGAAAACTGTTGACTTGCCATTGATGTTGTTACATATCGGTGGTCATCCATTGTATTTGATGGACTGGCCTGTGGGTCAATCAGAATATGGGGGCGGGGCTTCACTGGTGTCATGGGTGGAGCTATGCTCAGTGTCCCAGGAAATAGCAAAACAAAACTAGTAGTTTGAGCTTGACATTGATGGTGTGAAACCATCTGGTTCTCCCCCATCGATGTCAAAACTATTGAACATCGACCATAACCTATAGATGTTTTATAAACATCGATGGCCGATGGCCATCCCTAATGAGTATTGCATCAACCAATCAGATGGTCTAATTTCTAAACTAATTTGCATAAGGGCTTTATTTGCTCTCCATAACTTACTTAGGTCTTTCCTCACCCTAGTCTTATTGAAAACCTACAAAACTAGCCAAAGATGGTGGGTGACAAGAACATTCACGACTGATTGTCTTGCTGGTTGAAGACTATCACATGATGGTCCCAGCTAAAGTAGTAAAATAGAAAACTGTTGACTGACAGTGCATAAACCGATCGGAATGGATTGTTTTGAATTAGTGTTAGTGATGGCCATTGTTGCCTTTGCCATTGATGTTGTTACCTATAGGTGGTCATCCATTGTATTTGACTGACTGGACCGTGGGCCAATCAGAACACGGGGGCGGGGCTTCATATGTTTCAGGGGGTGGAGCTATATTCCATGTCCCAGGAGATAGCACAACAAATCTTTTCGTTTTAGCTTGACATTGATGGTGGGAAACCATCTGGTTCTCCCCCATCGATGTAAAAACTATGAACATCGACCGTAATCTATCGATGTTTTATAAACATCGATGGTCATCCCTAATGAGAATTGCATCAACCAATCACATGGTCTAATTTCCAAACTAATTTGCATAAGGAATTTATTTGCTCTCCATAACTTATTTAGGTCCTTCCTCACCATAGTCTAATTGAAAACCTACAAAACCAGCCAACGATGGTTGATAACAAGAATGTTCTCGACCAATTGGTTTGTTGGTTGAAGACTGTTGTATGATGGTCCCATCAAAAGTATTAAAATAGAAAACTGTTGACTTGCCATTGATGTTGTTACATATCGGTGGTCATCCATTGTATTTGATGGACTGGCCTGTGGGCCAATCAGAATATGGGGGCGGGGCTTCACTGGTGTCGTGGGTGGAGCTATGCTCAGTGTCCCAGGAAATAGCAAAACAAAACTAGTAGTTTGAGCTTGACATTGATGGTGTGAAACCATCTGGTTTTCCCCCATTGATGTCAAAACTATTGAACATCGACCATAACCTATAGATGTTTTATAAACATCGATGGCCATCCCTAATGAGTATTGCATCAACCAATCAGATGATCTAATTTCTAAACAATTTGCATAAGGGCTTTCTTTGCTCTCCATAACTTACTTAGGTCTTTCCTCACCCTAGTCTTATTGAAAACCTACAAAACTAGCCAAAGATGGTGGGTGACAAGAACATTCACGACCGATTGTCTTGCTGGTTGAAGACTATCACATGATGGTCCCAGCTAAAGTAGTAAAATAGAAAACTGTTGACTGACAGTGCATAAACCAATCGGAATGGATTGTTTTGAATGAGTGTTAGTGATGGCCATTGTTGCCTTTGCCATCGATGTTGTTACCTATAGGTGGTCATCCATTGTATTTGACTGACTGGACCGTGGGCCAATCAGAACACGGGGGCGGGGCTTCACATGTTTCAGGGGGTGGAGCTATATTCCATGTCCCAGGAGATAGCACAACAAATCTTTTCGTTTTAGCTTGACATTGATGGTGGGAAACCATCTGGTTCTCCCCCATCGATGTAAAAACTATGAACATCGACCATAATCTATCGATGTTTTATAAACATCGATGGTCATCCCTAATGAGTATTGCATCAACCAATCACATGGTCTAATTTCCAAACTAATTTGCATAAGGAATTTATTTGCTCTCCATAACTTATTTAGGTCCTTCCTCACCATAGTCGAATTGAAAACCTACAAAACCAGCCAAAGATGGTTGATAACAAGAATGTTCTTGACCAATTGGTTTGTTGGTTGAAGACTGTTGTATGATGGTCCCATCAAAAAAAGTAAAATAGAAAACTAGTGACTTGCCATTGATGTTGTTACATATCGGTGGTCATCCATTGTATTTGATGGACTGGCCTGTGGGTCAATCAGAATATGGGGGCGGGGCTTCACTGGTGTCATGGGTGGAGCTATGCTCAGTGTCCCAGGAAATAGCAAAACAAAACTAGTAGTTTGAGCTTGACATTGATGGTGTGAAACCATCTGGTTCTCCCCCATCGATGTCAAAACTATTGAACATCGACCATAACCTATAGATGTTTTATAAACATCGATGGCCGATGGCCATCCCTAATGAGTATTGCATCAACCAATCAGATGGTCTAATTTCTAAACTAATTTGCATAAGGGCTTTATTTGCTCTCCATAACTTACTTAGGTCTTTCCTCACCCTAGTCTTATTGAAAACCTACAAAACTAGCCAAAGATGGTGGGTGACAAGAACATTCACGACTGATTGTCTTGCTGGTTGAAGACTATCACATGATGGTCCCAGCTAAAGTAGTAAAATAGAAAACTGTTGACTGACAGTGCATAAACCAATCGGAATGGATTGTTTTGAATGAGTGTTAGTGATGGCCATTGTTGCCTTTGCCATCGATGTTGTTACCTATAGGCGGTCATCCATTGTATTTGACTGACTGGACCGTGGGCCAATCAGAACACGGGGGCGGGGCTTCATATGTTTCAGGGGGTGGAGCTATATTCCATGTCCCAGGAGATAGCACAACAAATCTTTTCGTTTTAGCTTGACATTGATGGTGGGAAACCATCTGGTTCTCCCCCATCGATGTAAAAACTATGAACATCAACCATAATCTATCGATGTTTTATAAACATCGATGGTCATCCCTAATAAGAATTGCATCAACCAATCACATGGTCTAATTTCCAAACTAATTTGCATAAGGAATTTATTTGCTCTCCATAACTTATTTCGGTCCTTCCTCACCATAGTCTAATTGAAAACCTACAAAACCAGCCAAAGATGGTTGATAACAGGAATGTTCTTGACCAATTGTTTTGTTGGTTGAAGACTGTTGTATGATGGTCCCATCAAAAGTAGTAAAATAGAAAAATGTTGACTTGCCATTGATGTTGTTACATATCGGTGGCCATCCATTGTATTTGATGGACTGGCCTGTGGGCCAATCAGAATATGGGGGCGGGGCTTCACTGGTGTCGTGGGTGGAGCTATGCTCAGTGTCCCAGGAAATAGCAAAACAAAACTAGTAGTTTGAGCTTGACATTGATGGTGTGAAACCATCTGGTTCTCCCCCATCGATGTCAAAACTATTGAACATCGACCATAACCTATAGATGTTTTATAAACATCGATGGCCGATGGCCATCCCTAATGAGTATTGCATCAACCAATCAGATGGTCTAATTTCTAAACTAATTTGCATAAGGGCTTTCTTTGCTCTCCATAACTTACTTAGGTCTTTCCTCACCCTAGTCTTATTGAAAACCTACAAAACTAGCCAAAGATGGTGGGTGACAAGAACATTCACGACTGATTGTCTTGCTGGTTGAAGACTATCACATGATGGTCCCAGCTAAAGTAGTAAAATAGAAAACTGTTGACTTGCCATTGATGTTGTTACATATCGGTGGTCATCCATTGTATTTGATGGACTGGCCTGTGGGCCAATCAGGATATGGGGGTGGGGCGTCGTGGGTGGAGCTATGCTCAGTGTCCCAGGAAATAGCAAAACAAAACTAGTAGTTTGAGCTTGACATTGATGGTGTGAAACCATCTGGTTCTCCCCCATCAATGTCAAAACTATTGAACATCGACCATAACCTATAGATGTTTTATAAACATCGATGGCCGATGGCCATCCCTAATGAGTATTGCATCAACCAATCAGATGGTCTAATTTCTAAACTAATTTGCATAAGGGCTTTCTTTGCTCTCCATAACTTACTTAGGTCTTTCCTCACCCTAGTCTTATTGAAAACCTACAAAACTAGCCAAAGATGGTGGGTGACAAGAACATTCATGACTGATTGTCTTGCTGGTTGAAGACTATCACATGATGGTCCCAGCTAAAGCAGTAAAATAGAAAACCGTTGACTGACAGTGCATAAACCAATCGGAATGGATTGTTTTGAATGAGTGTTAGTGATGGCCATTGTTGCCTTTGCCATCGATGTTGTTACCTATAGGCAGTCATCCATTGTATTTGACTGACTGGACCGTGGGCCAATCAGAATACGGGGGCGGGGCTATATTCCATGTCCCAGGAGATAGCACAACAAATCTTTTCGTTTTAGCTTGACATAGATGGTGGGAAACCATCTGGTTCTCCCCCATCGATGTAAAAACTATGAACATCGACCATAATATATCGATGTTTTATAAACATCGATGGTCATCCCTAATGAGAATTGCATCAACCAATCACATGGTCTAATTTCCAAACTAATTTGCATAAGGAATTTATTTGCTCTCCATAACTTATTTAGGTCCTTCCTCACCATAGTCTAATTGAAAACCAGCCAAAGATGGTTGATAACAAGAATGTTCTTGACCAATTGGTTTGTTGGTTGAAGACTGTTGTATGATGGTCCCATCAAAAGTAGTAAAATAGAAAACTGTTGACTTGCCATTGATGTTGTTACATATCAGTGGTCATCCATTGTATTTGATGGACTGGCCTGTGGGCCAATCAGAATATGGGGGCAGGGCTTCACTGGTGTCGTGGGTGGAGCTATGCTCAGTGTCCCAGGAAATAGCAAAACAAAACTAGTAGTTTGAGCTTGACATTGATGGTGTGAAACCATCTGGTTCTCCCCCATCGATGTCAAAACTATTGAACATCGACCATAACCTATAGATGTTTTATAAACATCGATGGCCATCCCTAATGAGTATTGCATCTACCAATCAGATGGTCTAATTTCTAAACTAATTTGCATAAAGGCTTTCTTTGCTCTCCATAACTTACTTAGGTCTTTCCTCACCCTAGTCTTATTGAAAACCTACAAAACTAGCCAAAGATGGTGGGTGACAAGAACATTCACGACTGATTGTCTTGCTGGTTGAAGACTATCACATGATGGTCCCAGCTAAAGTAGTAAAATAGAAAACTGTTGACTGACAGTGCATAAACCAATCGGAATGGATTGTTTTGAATGAGTGTTAGTGATGGCCATTGTTGCCTTTGCCATTGATGTTGTTACCTATAGGTGGTCATCCATTGTATTTGACTGACTGGACCGTGGGCCAATCAGAACACGGGGGCGGGGCTTCACATGTTTCAGGGGGTGGAGCTATATTCCATGTCCCAGGAGATAGCACAACAAATCTTTTCGTTTTAGCTTGACATTGATGGTGGGAAACCATCTGGTTCTCCCCCATCGATGTAAAAACTATGAACATCGACCGTAATCTATCGATGTTTTATAAACATCGATGGTCATCCCTAATGAGAATTGCATCAACCAATCACATGGTCTAATTTCCAAACTAATTTGCATAAGGAATTTATTTGCTCTCCATAACTTATTTAGGTCCTTCCTCACCATAGTCTAATTGAAAACCTACAAAACCAGCCAAAGATGGTTGATAACAAGAATGTTCTTGACCAATTGGTTTGTTGGTTGAAGACTGTTGTATGATGGTCCCATCAAAAAAAGTAAAATAGAAAACTGTTGACTTGCCATTGATGTTGTTACATATCGGTGGTCATCCATTGTATTTGATGGACTGGCCTGTGGGTCAATCAGAATATGGGGGCGGGGCTTCACTGGTGTCATGGGTGGAGCTATGCTCAGTGTCCCAGGAAATAGCAAAACAAAACTAGTAGTTTGAGCTTGACATTGATGGTGTGAAACCATCTGGTTCTCCCCCATCGATGTCAAAACTATTGAACATCGACCATAACCTATAGATGTTTTATAAACATCGATGGCCGATGGCCATCCCTAATGAGTATTGCATCAACCAATCAGATGGTCTAATTTCTAAACTAATTTGCATAAGGGCTTTATTTGCTCTCCATAACTTACTTAGGTCTTTCCTCACCCTAGTCTTATTGAAAACCTACAAAACTAGCCAAAGATGGTGGGTGACAAGAACATTCACGACTGATTGTCTTGCTGGTTGAAGACTATCACATGATGGTCCCAGCTAAAGTAGTAAAATAGAAAACTGTTGACTGACAGTGCATAAACCAATCGGAATGGATTGTTTTGAATGAGTGTTAGTGATGGCCATTGTTGCCTTTGCCATCGATGTTGTTACCTATAGGCGGTCATCCATTGTATTTGACTGACTGGACCGTGGGCCAATCAGAACACGGGGGCGGGGCTTCATATGTTTCAGGGGGTGGAGCTATATTCCATGTCCCAGGAGATAGCACAACAAATCTTTTCGTTTTAGCTTGACATTGATGGTGGGAAACCATCTGGTTCTCCCCCATCGATGTAAAAACTATGAACATCAACCATAATCTATCGATGTTTTATAAACATCGATGGTCATCCCTAATAAGAATTGCATCAACCAATCACATGGTCTAATTTCCAAACTAATTTGCATAAGGAATTTATTTGCTCTCCATAACTTATTTCGGTCCTTCCTCACCATAGTCTAATTGAAAACCTACAAAACCAGCCAAAGATGGTTGATAACAGGAATGTTCTTGACCAATTGTTTTGTTGGTTGAAGACTGTTGTATGATGGTCCCATCAAAAGTAGTAAAATAGAAAAATGTTGACTTGCCATTGATGTTGTTACATATCGGTGGCCATCCATTGTATTTGATGGACTGGCCTGTGGGCCAATCAGAATATGGGGGCGGGGCTTCACTGGTGTCGTGGGTGGAGCTATGCTCAGTGTCCCAGGAAATAGCAAAACAAAACTAGTAGTTTGAGCTTGACATTGATGGTGTGAAACCATCTGGTTCTCCCCCATCGATGTCAAAACTATTGAACATCGACCATAACCTATAGATGTTTTATAAACATCGATGGCCGATGGCCATCCCTAATGAGTATTGCATCAACCAATCAGATGGTCTAATTTCTAAACTAATTTGCATAAGGGCTTTCTTTGCTCTCCATAACTTACTTAGGTCTTTCCTCACCCTAGTCTTATTGAAAACCTACAAAACTAGCCAAAGATGGTGGGTGACAAGAACATTCACGACTGATTGTCTTGCTGGTTGAAGACTATCACATGATGGTCCCAGCTAAAGTAGTAAAATAGAAAACTGTTGACTTGCCATTGATGTTGTTACATATCGGTGGTCATCCATTGTATTTGATGGACTGGCCTGTGGGCCAATCAGGATATGGGGGTGGGGCGTCGTGGGTGGAGCTATGCTCAGTGTCCCAGGAAATAGCAAAACAAAACTAGTAGTTTGAGCTTGACATTGATGGTGTGAAACCATCTGGTTCTCCCCCATCAATGTCAAAACTATTGAACATCGACCATAACCTATAGATGTTTTATAAACATCGATGGCCGATGGCCATCCCTAATGAGTATTGCATCAACCAATCAGATGGTCTAATTTCTAAACTAATTTGCATAAGGGCTTTCTTTGCTCTCCATAACTTACTTAGGTCTTTCCTCACCCTAGTCTTATTGAAAACCTACAAAACTAGCCAAAGATGGTGGGTGACAAGAACATTCATGACTGATTGTCTTGCTGGTTGAAGACTATCACATGATGGTCCCAGCTAAAGCAGTAAAATAGAAAACCGTTGACTGACAGTGCATAAACCAATCGGAATGGATTGTTTTGAATGAGTGTTAGTGATGGCCATTGTTGCCTTTGCCATCGATGTTGTTACCTATAGGCAGTCATCCATTGTATTTGACTGACTGGACCGTGGGCCAATCAGAATACGGGGGCGGGGCTATATTCCATGTCCCAGGAGATAGCACAACAAATCTTTTCGTTTTAGCTTGACATAGATGGTGGGAAACCATCTGGTTCTCCCCCATCGATGTAAAAACTATGAACATCGACCATAATATATCGATGTTTTATAAACATCGATGGTCATCCCTAATGAGAATTGCATCAACCAATCACATGGTCTAATTTCCAAACTAATTTGCATAAGGAATTTATTTGCTCTCCATAACTTATTTAGGTCCTTCCTCACCATAGTCTAATTGAAAACCAGCCAAAGATGGTTGATAACAAGAATGTTCTTGACCAATTGGTTTGTTGGTTGAAGACTGTTGTATGATGGTCCCATCAAAAGTAGTAAAATAGAAAACTGTTGACTTGCCATTGATGTTGTTACATATCAGTGGTCATCCATTGTATTTGATGGACTGGCCTGTGGGCCAATCAGAATATGGGGGCAGGGCTTCACTGGTGTCGTGGGTGGAGCTATGCTCAGTGTCCCAGGAAATAGCAAAACAAAACTAGTAGTTTGAGCTTGACATTGATGGTGTGAAACCATCTGGTTCTCCCCCATCGATGTCAAAACTATTGAACATCGACCATAACCTATAGATGTTTTATAAACATCGATGGCCATCCCTAATGAGTATTGCATCTACCAATCAGATGGTCTAATTTCTAAACTAATTTGCATAAAGGCTTTCTTTGCTCTCCATAACTTACTTAGGTCTTTCCTCACCCTAGTCTTATTGAAAACCTACAAAACTAGCCAAAGATGGTGGGTGACAAGAACATTCACGACTGATTGTCTTGCTGGTTGAAGACTATCACATGATGGTCCCAGCTAAAGTAGTAAAATAGAAAACTGTTGACTGACAGTGCATAAACCAATCGGAATGGATTGTTTTGAATGAGTGTTAGTGATGGCCATTGTTGCCTTTGCCATTGATGTTGTTACCTATAGGTGGTCATCCATTGTATTTGACTGACTGGACCGTGGGCCAATCAGAACACGGGGGCGGGGCTTCACATGTTTCAGGGGGTGGAGCTATATTCCATGTCCCAGGAGATAGCACAACAAATCTTTTCGTTTTAGCTTGACATTGATGGTGGGAAACCATCTGGTTCTCCCCCATCGATGTAAAAACTATGAACATCGACCGTAATCTATCGATGTTTTATAAACATCGATGGTCATCCCTAATGAGAATTGCATCAACCAATCACATGGTCTAATTTCCAAACTAATTTGCATAAGGAATTTATTTGCTCTCCATAACTTATTTAGGTCCTTCCTCACCATAGTCTAATTGAAAACCTACAAAACCAGCCAAAGATGGTTGATAACAAGAATGTTCTTGACCAATTGGTTTGTTGGTTGAAGACTGTTGTATGATGGTCCCATCAAAAAAAGTAAAATAGAAAACTGTTGACTTGCCATTGATGTTGTTACATATCGGTGGTCATCCATTGTATTTGATGGACTGGCCTGTGGGTCAATCAGAATATGGGGGCGGGGCTTCACTGGTGTCATGGGTGGAGCTATGCTCAGTGTCCCAGGAAATAGCAAAACAAAACTAGTAGTTTGAGCTTGACATTGATGGTGTGAAACCATCTGGTTCTCCCCCATCGATGTCAAAACTATTGAACATCGACCATAACCTATAGATGTTTTATAAACATCGATGGCCATCCCTAATGAGTATTGCATCAACCAATCAGATGATCTAATTTCTAAACTAATTTGCATAAGGGCTTTCTTTGCTCTCCATAACTTACTTAGGTCTTTCCTCACCCTAGTCTTATTGAAAACCTACAAAACTAGCCAAAGATGGTGGGTGACAAGAACATTCACGACCGATTGTCTTGCTGGTTGAAGACTATCACATGATGGTCCCAGCTAAAGTAGTAAAATAGAAAACTGTTGACTGACAGTGCATAAACCAATCGGAATGGATTGTTTTGAATGAGTGTTAGTGATGGCCATTGTTGCCTTTGCCATCGATGTTGTTACCTATAGGTGGTCATCCATTGTATTTGACTGACTGGACCGTGGGCCAATCAGAACACGGGGGCGGGGCTTCACATGTTTCAGGGGGTGGAGCTATATTCCATGTCCCAGGAGATAGCACAACAAATCTTTTCGTTTTAGCTTGACATTGATGGTGGGAAACCATCTGGTTCTCCCCCATCGATGTAAAAACTATGAACATCGACCATAATCTATCGATGTTTTATAAACATCGATGGTCATCCCTAATGAGTATTGCATCAACCAATCACATGGTCTAATTTCCAAACTAATTTGCATAAGGAATTTATTTGCTCTCCATAACTTATTTAGGTCCTTCCTCACCATAGTCGAATTGAAAACCTACAAAACCAGCCAAAGATGGTTGATAACAAGAATGTTCTTGACCAATTGGTTTGTTGGTTGAAGACTGTTGTATGATGGTCCCATCAAAAAAAGTAAAATAGAAATATGTTGACTTGCCATTGATGTTGTTACATATCGGTGGTCATCCATTGTATTTGATGGACTGGCCTGTGGGTCAATCAGAATATGGGGGCGGGGCTTCACTGGTGTCATGGGTGGAGCTATGCTCAGTGTCCCAGGAAATAGCAAAACAAAACTAGTAGTTTGAGCTTGACATTGATGGTGTGAAACCATCTGGTTCTCCCCCATCGATGTCAAAACTATTGAACATCGACCATAACCTATAGATGTTTTATAAACATCGATGGCCGATGGCCATCCCTAATGAGTATTGCATCAACCAATCAGATGGTCTAATTTCTAAACTAATTTGCATAAGGGCTTTATTTGCTCTCCATAACTTACTTAGGTCTTTCCTCACCCTAGTCTTATTGAAAACCTACAAAACTAGCCAAAGATGGTGGGTGACAAGAACATTCACGACTGATTGTCTTGCTGGTTGAAGACTATCACATGATGGTCCCAGCTAAAGTAGTAAAATAGAAAACTGTTGACTGACAGTGCATAAACCAATCGGAATGGATTGTTTTGAATGAGTGTTAGTGATGGCCATTGTTGCCTTTGCCATCGATGTTGTTACCTATAGGCGGTCATCCATTGTATTTGACTGACTGGACCGTGGGCCAATCAGAACACGGGGGCGGGGCTTCATATGTTTCAGGGGGTGGAGCTATATTCCATGTCCCAGGAGATAGCACAACAAATCTTTTCGTTTTAGCTTGACATTGATGGTGGGAAACCATCTGGTTCTCCCCCATCGATGTAAAAACTATGAACATCAACCATAATCTATCGATGTTTTATAAACATCGATGGTCATCCCTAATAAGAATTGCATCAACCAATCACATGGTCTAATTTCCAAACTAATTTGCATAAGGAATTTATTTGCTCTCCATAACTTATTTCGGTCCTTCCTCACCATAGTCTAATTGAAAACCTACAAAACCAGCCAAAGATGGTTGATAACAGGAATGTTCTTGACCAATTGTTTTGTTGGTTGAAGACTGTTGTATGATGGTCCCATCAAAAGTAGTAAAATAGAAAACTGTTGACTTGCCATTGATGTTGTTACATATCGGTGGCCATCCATTGTATTTGATGGACTGGCCTGTGGGCCAATCAGAATATGGGGGCGGGGCTTCACTGGTGTCGTGGGTGGAGCTATGCTCAGTGTCCCAGGAAATAGCAAAACAAAACTAGTAGTTTGAGCTTGACATTGATGGTGTGAAACCATCTGGTTCTCCCCCATCGATGTCAAAACTATTGAACATCGACCATAACCTATAGATGTTTTATAAACATCGATGGCCGATGGCCATCCCTAATGAGTATTGCATCAACCAATCAGATGGTCTAATTTCTAAACTAATTTGCATAAGGGCTTTCTTTGCTCTCCATAACTTACTTAGGTCTTTCCTCACCCTAGTCTTATTGAAAACCTACAAAACTAGCCAAAGATGGTGGGTGACAAGAACATTCACGACTGATTGTCTTGCTGGTTGAAGACTATCACATGATGGTCCCAGCTAAAGTAGTAAAATAGAAAACTGTTGACTTGCCATTGATGTTGTTACATATCGGTGGTCATCCATTGTATTTGATGGACTGGCCTGTGGGCCAATCAGGATATGGGGGTGGGGCGTCGTGGGTGGAGCTATGCTCAGTGTCCCAGGAAATAGCAAAACAAAACTAGTAGTTTGAGCTTGACATTGATGGTGTGAAACCATCTGGTTCTCCCCCATCAATGTCAAAACTATTGAACATCGACCATAACCTATAGATGTTTTATAAACATCGATGGCCGATGGCCATCCCTAATGAGTATTGCATTAACCAATCAGATGGTCTAATTTCTAAACTAATTTGCATAAGGGCTTTCTTTGCTCTCCATAACTTACTTAGGTCTTTCCTCACCCTAGTCTTATTGAAAACCTACAAAACTAGCCAAAGATGGTGGGTGACAAGAACATTCATGACTGATTGTCTTGCTGGTTGAAGACTATCACATGATGGTCCCAGCTAAAGCAGTAAAATAGAAAACCGTTGACTGACAGTGCATAAACCAATCGGAATGGATTGTTTTGAATGAGTGTTAGTGATGGCCATTGTTGCCTTTGCCATCGATGTTGTTACCTATAGGCAGTCATCCATTGTATTTGACTGACTGGACCGTGGGCCAATCAGAATACGGGGGCGGGGCTATATTCCATGTCCCAGGAGATAGCACAACAAATCTTTTCGTTTTAGCTTGACATAGATGGTGGGAAACCATCTGGTTCTCCCCCATCGATGTAAAAACTATGAACATCGACCATAATATATCGATGTTTTATAAACATCGATGGTCATCCCTAATGAGAATTGCATCAACCAATCACATGGTCTAATTTCCAAACTAATTTGCATAAGGAATTTATTTGCTCTCCATAACTTATTTAGGTCCTTCCTCACCATAGTCTAATTGAAAACCAGCCAAAGATGGTTGATAACAAGAATGTTCTTGACCAATTGGTTTGTTGGTTGAAGACTGTTGTATGATGGTCCCATCAAAAGTAGTAAAATAGAAAACTGTTGACTTGCCATTGATGTTGTTACATATCAGTGGTCATCCATTGTATTTGATGGACTGGCCTGTGGGCCAATCAGAATATGGGGGCAGGGCTTCACTGGTGTCGTGGGTGGAGCTATGCTCAGTGTCCCAGGAAATAGCAAAACAAAACTAGTAGTTTGAGCTTGACATTGATGGTGTGAAACCATCTGGTTCTCCCCCATCGATGTCAAAACTATTGAACATCGACCATAACCTATAGATGTTTTATAAACATCGATGGCCGATGGCCATCCCTAATGAGTATTGCATCTACCAATCAGATGGTCTAATTTCTAAACTAATTTGCATAAAGGCTTTCTTTGCTCTCCATAACTTACTTAGGTCTTTCCTCACCCTAGTCTTATTGAAAACCTACAAAACTAGCCAAAGATGGTGGGTGACAAGAACATTCACGACTGATTGTCTTGCTGGTTGAAGACTATCACATGATGGTCCCAGCTAAAGTAGTAAAATAGAAAACTGTTGACTGACAGTGCATAAACCAATCGGAATGGATTGTTTTGAATGAGTGTTAGTGATGGCCATTGTTGCCTTTGCCATTGATGTTGTTACCTATAGGTGGTCATCCATTGTATTTGACTGACTGGACCGTGGGCCAATCAGAACACGGGGGCGGGGCTTCACATGTTTCAGGGGGTGGAGCTATATTCCATGTCCCAGGAGATAGCACAACAAATCTTTTCGTTTTAGCTTGACATTGATGGTGGGAAACCATCTGGTTCTCCCCCATCGATGTAAAAACTATGAACATCGACCGTAATCTATCGATGTTTTATAAACATCGATGGTCATCCCTAATGAGAATTGCATCAACCAATCACATGGTCTAATTTCCAAACTAATTTGCATAAGGAATTTATTTGCTCTCCATAACTTATTTAGGTCCTTCCTCACCATAGTCTAATTGAAAACCTACAAAACCAGCCAAAGATGGTTGATAACAAGAATGTTCTTGACCAATTGGTTTGTTGGTTGAAGACTGTTGTATGATGGTCCCATCAAAAAAAGTAAAATAGAAAACTGTTGACTTGCCATTGATGTTGTTACATATCGGTGGTCATCCATTGTATTTGATGGACTGGCCTGTGGGTCAATCAGAATATGGGGGCGGGGCTTCACTGGTGTCATGGGTGGAGCTATGCTCAGTGTCCCAGGAAATAGCAAAACAAAACTAGTAGTTTGAGCTTGACATTGATGGTGTGAAACCATCTGGTTCTCCCCCATCGATGTCAAAACTATTGAACATCGACCATAACCTATAGATGTTTTATAAACATCGATGGCCGATGGCCATCCCTAATGAGTATTGCATCAACCAATCAGATGGTCTAATTTCTAAACTAATTTGCATAAGGGCTTTATTTGCTCTCCATAACTTACTTAGGTCTTTCCTCACCCTAGTCTTATTGAAAACCTACAAAACTAGCCAAAGATGGTGGGTGACAAGAACATTCACGACTGATTGTCTTGCTGGTTGAAGACTATCACATGATGGTCCCAGCTAAAGTAGTAAAATAGAAAACTGTTGACTGACAGTGCATAAACCGATCGGAATGGATTGTTTTGAATGAGTGTTAGTGATGGCCATTGTTGCCTTTGCCATTGATGTTGTTACCTATAGGTGGTCATCCATTGTATTTGACTGACTGGACCGTGGGCCAATCAGAACACGGGGGCGGGGCTTCATATGTTTCAGGGGGTGGAGCTATATTCCATGTCCCAGGAGATAGCACAACAAATCTTTTCGTTTTAGCTTGACATTGATGGTGGGAAACCATCTGGTTCTCCCCCATCGATGTAAAAACTATGAACATCGACCGTAATCTATCGATGTTTTATAAACATCGATGGTCATCCCTAATGAGAATTGCATCAACCAATCACATGGTCTAATTTCCAAACTAATTTGCATAAGGAATTTATTTGCTCTCCATAACTTATTTAGGTCCTTCCTCACCATAGTCTAATTGAAAACCTACAAAACCAGCCAACGATGGTTGATAACAAGAATGTTCTCGACCAATTGGTTTGTTGGTTGAAGACTGTTGTATGATGGTCCCATCAAAAGTATTAAAATAGAAAACTGTTGACTTGCCATTGATGTTGTTACATATCGGTGGTCATCCATTGTATTTGATGGACTGGCCTGTGGGCCAATCAGAATATGGGGGCGGGGCTTCACTGGTGTCGTGGGTGGAGCTATGCTCAGTGTCCCAGGAAATAGCAAAACAAAACTAGTAGTTTGAGCTTGACATTGATGGTGTGAAACCATCTGGTTCTCCCCCATCGATGTCAAAACTATTGAACATCGACCATAACCTATAGATGTTTTATAAACATCGATGGCCATCCCTAATGAGTATTGCATCAACCAATCAGATGATCTAATTTCTAAACTAATTTGCATAAGGGCTTTCTTTGCTCTCCATAACTTACTTAGGTCTTTCCTCACCCTATACTTATTGAAAACCTACAAAACTAGCCAAAGATGGTGGGTGACAAGAACATTCACGACCGATTGTCTTGCTAGTTGAAGACTATCACATGATGGTCCCAGCTAAAGTAGTAAAATAGAAAACTGTTGACTGACAGTGCATAAACCAATCGGAATGGATTGTTTTGAATGAGTGTTAGTGATGGCCATTGTTGCCTTTGCCATCGATGTTGTTACCTATAGGTGGTCATCCATTGTATTTGACTGACTGGACCGTGGGCCCATCAGAACACGGGGGCGGGGCTTCACATGTTTCAGGGGGCGGGGCTATATTCCATGTCCCAGGAGATAGCACAACAAATCTTTTCGTTTTAGCTTGACATTGATGGTGGGAAACCATCTGGTTCTCCCCCATCGATGTAAAAACTATGAACATCGACCATAATCTATCGATGTTTTATAAACATCGATGGTCATCCCTAATGAGTATTGCATCAACCAATCACATGGTCTAATTTCCAAACTAATTTGCATAAGGAATTTATTTGCTCTCCATAACTTATTTAGGTCCTTCCTCACCATAGTCTAATTGAAAACCTACAAAACCAGCCAAAGATGGTTGATAACAAGAATGTTCTTGACCAATTGGTTTGTTGGTTGAAGACTGTTGTATGATGGTCCCATCAAAAGTAGTAAAATAGAAAACTGTTGACTTGCCATTGATGTTGTTACATATCGGTGGTCATCCATTGTATTTGATGGACTGGCCTGTGGGCCAATCAGGATATGGGGGTGGGGCGTCGTGGGTGGAGCTATGCTCAGTGTCCCAGGAAATAGCAAAACAAAACTAGTAGTTTGAGCTTGACATTGATGGTGTGAAACCATCTGGTTCTCCCCCATCAATGTCAAAACTATTGAACATCGACCATAACCTATAGATGTTTTATAAACATCAATGGCCGATGGCCATCCCTAATGAGTATTGCATCAACCAATCACATGGTCTAATTTCCAAACTAATTTGCATAAGGAATTTATTTGCTCTCCATAACTTATTTAGGTCCTTCCTCACCATAGTCTAATTGAAAACCTACAAAACCAGCCAAAGATGGTTGATAACAAGAATGTTCTTGACCAATTGGTTTGTTGGTTGAAGACTGTTGTATGATGGTCCCATCAAAAGTAGTAAAATAGAAAACTGTTGACTTGCCATTGATGTTGTTACATATCGGTGGTCATCCATTGTATTTGATGGACTGGCCTGTGGGCCAATCAGAATATGGGGGCGGGGCTTCACTGGTGTCGTGGGTGGAGCTATGCTCAGTGTCCCAGGAAATAGCAAAACAAAACTAGTAGTTTGAGCTTGACATTGATGGTGTGAAACCATCTGGTTCTCCCCCATCGATGTCAAAACTATTGAACATCGACCATAACCTATAGATGTTTTATAAACATCGATGGCCGATGGCCATCCCTAATGAGTATTGCATCAACCAATCAGATGGTCTAATTTCTAAACTAATTTGCATAAGGGCTTTCTTTGCTCTCCATAACTTACTTAGGTCTTTCCTCACCCTAGTCTTATTGAAAACCTACAAAACTAGCCAAAGATGGTGGGTGACAAGAACATTCACGACTGATTGTCTTGCTGGTTGAAGACTATCACATGATGGTCCCAGCTAAAGTAGTAAAATAGAAAACTGTTGACTTGCCATTGATGTTGTTACATATCGGTGGTCATCCATTGTATTTGATGGACTGGCCTGTGGGCCAATCAGGATATGGGGGTGGGGCGTCGTGGGTGGAGCTATGCTCAGTGTCCCAGGAAATAGCAAAACAAAACTAGTAGTTTGAGCTTGACATTGATGGTGTGAAACCATCTGGTTCTCCCCCATCAATGTCAAAACTATTGAACATCGACCATAACCTATAGATGTTTTATAAACATCGATGGCCGATGGCCATCCCTAATGAGTATTGCATCAACCAATCAGATGGTCTAATTTCTAAACTAATTTGCATAAGGGCTTTCTTTGCTCTCCATAACTTACTTAGGTCTTTCCTCACCCTAGTCTTATTGAAAACCTACAAAACTAGCCAAAGATGGTGGGTGACAAGAACATTCATGACTGATTGTCTTGCTGGTTGAAGACTATCACATGATGGTCCCAGCTAAAGCAGTAAAATAGAAAACCGTTGACTGACAGTGCATAAACCAATCGGAATGGATTGTTTTGAATGAGTGTTAGTGATGGCCATTGTTGCCTTTGCCATCGATGTTGTTACCTATAGGCAGTCATCCATTGTATTTGACTGACTGGACCGTGGGCCAATCAGAATACGGGGGCGGGGCTATATTCCATGTCCCAGGAGATAGCACAACAAATCTTTTCGTTTTAGCTTGACATAGATGGTGGGAAACCATCTGGTTCTCCCCCATCGATGTAAAAACTATGAACATCGACCATAATATATCGATGTTTTATAAACATCGATGGTCATCCCTAATGAGAATTGCATCAACCAATCACATGGTCTAATTTCCAAACTAATTTGCATAAGGAATTTATTTGCTCTCCATAACTTATTTAGGTCCTTCCTCACCATAGTCTAATTGAAAACCAGCCAAAGATGGTTGATAACAAGAATGTTCTTGACCAATTGGTTTGTTGGTTGAAGACTGTTGTATGATGGTCCCATCAAAAGTAGTAAAATAGAAAACTGTTGACTTGCCATTGATGTTGTTACATATCAGTGGTCATCCATTGTATTTGATGGACTGGCCTGTGGGCCAATCAGAATATGGGGGCAGGGCTTCACTGGTGTCGTGGGTGGAGCTATGCTCAGTGTCCCAGGAAATAGCAAAACAAAACTAGTAGTTTGAGCTTGACATTGATGGTGTGAAACCATCTGGTTCTCCCCCATCGATGTCAAAACTATTGAACATCGACCATAACCTATAGATGTTTTATAAACATCGATGGCCATCCCTAATGAGTATTGCATCTACCAATCAGATGGTCTAATTTCTAAACTAATTTGCATAAAGGCTTTCTTTGCTCTCCATAACTTACTTAGGTCTTTCCTCACCCTAGTCTTATTGAAAACCTACAAAACTAGCCAAAGATGGTGGGTGACAAGAACATTCACGACTGATTGTCTTGCTGGTTGAAGACTATCACATGATGGTCCCAGCTAAAGTAGTAAAATAGAAAACTGTTGACTGACAGTGCATAAACCAATCGGAATGGATTGTTTTGAATGAGTGTTAGTGATGGCCATTGTTGCCTTTGCCATTGATGTTGTTACCTATAGGTGGTCATCCATTGTATTTGACTGACTGGACCGTGGGCCAATCAGAACACGGGGGCGGGGCTTCACATGTTTCAGGGGGTGGAGCTATATTCCATGTCCCAGGAGATAGCACAACAAATCTTTTCGTTTTAGCTTGACATTGATGGTGGGAAACCATCTGGTTCTCCCCCATCGATGTAAAAACTATGAACATCGACCGTAATCTATCGATGTTTTATAAACATCGATGGTCATCCCTAATGAGAATTGCATCAACCAATCACATGGTCTAATTTCCAAACTAATTTGCATAAGGAATTTATTTGCTCTCCATAACTTATTTAGGTCCTTCCTCACCATAGTCTAATTGAAAACCTACAAAACCAGCCAAAGATGGTTGATAACAAGAATGTTCTTGACCAATTGGTTTGTTGGTTGAAGACTGTTGTATGATGGTCCCATCAAAAAAAGTAAAATAGAAAACTGTTGACTTGCCATTGATGTTGTTACATATCGGTGGTCATCCATTGTATTTGATGGACTGGCCTGTGGGTCAATCAGAATATGGGGGCGGGGCTTCACTGGTGTCATGGGTGGAGCTATGCTCAGTGTCCCAGGAAATAGCAAAACAAAACTAGTAGTTTGAGCTTGACATTGATGGTGTGAAACCATCTGGTTCTCCCCCATCGATGTCAAAACTATTGAACATCGACCATAACCTATAGATGTTTTATAAACATCGATGGCCGATGGCCATCCCTAATGAGTATTGCATCAACCAATCAGATGGTCTAATTTCTAAACTAATTTGCATAAGGGCTTTATTTGCTCTCCATAACTTACTTAGGTCTTTCCTCACCCTAGTCTTATTGAAAACCTACAAAACTAGCCAAAGATGGTGGGTGACAAGAACATTCACGACTGATTGTCTTGCTGGTTGAAGACTATCACATGATGGTCCCAGCTAAAGTAGTAAAATAGAAAACTGTTGACTGACAGTGCATAAACCAATCGGAATGGATTGTTTTGAATGAGTGTTAGTGATGGCCATTGTTGCCTTTGCCATCGATGTTGTTACCTATAGGCGGTCATCCATTGTATTTGACTGACTGGACCGTGGGCCAATCAGAACACGGGGGCGGGGCTTCATATGTTTCAGGGGGTGGAGCTATATTCCATGTCCCAGGAGATAGCACAACAAATCTTTTCGTTTTAGCTTGACATTGATGGTGGGAAACCATCTGGTTCTCCCCCATCGATGTAAAAACTATGAACATCAACCATAATCTATCGATGTTTTATAAACATCGATGGTCATCCCTAATAAGAATTGCATCAACCAATCACATGGTCTAATTTCCAAACTAATTTGCATAAGGAATTTATTTGCTCTCCATAACTTATTTCGGTCCTTCCTCACCATAGTCTAATTGAAAACCTACAAAACCAGCCAAAGATGGTTGATAACAGGAATGTTCTTGACCAATTGTTTTGTTGGTTGAAGACTGTTGTATGATGGTCCCATCAAAAGTAGTAAAATAGAAAAATGTTGACTTGCCATTGATGTTGTTACATATCGGTGGCCATCCATTGTATTTGATGGACTGGCCTGTGGGCCAATCAGAATATGGGGGCGGGGCTTCACTGGTGTCGTGGGTGGAGCTATGCTCAGTGTCCCAGGAAATAGCAAAACAAAACTAGTAGTTTGAGCTTGACATTGATGGTGTGAAACCATCTGGTTCTCCCCCATCGATGTCAAAACTATTGAACATCGACCATAACCTATAGATGTTTTATAAACATCGATGGCCGATGGCCATCCCTAATGAGTATTGCATCAACCAATCAGATGGTCTAATTTCTAAACTAATTTGCATAAGGGCTTTCTTTGCTCTCCATAACTTACTTAGGTCTTTCCTCACCCTAGTCTTATTGAAAACCTACAAAACTAGCCAAAGATGGTGGGTGACAAGAACATTCACGACTGATTGTCTTGCTGGTTGAAGACTATCACATGATGGTCCCAGCTAAAGTAGTAAAATAGAAAACTGTTGACTTGCCATTGATGTTGTTACATATCGGTGGTCATCCATTGTATTTGATGGACTGGCCTGTGGGCCAATCAGGATATGGGGGTGGGGCGTCGTGGGTGGAGCTATGCTCAGTGTCCCAGGAAATAGCAAAACAAAACTAGTAGTTTGAGCTTGACATTGATGGTGTGAAACCATCTGGTTCTCCCCCATCAATGTCAAAACTATTGAACATCGACCATAACCTATAGATGTTTTATAAACATCGATGGCCGATGGCCATCCCTAATGAGTATTGCATCAACCAATCAGATGGTCTAATTTCTAAACTAATTTGCATAAGGGCTTTCTTTGCTCTCCATAACTTACTTAGGTCTTTCCTCACCCTAGTCTTATTGAAAACCTACAAAACTAGCCAAAGATGGTGGGTGACAAGAACATTCATGACTGATTGTCTTGCTGGTTGAAGACTATCACATGATGGTCCCAGCTAAAGCAGTAAAATAGAAAACCGTTGACTGACAGTGCATAAACCAATCGGAATGGATTGTTTTGAATGAGTGTTAGTGATGGCCATTGTTGCCTTTGCCATCGATGTTGTTACCTATAGGCAGTCATCCATTGTATTTGACTGACTGGACCGTGGGCCAATCAGAATACGGGGGCGGGGCTATATTCCATGTCCCAGGAGATAGCACAACAAATCTTTTCGTTTTAGCTTGACATAGATGGTGGGAAACCATCTGGTTCTCCCCCATCGATGTAAAAACTATGAACATCGACCATAATATATCGATGTTTTATAAACATCGATGGTCATCCCTAATGAGAATTGCATCAACCAATCACATGGTCTAATTTCCAAACTAATTTGCATAAGGAATTTATTTGCTCTCCATAACTTATTTAGGTCCTTCCTCACCATAGTCTAATTGAAAACCAGCCAAAGATGGTTGATAACAAGAATGTTCTTGACCAATTGGTTTGTTGGTTGAAGACTGTTGTATGATGGTCCCATCAAAAGTAGTAAAATAGAAAACTGTTGACTTGCCATTGATGTTGTTACATATCAGTGGTCATCCATTGTATTTGATGGACTGGCCTGTGGGCCAATCAGAATATGGGGGCAGGGCTTCACTGGTGTCGTGGGTGGAGCTATGCTCAGTGTCCCAGGAAATAGCAAAACAAAACTAGTAGTTTGAGCTTGACATTGATGGTGTGAAACCATCTGGTTCTCCCCCATCGATGTCAAAACTATTGAACATCGACCATAACCTATAGATGTTTTATAAACATCGATGGCCATCCCTAATGAGTATTGCATCTACCAATCAGATGGTCTAATTTCTAAACTAATTTGCATAAAGGCTTTCTTTGCTCTCCATAACTTACTTAGGTCTTTCCTCACCCTAGTCTTATTGAAAACCTACAAAACTAGCCAAAGATGGTGGGTGACAAGAACATTCACGACTGATTGTCTTGCTGGTTGAAGACTATCACATGATGGTCCCAGCTAAAGTAGTAAAATAGAAAACTGTTGACTGACAGTGCATAAACCAATCGGAATGGATTGTTTTGAATGAGTGTTAGTGATGGCCATTGTTGCCTTTGCCATTGATGTTGTTACCTATAGGTGGTCATCCATTGTATTTGACTGACTGGACCGTGGGCCAATCAGAACACGGGGGCGGGGCTTCACATGTTTCAGGGGGTGGAGCTATATTCCATGTCCCAGGAGATAGCACAACAAATCTTTTCGTTTTAGCTTGACATTGATGGTGGGAAACCATCTGGTTCTCCCCCATCGATGTAAAAACTATGAACATCGACCGTAATCTATCGATGTTTTATAAACATCGATGGTCATCCCTAATGAGAATTGCATCAACCAATCACATGGTCTAATTTCCAAACTAATTTGCATAAGGAATTTATTTGCTCTCCATAACTTATTTAGGTCCTTCCTCACCATAGTCTAATTGAAAACCTACAAAACCAGCCAAAGATGGTTGATAACAAGAATGTTCTTGACCAATTGGTTTGTTGGTTGAAGACTGTTGTATGATGGTCCCATCAAAAAAAGTAAAATAGAAAACTGTTGACTTGCCATTGATGTTGTTACATATCGGTGGTCATCCATTGTATTTGATGGACTGGCCTGTGGGTCAATCAGAATATGGGGGCGGGGCTTCACTGGTGTCATGGGTGGAGCTATGCTCAGTGTCCCAGGAAATAGCAAAACAAAACTAGTAGTTTGAGCTTGACATTGATGGTGTGAAACCATCTGGTTCTCCCCCATCGATGTCAAAACTATTGAACATCGACCATAACCTATAGATGTTTTATAAACATCGATGGCCATCCCTAATGAGTATTGCATCAACCAATCAGATGATCTAATTTCTAAACTAATTTGCATAAGGGCTTTCTTTGCTCTCCATAACTTACTTAGGTCTTTCCTCACCCTAGTCTTATTGAAAACCTACAAAACTAGCCAAAGATGGTGGGTGACAAGAACATTCACGACCGATTGTCTTGCTGGTTGAAGACTATCACATGATGGTCCCAGCTAAAGTAGTAAAATAGAAAACTGTTGACTGACAGTGCATAAACCAATCGGAATGGATTGTTTTGAATGAGTGTTAGTGATGGCCATTGTTGCCTTTGCCATCGATGTTGTTACCTATAGGTGGTCATCCATTGTATTTGACTGACTGGACCGTGGGCCAATCAGAACACGGGGGCGGGGCTTCACATGTTTCAGGGGGTGGAGCTATATTCCATGTCCCAGGAGATAGCACAACAAATCTTTTCGTTTTAGCTTGACATTGATGGTGGGAAACCATCTGGTTCTCCCCCATCGATGTAAAAACTATGAACATCGACCATAATCTATCGATGTTTTATAAACATCGATGGTCATCCCTAATGAGTATTGCATCAACCAATCACATGGTCTAATTTCCAAACTAATTTGCATAAGGAATTTATTTGCTCTCCATAACTTATTTAGGTCCTTCCTCACCATAGTCGAATTGAAAACCTACAAAACCAGCCAAAGATGGTTGATAACAAGAATGTTCTTGACCAATTGGTTTGTTGGTTGAAGACTGTTGTATGATGGTCCCATCAAAAAAAGTAAAATAGAAATATGTTGACTTGCCATTGATGTTGTTACATATCGGTGGTCATCCATTGTATTTGATGGACTGGCCTGTGGGTCAATCAGAATATGGGGGCGGGGCTTCACTGGTGTCATGGGTGGAGCTATGCTCAGTGTCCCAGGAAATAGCAAAACAAAACTAGTAGTTTGAGCTTGACATTGATGGTGTGAAACCATCTGGTTCTCCCCCATCGATGTCAAAACTATTGAACATCGACCATAACCTATAGATGTTTTATAAACATCGATGGCCGATGGCCATCCCTAATGAGTATTGCATCAACCAATCAGATGGTCTAATTTCTAAACTAATTTGCATAAGGGCTTTATTTGCTCTCCATAACTTACTTAGGTCTTTCCTCACCCTAGTCTTATTGAAAACCTACAAAACTAGCCAAAGATGGTGGGTGACAAGAACATTCACGACTGATTGTCTTGCTGGTTGAAGACTATCACATGATGGTCCCAGCTAAAGTAGTAAAATAGAAAACTGTTGACTGACAGTGCATAAACCAATCGGAATGGATTGTTTTGAATGAGTGTTAGTGATGGCCATTGTTGCCTTTGCCATCGATGTTGTTACCTATAGGCGGTCATCCATTGTATTTGACTGACTGGACCGTGGGCCAATCAGAACACGGGGGCGGGGCTTCATATGTTTCAGGGGGTGGAGCTATATTCCATGTCCCAGGAGATAGCACAACAAATCTTTTCGTTTTAGCTTGACATTGATGGTGGGAAACCATCTGGTTCTCCCCCATCGATGTAAAAACTATGAACATCAACCATAATCTATCGATGTTTTATAAACATCGATGGTCATCCCTAATAAGAATTGCATCAACCAATCACATGGTCTAATTTCCAAACTAATTTGCATAAGGAATTTATTTGCTCTCCATAACTTATTTCGGTCCTTCCTCACCATAGTCTAATTGAAAACCTACAAAACCAGCCAAAGATGGTTGATAACAGGAATGTTCTTGACCAATTGTTTTGTTGGTTGAAGACTGTTGTATGATGGTCCCATCAAAAGTAGTAAAATAGAAAACTGTTGACTTGCCATTGATGTTGTTACATATCGGTGGCCATCCATTGTATTTGATGGACTGGCCTGTGGGCCAATCAGAATATGGGGGCGGGGCTTCACTGGTGTCGTGGGTGGAGCTATGCTCAGTGTCCCAGGAAATAGCAAAACAAAACTAGTAGTTTGAGCTTGACATTGATGGTGTGAAACCATCTGGTTCTCCCCCATCGATGTCAAAACTATTGAACATCGACCATAACCTATAGATGTTTTATAAACATCGATGGCCGATGGCCATCCCTAATGAGTATTGCATCAACCAATCAGATGGTCTAATTTCTAAACTAATTTGCATAAGGGCTTTCTTTGCTCTCCATAACTTACTTAGGTCTTTCCTCACCCTAGTCTTATTGAAAACCTACAAAACTAGCCAAAGATGGTGGGTGACAAGAACATTCACGACTGATTGTCTTGCTGGTTGAAGACTATCACATGATGGTCCCAGCTAAAGTAGTAAAATAGAAAACTGTTGACTTGCCATTGATGTTGTTACATATCGGTGGTCATCCATTGTATTTGATGGACTGGCCTGTGGGCCAATCAGGATATGGGGGTGGGGCGTCGTGGGTGGAGCTATGCTCAGTGTCCCAGGAAATAGCAAAACAAAACTAGTAGTTTGAGCTTGACATTGATGGTGTGAAACCATCTGGTTCTCCCCCATCAATGTCAAAACTATTGAACATCGACCATAACCTATAGATGTTTTATAAACATCGATGGCCGATGGCCATCCCTAATGAGTATTGCATTAACCAATCAGATGGTCTAATTTCTAAACTAATTTGCATAAGGGCTTTCTTTGCTCTCCATAACTTACTTAGGTCTTTCCTCACCCTAGTCTTATTGAAAACCTACAAAACTAGCCAAAGATGGTGGGTGACAAGAACATTCATGACTGATTGTCTTGCTGGTTGAAGACTATCACATGATGGTCCCAGCTAAAGCAGTAAAATAGAAAACCGTTGACTGACAGTGCATAAACCAATCGGAATGGATTGTTTTGAATGAGTGTTAGTGATGGCCATTGTTGCCTTTGCCATCGATGTTGTTACCTATAGGCAGTCATCCATTGTATTTGACTGACTGGACCGTGGGCCAATCAGAATACGGGGGCGGGGCTATATTCCATGTCCCAGGAGATAGCACAACAAATCTTTTCGTTTTAGCTTGACATAGATGGTGGGAAACCATCTGGTTCTCCCCCATCGATGTAAAAACTATGAACATCGACCATAATATATCGATGTTTTATAAACATCGATGGTCATCCCTAATGAGAATTGCATCAACCAATCACATGGTCTAATTTCCAAACTAATTTGCATAAGGAATTTATTTGCTCTCCATAACTTATTTAGGTCCTTCCTCACCATAGTCTAATTGAAAACCAGCCAAAGATGGTTGATAACAAGAATGTTCTTGACCAATTGGTTTGTTGGTTGAAGACTGTTGTATGATGGTCCCATCAAAAGTAGTAAAATAGAAAACTGTTGACTTGCCATTGATGTTGTTACATATCAGTGGTCATCCATTGTATTTGATGGACTGGCCTGTGGGCCAATCAGAATATGGGGGCAGGGCTTCACTGGTGTCGTGGGTGGAGCTATGCTCAGTGTCCCAGGAAATAGCAAAACAAAACTAGTAGTTTGAGCTTGACATTGATGGTGTGAAACCATCTGGTTCTCCCCCATCGATGTCAAAACTATTGAACATCGACCATAACCTATAGATGTTTTATAAACATCGATGGCCGATGGCCATCCCTAATGAGTATTGCATCTACCAATCAGATGGTCTAATTTCTAAACTAATTTGCATAAAGGCTTTCTTTGCTCTCCATAACTTACTTAGGTCTTTCCTCACCCTAGTCTTATTGAAAACCTACAAAACTAGCCAAAGATGGTGGGTGACAAGAACATTCACGACTGATTGTCTTGCTGGTTGAAGACTATCACATGATGGTCCCAGCTAAAGTAGTAAAATAGAAAACTGTTGACTGACAGTGCATAAACCAATCGGAATGGATTGTTTTGAATGAGTGTTAGTGATGGCCATTGTTGCCTTTGCCATTGATGTTGTTACCTATAGGTGGTCATCCATTGTATTTGACTGACTGGACCGTGGGCCAATCAGAACACGGGGGCGGGGCTTCACATGTTTCAGGGGGTGGAGCTATATTCCATGTCCCAGGAGATAGCACAACAAATCTTTTCGTTTTAGCTTGACATTGATGGTGGGAAACCATCTGGTTCTCCCCCATCGATGTAAAAACTATGAACATCGACCGTAATCTATCGATGTTTTATAAACATCGATGGTCATCCCTAATGAGAATTGCATCAACCAATCACATGGTCTAATTTCCAAACTAATTTGCATAAGGAATTTATTTGCTCTCCATAACTTATTTAGGTCCTTCCTCACCATAGTCTAATTGAAAACCTACAAAACCAGCCAAAGATGGTTGATAACAAGAATGTTCTTGACCAATTGGTTTGTTGGTTGAAGACTGTTGTATGATGGTCCCATCAAAAAAAGTAAAATAGAAAACTGTTGACTTGCCATTGATGTTGTTACATATCGGTGGTCATCCATTGTATTTGATGGACTGGCCTGTGGGTCAATCAGAATATGGGGGCGGGGCTTCACTGGTGTCATGGGTGGAGCTATGCTCAGTGTCCCAGGAAATAGCAAAACAAAACTAGTAGTTTGAGCTTGACATTGATGGTGTGAAACCATCTGGTTCTCCCCCATCGATGTCAAAACTATTGAACATCGACCATAACCTATAGATGTTTTATAAACATCGATGGCCGATGGCCATCCCTAATGAGTATTGCATCAACCAATCAGATGGTCTAATTTCTAAACTAATTTGCATAAGGGCTTTATTTGCTCTCCATAACTTACTTAGGTCTTTCCTCACCCTAGTCTTATTGAAAACCTACAAAACTAGCCAAAGATGGTGGGTGACAAGAACATTCACGACTGATTGTCTTGCTGGTTGAAGACTATCACATGATGGTCCCAGCTAAAGTAGTAAAATAGAAAACTGTTGACTGACAGTGCATAAACCGATCGGAATGGATTGTTTTGAATGAGTGTTAGTGATGGCCATTGTTGCCTTTGCCATTGATGTTGTTACCTATAGGTGGTCATCCATTGTATTTGACTGACTGGACCGTGGGCCAATCAGAACACGGGGGCGGGGCTTCATATGTTTCAGGGGGTGGAGCTATATTCCATGTCCCAGGAGATAGCACAACAAATCTTTTCGTTTTAGCTTGACATTGATGGTGGGAAACCATCTGGTTCTCCCCCATCGATGTAAAAACTATGAACATCGACCGTAATCTATCGATGTTTTATAAACATCGATGGTCATCCCTAATGAGAATTGCATCAACCAATCACATGGTCTAATTTCCAAACTAATTTGCATAAGGAATTTATTTGCTCTCCATAACTTATTTAGGTCCTTCCTCACCATAGTCTAATTGAAAACCTACAAAACCAGCCAACGATGGTTGATAACAAGAATGTTCTCGACCAATTGGTTTGTTGGTTGAAGACTGTTGTATGATGGTCCCATCAAAAGTATTAAAATAGAAAACTGTTGACTTGCCATTGATGTTGTTACATATCGGTGGTCATCCATTGTATTTGATGGACTGGCCTGTGGGCCAATCAGAATATGGGGGCGGGGCTTCACTGGTGTCGTGGGTGGAGCTATGCTCAGTGTCCCAGGAAATAGCAAAACAAAACTAGTAGTTTGAGCTTGACATTGATGGTGTGAAACCATCTGGTTCTCCCCCATCGATGTCAAAACTATTGAACATCGACCATAACCTATAGATGTTTTATAAACATCGATGGCCATCCCTAATGAGTATTGCATCAACCAATCAGATGATCTAATTTCTAAACTAATTTGCATAAGGGCTTTCTTTGCTCTCCATAACTTACTTAGGTCTTTCCTCACCCTATACTTATTGAAAACCTACAAAACTAGCCAAAGATGGTGGGTGACAAGAACATTCACGACCGATTGTCTTGCTAGTTGAAGACTATCACATGATGGTCCCAGCTAAAGTAGTAAAATAGAAAACTGTTGACTGACAGTGCATAAACCAATCGGAATGGATTGTTTTGAATGAGTGTTAGTGATGGCCATTGTTGCCTTTGCCATCGATGTTGTTACCTATAGGTGGTCATCCATTGTATTTGACTGACTGGACCGTGGGCCCATCAGAACACGGGGGCGGGGCTTCACATGTTTCAGGGGGCGGGGCTATATTCCATGTCCCAGGAGATAGCACAACAAATCTTTTCGTTTTAGCTTGACATTGATGGTGGGAAACCATCTGGTTCTCCCCCATCGATGTAAAAACTATGAACATCGACCATAATCTATCGATGTTTTATAAACATCGATGGTCATCCCTAATGAGTATTGCATCAACCAATCACATGGTCTAATTTCCAAACTAATTTGCATAAGGAATTTATTTGCTCTCCATAACTTATTTAGGTCCTTCCTCACCATAGTCTAATTGAAAACCTACAAAACCAGCCAAAGATGGTTGATAACAAGAATGTTCTTGACCAATTGGTTTGTTGGTTGAAGACTGTTGTATGATGGTCCCATCAAAAGTAGTAAAATAGAAAACTGTTGACTTGCCATTGATGTTGTTACATATCGGTGGTCATCCATTGTATTTGATGGACTGGCCTGTGGGCCAATCAGGATATGGGGGTGGGGCGTCGTGGGTGGAGCTATGCTCAGTGTCCCAGGAAATAGCAAAACAAAACTAGTAGTTTGAGCTTGACATTGATGGTGTGAAACCATCTGGTTCTCCCCCATCAATGTCAAAACTATTGAACATCGACCATAACCTATAGATGTTTTATAAACATCAATGGCCGATGGCCATCCCTAATGAGTATTGCATCAACCAATCACATGGTCTAATTTCCAAACTAATTTGCATAAGGAATTTATTTGCTCTCCATAACTTATTTAGGTCCTTCCTCACCATAGTCTAATTGAAAACCTACAAAACCAGCCAAAGATGGTTGATAACAAGAATGTTCTTGACCAATTGGTTTGTTGGTTGAAGACTGTTGTATGATGGTCCCATCAAAAGTAGTAAAATAGAAAACTGTTGACTTGCCATTGATGTTGTTACATATCGGTGGTCATCCATTGTATTTGATGGACTGGCCTGTGGGCCAATCAGAATATGGGGGCGGGGCTTCACTGGTGTCGTGGGTGGAGCTATGCTCAGTGTCCCAGGAAATAGCAAAACAAAACTAGTAGTTTGAGCTTGACATTGATGGTGTGAAACCATCTGGTTCTCCCCCATCGATGTCAAAACTATTGAACATCGACCATAACCTATAGATGTTTTATAAACATCGATGGCCGATGGCCATCCCTAATGAGTATTGCATCAACCAATCAGATGATCTAATTTCTAAACTAATTTGCATAAGGGCTTTCTTTGCTCTCCATAACTTACTTAGGTCTTTCCTCACCCTAGTCTTATTGAAAACCTACAAAACTAGCCAAAGATGGTGGGTGACAAGAACATTCACGACTGATTGTCTTGCTGGTTGAAGACTATCACATGATGGTCCCAGCTAAAGTAGTAAAATAGAAAACTGTTGACTGACAGTGCATAAACCAATCGGAATGGATTGTTTTGAATGAGTGTTAGTGATGGCCATTGTTGCCTTTGCCATCGATGTTGTTACCTATAGGTGGTCATCCATTGTATTTGACTGACTGGACCGTGGGCCAATCAGAACACGGGGGCGGGGCTTCACATGTTTCAGGGGGTGGAGCTATATTCCATGTCCCAGGAGATAGCACAACAAATCTTTTAGTTTTAGCTTGACATTGATGGTGGGAAACCATCTGGTTCTCCCCCATCGATGTAAAAACTATAAACATCGACCATAATCTATCGATGTTTTATAAACATCGATGGTCATCCCTAATGAGAATTGCATCAACCAATCACATGGTCTAATTTCCAAACTAATTTGCATAAGGAATTTATTTGCTCTCCATAACTTATTTAGGTCCTTCCTCACCATAGTCTAATTGAAAACCTACAATACCAGCCAAAGATGGTTGATAACAAGAATGTTCTTGACCAATTGGTTTGTTGGTTGTAGACTGTTGTATGATGGTCCCATCAAAAGTAGTAAAATAGAAAACTGTTGACTTGCCATTGATGTTGTTACATATCGGTGGTCATCCATTGTATTTGATGGACTGGCCTGTGGGCCAATCAGAATATGTGGGCGGGGCTTCACTGGTGTCGTGAGTGGAGCTATGCTCAGTGTCCCAGGAAATAGCAAAACAAAACTAGTAGTTTGAGCTTGACATTGATGGTGTGAAACCATCTGGTTCTCCCCCATCGATGTCAAAACTATTAAACATCGACCATAACCTATAGATGTTTTATAAACATCGATGGCCGATGGACATCCCTAATGAGTATTGCATCAACCAATCAGATGGTCTAATTTCTAAACTAATTTGCATAAGGGCTTTCTTTGCTCTCCATAACTTACTTAGGTTTTTCCTCACCCTAGTCTTATTGAAAACCTACAAAACTAGCCAAAGATAGTGGGTGACAAGAACATTCATGACTTATTGTCTTGCTGGTTGAAGACTATCACATGATGGTCCCAGCTAAAGCAGTAAAATAGAAAACTGTTGACTGACAGTGCATAAACCAATCGGAATGGATTGTTTTGAATGAGTGTTAGTGATGGCCATTGTTGCCTTTGCCATCGATGTTGTTACCTATAGGCGGTCATCCATTGTATTTGACTGACTGGACCGTGGGCCAATCAGAACACGGGGGCGGGGCTTCACATGTTTCAGGGGGCGGGGCTATATTCCATGTCCCAGGAGATAGCACAACAAATCTTTTCGTTTTAGCTTGACATTGATGGTGGGAAACCATCTGGTTCTCCCCCATCGATGTAAAAACTATGAACATCGACCATAATATATCGATGTTTTATAAACATCGATGGTCATCCCTAATGAGAATTGCATCAACCAATCACATGGTCTAATTTCCAAACTAATTTGCATAAGGAATTTATTTGCTCTCCATAACTTATTTAGGTCCTTCCTCACCATAGTCTAATTGAAAACCTACAAAACCAGCCAAAGATGGTTGATAACAAGAATGTTCTTGACCAATTGGTTTGTTGGTTGAAGACTGTTGTATGATGGTCCCATCAAAAGTAGTAAAATAGAAAACTGTTGACTTGCCATTGATGTTGTTACATATCGGTGGTCATCCATTGTATTTGATGGACTGGCCTGTGGGCCAATCAGAATATGGGGGCGGGGCTTCACTGGTGTCGTGGGTGGAGCTATGCTCAGTGTCCCAGGAAATAGCAAAACAAAACTAGTAGTTTGAGCTTGACATTGATGGTGTGAAACCATCTGGTTCTCCCCCATCGATGTCAAAACTATTGAACATCGACCATAACCTATAGATGTTTTATAAACATCGATGGCCGATGGACATCCCTAATGAGTATTGCATCAACCAATCAGATGGTCTAATTTCTAAACTAATTTGCATAAGGGCTTTCTTTGCTCTCCATAACTTACTTAGGTCTTTCCTCACCCTAGTCTTATTGAAAACCTACAAAACTAGCCAAAGATGGTGGGTGACAAGAACATTCATGACTGATTGTCTTGCTGGTTGAAGACTATCACATGATGGTCCCAGCTAAAGTAGTAAAATAGAAAACTGTTGACTGACAGTGCATAAACCAATAGGAATGCATTGTTTTGAATGAGTGTTAGTGATGGCCATTGTTGCCTTTGCCATCGATGTTGTTACCTATAGGTGGTCATCCATTGTATTTGACTGACTGGACCATGGGCCAATCAGAACACGGGGGCGGGGCTTCACATGTTTCAGGGGGTGGAGCTATATTCCATGTCCCAGGAGATAGCACAACAAATCTTTTCGTTTTAGCTTGACATTGATGGTGGGAAACCATCTGGTTCTCCCCCATCAATGTAAAAACTATGAACATCGACCATAATATATCGATGTTTTATAAACATTGATGGTCATCCCTAATGAGAATTGCATCAACCAATCACATGGTCTAATTTCCAAACTAATTTGCATAAGGAATTTATTTGCTCTCCATAACTTATTTAGGTCCTTCCTCACCATAGTCTAATTGAAAACCTACAAAACCAGCCAAAGATGGTTGATAACAAGAATGTTCTTGACCAATTGGTTTGTTGGTTGAAGACTGTTGTATGATGGTCCCATCAAAAGTAGTAAAGTAGAAAACTGTTGACTTGCCATTGATGTTGTTGCATATCGGTGGTCATCCATTGTATTTGATGGACTGGCCTGTGGGCCAATCAGAATATGGGGGCGGGGCTTCACTGGTGTCGTGGGTGGAGCTATGCTCAGTGTCCCAGGAAATAGCAAAACAAAACTAGTAGTTTGAGCTTGACATTGATGGTGTGAAACCATCTGGTTCTCCCCCATCGATGTCAAAACTATTGAACATCGACCATAACCTATAGATGTTTTATAAACATCGATGGCCGATGGCCATCCCTAATGAGTATTGCATCAACCAATCAGATGATCTAATTTCTAAACTAATTTGCATAAGGGCTTTCTTTGCTCTCCATAACTTACTTAGGTCTTTCCTCACCCTAGTCTTATTGAAAACCTACAAAACTAGCCAAAGATGGTGGGTGACAAGAACATTCACGACTGATTGTCTTGCTGGTTGAAGACTATCACATGATGGTCCCAGCTAAAGTAGTAAAATAGAAAACTGTTGACTGACAGTGCATAAACCAATCGGAATGGATTGTTTTGAATGAGTGTTAGTGATGGCCATTGTTGCCTTTGCCATCGATGTTGTTACCTATAGGTGGTCATCCATTGTATTTGACTGACTGGACCGTGGGCCAATCAGAACACGGGGGCGGGGCTTCACATGTTTCAGGGGGTGGAGCTATATTCCATGTCCCAGGAGATAGCACAACAAATCTTTTAGTTTTAGCTTGACATTGATGGTGGGAAACCATCTGGTTCTCCCCCATCGATGTAAAAACTATAAACATCGACCATAATCTATCGATGTTTTATAAACATCGATGGTCATCCCTAATGAGAATTGCATCAACCAATCACATGGTCTAATTTCCAAACTAATTTGCATAAGGAATTTATTTGCTCTCCATAACTTATTTAGGTCCTTCCTCACCATAGTCTAATTGAAAACCTACAATACCAGCCAAAGATGGTTGATAACAAGAATGTTCTTGACCAATTGGTTTGTTGGTTGTAGACTGTTGTATGATGGTCCCATCAAAAGTAGTAAAATAGAAAACTGTTGACTTGCCATTGATGTTGTTACATATCGGTGGTCATCCATTGTATTTGATGGACTGGCCTGTGGGCCAATCAGAATATGTGGGCGGGGCTTCACTGGTGTCGTGAGTGGAGCTATGCTCAGTGTCCCAGGAAATAGCAAAACAAAACTAGTAGTTTGAGCTTGACATTGATGGTGTGAAACCATCTGGTTCTCCCCCATCGATGTCAAAACTATTAAACATCGACCATAACCTATAGATGTTTTATAAACATCGATGGCCGATGGACATCCCTAATGAGTATTGCATCAACCAATCAGATGGTCTAATTTCTAAACTAATTTGCATAAGGGCTTTCTTTGCTCTCCATAACTTACTTAGGTTTTTCCTCACCCTAGTCTTATTGAAAACCTACAAAACTAGCCAAAGATAGTGGGTGACAAGAACATTCATGACTTATTGTCTTGCTGGTTGAAGACTATCACATGATGGTCCCAGCTAAAGCAGTAAAATAGAAAACTGTTGACTGACAGTGCATAAACCAATCGGAATGGATTGTTTTGAATGAGTGTTAGTGATGGCCATTGTTGCCTTTGCCATCGATGTTGTTACCTATAGGCGGTCATCCATTGTATTTGACTGACTGGACCGTGGGCCAATCAGAACACGGGGGCGGGGCTTCACATGTTTCAGGGGGCGGGGCTATATTCCATGTCCCAGGAGATAGCACAACAAATCTTTTCGTTTTAGCTTGACATTGATGGTGGGAAACCATCTGGTTCTCCCCCATCGATGTAAAAACTATGAACATCGACCATAATATATCGATGTTTTATAAACATCGATGGTCATCCCTAATGAGAATTGCATCAACCAATCACATGGTCTAATTTCCAAACTAATTTGCATAAGGAATTTATTTGCTCTCCATAACTTATTTAGGTCCTTCCTCACCATAGTCTAATTGAAAACCTACAAAACCAGCCAAAGATGGTTGATAACAAGAATGTTCTTGACCAATTGGTTTGTTGGTTGAAGACTGTTGTATGATGGTCCCATCAAAAGTAGTAAAATAGAAAACTGTTGACTTGCCATTGATGTTGTTACATATCGGTGGTCATCCATTGTATTTGATGGACTGGCCTGTGGGCCAATCAGAATATGGGGGCGGGGCTTCACTGGTGTCGTGGGTGGAGCTATGCTCAGTGTCCCAGGAAATAGCAAAACAAAACTAGTAGTTTGAGCTTGACATTGATGGTGTGAAACCATCTGGTTCTCCCCCATCGATGTCAAAACTATTGAACATCGACCATAACCTATAGATGTTTTATAAACATCGATGGCCGATGGACATCCCTAATGAGTATTGCATCAACCAATCAGATGGTCTAATTTCTAAACTAATTTGCATAAGGGCTTTCTTTGCTCTCCATAACTTACTTAGGTCTTTCCTCACCCTAGTCTTATTGAAAACCTACAAAACTAGCCAAAGATGGTGGGTGACAAGAACATTCATGACTGATTGTCTTGCTGGTTGAAGACTATCACATGATGGTCCCAGCTAAAGTAGTAAAATAGAAAACTGTTGACTGACAGTGCATAAACCAATAGGAATGCATTGTTTTGAATGAGTGTTAGTGATGGCCATTGTTGCCTTTGCCATCGATGTTGTTACCTATAGGTGGTCATCCATTGTATTTGACTGACTGGACCATGGGCCAATCAGAACACGGGGGCGGGGCTTCACATGTTTCAGGGGGTGGAGCTATATTCCATGTCCCAGGAGATAGCACAACAAATCTTTTCGTTTTAGCTTGACATTGATGGTGGGAAACCATCTGGTTCTCCCCCATCAATGTAAAAACTATGAACATCGACCATAATATATCGATGTTTTATAAACATTGATGGTCATCCCTAATGAGAATTGCATCAACCAATCACATGGTCTAATTTCCAAACTAATTTGCATAAGGAATTTATTTGCTCTCCATAACTTATTTAGGTCCTTCCTCACCATAGTCTAATTGAAAACCAGCCAAAGATGGTTGATAACAAGAATGTTCTTGACCAATTGGTTTGTTGGTTGAAGACTGTTGTATGATGGTCCCATCAAAAGTAGTAAAGTAGAAAACTGTTGACTTGCCATTGATGTTGTTGCATATCGGTGGTCATCCATTGTATTTGATGGACTGGCCTGTGGGCCAATCAGAATATGGGGGTGGGGCTTCACTGGTGTCGTGGGTGGAGCTATGCTCAGTGTCCCAGGAAATAGCAAAACAAAACTAGTAGTTTGAGCTTGACATTGATGGTGTGAAACCATCTGGTTCTCCCCCATCGATGTCAAAACTATTGAACATCGACCATAACCTATAGATGTTTTATAAACATCGATGGCCGATGGCCATCCCTAATGAGTATTGCATCAACCAATCAGATGGTCTAATTTCTAAACTAATTTGCATAAGGGCTTTCTTTGCTCTCCATAACTTACTTAGGTCTTTCCTCACCCTAGTCTTATTGAAAACCTACAAAACTAGCCAAAGATAGTTGGTGACAAGAACATTCACGACTGATTGTCTTGCTGGTTGAAGACTATCACATGATGGTCCCAGCTAAAGCAGTAAAATAGAAAACTGTTGACTGACAGTGCATAAACCAATCGGAATGGATTGTTTTGAATGAGTGTTAGTGATGGCCATTGTTGCCTTTGCCATCGATGTTGTTACCTATAGGCGGTCATCCATTGTATTTGACTGACTGGACCGTGGGCCAATCAGAACACGGGGGCGGGGCTATATTCCATGTCCCAGGAGATAGCACAACAAATCTTTTCGTTTTAGCTTGACATTGATGGTGGGAAAACATCTGGTTCTCCCCCATCGATGTAAAAACTATGAACATCGACCATAATATATCGATGTTTTATAAACATCGATGGTCATCCCTAATGAGAATTGCATCAACCAATCACATGGTCTAATTTCCAAACTAATTTGCATAAGGAATTTATTTGCTCTCCATAACTTATTTAGGTCCTTCCTCATCATAGTCTAATTGAAAACCTACAAAACCAGCCAAAGATGGTTGATAACAAGAATGTTCTTGACCAATTGGTTTGTTGGTTGAAGACTGTTGTATGATGGTCCCATCAAAAGTAGTAAAATAGAAAACTGTTGACTTGCCATTGATGTTGTTACATATCGGTGGTCATCCATTGTATTTGATGGACTGGCCTGTGGGCCAATCAGGATATGGGGGTGGGGCATCGTGGGTGGAGCTATGCTCAGTGTCCCAGGAAATAGCAAAACAAAACTAGTAGTTTGAGCTTGACATTGATGGTGTGAAACCATCTGGTTCTCCCCCATCAATGTCAAAACTATTGAACATCGACCATAACCTATAGATGTTTTATAAACATCAATGGCCGATGGCCATCCCTAATGAGTATTGCATCAACCAATCACATGGTCTAATTTCCAAACTAATTTGCATAAGGAATTTATTTGCTCTCCATAACTTATTTAGGTCCTTCCTCACCATAGTCTAATTGAAAACCTACAAAACCAGCCAAAGATGGTTGATAACAAGAATGTTCTTGACCAATTGGTTTGTTGGTTGAAGACTGTTGTATGATGGTCCCATCAAAAGTAGTAAAATAGAAAACTGTTGACTTGCCATTGATGTTGTTACATATCGGTGGTCATCCATTGTATTTGATGGACTGGCCTGTGGGCCAATCAGAATATGGGGGCGGGGCTTCACTGGTGTCGTGGGTGGAGCTATGCTCAGTGTCCCAGGAAATAGCAAAACAAAACTAGTAGTTTGAGCTTGACATTGATGGTGTGAAACCATCTGGTTCTCCCCCATCGATGTCAAAACTATTGAACATTGACCATAACCTATAGATGTTTTATAAACATCGATGGCCGATGGCCATCCCTAATGAGTATTGCATCAACCAATCAGATGGTCTAATTTCTAAACTAATTTGCATAAGGGCTTTCTTTGCTCTCCATAACTTACTTAGGTCTTTCCTCACCCTAGTCTTATTGAAAACCTACAAAACTAGCCAAAGATGGTGGGTGACAAGAACATTCATGACTGATTGTCTTGCTGGTTGAAGACTATCACATGATGGTCCCAGCTAAAGTAGTAAAATAGAAAACTGTTGACTGACAGTGCATAAACCAATCGGAATGCATTGTTTTGAATGAGTGTTAGTGATGGCCATTGTTGCCTTTGCCATCGATGTTGTTACCTATAGGTGGTCATCCATTGTATTTGACTTACTGGACCATGGGCCAATCAGAACACGGGGGCGGGGCTTCACATGTTTCAGGGGGTGGAGCTATATTCCATGTCCCAGGAGATAGCACAACAAATCTTTTCGTTTTAGCTTGACATTGATGGTGGGAAACCATCTGGTTCTCCCCCATCGATGTAAAAACTATGAACATCGACCATAATATATCGATGTTTTATAAACATTGATGGTCATCCCTAATGAGAATTGCATCAACCAATCACATGGTCTAATTTCCAAACTAATTTGCATAAGAAATTTATTTGCTCTCCATAACTTATTTAGGTCCTTCCTCACCATAGTCTAATTGAAAACCTACAAAACCAGCCAAAGATGGTTGATAACAAGAATGTTCTTGACCAATTGGTTTGTTGGTTGAAGACTGTTGTATGATGGTCCCATCAAAAGTAGTAAAATAGAAAACTGTTGACTTGCCATTGATGTTGTTACATATCGGTGGTCATCCATTGTATTTGATGGACTGGCCTGTGGGCCAATCAGGATATGGGGGTGGGGCGTCGTGGGTGGAGCTATGCTCAGTGTCCCAGGAAATAGCAAAACAAAACTAGTAGTTTGAGCTTGACATTGATGGTGTGAAACCATCTGGTTCTCCCCCATCAATGTCAAAACTATTGAACATCGACCATAACCTATAGATGTTTTATAAACATCAATGGCCGATGGCCATCCCTAATGAGTATTGCATCAACCAATCACATGGTCTAATTTCCAAACTAATTTGCATAAGGAATTTATTTGCTCTCCATAACTTATTTAGGTCCTTCCTCACCATAGTCTAATTGAAAACCTACAAAACCAGCCAAAGATGGTTGATAACAAGAATGTTCTTGACCAATTGGTTTGTTGGTTGAAGACTGTTGTATGATGGTCCCATCAAAAGTAGTAAAATAGAAAACTGTTGACTTGCCATTGATGTTGTTACATATCGGTGGTCATCCATTGTATTTGATGGACTGGCCTGTGGGCCAATCAGAATATGTGGGCGGGGCTTCACTGGTGTCGTGGGTGGAGCTATGCTCAGTGTCCCAGGAAATAGCAAAACAAAACTAGTAGTTTGAGCTTGACATTGATGGTGTGAAACATATGGTTCTCCCCCATCGATGTCAAAACTATTAAACATCGACCATAACCTATAGATGTTTTATAAACATCGATGGCCGATGGACATCCCTAATGAGTATTGCATCA
This sequence comes from Crinia signifera, assembly GCF_055691185.1. Lineage (NCBI taxonomy): Eukaryota > Metazoa > Chordata > Amphibia > Anura > Myobatrachidae > Crinia > Crinia signifera. The sequence continues at coordinate 164,772,172 of NC_139218.1, read as the reverse complement.
ACCAATCAGATGGTCTAATTTCTAAACTAATTTGCATAAGGGCTTTCTTTGCTCTCCATAACTTACTTAGGTTTTTCCTCACCCTAGTCTTATTGAAAACCTACAAAACTAGCCAAAGATAGTGGGTGACAAGAACATTCATGACTTATTGTCTTGCTGGTTGAAGACTATCACATGATGGTCCCAGCTAAAGCAGTAAAATAGAAAACTGTTGACTGACAGTGCATAAACCAATCGGAATGGATTGTTTTGAATGAGTGTTAGTGATGGCCATTGTTGCCTTTGCCATCGATGTTGTTACCTATAGGCGGTCATCCATTGTATTTGACTGACTGGACCGTGGGCCAATCAGAACACGGGGGCGGGGCTTCACATGTTTCAGGGGGCGGGGCTATATTCCATGTCCCAGGAGATAGCACAACAAATCTTTTCGTTTTAGCTTGACATTGATGGTGGGAAACCATCTGGTTCTCCCCCATCGATGTAAAAACTATGAACATCGACCATAATATATCGATGTTTTATAAACATCGATGGTCTTCCCTAATGAGAATTGCATCAACCAATCACATGGTCTAATTTCCAAACTAATTTGCATAAGGAATTTATTTGCTCTCCATAACTTATTTAGGTCCTTCCTCACCATAGTCTAATTGAAAACCAGCCAAAGATGGTTGATAACAAGAATGTTCTTGACTAATTGGTTTGTTGGTTGAAGACTGTTGTATGATGGTCCCATCAAAAGTAGTAAAATAGAAAACTGTTGACTTGCCATTGATGTTGTTACATATCGGTGGTCATCCATTGTATTTGATGGACTGGCCTGTGGGCCAATCAGAATATGGGGGCGGGGCTTCACTGGTGTCGTGGGTGGAGCTATGCTCAGTGTCCCAGGAAATAGCAAAACAAAACTAGTAGTTTGAGCTTGACATTGATGGTGTGAAACCATCTGGTTCTCCCCCATCGATGTCAAAACTATTGAACATCGACCATAACCTATAGATGTTTTATAAACATCGATGGCCGATGGACATCCCTAATGAGTATTGCATCAACCAATCAGATGGTCTAATTTCTAAACTAATTTGCATAAGGGCTTTCTTTGCTCTCCATAACTTACTTAGGTCTTTCCTCACCCTAGTCTTATTGAAAACCTACAAAACTAGCCAAAGATGGTGGGTGACAAGAACATTCATGACTGATTGTCTTGCTGGTTGAAGACTATCACATGATGGTCCCAGCTAAAGTAGTAAAATAGAAAACTGTTGACTGACAGTGCATAAACCAATCGGAATGCATTGTTTTGAATGAGTGTTAGTGATGGCCATTGTTGCCTTTGCCATCGATGTTGTTACCTATAGGTGGTCATCCATTGTATTTGACTGACTGGACCATGGGCCAATCAGAACACGGGGGCGGGGCTTCACATGTTTCAGGGGGTGGAGCTATATTCCATGTCCCAGGAGATAGCACAACAAATCTTTTCGTTTTAGCTTGACATTGATGGTGGGAAACCATCTGGTTCTCCCCCATCAATGTAAAAACTATGAACATCGACCATAATATATCGATGTTTTATAAACATTGATGGTCATCCCTAATGAGAATTGCATCAACCAATCACATGGTCTAATTTCCAAACTAATTTGCATAAGGAATTTATTTGCTCTCCATAACTTATTTAGGTCCTTCCTCACCATAGTCTAATTGAAAACCTACAAAACCAGCCATAGATGGTTGATAACAAGAATGTTCTTGACCAATTGGTTTGTTGGTTGAAGACTGTTGTATGATGGTCCCATCAAAAGTAGTAAAGTAGAAAACTGTTGACTTGCCATTGATGTTGTTGCATATCGGTGGTCATCCATTGTATTTGATGGACTGGCCTGTGGGCCAATCAGAATATGGGGGCGGGGCTTCACTGGTGTCGTGTGTGGAGCTATGCTCAGTGTCCCAGGAAATAGCAAAACAAAACTAGTAGTTTGAGCTTGACATTGATGGTGTGAAACCATCTGGTTCTCCCCCATCGATGTCAAAACTATTGAACATCGACCATAACCTATAGATGTTTTATAAACATCGATGGCCGATGGCCATCCCTAATGAGTATTGCATCAACCAATCAGATGGTCTAATTTCTAAACTAATTTGCATAAGGGCTTTCTTTGCTCTCCATAACTTACTTAGGTCTTTCCTCACCCTAGTCTTATTGAAAACCTACAAAACTAGCCAAAGATAGTGGGTGACAAGAACATTCACGACTGATTGTCTTGCTGGTTGAAGACTATCACATGATGGTCCCAGCTAAAGCAGTAAAATAGAAAACTGTTGACTGACAGTGCATAAACCAATCGGAATGGATTGTTTTGAATGAGTGTTAGTGATGGCCATTGTTGCCTTTGCCATCGATGTTGTTACCTATAGGCGGTCATCCATTGTATTTGACTGACTGGACCGTGGGCCAATCAGAACACGGGGGCGGGGCTATATTCCATGTCCCAGGAGATAGCACAACAAATCTTTTCGTTTTAGCTTGACATTGATGGTGGGAAACCATCTGGTTCTCCCCCATCGATGTAAAAACTATGAACATCGACCATAATATATCGATGTTTTATAAACATCGATGGTCATCCCTAATGAGAATTGCATCAACCAATCACATGGTCTAATTTCCAAACTAATTTGCATAAGGAATTTATTTGCTCTCCATAACTTATTTAGGTCCTTCCTCACCATAGTCTAATTGAAAACCAGCCAAAGATGGTTGATAACAAGAATGTTCTTGACCAATTGGTTTGTTGGTTGAAGACTGTTGTATGATGGTCCCATCAAAAGTAGTAAAATAGAAAACTGTTGACTTGCCATTGATGTTGTTACATATCGGTGGTCATCCATTGTATTTGATGGACTGGCCTGTGGGCCAATCAGAATATGGGGGCGGGGCTTCACTGGTGTCGTGGGTGGAGCTATGCTCAGTGTCCCAGGAAATAGCAAAACAAAACTAGTAGTTTGAGCTTGACATTGATGGTGTGAAACCATCTGGTTCTCCCCCATCGATGTCAAAACTATTGAACATCGACCATAACCTATAGATGTTTTATAAACATCGATGGCCGATGGACATCCCTAATGAGTATTGCATCAACCAATCAGATGGTCTAATTTCTAAACTAATTTGCATAAGGGCTTTCTTTGCTCTCCATAACTTACTTAGGTCTTTCCTCACCCTAGTCTTATTGAAAACCTACAAAACTAGCCAAAGATGGTGGGTGACAAGAACATTCATGACTGATTGTCTTGCTGGTTGAAGACTATCACATGATGGTCCCAGCTAAAGTAGTAAAATAGAAAACTGTTGACTGACAGTGCATAAACCAATCGGAATGCATTGTTTTGAATGAGTGTTAGTGATGGCCATTGTTGCCTTTGCCATCGATGTTGTTACCTATAGGTGGTCATCCATTGTATTTGACTGACTGGACCATGGGCCAATCAGAACACGGGGGCGGGGCTTCACATGTTTCAGGGGGTGGAGCTATATTCCATGTCCCAGGAGATAGCACAACAAATCTTTTCGTTTTAGCTTGACATTGATGGTGGGAAACCATCTGGTTCTCCCCCATCAATGTAAAAACTATGAACATCGACCATAATATATCGATGTTTTATAAACATTGATGGTCATCCCTAATGAGAATTGCATCAACCAATCACATGGTCTAATTTTCAAACTAATTTGCATAAGGAATTTATTTGCTCTCCATAACTTATTTAGGTCCTTCCTCACCATAGTCTAATTGAAAACCTACAAAACCAGCCAAAGATGGTTGATAACAAGAATGTTCTTGACCAATTGGTTTGTTGGTTGAAGACTGTTGTATGATGGTCCCATCAAAAGTAGTAAAGTAGAAAACTGTTGACTTGCCATTGATGTTGTTGCATATCGGTGGTCATCCATTGTATTTGATGGACTGGCCTGTGGGCCAATCAGAATATGGGGGCGGGGCTTCACTGGTGTCGTGGGTGGAGCTATGCTCAGTGTCCCAGGAAATAGCAAAACAAAACTAGTAGTTTGAGCTTGACATTGATGGTGTGAAACCATCTGGTTCTCCCCCATCGATGTCAAAACTATTGAACATCGACCATAACCTATAGATGTTTTATAAACATCGATGGCCGATGGCCATCCCTAATGAGTATTGCATCAACCAATCAGATGGTCTAATTTCTAAACTAATTTGCATAAGGGCTTTCTTTGCTCTCCATAACTTACTTAGGTCTTTCCTCACCCTAGTCTTATTGAAAACCTACAAAACTAGCCAAAGATAGTGGGTGACAAGAACATTCACGACTGATTGTCTTGCTGGTTGAAGACTATCACATGATGGTCCCAGCTAAAGCAGTAAAATAGAAAACTGTTGACTGACAGTGCATAAACCAATCGGAATGGATTGTTTTGAATGAGTGTTAGTGATGGCCATTGTTGCCTTTGCCATCGATGTTGTTACCTATAGGCGGTCATCCATTGTATTTGACTGACTGGACCGTGGGCCAATCAGAACACGGGGGCGGGGCTTCACATGTTTCAGGGGGCGGGGCTATATTCCATGTCCCAGGAGATAGCACAACAAATCTTTTCGTTTTAGCTTGACATTGATGGTGGGAAACCATCTGGTTCTCCCCCATCGATGTAAAAACTATGAACATCGACCATAATATATCGATGTTTTATAAACATCGATGGTCATCCCTAATGAGAATTGCATCAACCAATCACATGGTCTAATTTCCAAACTAATTTGCATAAGGAATTTATTTGCTCTCCATAACTTATTTAGGTCCTTCCTCACCATAGTCTAATTGAAAACCAGCCAAAGATGGTTGATAACAAGAATGTTCTTGACCAATTGGTTTGTTGGTTGAAGACTGTTGTATGATGGTCCCATCAAAAGTAGTAAAATAGAAAACTGTTGACTTGCCATTGATGTTGTTACATATCGGTGGTCATCCATTGTATTTGATGGACTGGTTGTGGGCCAATCAGAATATGGGGGCGGGGCTTCACTGGTGTCGTGGGTGGAGCTATGCTCATTGTCCCAGGAAATAGCAAAACAAAACTAGTAGTTTGAGCTTGACATTGATGGTGTGAAACCATCTGGTTCTCCCCCATCGATGTCAAAACTATTGAACATCGACCATAACCTATAGATGTTTTATAAACATCGATGGCCGATGGACATCCCTAATGAGTATTGCATCAACCAATCAGATGGTCTAATTTCTAAACTAATTTGCATAAGGGCTTTCTTTGCTCTCCATAACTTACTTAGGTCTTTCCTCACCCTAGTCTTATTGAAAACCTACAAAACTAGCCAAAGATGGTGGGTGACAAGAACATTCATGACTGATTGTCTTGCTGGTTGAAGACTATCACATGATGGTCCCAGCTAAAGTAGTAAAATAGAAAACTGTTGACTGACAGTGCATAAACCAATCGGAATGGATTGTTTTGAATGAGTGTTAGTGATGGCCATTGTTGCCTTTGCCATCGATGTTGTTACCTATAGGTGGTCATCCGTTGTATTTGACTGACTGGACCGTGGGCCAATCAGAACACGGGGGCGGGGCTTCACATGTTTCAGGGGGCGGGGCTATATTCCATGTCCCAGGAGATAGCACAACAAATCTTTTCGTTTTAGCTTGACATTGATGGTGGGAAACCATCTGGTTCTCCCCCATCGATGTAAAAACTATGAACATCGACCATAATCTATCGATGTTTTATAAACATCGATTGTCATCCCTAATGAGTATTGCATCAACCAATCACATGGTCTAATTTCCAAACTAATTTGCATAAGGAATTTATTTGCTCTCCATAACTTATTTAGGTCCTTCCTCACCATAGTCTAATTGAAAACCTACAAAACCAGCCAAAGATGGTTGATAACAAGAATGTTCTTGACCAATTGGTTTGTTGGTTGAAGACTGTTGTATGATGGTCCCATCAAAAGTAGTAAAATAGAAAACTGTTGACTTGCCATTGATGTTGTTACATATCGGTGGTCATCCATTGTATTTGATGGACTGGCCTGTGGGCCAATCAGAATATGGGGGCGGGGCTTCACTGGTGTCGTGGGTGGAGCTATGCTCAGTGTCCCAGGAAATAGCAAAACAAAACTAGTAGTTTGAGCTTGACATTGATGGTGTGAAACCATCTGGTTCTCCCCCATCGATGTCAAAACTATTGAACATCGACCATAACCTATAGATGTTTTATAAACATCGATGGCCGATGGCCATCCCTAATGAGTATTGCATCAACCAATCAGATGGTCTAATTTCTAAACTAATTTGCATAAGGGCTTTCTTTGCTCTCCATAACTTACTTAGGTCTTTCCTCACCCTAGTCTTATTGAAAACCTACAAAACTAGCCAAAGATGGTGGGTGACAAGAACATTCATGACTGATTGTCTTGCTGGTTGAAGACTATCACATGATGGTCCCAGCTAAAGTAGTAAAATAGAAAACTGTTGACTGACAGTGCATAAACCAATCGGAATGCATTGTTTTGAATGAGTGTTAGTGATGGCCATTGTTGCCTTTGCCATCGATGTTGTTACCTATAGGTGGTCATCCATTGTATTTGACTGACTGGACCATGGGCCAATCAGAACACGGGGGCGGGGCTTCACATGTTTCAGGGGGTGGAGCTATATTCCATGTCCCAGGAGATAGCACAACAAATCTTTTCGTTTTAGCTTGACATTGATGGTGGGAAACCATCTGGTTCTCCCCCATCGATGTAAAAACTATGAACATCGACCATAATATATCGATGTTTTATAAACATTGATGGTCATCCCTAATGAGAATTGCATCAACCAATCACATGGTCTAATTTCCAAACTAATTTGCATAAGAAATTTATTTGCTCTCCATAACTTATTTAGGTCCTTCCTCACCATAGTCTAATTGAAAACCTACAAAACCAGCCAAAGATGGTTGATAACAAGAATGTTCTTGACCAATTGGTTTGTTGGTTGAAGACTGTTGTATGATGGTCCCATCAAAAGTAGTAAAATAGAAAACTGTTGACTTGCCATTGATGTTGTTACATATTGGTGGTCATCCATTGTATTTGATGGACTGGCCTGTGGGCCAATCAGAATATGGGGGCGGGGCTTCACTGGTGTCGTGGGTGGAGCTATGCTCAGTGTCCCAGGAAATAGCAAAACAAAACTAGTAGTTTGAGCTTGACATTGATGGTGTGAAACCATCTGGTTCTCCCCCATCGATGTCAAAACTATTGAACATCGACCATAACCTATAGATGTTTTATAAACATCGATGGCCGATGGACATCCCTAATGAGTATTGCATCAACCAATCAGATGGTCTAATTTCTAAACTAATTTGCATAAGGGCTTTCTTTGCTCTCCATAACTTACTTAGGTCTTTCCTCACCCTAGTCTTATTGAAAACCTACAAAACTAGCCAAAGATGGTGGGTGACAAGAACATTCATGACTGATTGTCTTGCTGGTTGAAGACTATCACATGATGGTCCCAGCTAAAGTAGTAAAATAGAAAACTGTTGACTGACAGTGCATAAACCAATCGGAATGGATTGTTTTGAATGAGTGTTAGTGATGGCCATTGTTGCCTTTGCCATCGATGTTGTTACCTATAGGTGGTCATCCATTGTATTTGACTGACTGGACCATGGGCCAATCAGAACACGGGGGCGGGGCTTCACATGTTTCAGGGGGTGGAGCTATATTCCATGTCCCAGGAGATAGCACAACAAATCTTTTCGTTTTAGCTTGACATTGATGGTGGGAAACCATCTGGTTCTCCCCCATCGATGTAAAAACTATGAACATCGACCATAATATATCGATGTTTTATAAACATTGATGGTCATCCCTAATGAGAATTGCATCAACCAATCACATGGTCTAATTTCCAAACTAATTTGCATAAGAAATTTATTTGCTCTCCATAACTTATTTAGGTCCTTCCTCACCATAGTCTAATTGAAAACCTACAAAACCAGCCAAAGATGGTTGATAACAAGAATGTTCTTGACCAATTGGTTTGTTGGTTGAAGACTGTTGTATGATGGTCCCATCAAAAGTAGTAAAATAGAAAACTGTTGACTTGCCATTGATGTTGTTACATATTGGTGGTCATCCATTGTATTTGATGGACTGGCCTGTGGGCCAATCAGAATATGGGGGCGGGGCTTCACTGGTGTCGTGGGTGGAGCTATGCTCAGTGTCCCAGGAAATAGCAAAACAAAACTAGTAGTTTGAGCTTGACATTGATGGTGTGAAACCATCTGGTTCTCCCCCATCGATGTCAAAACTATTGAACATCGACCATAACCTATAGATGTTTTATAAACATCGATGGCCATCCCTAATGAGTATTGCATCAACCAATCAGATGATCTAATTTCTAAACTAATTTGCATAAGGGCTTTCTTTGCTCTCCATAACTTACTTAGGTCTTTCCTCACCCTAGTCTTATTGAAAACCTACAAAACTAGCCAAAGATGGTGGGTGACAAGAACATTCACGACCGATTGTCTTGCTGGTTGAAGACTATCACATGATGGTCCCAGCTAAAATAGTAAAATAGAAAACTGTTGACTGACAGTGCATAAACCAATCGGAATGGATTGTTTTGAATGAGTGTTAGTGATGGCCATTGTTGCCTTTGCCATCGATGTTGTTACCTATAGGTGGTCATCCATTGTATTTGACTGACTGGACCGTGGGCCAATCAGAACACGGGGGCGGGGCTTCACATGTTTCAGGGGGTGGAGCTATATTCCATGTCCCAGGAGATAGCACAACAAATCTTTTCGTTTTAGCTTGACATTGATGGTGGGAAACCATCTGGTTCTCCCCCATCGATGTAAAAACTATGAACATCGACCATAATCTATCGATGTTTTATAAACATCGATGGTCATCCCTAATGAGTATTGCATCAACCAATCACATGGTCTAATTTCCAAACTAATTTGCATAAGGAATTTATTTGCTCTCCATAACTTATTTAGGTCCTTCCTCACCATAGTCGAATTGAAAACCTACAAAACCAGCCAAAGATGGTTGATAACAAGAATGTTCTTGACCAATTGGTTTGTTGGTTGAAGACTGTTGTATGATGGTCCCATCAAAAGTAGTAAAATAGAAAACTGTTGACTTGCTATTGATGTTGTTACATATAGGTAGTCATCCATTGTATTTGATGGACTGGCCTGTGGGCCAATCAGGATATGGGGGTGGGGCATCGTGGGTGGAGCTATGCTCAGTGTCCCAGGAAATAGCAAAACAAAACTAGTAGTTTGAGCTTGACATTGATGGTGTGAAACCATCTGGTTCTCCCCCATCGATGTCAAAACTATTGAACATCGACCATAACCTATAGATGTTTTATAAACATCGATGGCCGATGGCCATCCCTAATGAGTATTGCATCAACCAATCAGATGGTCTAATTTCTAAACTAATTTGCATAAGGGCTTTCTTTGCTCTCCATAACTTACTTAGGTCTTTCCTCACCCTAGTCTTATTGAAAACCTACAAAACTAGCCAAAGATGGTGGGTGACAAGAACATTCACGACTGATTGTCTTGCTGGTTGAAGACTATCACATGATGGTCCCAGCTAAAGTAGTAAAATAGAAAACTGTTGACTGACAGTGCATAAACCAATCGGAATGGATTGTTTTGAATGAGTGTTAGTGATGGCCATTGTTGCCTTTGCCATCGATGTTGTTACCTATAGGCGGTCATCCATTGTATTTGACTGACTGGACCGTGGGCCAATCAGAACACGTGGGTGGGGCTTCACATGTTTCAGGGGGTGGAGCTATATTCCATGTCCCAGGAGATAGCACAACAAATCTTTTCGTTTTAGCTTGACATTGATGGTGGGAAACCATCTGGTTCTCCCCCATCGATGTAAAAACTATGAACATCAACCATAATCTATCGATGTTTTATAAACATCGATGGTCATCCCTAATAAGAATTGCATCAACCAATCACATGGTCTAATTTCCAAACTAATTTGCATAAGGAATTTATTTGCTCTCCATAACTTATTTCGGTCCTTCCTCACCATAGTCTAATTGAAAACCTACAAAACCAGCCAAAGATGGTTGATAACAGGAATGTTCTTGACCAATTGTTTTGTTGGTTGAAGACTGTTGTATGATGGTCCCATCAAAAGTAGTAAAATAGAAAACTGTTGACTTGCCATTGATGTTGTTACATATCGGTGGTCATCCATTGTATTTGATGGACTGGCCTGTGGGCCAATCAGAATATGGGGGCGGGGCTTCACTGGTGTCGTGGGTGGAGCTATGCTCAGTGTCCCAGGAAATAGCAAAACAAAACTAGTAGTTTGAGCTTGACATTGATGGTGTGAAACCATCTGGTTCTCCCCCATCGATGTCAAAACTATTGAACATCGACCATAACCTATAGATGTTTTATAAACATCGATGGCCGATGGCCATCCCTAATGAGTATTGCATCAACCAATCAGATGGTCTAATTTCTAAACTAATTTGCATAAGGGCTTTCTTTGCTCTCCATAACTTACTTAGGTCTTTCCTCACCCTAGTCTTATTGAAAACCTACAAAACTAGCCAAAGATGGTGGGTGACAAGAACATTCATGACTGATTGTCTTGCTGGTTGAAGACTATCACATGATGGTCCCAGCTAAAGTAGTAAAATAGAAAACTGTTGACTGACAGTGCATAAACCAATCGGAATGCATTGTTTTGAATAAGTGTTAGTGATGGCCATTGTTGCCTTTGCCATCGATGTTGTTACCTATAGGTGGTCATCCATTGTATTTGACTGACTGGACCATGGGCCAATCAGAACACGGGGGCGGGGCTTCACATGTTTCAGGGGGTGGAGCTATATTCCATGTCCCAGGAGATAGCACAACAAATCTTTTCGTTTTAGCTTGACATTGATGGTGGGAAACCATCTGGTTCTCCCCCATCGATGTAAAAACTATGAACATCGACCGTAATCTATCGATGTTTTATAAACATCGATGGTCATCCCTAATGAGAATTGCATCAACCAATCACATGGTCTAATTTCCAAACTAATTTGCATAAGGAATTTATTTGCTCTCCATAACTTATTTAGGTCCTTCCTCACCATAGTCTAATTGAAAACCTACAAAACCAGCCAAAGATGGTTGATAACAAGAATGTTCTTGACCAATTGGTTTGTTGGTTGAAGACTGTTGTATGATGGTCCCATCAAAAGTAGTAAAATAGAAAACTGTTGACTTGCCATTGATGTTGTTACATATCGGTGGTCATCCATTGTATTTGATGGACTGGCCTGTGGGTCAATCAGAATATGGGGGCGGGGCTTCACTGGTGTCATGGGTGGAGCTATGCTCAGTGTCCCAGGAAATAGCAAAACAAAACTAGTAGTTTGAGCTTGACATTGATGGTGTGAAACCATCTGGTTCTCCCCCATCGATGTCAAAACTATTGAACATCGACCATAACCTATAGATGTTTTATAAACATCGATGGCCGATGGCCATCCCTAATGAGTATTGCATCAACCAATCAGATGGTCTAATTTCTAAACTAATTTGCATAAGGGCTTTATTTGCTCTCCATAACTTACTTAGGTCTTTCCTCACCCTAGTCTTATTGAAAACCTACAAAACTAGCCAAAGATGGTGGGTGACAAGAACATTCACAACTGATTGTCTTGCTGGTTGAAGACTATCACATGATGGTCCCAGCTAAAGTAGTAAAATAGAAAACTGTTGACTGACAGTGCATAAACCGATCGGAATGGATTGTTTTGAATGAGTGTTAGTGATGGCCATTGTTGCCTTTGCCATTGATGTTGTTACCTATAGGTGGTCATCCATTGTATTTGACTGACTGGACCGTGGGCCAATCAGAACACGGGGGCGGGGCTTCATATGTTTCAGGGGGTGGAGCTATATTCCATGTCCCAGGAGATAGCACAACAAATCTTTTCGTTTTAGCTTGACATTGATGGTGGGAAACCATCTGGTTCTCCCCCATCGATGTAAAAACTATGAACATCGACCGTAATCTATCGATGTTTTATAAACATCGATGGTCATCCCTAATGAGAATTGCATCAACCAATCACATGGTCTAATTTCCAAACTAATTTGCATAAGGAATTTATTTGCTCTCCATAACTTATTTAGGTCCTTCCTCACCATAGTCTAATTGAAAACCTACAAAACCAGCCAACGATGGTTGATAACAAGAATGTTCTCGACCAATTGGTTTGTTGGTTGAAGACTGTTGTATGATGGTCCCATCAAAAGTATTAAAATAGAAAACTGTTGACTTGCCATTGATGTTGTTACATATCGGTGGTCATCCATTGTATTTGATGGACTGGCCTGTGGGCCAATCAGAATATGGGGGCGGGGCTTCACTGGTGTCGTGGGTGGAGCTATGCTCAGTGTCCCAGGAAATAGCAAAACAAAACTAGTAGTTTGAGCTTGACATTGATGGTGTGAAACCATCTGGTTCTCCCCCATCGATGTCAAAACTATTGAACATCGACCATAACCTATAGATGTTTTATAAACATCGATGGCCATCCCTAATGAGTATTGCATCAACCAATCAGATGATCTAATTTCTAAACTAATTTGCATAAGGGCTTTCTTTGCTCTCCATAACTTACTTAGGTCTTTCCTCACCCTAGTCTTATTGAAAACCTACAAAACTAGCCAAAGATGGTGGGTGACAAGAACATTCACGACCGATTGTCTTGCTGGTTGAAGACTATCACATGATGGTCCCAGCTAAAGTAGTAAAATAGAAAACTGTTGACTGACAGTGCATAAACCAATCGGAATGGATTGTTTTGAATGAGTGTTAGTGATGGCCATTGTTGCCTTTGCCATCGATGTTGTTACCTATAGGTGGTCATCCATTGTATTTGACTGACTGGACCGTGGGCCAATCAGAACACGGGGGCGGGGCTTCACATGTTTCAGGGGGTGGAGCTATATTCCATGTCCCAGGAGATAGCACAACAAATCTTTTCGTTTTAGCTTGACATTGATGGTGGGAAACCATCTGGTTCTCCCCCATCGATGTAAAAACTATGAACATCGACCATAATCTATCGATGTTTTATAAACATCGATGGTCATCCCTAATGAGTATTGCATCAACCAATCACATGGTCTAATTTCCAAACTAATTTGCATAAGGAATTTATTTGCTCTCCATAACTTATTTAGGTCCTTCCTCACCATAGTCGAATTGAAAACCTACAAAACCAGCCAAAGATGGTTGATAACAAGAATGTTCTTGACCAATTGGTTTGTTGGTTGAAGACTGTTGTATGATGGTCCCATCAAAAGTAGTAAAATAGAAAACTGTTGACTTGCTATTGATGTTGTTACATATAGGTGGTCATCCATTGTATTTGATGGACTGGCCTGTGGGCCAATCAGGATATGGGGGTGGGGCATCGTGGGTGGAGCTATGCTCAGTGTCCCAGGAAATAGCAAAACAAAACTAGTAGTTTGAGCTTGACATTGATGGTGTGAAACCATCTGGTTCTCCCCCATCGATGTCAAAACTATTGAACATCGACCATAACCTATAGATGTTTTATAAACATCGATGGCCGATGGCCATCCCTAATGAGTATTGCATCAACCAATCAGATGGTCTAATTTCTAAACTAATTTGCATAAGGGCTTTCTTTGCTCTCCATAACTTACTTAGGTCTTTCCTCACCCTAGTCTTATTGAAAACCTACAAAACTAGCCAAAGATGGTGGGTGACAAGAACATTCACGACTGATTGTCTTGCTGGTTGAAGACTATCACATGATGGTCCCAGCTAAAGTAGTAAAATAGAAAACTGTTGACTGACAGTGCATAAACCAATCGGAATGGATTGTTTTGAATGAGTGTTAGTGATGGCCATTGTTGCCTTTGCCATCGATGTTGTTACCTATAGGCGGTCATCCATTGTATTTGACTGACTGGACCGTGGGCCAATCAGAACACGGGGGTGGGGCTTCACATGTTTCAGGGGGTGGAGCTATATTCCATGTCCCAGGAGATAGCACAACAAATCTTTTCGTTTTAGCTTGACATTGATGGTGGGAAACCATCTGGTTCTCCCCCATCGATGTAAAAACTATGAACATCAACCATAATCTATCGATGTTTTATAAACATCGATGGTCATCCCTAATAAGAATTGCATCAACCAATCACATGGTCTAATTTCCAAACTAATTTGCATAAGGAATTTATTTGCTCTCCATAACTTATTTCGGTCCTTCCTCACCATAGTCTAATTGAAAACCTACAAAACCAGCCAAAGATGGTTGATAACAGGAATGTTCTTGACCAATTGTTTTGTTGGTTGAAGACTGTTGTATGATGGTCCCATCAAAAGTAGTAAAATAGAAAACTGTTGACTTGCCATTGATGTTGTTACATATCGGTGGTCATCCATTGTATTTGATGGACTGGCCTGTGGGCCAATCAGAATATGGGGGCGGGGCTTCACTGGTGTCGTGGGTGGAGCTATGCTCAGTGTCCCAGGAAATAGCAAAACAAAACTAGTAGTTTGAGCTTGACATTGATGGTGTGAAACCATCTGGTTCTCCCCCATCGATGTCAAAACTATTGAACATCGACCATAACCTATAGATGTTTTATAAACATCGATGGCCGATGGCCATCCCTAATGAGTATTGCATCAACCAATCAGATGGTCTAATTTCTAAACTAATTTGCATAAGGGCTTTCTTTGCTCTCCATAACTTACTTAGGTCTTTCCTCACCCTAGTCTTATTGAAAACCTACAAAACTAGCCAAAGATGGTGGGTGACAAGAACATTCATGACTGATTGTCTTGCTGGTTGAAGACTATCACATGATGGTCCCAGCTAAAGTAGTAAAATAGAAAACTGTTGACTGACAGTGCATAAACCAATCGGAATGCATTGTTTTGAATGAGTGTTAGTGATGGCCATTGTTGCCTTTGCCATCGATGTTGTTACCTATAGGTGGTCATCCATTGTATTTGACTGACTGGACCGTGGGCCAATCAGAACACGGGGGCGGGGCTTCACATGTTTCAGGGGGTGGAGCTATATTCCATGTCCCAGGAGATAGCACAACAAATCTTTTCGTTTTAGCTTGACATTGATGGTGGGAAACCATCTGGTTCTCCCCCATCGATGTAAAAACTATGAACATCGACCGTAATCTATCGATGTTTTATAAACATCGATGGTCATCCCTAATGAGAATTGCATCAACCAATCACATGGTCTAATTTCCAAACTAATTTGCATAAGGAATTTATTTGCTCTCCATAACTTATTTAGGTCCTTCCTCACCATAGTCTAATTGAAAACCTACAAAACCAGCCAAAGATGGTTGATAACAAGAATGTTCTTGACCAATTGGTTTGTTGGTTGAAGACTGTTGTATGATGGTCCCATCAAAAGTAGTAAAATAGAAAACTGTTGACTTGCCATTGATGTTGTTACATATCGGTGGTCATCCATTGTATTTGATGGACTGGCCTGTGGGTCAATCAGAATATGGGGGCGGGGCTTCACTGGTGTCATGGGTGGAGCTATGCTCAGTGTCCCAGGAAATAGCAAAACAAAACTAGTAGTTTGAGCTTGACATTGATGGTGTGAAACCATCTGGTTCTCCCCCATCGATGTCAAAACTATTGAACATCGACCATAACCTATAGATGTTTTATAAACATCGATGGCCGATGGCCATCCCTAATGAGTATTGCATCAACCAATCAGATGGTCTAATTTCTAAACTAATTTGCATAAGGGCTTTATTTGCTCTCCATAACTTACTTAGGTCTTTCCTCACCCTAGTCTTATTGAAAACCTACAAAACTAGCCAAAGATGGTGGGTGACAAGAACATTCACGACTGATTGTCTTGCTGGTTGAAGACTATCACATGATGGTCCCAGCTAAAGTAGTAAAATAGAAAACTGTTGACTGACAGTGCATAAACCGATCGGAATGGATTGTTTTGAATGAGTGTTAGTGATGGCCATTGTTGCCTTTGCCATTGATGTTGTTACCTATAGGTGGTCATCCATTGTATTTGACTGACTGGACCGTGGGCCAATCAGAACACGGGGGCGGGGCTTCATATGTTTCAGGGGGTGGAGCTATATTCCATGTCCCAGGAGATAGCACAACAAATCTTTTCGTTTTAGCTTGACATTGATGGTGGGAAACCATCTGGTTCTCCCCCATCGATGTAAAAACTATGAACATCGACCGTAATCTATCGATGTTTTATAAACATCGATGGTCATCCCTAATGAGAATTGCATCAACCAATCACATGGTCTAATTTCCAAACTAATTTGCATAAGGAATTTATTTGCTCTCCATAACTTATTTACGTCCTTCCTCACCATAGTCGAATTGAAAACCTACAAAACCAGCCAAAGATGGTTGATAACAAGAATGTTCTTGACCAATTGGTTTGTTGGTTGAAGACTGTTGTATGATGGTCCCATCAAAAGTAGTAAAATAGAAAACTGTTGACTTGCTATTGATGTTGTTACATATAGGTGGTCATCCATTGTATTTGATGGACTGGCCTGTGGGCCAATCAGGATATGGGGGTGGGGCATCGTGGGTGGAGCTATGCTCAGTGTCCCAGGAAATAGCAAAACAAAACTAGTAGTTTGAGCTTGACATTGATGGTGTGAAACCATCTGGTTCTCCCCCATCGATGTCAAAACTATTGAACATCGACCATAACCTATAGATGTTTTATAAACATCGAGGGCCGATGGCCATCCCTAATGAGTATTGCATCAACCAATCAGATGGTCTAATTTCTAAACTAATTTGCATAAGGGCTTTCTTTGCTCTCCATAACTTACTTAGGTCTTTCCTCACCCTAGTCTTATTGAAAACCTACAAAACTAGCCAAAGATGGTGGGTGACAAGAACATTCACGACTGATTGTCTTGCTGGTTGAAGACTATCACATGATGGTCCCAGCTAAAGTAGTAAAATAGAAAACTGTTGACTGACAGTGCATAAACCAATCGGAATGGATTGTTTTGAATGAGTGTTAGTGATGGCCATTGTTGCCTTTGCCATCGATGTTGTTACCTATAGGCGGTCATCCATTGTATTTGACTGACTGGACCGTGGGCCAATCAGAACACGGGGGTGGGGCTTCACATGTTTCAGGGGGTGGAGCTATATTCCATGTCCCAGGAGATAGCACAACAAATCTTTTCGTTTTAGCTTGACATTGATGGTGGGAAACCATCTGGTTCTCCCCCATCGATGTAAAAACTATGAACATCAACCATAATCTATCGATGTTTTATAAACATCGATGGTCATCCCTAATAAGAATTGCATCAACCAATCACATGGTCTAATTTCCAAACTAATTTGCATAAGGAATTTATTTGCTCTCCATAACTTATTTCGGTCCTTCCTCACCATAGTCTAATTGAAAACCTACAAAACCAGCCAAAGATGGTTGATAACAGGAATGTTCTTGACCAATTGTTTTGTTGGTTGAAGACTGTTGTATGATGGTCCCATCAAAAGTAGTAAAATAGAAAACTGTTGACTTGCCATTGATGTTGTTACATATCGGTGGTCATCCATTGTATTTGATGGACTGGCCTGTGGGCCAATCAGAATATGGGGGCGGGGCTTCACTGGTGTCGTGGGTGGAGCTATGCTCAGTGTCCCAGGAAATAGCAAAACAAAACTAGTAGTTTGAGCTTGACATTGATGGTGTGAAACCATCTGGTTCTCCCCCATCGATGTCAAAACTATTGAACATCGACCATAACCTATAGATGTTTTATAAACATCGATGGCCGATGGCCATCCCTAATGAGTATTGCATCAACCAATCAGATGGTCTAATTTCTAAACTAATTTGCATAAGGGCTTTCTTTGCTCTCCATAACTTACTTAGGTCTTTCCTCACCCTAGTCTTATTGAAAACCTACAAAACTAGCCAAAGATGGTGGGTGACAAGAACATTCACGACTGATTGTCTTGCTGGTTGAAGACTATCACATGATGGTCCCAGCTAAAGTAGTAAAATAGAAAACTGTTGACTGACAGTGCATAAACCAATCGGAATGGATTGTTTTGAATGAGTGTTAGTGATGGCCATTGTTGCCTTTGCCATCGATGTTGTTACCTATAGGTGGTCATCCATTGTATTTGACTGACTGGACCGTGGGCCAATCAGAACACGGGGGCGGGGCTTCACATGTTTCAGGGGGTGGAGCTATATTCCATGTCCCAGGAGATAGCACAACAAATCTTTTAGTTTTAGCTTGACATTGATGGTGGGAAACCATCTGGTTCTCCCCCATCGATGTAAAAACTATAAACATCGACCATAATATATCGATGTTTTATAAACATCGATGGTCATCCCTAATGAGAATTGCATCAACCAATCACATGGTCTAATTTCCAAACTAATTTGCATAAGGAATTTATTTGCTCTCCATAACTTATTTAGGTCCTTCCTCACCATAGTCTAATTGAAAACCTACAAAACCAGCCAAAGATGGTTGATAACAAGAATGTTCTTGACCAATTGGTTTGTTGGTTGTAGACTGTTGTATGATGGTCCCATCAAAAGTAGTAAAATAGAAAACTGTTGACTTGCCATTGATGTTGTTACATATCGGTGGTCATCCATTGTATTTGATGGACTGGCCTGTGGTCCAATCAGAATATGTGGGCGGGGCTTCACTGGTGTCGTGAGTGGAGCTATGCTCAGTGTCCCAGGAAATAGCAAAACAAAACTAGTAGTTTGAGCTTGACATTGATGGTGTGAAACCATCTGGTTCTCCCCCATCGATGTCAAAACTATTAAACATCGACCATAACCTATAGATGTTTTATAAACATCGATGGCCGATGGACATCCCTAATGAGTATTGCATCAACCAATCAGATGGTCTAATTTCTAAACTAATTTGCATAAGGGCTTTCTTTGCTCTCCATAACTTACTTAGGTTTTTCCTCACCCTAGTCTTATTGAAAACCTACAAAACTAGCCAAAGATAGTGGGTGACAAGAACATTCATGACTGATTGTCTTGCTGGTTGAAGACTATCACATGATGGTCCCAGCTAAAGCAGTAAAATAGAAAACTGTTGACTGACAGTGCATAAACCAATCGGAATGGATTGTTTTGAATGAGTGTTAGTGATGGCCATTGTTGCCTTTGCCATCGATGTTGTTACCTATAGGCGGTCATCCATTGTATTTGACTGACTGGACCGTGGGCCAATCAGAACACGGGGGCGGGGCTTCACATGTTTCAGGGGGCGGGGCTATATTCCATGTCCCAGGAGATAGCACAACAAATCTTTTCGTTTTAGCTTGACATTGATGGTGGGAAACCATCTGGTTCTCCCCCATCGATGTAAAAACTATGAACATCGACCATAATATATCGATGTTTTATAGACATCGATGGTCTTCCCTAATGAGAATTGCATCAACCAATCACATGGTCTAATTTCCAAACTAATTTGCATAAGGAATTTATTTGCTCTCCATAACTTATTTAGGTCCTTCCTCACCATAGTCTAATTGAAAACCAGCCAAAGATGGTTGATAATAAGAATGTTCTTGACCAATTGGTTTGTTGGTTGAAGACTGTTGTATGATGGTCCCATCAAAAGTAGTAAAATAGAAAACTGTTGACTTGCCATTGATGTTGTTACATATCGGTGGTCATCCATTGTATTTGATGGACTGGCCTGTGGGCCAATCAGAATATGGGGGCGGGGCTTCACTGGTGTCGTGGGTGGAGCTATGCTCAGTGTCCCAGGAAATAGCAAAACAAAACTAGTAGTTTGAGCTTGACATTGATGGTGTGAAACCATCTGGTTCTCCCCCATCGATGTCAAAACTATTGAACATCGACCATAACCTATAGATGTTTTATAAACATCGATGGCCGATGGACATCCCTAATGAGTATTGCATCAACCAATCAGATGGTCTAATTTCTAAACTAATTTGCATAAGGGCTTTCTTTGCTCTCCATAACTTACTTAGGTCTTTCCTCACCCTAGTCTTATTGAAAACCTACAAAACTAGCCAAAGATGGTGGGTGACAAGAACATTCATGACTGATTGTCTTGCTGGTTGAAGACTATCACATGATGGTCCCAGCTAAAGTAGTAAAATAGAAAACTGTTGACTGACAGTGCATAAACCAATCGGAATACATTGTTTTGAATGAGTGTTAGTGATGGCCATTGTTGCCTTTGCCATCGATGTTGTTACCTATAGGTGGTCATCCATTGTATTTGACTGACTGGACCATGGGCCAATCAGAACACGGGGGCGGGGCTTCACATGTTTCAGGGGGTGGAGCTATATTCCATGTCCCAGGAGATAGCACAACAAATCTTTTCGTTTTAGCTTGACATTGATGGTGGGAAACCATCTGGTTCTCCCCCATCAATGTAAAAACTATGAACATCGACCATAATATATCGATGTTTTATAAACATTGATGGTCATCCCTAATGAGAATTGCATCAACCAATCACATGGTCTAATTTCCAAACTAATTTGCATAAGGAATTTATTTGCTCTCCATAACTTATTTAGGTCCTTCCTCACCATAGTCTAATTGAAAACCTACAAAACCAGCCAAAGATGGTTGATAACAAGAATGTTCTTGACCAATTGGTTTGTTGGTTGAAGACTGTTGTATGATGGTCCCATCAAAAGTAGTAAAGTAGAAAACTGTTGACTTGCCATTGATGTTGTTGCATATCGGTGGTCATCCATTGTATTTGATGGACTGGCCTGTGGGCCAATCAGAATATGGGGGCGGGGCTTCACTGGTGTCGTGGGTGGAGCTATGCTCAGTGTCCCAGGAAATAGCAAAACAAAACTAGTAGTTTGAGCTTGACATTGATGGTGTGAAACCATCTGGTTCTCCCCCATCGATGTCAAAACTATTGAACATCGACCATAACCTATAGATGTTTTATAAACATCGATGGCCGATGGCCATCCCTAATGAGTATTGCATCAACCAATCAGATGGTCTAATTTCTAAACTAATTTGCATAAGGGCTTTCTTTGCTCTCCATAACTTACTTAGGTCTTTCCTCACCCTAGTCTTATTGAAAACCTACAAAACTAGCCAAAGATAGTGGGTGACAAGAACATTCACGACTGATTGTCTTGCTGGTTGAAGACTATCACATGATGGTCCCAGCTAAAGCAGTAAAATAGAAAACTGTTGACTGACAGTGCATAAACCAATCGGAATGGATTGTTTTGAATGAGTGTTAGTGATGGCCATTGTTGCCTTTGCCATCGATGTTGTTACCTATAGGCGGTCATCCATTGTATTTGACTGACTGGACCGTGGGCCAATCAGAACACGGGGGCGGGGCTTCACATGTTTCAGGGGGCGGGGCTATATTCCATGTCCCAGGAGATAGCACAACAAATCTTTTCGTTTTAGCTTGACATTGATGGTGGGAAACCATCTGGTTCTCCCCCATCGATGTAAAAACTATGAACATCGACCATAATATATCGATGTTTTATAAACATCGATGGTCATCCCTAATGAGAATTGCATCAACCAATCACATGGTCTAATTTCCAAACTAATTTGCATAAGGAATTTATTTGCTCTCCATAACTTATTTAGGTCCTTCCTCACCATAGTCTAATTGAAAACCAGCCTAAGATGGTTGATAACAAGAATGTTCTTGACCAATTGGTTTGTTGGTTGAAGACTGTTGTATGATGGTCCCATCAAAAGTAGTAAAATAGAAAACTGTTGACTTGCCATTGATGTTGTTACATATCGGTGGTCATCCATTGTATTTGATGGACTGGCCTGTGGGCCAATCAGAATATGGGGGCGGGGCTTCACTGGTGTCGTGGGTGGAGCTATGCTCAGTGTCCCAGGAAATAGCAAAACAAAACTAGTAGTTTGAGCTTGACATTGATGGTGTGAAACCATCTGGTTCTCCCCCATCGATGTCAAAACTATTGAACATCGACCATAACCTATAGATGTTTTATAAACATCGATGGCCGATGGACATCCCTAATGAGTATTGCATCAACAAATCAGATGGTCTAATTTCTAAACTAATTTGCATAAGGGCTTTCTTTGCTCTCCATAACTTACTTAGGTCTTTCCTCACCTTAGTCTTATTGAAAACCTACAAAACTAGCCAAAGATGGTGGGTGACAAGAACATTCATGACTGATTGTCTTGCTGGTTGAAGACTATCACATGATGGTCCCAGCTAAAGTAGTAAAATAGAAAACTGTTGACTGACAGTGCATAAACCAATCGGAATGGATTGTTTTGAATGAGTGTTAGTGATGGCCATTGTTGCCTTTGCCATCGATGTTGTTACCTATAGGTGGTCATCCATTGTATTTGACTGACTGGACCGTGGGCCAATCAGAACACGGGGGCGGGGCTTCACATGTTTCAGGGGGCGGGGCTATATTCCATGTCCCAGGAGATAGCACAACAAATCTTTTCGTTTTAGCTTGACATTGATGGTGGGAAACCATCTGGTTCTCCCCCATCGATGTAAAAACTATGAACATCGACCATAATCTATCGATGTTTTATAAACATCGATGGTCATCCCTAATGAGTATTGCATCAACCAATCACATGGTCTAATTTCCAAACTAATTTGCATAAGGAATTTATTTGCTCTCCATAACTTATTTAGGTCCTTCCTCACCATAGTCTAATTGAAAACCTACAAAACCAGCCAAAGATGGTTGATAACAAGAATGTTCTTGACCAATTGGTTTGTTGGTTGAAGACTGTTGTATGATGGTCCCATCAAAAGTAGTAAAATAGAAAACTGTTGACTTGCCATTGATGTTGTTACATATCGGTGGTCATCCATTGTATTTGATGGACTGGCCTGTGGGCCAATCAGGATATGGGGGTGGGGCGTCGTGGGTGGAGCTATGCTCAGTGTCCCAGGAAATAGCAAAACAAAACTAGTAGTTTGAGCTTGACATTGATGGTGTGAAACCATCTGGTTCTCCCCCATCAATGTCAAAACTATTGAACATCGACCATAACCTATAGATGTTTTATAAACATCGATGGCCGATGGCCATCCCTAATGAGTATTGCATCAACCAATCAGATGGTCTAATTTCTAAACTAATTTGCATAAGGGCTTTATTTGCTCTCCATAACTTACTTAGGTCTTTCCTCACCCTAGTCTTATTGAAAACCTACAAAACTAGCCAAAGATGGTGGGTGACAAGAACATTCATGACTGATTGTCTTGCTGGTTGAAGACTATCACATGATGGTC
Organism: Crinia signifera; assembly: GCF_055691185.1. Taxonomy (NCBI): domain Eukaryota; kingdom Metazoa; phylum Chordata; class Amphibia; order Anura; family Myobatrachidae; genus Crinia; species Crinia signifera. Next base: position 164,748,723 of record NC_139218.1, on the reverse strand, counting down.
CCAGCTAAAGTAGTAAAATAGAAAACTGTTGACTGACAGTGCATAAACCAATCGGAATGGATTGTTTTGAATGAGTGTTAGTGATGGCCATTGTTGCCTTTGCCATCGATGTTGTTACCTATAGGCGGTCATCCATTGTATTTGACTGACTGGACCGTGGGCCAATCAGAACACGGGGGCGGGGCTTCACATGTTTCAGGGGGTGGAGCTATATTCCATGTCCCAGGAGATAGCACAACAAATCTTTTCGTTTTAGCTTGACATTGATGGTGGGAAACCATCTGGTTCTCCCCCATCGATGTAAAAACTATGAACATCGACCATAATATATCGATGTTTTATAAACATCGATGGTCATCCCTAATGAGAATTGCATCAACCAATCACATGGTCTAATTTACAAACTAATTTGCATAAGGAATTTATTTGCTCTCCATAACTTATTTAGGTCCTTCCTCACCATAGTCTAATTGAAAACCTACAAAACCAGCCAAAGATGGTTGATAACAAGAATGTTCTTGACCAATTGGTTTGTTGGTTGAAGACTGTTGTATGATGGTCCCATCAAAAGTAGTAAAATAGAAAACTGTTGACTTGCCATTGATGTTGTTACATATCGGTGGTCATCCATTGTATTTGATGGACTGGCCTGTGGGCCAATCAGAATATGTGGGCGGGGCTTCACTGGTGTCGTGAGTGGAGCTATGCTCAGTGTCCCAGGAAATAGCAAAACAAAACTAGTAGTTTGAGCTTGACATTGATGGTGTGAAACCATCTGGTTCTCCCCCATCGATGTCAGAACTATTGAACATCGACCATAACCTATAGATGTTTTATAAACATCGATGGCCGATGGCCATCCCTAATGAGTATTGCATCAACCAATCAGATGGTCTAATTTCTAATCTAATTTGCATAAGTGCTATCTTTGCTCTCCATAACTTACTTAGGTCTTTCCTCACCCTAGTCTTATTGAAAACCTACAAAACTAGCCAAAGATGGTGGGTGACAAGAACATTCATGACTGATTGTCTTGCTGGTTGAAGACTATCACATGATGGTCCCAGCTAAAGTAGTAAAATAGAAAACTGTTGACTAACAGTGCATAAACCAATCGGAATGGATTGTTTTGAATGAGTGTTAGTGATGGCCATTGTTGCCTTTGCCATCGATGTTGTTACCTATAGGTGGTCATCCATTGTATTTGACTGACTGGACCGTGGGCCAATCAGAACACGGGGGCGGGGCTTCACATGTTTCAGGGGGCGGGGCTATATTCCATGTCCCAGGAGATAGCACAACAAATCTTTTCGTTTTAGCTTGACATTGATGGTGGGAAACCATCTGGTTCTCCCCCATCGATGTAAAAACTATGAACATCGACCATAATCTATCGATGTTTTATAAACATCGATGGTCATCCCTAATGAGTATTGCATCAACCAATCACATGGTCTAATTTCCAAACTAATTTGCATAAGGAATTTATTTGCTCTCCATAACTTATTTAGGTCCTTCCTCACCATAGTCTAATTGAAAACCTACAAAACCAGCCAAAGATGGTTGATAACAAGAATGTTCTTGACCAATTGGTTTGTTGGTTGAAGACTGTTGTATGATGGTCCCATCAAAAGTAGTAAAATAGAAAACTGTTGACTTGCCATTGATGTTGTTACATATCGGTGGTCATCCATTGTATTTGATGGACTGGCCTGTGGGCCAATCAGAATATGGGGGCGGGGCTTCACTGGTGTCGTGGGTGGAGCTATGCTCAGTGTCCCAGGAAATAGCAAAACAAAACTAGTAGTTTGAGCTTGACATTGATGGTGTGAAACCATCTGGTTCTCCCCCATCGATGTCAAAACTATTGAACATCGACCATAACCTATAGATGTTTTATAAACATCGATGGCCGATGGCCATCCCTAATGAGTATTGCATCAACCAATCAGATGGTCTAATTTCTAAACTAATTTGCATAAGGGCTTTCTTTGCTCTCCATAACTTACTTAGGTCTTTCCTCACCCTAGTCTTATTGAAAACCTACAAAACTAGCCAAAGATGGTGGGTGACAAGAACATTCATGACTGATTGTCTTGCTGGTTGAAGACTATCACATGATGGTCCCAGCTAAAGTAGTAAAATAGAAAACTGTTGACTGACAGTGCATAAACCAATCGGAATGCATTGTTTTGAATGAGTGTTAGTGATGGCCATTGTTGCCTTTGCCATCGATGTTGTTACCTATAGGTGGTCATCCATTGTATTTGACTGACTGGACCATGGGCCAATCAGAACACGGGGGCGGGGCTTCACATGTTTCAGGGGGTGGAGCTATATTCCATGTCCCAGGAGATAGCACAACAAATCTTTTCGTTTTAGCTTGACATTGATGGTGGGAAACCATCTGGTTCTCCCCCATCGATGTAAAAACTATGAACATCGACCATAATATATCGATGTTTTATAAACATTGATGGTCATCCCTAATGAGAATTGCATCAACCAATCACATGGTCTAATTTCCAAACTAATTTGCATAAGAAATTTATTTGCTCTCCATAACTTATTTAGGTCCTTCCTCACCATAGTCTAATTGAAAACCTACAAAACCAGCCAAAGATGGTTGATAACAAGAATGTTCTTGACCAATTGGTTTGTTGGTTGAAGACTGTTGTATGATGGTCCCATCAAAAGTAGTAAAATAGAAAACTGTTGACTTGCCATTGATGTTGTTACATATCGGTGGTCATCCATTGTATTTGATGGACTGGCCTGTGGGCCAATCAGGATATGGGGGTGGGGCGTCGTGGGTGGAGCTATGCTCAGTGTCCCAGGAAATAGCAAAACAAAACTAGTAGTTTGAGCTTGACATTGATGGTGTGAAACCATCTGGTTCTCCCCCATCAATGTCAAAACTATTGAACATCGACCATAACCTATAGATGTTTTATAAACATCGATGGCCGATGGCCATCCCTAATGAGTATTGCATCAACCAATCAGATGGTCTAATTTCTAAACTAATTTGCATAAGGGCTTTATTTGCTCTCCATAACTTACTTAGGTCTTTCCTCACCCTAGTCTTATTGAAAACCTACAAAACTAGCCAAAGATGGTGGGTGACAAGAACATTCATGACTGATTGTCTTGCTGGTTGAAGACTATCACATGATGGTCCCAGCTAAAGTAGTAAAATAGAAAACTGTTGACTGACAGTGCATAAACCAATCGGAATGGATTGTTTTGAATGAGTGTTAGTGATGGCCATTGTTGCCTTTGCCATCGATGTTGTTACCTATAGGCGGTCATCCATTGTATTTGACTGACTGGACCGTGGGCCAATCAGAACACGGGGGCGGGGCTTCACATGTTTCAGGGGGTGGAGCTATATTCCATGTCCCAGGAGATAGCACAACAAATCTTTTCATTTTAGCTTGACATTGATGGTGGGAAACCATCTGGTTCTCCCCCATCGATGTAAAAACTATGAACATCGACCATAATATATCGATGTTTTATAAACATCGATGGTCATCCCTAATGAGAATTGCATCAACCAATCACATGGTCTAATTTACAAACTAATTTGCATAAGGAATTTATTTGCTCTCCATAACTTATTTAGGTCCTTCCTCACCATAGTCTAATTGAAAACCTACAAAACCAGCCAAAGATGGTTGATAACAAGAATGTTCTTGACCAATTGGTTTGTTGGTTGAAGACTGTTGTATGATGGTCCCATCAAAAGTAGTAAAATAGAAAACTGTTGACTTGCCATTGATGTTGTTACATATCGGTGGTCATCCATTGTATTTGATGGACTGGCCTGTGGGCCAATCAGAATATGTGGGCGGGGCTTCACTGGTGTCGTGAGTGGAGCTATGCTCAGTGTCCCAGGAAATAGCAAAACAAAACTAGTAGTTTGAGCTTGACATTGATGGTGTGAAACCATCTGGTTCTCCCCCATCGATGTCAGAACTATTGAACATCGACCATAACCTATAGATGTTTTATAAACATCGATGGCCGATGGCCATCCCTAATGAGTATTGCATCAACCAATCAGATGGTCTAATTTCTAATCTAATTTGCATAAGTGCTATCTTTGCTCTCCATAACTTACTTAGGTCTTTCCTCACCCTAGACTTATTGAAAACCTACAAAACTAGCCAAAGATGGTGGGTGACAAGAACATTAACGACTGATTGTCTTGCTGGGTGAAGACTATCACATGATGGTCCCAGCTAAAGTAGTAAAATAGAAAACTGTTGACTGACAGTGCATAAACCAATCGGAATGGATTGTTTTGAATGAGTGTTAGTAATGGCCATTGTTGCCTTTGCCATCGATGTTGTTACCTATAGGTGGTCATCCATTGTATTTGACTGACTGGACCGTGGTCCAATCAGAACACGGGGGCGGGGCTTCACATGTTTCAGGGGGTGGAGCTATATTCCATGTCCCAGGAGATAGCACAACAAATCTTTTCGTTTTAGCTTGACATTGATGGTGGGAAACCGTCTGGTTCTCCCCCATCGATGAAAAAACTATGAACATCGACCATAATCTATCGATGTTTTATAAACATTGATGGTCATCCCTAATGAGTATTGCATCAACCAATCACATGGTCTAATTTCCAAACTAATTTGCATTAGGAATTTATTTGCTCTCCATAACTTATGTAGGTCCTTCCTCACCATAGTCTAATTGAAAACCTACAAAACCAGCCAAAGATGGTTGATAACAAGAATGTTCTTGACCAATTGGTTTGTTGGTTGAAGACTGTTGTATGATGGTCCCATCAAAAGTAGTAAAATAGAAAACTGTTGACTTGCCATTGATGTTGTTACATATCGGTGGTCATCCATTGTATTTGATGGACTGGCCTGTGGGCCAATCAGAATATGGGGGCGGGGCTTCACTGGTGTCGTGGGTGGAGCTATGCTCAGTGTCCCAGGAAATAGCAAAACAAAACTAGTAGTTTGAGCTTGACATTGATGGTGTGAAACCATCTGGTTCTCCCCCATCGATGTCAAAACTATTGAACATCGACCATAACCTATAGATGTTTTATAAACATCGATGGCCGATGGCCATCCCTAATGAGTATTGCATCAACCAATCAGATGGTCTAATTTCTAAACTAAATTGCATAAGGGCTTTATTTTCTCTCCATAACTTACTTAGGTCTTTCCTCACCCTAGTCTTATTGAAAACCTACAAAACTAGCCAAAGATGTTGGGTGACAAGAACATTCACGACTGATTGTCTTGCTGGTTGAAGACTATCACATGATGGTCCCAGCTAAAGTAGTAAAATAGAAAATTGTTGACTGACAGTGCATAAACCAATCGGAATGGATTGTTTTGAATGAGTGTTAGTGATGGCCATTGTTGCCTTTGCCATCGATGTTGTTACCTATAGGTGGTCATCCATTGTATTTGATGGACTGGCCTGTGGGCCAATCAGAATATGGGGGCGGGGCTTCACTGGTGTCGTGGGTGAAGCTATGCTCAGTGTCCCAGGAAATAGCAAAACAAAACTAGTAGTTTGAGCTTGACATTGATGGTGTGAAACCATCTGGTTCTCCCCCATCGATGTCAAAACTATTGAACATCGACCATAACCTATAGATGTTTTATAAACATCGATGGCCGATGGCCATCCCTAATGAGTATTGCATCAACCAATCAGATGGTCTAATTTCTAAACTAATTTGCATAAGGGCTTTATTTTCTCTCCATAACTTACTTAGGTCTTTCCTCACCCTAGTCTTATTGAAAACCTACAAAACTAGCCAAAGATGTTGGGTGACAAGAACATTAACGACTGATTGTCTTGCTGGTTGAAGACTATCACATGATGGTCCCAGCTAAAGTAGTAAAATAGAAAATTGTTGACTGACAGTGCATAAACCAATCGGAATGGATTGTTTTGAATGAGTGTTAGTGATGGCCATTGTTGCCTTTGCCATCGATGTTGTTACCTATAGGTGGTCATCCATTGTATTTGACTGACTGGACCGTGGGCCAATCAGAACACGGGGGCGGGGCTTCACATGTTTCAGGGGGTGGAGCTATATTCCATGTCCCAGGAGATAGCACAACAAATCTTTTCGTTTTAGCTTGACATTGATGGTGGGAAACCATCTGGTTCTCCCCCATCGATGTAAAAACTATGAACATCGACCATAATCTATCGATGTTTTATAAACATTGATGGTCATCCCTAATGAGAATTGAATCAACCAATCACACGGTCTAATTTCCAAACTAATTTGCATAAGGAATTTATTTGCTCTCCATAACTTATTTAGGTCCTTCCTCACCATAGTCTAATTGAAAACCTACAAAACCAGCCAAAGATGGTTGATAACAAGAATGTTCTTGACCAATAGGTTTGTTGGTCGAAGACTGTTGTATGATGGTCCCATCAAAAGTAGTAAAATAGAAAACTGTTGACTTGCCATTGATGTTGTTACATATCGGTGGTCATCCATTGTATTTGATGGACTGGCCTGTGGGCCAATCAGAATATGGGGGCGGGGCTTCACTGGTGTCGTGGGTGGAGCTATGCTCAGTGTCCCAGGAAATAGCAAAACAAAACTAGTAGTTTGAGCTTGACATTGATGGTGTGAAACCATCTGGTTCTCCCCCATCGATGTCAAAACTATTGAACATCGACCATAACCTATAGATGTTTTATAAACATCGATGGCCATCCCTAATGAGTATTGCATCAACCAATCAGATGGTCTAATTTCTAAACTAATTTGCATAAGGGCTTTATTTGCTCTCCATAACTTACTTAGGTCTTTCCTCACCCTGTTCTTATTGAAAATCTACAAAACTAGCCAAAGATGGTGGGTGACAAGAACATTCACGACTGATTGTCTTGCTGGTTGAAGACTATCACATAATGGTCCCAGCTAAAGTAGTAAAATAGAAAACTGTTGATTGACAGTGCATAAACCAATCGGAATGGATTGTTTTGAATAAGTGTTAGTGATGGCCATTGTTGCCTTTGCCATCGATGTTGTTACCTATAGGTGGTCATCCATTGTATTTGACTGACTGGACCGTGGGCCAATCAGAACACGGGGGCGGGGCTTCACATGTTTCAGGGGGTGGAGCTATATTCCATGTCCCAGGAGATAGCACAACAAATCTTTTCGTTTTAGCTTGACATTGATGGTGGGAAACCATCTGGTTCTCCCCCATCGATGTAAAAACTATGAACATCGACCATAACCTATAGATGTTTTATAAACATCGATGGTCATCCCTAATGAGTATTGCATCAACCAATCACATGGTCTAATTTCCAAACTAATTTGCATATGGAATTTATTTGCTCTCCATAACTTATTTAGGTCCTTCCTCATCATAGTCTAATTGAAAACCTACAAAACCAGCCAAAGATGGTTGATAACAAGAATGTTCTTGACCAATTGGTTTGTTGGTTGAAGACTGTTGTATGATGGTCCCATCAAATGTAGTAAAATAGAAAACTGTTGACTTGCCATTGATGTTGTTACATATCGGTGGTCATCTATTGTATTTGATGGACTGGCCTGTGGGCCAATCAGAATATGGGGCAGGGCTTCACTGGTGTCGTGGGTGGAGCTATGCTCAGTGTCCCAGGAAATAGCAAAACAAAACTAGTAGTTTGAGCTTGACATTGATGGTGTGAAACCATCTGGTTCTCCCCCATCGATGTCAAAACTATTGAACATCGACCATAACCTATAGATGTTTTATAAACATCGATGGCCGATGGCCATCCCTAAGAGTATTGCATCAACCAATCAGATGGTCTAATTTCTAAACTAATTTGCATAAGGGCTTTCTTTGCTCTCCATAACTTACTTAGGTCTTTCCTCACCCTGGTCTTATTGAAAACCTACAAAACTAGCCAAAGATGGTGGGTGACAAGAACATTCACGACTGATTATCTTGCTGGTTGAAGACTATCACATGATGGTCCCAGCTAAAGTAGTAAAATAGAAAACTGTTGACTGACAGTGCATAAACCAATCGGAATGGATTGTTTTGAATGAGTGTTAGTGATGGCCATTGTTGCCTATAGGTGGTCATCCATTGTATTTGACTGACTGGACCGTGGGCCAATCAGAACACGGGGGCGGGGCTTCACATGTTTCAGGGGGTGGAGCTATATTCCATGTCCCAGGAGATAGCACAACAAATCTTTTCGTTTTAGCTTGACATTGATGGTGGGAAACCATCTGGTTCTCCCCCATCGATGTAAAAACTATGAACATCGACCATAATCTATCGATGTTTTATAAACATCGATAGTCATCCCTAATGAGAATTGCATCAACCAATCACATGGTCTAATTTCCAAACTAATTTGCATAAGGAATTTATTTGCTCTCCATAACTTATTTAGGTCGTTCCTCACCATAGTCTAATTGAAAACCTACAAAGCCAGCCAAAGATGGTTGATAACAAGAATGTTCTTGACCAATTGGTTTGTTGGTTGAAGACTGTTGTATGATGGTCCCATCAAAAGTAGTAAAATAGAAAACTGTTGACTTGCCATTGATGTTGTTACATATCGGTGGTCATCCATTGTATTTGATGGACTGGCCTGTGGGCCAATCAGAATATGGGGGCGGGGCTTCACTGGTGTTGTGGGTGGAGCTATGCTCAGTGTCCCAGGAAATAGCAAAACAAAACTCTTAGTTTGAGCTTGACATTGATGGTGTGAAACCATCTGGTTCTCCCCCATCGATGTCAAAACTATTGAACATCGACCATAACCTATAGATGTTTTATAAACATCGATGGCCGATGGCCATCCCTAATGAGTATTGCATCAACCAATCAGATGGTCTAATTTCTAAACTAATTTGCATAAGGGCTTTATTTGCTCTCCATAACTTACTTAGGTCTTTCCTCACCCTAGTCTTATTGAAAATCTACAAAACTAGCCAAAGATGGTGGGTGACAAGAACATTCACGACTGATTGTCTTGCTGGTTGAAGACTATCACATAATGGTCCCAGCTAAAGTAGTAAAATAGAAAACTGTTGATTGACAGTGCATAAACCAATCGGAATGGATTGTTTTGAATAAGTGTTAGTGATGGCCATTGTTGCCTTTGCCATCGATGTTGTTACCTATAGGTGGTCATCCATTGTATTTGACTGACTGGACCGTGGGCCAATCAGAACACGGGGGCGGGGCTTCACATGTTTCAGGGGGTGGAGCTATATTCCATGTCCCAGGAGATAGCACAACAAATCTTTTCGTTTTAGCTTGACATTGATGGTGGGAAACCATCTGGTTCTCCCCCATCGATGTAAAAACTATGAACATCGACCATAACCTATAGATGTTTTATAAACATCGATGGTCATCCCTAATGAGTATTGCATCAACCAATCACATGGTCTAATTTCCAAACTAATTTGCATACGGAATTTATTTGCTCTCCATAACTTATTTAGGTCCTTCCTCATCATAGTCTAATTGAAAACCTACAAAACCAGCCAAAGATGGTTGATAACAAGAATGTTCTTGACCAATTGGTTTGTTGGTTGAAGACTGTTGTATGATGGTCCCATCAAAAGTAGTAAAATAGAAAACTGTTGACTTGCCATTGATGTTGTTACATATCGGTGGTCATCTATTGTATTTGATGGACTGGCCTGTGGGCCAATCAGAATATGGGGCAGGGCTTCACTGGTGTCGTGGGTGGAGCTATGCTCAGTGTCCCAGGAAATAGCAAAACAAAACTAGTAGTTTGAGCTTGACATTGATGGTGTGAAACCATCTGGTTCTCCCCCATCGATGTCAAAACTATTGAACATCGACCATAACCTATAGATGTTTTATAAACATCGATGGCCGATGGCCATCCCTAAGAGTATTGCATCAACCAATCAGATGGTCTAATTTCTAAACTAATTTGCATAAGGGCTTTCTTTGCTCTCCATAACTTACTTAGGTCTTTCCTCACCCTGGTCTTATTGAAAACCTACAAAACTAGCCAAAGATGGTGGGTGACAAGAACATTCACGACTGATTATCTTGCTGGTTGAAGACTATCACATGATGGTCCCAGCTAAAGTAGTAAAATAGAAAACTGTTGACTGACAGTGCATAAACCAATCGGAATGGATTGTTTTGAATGAGTGTTAGTGATGGCCATTGTTGCCTTTGCCATCGATGTTGTTACCTATAGGTGGTCATCCATTGTATTTGACTGACTGGACCGTGGGCCAATCAGAACACGGGGGCGGGGCTTCACATGTTTCAAGGGGTGGAGCTATATTCCATGTCCCAGGAGATAGCACAACAAATCTTTTCGTTTTAGCTTGACATTGATGGTGGGAAACCATCTGGTTCTCCCCCATCGATGTAAAAACTATGAACATCGACCATAATCTATCGATGTTTTATAAACATCGATAGTCATCCTTAATGAGAATTGCATCAACCAATCACATGGTCTAATTTCCAAACTAATTTGCATAAGGAATTTATTTGCTCTCCATAACTTATTTAGGTCGTTCCTCACCATAGTCTAATTGAAAACCTACAAAACCAGCCAAAGATGGTTGATAACAAGAATGTTCTTGACCAATTGGTTTGTTGGTTGAAGACTGTTGTATGATGGTCCCATCAAAAGTATTAAAATAGAAAACTGTTGACTTGCCATTGATGTTGTTACATATCGGTGGCCATCCATTGTATTTGATGGACTAGCCTGTGGGCCAATCAGAATATGGGGGCGGGGCTTCACTGGTGTCGTGGGTGGAGCTATACTCAGTGTCCCAGGAAATAGCAAAACAAAACTAGTAGTTTGAGCTTGACATTGATGGTGTGAAACCATCTGGTTCTCCCCCATCGATGTCAAAACTATTGAACATCGACCATAACCTATAGCTGTTTTATAAACATCGATGGCCGATGGCCATCCCTAAGAGTATTGCATCAACCAATCAGATGGTCTAATTTCTAAACTAATTTGCATAAGGGCTTTCTTTGCTCTCCATAACTTACTTAGGTCTTTCCTCACCCTAGTCTTATTGAAAACCTACAAAACTAGCCAAAGATGGTGGGTGACAAGAACATTAACGACTGATTGTCTTGCTGGTTGGAGACTATCACATGATGGTCCCAGCTAAAGTAGTAAAATAAAAAACTGTTGACTGACAGTGCATAAACCAATCGGAATGGATTGTTTTGAATGAGTGTTAGTGATGGCCATTGTTGCCTTTGCCATCGATGTTGTTACCTATAGGTGGTCATCCATTGTATTTGACTGACTGGACCGTGGGCCAATCAGAACACGGGGGCGGGGCTTCACATGTTTCAGGGGGTGGAGCTATATTCCATGTCCCAGGAGATAGCACAACAAATCTTTTCGTTTTAGCTTGACATTGATGGTGGGAAACCATCTGGTTCTCCCCCATCGATGTAAAAACTATGAACATCGACCATAATCTATTGATGTTTTATAAACATCGATGGTCATCCCTAATGAGTATTGCATCAACCAATCACATGGTCTAATTTCCAAACTAATTTGCATAAGGAATTTATTTGCTCTCCATAACTTATTTAGGTCCTTCCTCATCATAGTCTAATTGAAAACCTACAAAACCAGCCAAAGATGGTTGATAACTAGAATGTTCTTGACCAATTGGTTTGTTGGTTGAAGACTGTTGTATGATGGTCCCATCAAAAGTAGTAAAATAGAAAACTGTTGACTTGCCATTGATGTTGTTACATATCGGTGGTCATCTATTGTATTTGATGGACTGGCCTGTGGGCCAATCAGAATATGGGGCAGGGCTTCACTGGTGTCGTGGGTGGAGCTATGCTCAGTGTCCCAGGAAATAGCAAAACAAAACTAGTAGTTTGAGCTTGACATTGATGGTGTGAAACCATCTGGTTCTCCCCCATCGATGTCAAAACTATTGAACATCGACCATAACCTATAGATGTTTTATAAACATCGATGGCCGATGGCCATCCCTAAGAGTATTGCATCAACCAATCAGATGGTCTAATTTCTAAACTAATTTGCATAAGGGCTTTCTTTGCTCTCCATAACTTACTTAGGTCTTTCCTCACCCTGGTCTTATTGAAAACCTACAAAACTAGCCAAAGATGGTGGGTGACAAGAACATTCACGACTGATTATCTTGCTGGTTGAAGACTATCACATGATGGTCCCAGCTAAAGTAGTAAAATAGAAAACTGTTGACTGACAGTGCATAAACCAATCGGAATGGATTGTTTTGAATGAGTGTTAGTGATGGCCATTGTTGCCTTTGCCATCGATGTTGTTACCTATAGGTGGTCATCCATTGTATTTGACTGACTGGACCGTGGGCCAATCAGAACACGGGGGCGGGGCTTCACATGTTTCAGGGGGTGGAGCTATATTCCATGTCCCAGGAGATAGCACAACAAATCTTTTCGTTTTAGCTTGACATTGATGGTGGGAAACCATCTGGTTCTCCCCCATCGATGTAAAAACTATGAACATCGACCATAATCTATCGATGTTTTATAAACATCGATGGTCATCCCTAATGAGTATTGCATCAACCAATCACATGGTCTAATTTCCGAACTAATTTGCATAAGGAATTTATTTGCTCTCCATAACTTATTTAGGTCCTTCCTCACCATAGTCTAATTGAAAACCTACAGAACCAGCCAAAGATAGTTGATAACTAGAATGTTCTTGACCAATTGGTTTGTTGGTTGAAGACTGTTGTATGATGGTCCCATCAAAAGTAGTAAAATAGAAAACTGTTGACTTGCCATTGATGTTGTTACATATCGGTGGTCATATATTGTATTTGATGGACTGGCCTGTGGGCCAATCAGAATATGGGGCAGGGCTTCACTGGTGTTGTGGGTGGAGCTATGCTCAGTGTCCCAGGAAATAGCAAAACAAAACTAGTAGTTTGAGCTTGACATTGATGGTGTGAAACCATCTGGTTCTCCCCCATCGATGTCAAAACTATTGAACATCGACCATAACCTATAGATGTTTTATAAACATCGATGGCCGATGGCCATCCCTAATGAGTATTGCATCAACCAATCAGATGGTCTAATTTCTAAACTAATTTGCATAAGGGCTTTATTTGCTCTCCATAACTTACTTAGGTCTTTCCTCACCCTAGTCTTATTGAAAATCTACAAAACTAGCCAAAGATGGTGGGTGACAAGAACATTCACGACTGATTGTCTTGCTGGTTGAAGACTATCACATAATGGTCCCAGCTAAAGTAGTAAAATAGAAAACTGTTGATTGACAGTGCATAAACCAATCGGAATGGATTGTTTTGAATAAGTGTTAGTGATGGCCATTGTTGCCTTTGCCATCGATGTTGTTACCTATAGGTGGTCATCCATTGTATTTGACTGACTGGACCGTGGGCCAATCAGAACACGGGGGCGGGGCTTCACATGTTTCAGGGGGTGGAGCTATATTCCATGTCCCAGGAGATAGCACAACAAATCTTTTCGTTTTAGCTTGACATTGATGGTGGGAAACCATCTGGTTCTCCCCCATCGATGTAAAAACTATGAACATCGACCATAACCTATAGATGTTTTATAAACATCGATGGTCATCCCTAATGAGTATTGCATCAACCAATCACATGGTCTAATTTCCAAACTAATTTGCATACGGAATTTATTTGCTCTCCATAACTTATTTAGGTCCTTCCTCATCATAGTCTAATTGAAAATCTACAAAACCAGCCAAAGATGGTTGATAACAAGAATGTTCTTGACCAATTGGTTTGTTGGTTGAAGACTGTTGTATGATGGTCCCATCAAAAGTAGTAAAATAGAAAACTGTTGACTTGCCATTGATGTTGTTACATATCGGTGGTCATCTATTGTATTTGATGGACTGGCCTGTGGGCCAATCAGAATATGGGGCAGGGCTTCACTGGTGTCGTGGGTGGAGCTATGCTCAGTGTCCCAGGAAATAGCAAAACAAAACTAGTAGTTTGAGCTTGACATTGATGGTGTGAAACCATCTGGTTCTCCCCCATCGATGTCAAAACTATTGAACATCGACCATAACCTATAGATGTTTTATAAACATCGATGGCCGATGGCCATCCCTAAGAGTATTGCATCAACCAATCAGATGGTGTAATTTCTAAACTAATTTGCATAAGGGCTTTCTTTGCTCTCCATAACTTACTTAGGTCTTTCCTCACCCTGGTCTTATTGAAAACCTACAAAACTAGCCAAAGATGGTGGGTGACAAGAACATTCACGACTGATTATCTTGCTGGTTGAAGACTATCACATGATGGTCCCAGCTAAAGTAGTAAAATAGAAAACTGTTGACTGACAGTGCATAAACCAATCGGAATGGATTGTTTTGAATGAGTGTTAGTGATGGCCATTGTTGCCTTTGCCATCGATGTTGTTACCTATAGGTGGTCATCCATTGTATTTGACTGACTGGACCGTGGGCCAATCAGAACACGGGGGCGGGGCTTCACATGTTTCAGGGGGTGGAGCTATATTCCATGTCCCAGGAGATAGCACAACAAATCTTTTCGTTTTAGCTTGACATTGATGGTGGGAAACCATCTGGTTCTCCCCCATCGATGTAAAAACTATGAACATCGACCATAATCTATCGATGTTTTATAAACATCGATAGTCATCCTTAATGAGAATTGCATCAACCAATCACATGGTCTAATTTCCAAACTAATTTGCATAAGGAATTTATTTGCTCTCCATAACTTATTTAGGTCGTTCCTCACCATAGTCTAATTGAAAACCTACAAAACCAGCCAAAGATGGTTGATAACAAGAATGTTCTTGACCAATTGGTTTGTTGGTTGAAGACTGTTGTATGATGGTCCCATCAAAAGTATTAAAATAGAAAACTGTTGACTTGCCATTGATGTTGTTACATATCGGTGGCCATCCATTGTATTTGATGGACTAGCCTGTGGGCCAATCAGAATATGGGGGCGGGGCTTCACTGGTGTCGTGGGTGGAGCTATGCTCAGTGTCCCAGGAAATAGCAAAACAAAACTAGTAGTTTGAGCTTGACATTGATGGTGTGAAACCATCTGGTTCTCCCCCATCGATGTCAAAACTATTGAACATCGACCATAACCTATAGCTGTTTTATAAACATCGATGGCCGATGGCCATCCCTAAGAGTATTGCATCAACCAATCAGATGGTCTAATTTCTAAACTAATTTGCATAAGGGCTTTCTTTGCTCTCCATAACTTACTTAGGTCTTTCCTCACCCTAGTCTTATTGAAAACCTACAAAACTAGCCAAAGATGGTGGGTGACAAGAACATTAACGACTGATTGTCTTGCTGGTTGGAGACTATCACATGATGGTCCCAGCTAAAGTAGTAAAATAAAAAACTGTTGACTGACAGTGCATAAACCAATCGGAATGGATTGTTTTGAATGAGTGTTAGTGATGGCCATTGTTGCCTTTGCCATCGATGTTGTTACCTATAGGTGGTCATCCATTGTATTTGACTGACTGGACCGTGGGCCAATCAGAACACGGGGGCGGGGCTTCACATGTTTCAGGGGGTGGAGCTATATTCCATGTCCCAGGAGATAGCACAACAAATCTTTTCGTTTTAGCTTGACATTGATGGTGGGAAACCATCTGGTTCTCCCCCATCGATGTAAAAACTATGAACATCGACCATAATCTATTGATGTTTTATAAACATCGATGGTCATCCCTAATGAGTATTGCATCAACCAATCACATGGTCTAATTTCCAAACTAATTTGCATAAGGAATTTATTTGCTCTCCATAACTTATTTAGGTCCTTCCTCATCATAGTCTAATTGAAAACCTACAAAACCAGCCAAAGATGGTTGATAACTAGAATGTTCTTGACCAATTGGTTTGTTGGTTGAAGACTGTTGTATGATGGTCCCATCAAAAGTAGTAAAATAGAAAACTGTTGACTTGCCATTGATGTTGTTACATATCGGTGGTCATATATTGTATTTGATGGACTGGCCTGTGGGCCAATCAGAATATGGGGCAGGGCTTCACTGGTGTTGTGGGTGGAGCTATGCTCAGTGTCCCAGGAAATAGCAAAACAAAACTAGTAGTTTGAGCTTGACATTGATGGTGTGAAACCATCTGGTTCTCCCCCATCGATGTCAAAACTATTGAACATCGACCATAACCTATAGATGTTTTATAAACATCGATGGCCGATGGCCATCCCTAAGAGTATTGCATCAACCAATCAGATGGTCTAATTTCTAAACTAATTTGCATAAGGGCTTTCTTTGCTCTCCATAACTTACTTAGGTCTTTCCTCACCCTGGTCTTATTGAAAACCTACAAAACTAGCCAAAGATGGTGGGTGACAAGAACATTCACGACTGATTATCTTGCTGGTTGAAGACTATCACATGATGGTCCCAGCTAAAGTAGTAAAATAGAAAACTGTTGACTGACAGTGCATAAACCAATCGGAATGGATTGTTTTGAATGAGTGTTAGTGATGGCCATTGTTGCCTATAGGTGGTCATCCATTGTATTTGACTGACTGGACCGTGGGCCAATCAGAACACGGGAGCGGGGCTTCACATGTTTCAGGGGGTGGAGCTATATTCCATGTCCCAGGAGATAGCACAACAAATCTTTTCGTTTTAGCTTGACATTGATGGTGGGAAACCATCTGGTTCTCCCCCATCGATGTAAAAACTATGAACATCGACCATAATCTATCGATGTTTTATAAACATCGATAGTCATCCCTAATGAGAATTACATCAACCAATCACATGGTCTAATTTCCAAACTAATTTGCATAAGGAATTTATTTGCTCTCCATAACTTATTTAGGTCGTTCCTCACCATAGTCTAATTGAAAACCTACAAAGCCAGCCAAAGATGGTTGATAACAAGAATGTTCTTGACCAATTGGTTTGTTGGTTGAAGACTGTTGTATGATGGTCCCATCAAAAGTAGTAAAATAGAAAACTGTTGACTTGCCATTGATGTTGTTACATATCGGTGGTCATCCATTGTATTTGATGGACTGGCCTGTGGGCCAATCAGAATATGGGGGCGGGGCTTCACTGGTGTCGTGGGTGGAGCTATGCTCAGTGTCCCAGGAAATAGCAAAACAAAACTAGTAGTTTGAGCTTGACATTGATGGTGTGAAACCATCTGGTTCTCCCCCATCGATGTCAAAACTATTGAACATCGACCATAACCTATAGATGTTTTATAAACATCGATGGCCGATGGCCATCCCTAATGAGTATTGCATCAACCAATCAGATGGTCTAATTTCTAAACTAATTTGCATAAGGGCTTTCTTTGCTCTCCATAACTTACTTAGGTCTTTCCTCACCCTAGTCTTATTGAAAACCTACAAAACTAGCCGAAGATGGTGGGTGACAAGAACATTAACGACTGATTGACTTGCTGGTTGGAGACTATCACATGATGGTCCCAGCTAAAGTAGTAAAATAAAAAACTGTTGACTGACAGTGCATAAACCAATCGGAATGGATTGTTTTGAATGAGTGTTAGTGATGGCCATTGTTGCCTTTGCCATCGATGTTGTTACCTATAGGTGGTCATCCATTGTATTTGACTGACTGGACCGTGGGCCAATCAGAACACGGGGGCGGGGCTTCACATGTTTCAGGGGGTGGAGCTATATTCCATGTCCCAGGAGATAGCACAACAAATCTTTTCGTTTTAGCTTGACATTGATGGTGGGAAACCATCTGGTTCTCCCCCATCGATGTAAAAACTATGAACATCGACCATAATCTATAGATGTTTTATAAACATCGATAGTCATCCCTAATGAGAATTGCATCAACCAATCACATGGTCTAATTTCCAAACTAATTTGCATAAGGAATTTATTTGCTCTCCATAACTTATTTAGGTCGTTCCTCACCATAGTCTAATTGAAAACCTACAAAACCAGCCAAAGATGGTTGATAACAAGAATGTTCTTGACCAATTGGTTTGTTGGTTGAAGACTGTTGTATGATGGTCCCATCAAAAGTATTAAAATAGAAAACTGTTGACTTGCCATTGATGTTGTTACATATCGGTGGCCATCCATTGTATTTGATGGACTAGCCTGTGGGCCAATCAGAATATGGGGGCGGGGCTTCACTGGGGTCGTGGGTTGAGCTATGCTCAGTGTCCCAGGAAATAGCAAAACAAAACTAGTAGTTTGAGCTTGACATTGATGGTGTGAAACCATCTGGTTCTCCCCCATCGATGTCAAAACTATTGAACATCGACCATAACCTATAGATGTTTTATAAACATCGATGGCCGATGGCCATCCCTAATGAGTATTGCATCAACCAATCAGATGGTCTAATTTCTAAACTAATTTGCATAAGGGCTTTATTTGCTCTCCATAACTTACTTAGGTCTTTCCTCACCCTAGTCTTATTGAAAACCTACAAAACTAGCCAAAGATGGTGGGTGACAAGAACATTCACGACTGATTGTCTTGCTGGTTGAAGACTATCACATGATGGTCTCTGCTAAAGTAGTAAAATAGAAAACTGTTGACTGACAGTGCATAAACCAATTGGAATGGATTGTTTTGAATGAGTGTTAGTGATGGCCATTGTTGCCTTTGCCATCGATGTTGTTACCTATAGGTGGTCATCCATTGTATTTGACTGACTGGACCGTGGGCCAATCAGAACACGGGGGCGGGGCTTCACATGTTTCAGGGGGTGGAGCTATATTCCATGTCCCAGGAGATAGCACAACAAATCTTTTCGTTTTAGCTTGACATTGATGGTGGGAAACCATCTGGTTCTCCCCCATCGATGTAAAAACTATGAACATCGACCATAATCTATCGATGTTTTATAAACATCGATGGCCATCCCTAATGAGAATTGCATCAACCAATCACATGGTCTAATTTCCAAACTTATTTGCATAAGGAATTTATTTGCTCTCCATAACTTATTTCGGTCCTTCCTCACCATAGTCTGATTGAAAACCTACAAAACCAGCCAAAGATGGTTGATAACAAGAATGTTCTTGACCAATTGGTTTGTTGGTTGAAGACTGTTGTATGATGGTCCCATCAAAAGTAGTAAAATAGAAAACTGTTGACTTGCCATTGATGTTGTTACATATCGGTGGTCATCCATTGTATTTGATGGACTGGCCTGTGGGCCAATCAGAATATGGGGGCGGGGCTTCACTGGTGTCGTGGGTGGAGCTATGCTCAGTGTCCCAGGAAATAGCAAAACAAAACTAGTAGTTTGAGCTTGACATTGATGGTGTGAAACCATCTGGTTCTCCCCCATCGATGTCAAAACTATTGAACATCGACCATAACCTATAGATGTTTTATAAACATCGATGGCCGATGGCCATCCCTAATGAGTATTGCATCAACCAATCAGATGGTCTAATTTCTAAACTAATTTGCATAAGGGCTTTCTTTGCTCTCCATAACTTACTTAGGTCTTTCCTCACCCTAGTCTTATTGAAAACCTACAAAACTAGCCAAAGATGGTGGGTGACAAGAACATTAACGACTGATTGTCTTGCTGGTTGGAGACTATCACATGATGGTCCCAGCTAAAGTAGTAAAATAGAAAACTGTTGACTGACAGTGCATAAACCAATCGGAATGGATTGTTTTGAATGAGTGTTAGTGATGGCCATTGTTGCCTTTGCCATCGATGTTGTTACCTATAGGTGGTCATCCATTGTATTTGACTGACTGGACCGTGGGCCAATCAGAACACGGGGGCGGGGCTTCACATGTTTCAGGGGGTGGAGCTATATTCCATGTCCCAGGAGATAGCACAACAAATCTTTTCGTTTTAGCTTGACATTGATGGTGGGAAACCATCTGGTTCTCCCCCATCGATGTAAAAACTATTAACATCGACCATAATCTATCGATGTTTTATAAACATCGATGGTCATCCCTAATGAGAATTGCATCAACCAATCACATGGTCTAATTTCCAAACTTATTTGCATAAGTAATTTATTTGCTCTCCATAACTTATTTAGGTCCTTCCTCACCATAGTCTAATTGAAAACCTACAAAACCAGCCAAAGATGGTTGATAACAAGAATGTTCTTGACCAATTGGTTTGTTGGTTGAAGACTGTTGTATGATGGTCCCATCAAAAGTAGTAAAATAGAAAACTGTTGACTTGCCATTGATGTTGTTACATATCGGTGGTCATCCATTGTATTTGATGGACTGGCCTGTGGGCCAATCAGAATATGGGGGCGGGGCTTCACTGGTGTCGTGGGTGGAGCTATGCTCAGTGTCCCAGGAAATAGCAAAACAAAACTAGTAGTTTGAGCTTGACATTGATGGTGTGAAACCATCTGGTTCTCCCCCATCGATGTCAAAACTATTGAACATCGACCATAACCTATAGATGTTTTATAAACATCGATGGCCGATGGCCATCCCTAATGAGTATTGCATCAACCAATCAGATGGTCTAATTTCTAAACTAATTTGCATAAGGGCTTTCTTTGCTCTCCATAACTTACTTAGGTCTTTCCTCACCCTAGTCTTATTGAAAACCTACAAAACTAGCCAAAGATGGTGGGTGAAAAGAACATTAACGACTGATTGTCTTGCTGGTTAGAGACTATCACATGATGGTCCCAGCTAAAGTAGTAAAATAGAAAACTGTTGACTGACAGTGCATAAACCAATCGGAATGGATTGTTTTGAATGAGTGTTAGTGATGGCCATTGTTGCCTTTGCCATCGATGTTGTTACCTATAGGTGGTCATCCATTGTATTTGACTGACTGGACCGTGGGCCAATCAGAACACGGGGGCGGGGCTTCACATGTTTCAGGGGGTGGAGCTATATTCCATGTCCCAGGAGATAGCACAACAAATCTTTTCGTTTTAGCTTGACATTGATGGTGGGAAACCATCTGGTTCTCCCCCATCGATGTAAAAACTATGAACATCGACCATAATCTATCGATGTTTTAAAAACATCGATAGTCATCCCTAATGAGAATTGCATCAACCAATCACATGGTCTAATTTCCAAACTAATTTGCATAAGGAATTTATTTGCTCTCCATAACTTATTTAGGTCGTTCCTCACCATAGTCTAATTGAAAACCTACAAAACCAGCCAAAGATGGTTGATAACAAGAATGTTCTTGACCAATTGGTTTGTTGGTTGAAGACTGTTGTATGATGGTCCCATCAAAAGTAGTAAAATAGAAAACTGTTGACTTGCCATTGATGTTGTTACATATCAGTGGTCATCCATTGTATTTGATGGACTGGCCTGTGGGCCAATCAGAATATGGGGGCGGGGCTTCACTGGTGTCGTGGGTGGAGCTATGCTCAGTGTCCCAGGAAATAGCAAAACAAAACTAGTAGTTTGAGCTTGACATTGATGGTGTGAAACCATCTGGTTCTCCCCCATCGATGTCAAAACTTTTGAACATCGACCATAACCTATAGATGTTTTATAAACATCGATGGCCGATGGCCATCCCTAATGAGTATTGCATCAACCAATCAGATGGTCTAATTTCTAAACTAATTTGCATAAGGGCTTTCTTTGCTCTCCATAACTTACTTAGGTCTTTCCTCACCCTAGTCTTATTGAAAACCTACAAAACTAGCCAAAGATGGTGGGTGACAAGAACATTCACGACTGATTGTCTTGCTGGTTGAAGACTATCACGTGATGGTCCCAGCTAAAATAGTAAAATAGAAAACTGTTGACTGACAGTGCATAAACCAATCAGAATGGATTGTTTTGAATGAGTGTTAGTGATGGCCATTGTTGCCTTTGCCATCGATGTTGTTACCTATAGGTGGTCATCCATTGTATTTGACTGACTGGACCGTGGGCCAATCAGAACACGGGGGCGGGGCTATATTCCATGTCCCAGGAGATAGCACGAAAAATCTTTTCGTTTTAGCTTGACATTGATGGTGGGAAACCATCTGGTTCTCCCCCATCGATGTAAAAACTATGAACATCGACCATAATCTATTGATGTTTTATAAACATCGATGGTCATCCCTAATGAGAATTGCATCAACCAATCACACGGTCTAATTTCCAAACTAATTTGCATAAGGAATGTATTTGCTCTCTATAACTTATTTAGGTCCTTCCTCACCATAGTCTAATTGAAAACCTACAAAACCAGCCAAAGATGGTTCATAACAAGAATGTTCTTGAACAATTGGTTTGTTGGTCAAAGACTGTTGTATGATGGTCCCATCAAAAGTAGTAAAATAGAAAACTGTTGACTTGCCATTGATGTTGTTACATATCGGTGGTCATCCATTGTATTTGATGGACTGGCCTGTGGGCCAATCAGAATATGGGGGCGGGGCTTCACTGGTGTCGTGGGTGGAGCTATGCTCAGTGTCCCAGGAAATAGCAAAACAAAACTAGTAGTTTGAGCTTGACATTGATGGTGTGAAACCATCTGGTTCTCCCCCATCGATGTCAAAACTATTGAACATCGACCATAACCTATAGATGTTTTATAAACATCGATGGCCGATGGCCATCCCTAATGAGTATTGCATCAACCAATCAGATGGTCTAATTTCTAAACTAATTTGCATAAGGGCTTTCTTTGCTCTCCATAACTTACTTAGGTCTTTCCTCACCCTAGTCTTATTGAAAACCTACAAAACTAGCCAAAGATGGTGGGTGACAAGAACATTCACGACTGATTGTCTTGCTGGTTGAAGACTATCACATGATGGTCCCAGCTAAAGTAGTAAAATAGAAAACTGTTGACTGACAGTGCATAAACCAATCGGAATGGATTGTTTTGAATGAGTGTTAGTGATGGCCATTGTTGCCTTTGCCATCGATGTTGTTACCTATAGGTGGTCATCCATTGTATTTGACTGACTGGACCGTGGGCCAATCAGAACATGGGGGCGGGGCTATATTCCATGTCCCAGGAGATAGCACAACAAATCTTTTCGTTTTAGCTTGACATTGATGGTGGGAAACCATCTGGTTCTCCCCCATCGATGTAAAAACTATGAACATCGACCATAATCTATCGATGTTTTATAAACATTGATGGTCATCCCTAATGAGTATTGCATCAACCAATCACACGGTCTAATTTCCAAACTAATTTGCATAAGGAATTTATTTGCTCTCCATAACTTATTTAGGTCCTTCCTCACCATAGTCTAATTGAAAACCTACAAAACCAGCCAAAGATGGTTGATAACAAGAATGTTCTTGACCAATTGGTTTGTTTGTTGAAGACTGTTGTATGATGGTCCCATTAAAAGTAGTAAAATAGAAAACTGTTGACTTGCCATTGATGTTGTTACATATCGGTGGTCATCCATTGTATTTGATGGACTGGCCTGTGGGCCAATCAGAATATGGGGGCGGGGCTTCACTGGTGTCGTGGGTGGAGCTATGCTCAGTGTCCCAGGAAATAGCAAAACAAAACTAGTAGTTTGAGCTTGACATTGATGGTGTGAAACCATCAGGTTCTCCCCCATCGATGTCAAAACTATTGAACATCGACCATAACCTATAGATGTTTTATAAACATCGATGGCCGATGGCCATCCCTAATAAGTATTGCATCAACCAATCAGATGGTCTAATTTCTAAACTAATTTGCATAAGGGCTTTCTTTGCTCTCCATAACTTACTTAGGTCTTTCCTCACCCTAGTCTTATTGAAAACCTACAAAACTAGCCAAAGATGGTGGGTGACAAGAACATTCACGACTGATTGTCTTGCTGGTTGAAGACTATCACATGATGGTCCCAGCTAAAGTAGTAGAATAGAAAACTGTTGACTGACAGTGCATAAACCAATCGGAATGGATTGTTTTGAATGAGTGTTAGTGATGGCTGTTGTTGCCTTTGCCATCGATGTTGTTACCTATAGGTGGTCATCCATTATATTTGACTGACTGGACCGTGGGCCAATCAGAACACGGGGGCGGGGCTTCACATGTTTCAGGGGGTGGAGCTATACTCCATGTCCCAGGAGATAGCACAACAAATCTTTTCGTTTTAGCTTGACATTGATGGTGGGAAACCATCTGGTTCTCCCCCATCGATGTAAAAACTATGAACATCGACCATAATATATCGATGTTTTATAAACATCGATGGTCATCCCTAATGAGAATTGCATCAACCAATCACATGGTCTAATTTCCAAACTTATTTGCATAAGTAATTTATTTGCTCTCCATAACTTATTTAGGTCCTTCCTCACCATAGTCTAATTGAAAACCTACAAAACCAGCCAAAGATGGTTGATAACAAGAATGTTCTTGACCAATTGGTTTGTTGGTTGAAGACTGTTGTATGATGGTCCCATCAAAAGTAGTAAAATAGAAAACTGTTGACTTGTCATTGATGTTGTTGCATATCGGTGGTCATCCATTGTATTTGATGGACTGGCCTGTGGGCCAATCAGAATATGGGGGCGGGGCTTCACTGGTGTCGTGGGTGGAGCTATGCTCAGTGTCCCAGGAAATAGCAAAACAAAACTAGTAGTTTGAGCTTGACATTGATGGTGTGAAACCATCTGGTTCTCCCCCATCGATGTCAAAACTATTGAACATCGACCATAACCTATAGTTGTTTTATAAACATCGATGGCCGATGGCCATCCCTAATGAGTATTGCATCAACCAATCAGATGGTCTAATTTCTAAACTAATTTGCATAAGGGCTTTCTTTGCTCTCCATAACTTACTTAGGTCTTTCCTCACCCTAGTCTTATTGAAAACCTACAAAACTAGCCAAAGATGGTGGGTGACAAGAACATTCACGACTGATTGTCTTGCTGGTTGAAGACTATCACGTGATGGTCCCAGCTAAAATAGTAAAATAGAAAACTGTTGACTGACAGTGCATAAACCAATCAGAATGGATTGTTTTGAATGAGTGTTAGTGATGGCCATTGTTGCCTTTGCCATCGATGTTGTTACCTATAGGTGGTCATCCATTGTATTTGACTGACTGGACCGTGGGCCAATCAGAACACGGGGGCGGGGCTATATTCCATGTCCCAGGAGATAGCACAAAAAATCTTTTCGTTTTAGCTTGACATTGATGGTGGGAAACCATCTGGTTCTCCCCCATCGATGTAAAAACTATGAACATCGACCATAATCTATCGATGTTTTATAAACATCGATGGTCATCCCTAATGAGAATTGCATCAACCAATCACACGGTCTAATTTCCAAACTAATTTGCATAAGGAATGTATTTGCTCTCTATAACTTATTTAGGTCCTTCCTCACCATAGTCTAATTGAAAACATACAAAACCAGCCAAAGATGGTTGATAACAAGAATGTTCTTGACCAATTGGTTTGTTGGTTGAAGACTGTTGTATGATGGTCCCATCAAAAGTAGTAAAATAGAAAACTGTTGACTTGCCATTGATGTTGTTACATATCGGTGGTCATCCATTGTATTTGATGGACTGGCCTGTGGGCCAATCAGAATATGGTGGCGGGGCTTCACTGGTGTCGTGGGTGGAGCTATGCTCAGTGTCCCAGGAAATAGCAAAACAAAACTAGTAGTTTGAGCTTGACATTGATGGTGTGAAACCATCTGGTTCTCCCCCATCGATGTCAAAACTATTGAACATCGACCATAACCTATAGATGTTTTATAAACATCGACGGCCGATGGCCATCCCTAATGAGTATTGCATCAACCAATCAGATGGACTAATTTCTAAACTAATTTGCATAAGGGCTTTATTTGCTCTCCATAACTTACTTAGGGCTTTCCTCACCCTAGTCTTATTGAAAACCTACAAAACTAGCCAAAGGTGGTGGGTGACAAGAACATTCATGACTGATTGTCTTGCAGGTTGAAGACTATCACATGATGGTCCCAGCTAAAGTAGTAAAATAGAAAACTGTTTACTGACAGTGCATAAACCAATCGGAATGGATTGTTTTGAATGAGTGTTAGTGATGGCCATTGTTGCCTTTGCCATCGATGTTGTTACCTATAGGTGGTCATCCATTGTATTTGACTGACTGGACCGTGGGCCAATCAGAACATGGGGGCGGGGCTATATTCCATGTCCCAGGAGATAGCACAACAAATCTTTTCGTTTTAGCTTGACATTGATGGTGGGAAACCATCTGGTTCTCCCCCATCGATGTAAAAACTATGAACATCGACCATAATCTATCGATGTTTTATAAACATTGATGGTCATCCCTAATGAGTATTGCATCAACCAATCACACGGTCTAATTTCCAAACTAATTTGCATAAGGAATTTATTTGCTCTCCATAACTTATTTAGGTCCTTCCTCACCATAGTCTAATTGAAAACCTACAAAACCAGCCAAAGATGGTTGATAACAAGAATGTTCTTGACCAATTGGTTTGTTTGTTGAAGACTGTTGTATGATGGTCCCATTAAAAGTAGTAAAATAGAAAACTGTTGACTTGCCATTGATGTTGTTACATATCGGTGGTCATCCATTGTATTTGATGGACTGGCCTGTGGGCCAATCAGAATATGGGGGCGGGGCTTCACTGGTGTCGTGGGTGGAGCTATGCTCAGTGTCCCAGGAAATAGCAAAACAAAACTAGTAGTTTGAGCTTGACATTGATGGTGTGAAACCATCAGGTTCTCCCCCATCGATGTCAAAACTATTGAACATCGACCATAACCTATAGATGTTTTATAAACATCGATGGCCGATGGCCATCCCTAATAAGTATTGCATCAACCAATCAGATGGTCTAATTTCTAAACTAATTTGCATAAGGGCTTTCTTTGCTCTCCATAACTTACTTAGGTCTTTCCTCACCCTAGTCTTATTGAAAACCTACAAAACTAGCCAAAGATGGTGGGTGACAAGAACATTCACGACTGATTGTCTTGCTGGTTGAAGACTATCACATGATGGTCCCAGCTAAAGTAGTAGAATAGAAAACTGTTGACTGACAGTGCATAAACCAATCGGAATGGATTGTTTTGAATGAGTGTTAGTGATGGCTGTTGTTGCCTTTGCCATCGATGTTGTTACCTATAGGTGGTCATCCATTATATTTGACTGACTGGACCGTGGGCCAATCAGAACACGGGGGCGGGGCTTCACATGTTTCAGGGGGTGGAGCTATACTCCATGTCCCAGGAGATAGCACAACAAATCTTTTCGTTTTAGCTTGACATTGATGGTGGGAAACCATCTGGTTCTCCCCCATCGATGTAAAAACTATGAACATCGACCATAATATATCGATGTTTTATAAACATCGATGGTCATCCCTAATGAGAATTGCATCAACCAATCACATGGTCTAATTTCCAAACTTATTTGCATAAGTAATTTATTTGCTCTCCATAACTTATTTAGGTCCTTCCTCACCATAGTCTAATTGAAAACCTACAAAACCAGCCAAAGATGGTTGATAACAAGAATGTTCTTGACCAATTGGTTTGTTGGTTGAAGACTGTTGTATGATGGTCCCATCAAAAGTAGTAAAATAGAAAACTGTTGACTTGTCATTGATGTTGTTGCATATCGGTGGTCATCCATTGTATTTGATGGACTGGCCTGTGGGCCAATCAGAATATGGGGGCGGGGCTTCACTGGTGTCGTGGGTGGAGCTATGCTCAGTGTCCCAGGAAATAGCAAAACAAAACTAGTAGTTTGAGCTTGACATTGATGGTGTGAAACCATCTGGTTCTCCCCCATCGATGTCAAAACTATTGAACATCGACCATAACCTATAGTTGTTTTATAAACATCGATGGCCGATGGCCATCCCTAATGAGTATTGCATCAACCAATCAGATGGTCTAATTTCTAAACTAATTTGCATAAGGGCTTTCTTTGCTCTCCATAACTTACTTAGGTCTTTCCTCACCCTAGTCTTATTGAAAACCTACAAAACTAGCCAAAGATGGTGGGTGACAAGAACATTCACGACTGATTGTCTTGCTGGTTGAAGACTATCACGTGATGGTCCCAGCTAAAATAGTAAAATAGAAAACTGTTGACTGACAGTGCATAAACCAATCAGAATGGATTGTTTTGAATGAGTGTTAGTGATGGCCATTGTTGCCTTTGCCATCGATGTTGTTACCTATAGGTGGTCATCCATTGTATTTGACTGACTGGACCGTGGGCCAATCAGAACACGGGGGCGGGGCTATATTCCATGTCCCAGGAGATAGCACAAAAAATCTTTTCGTTTTAGCTTGACATTGATGGTGGGAAACCATCTGGTTCTCCCCCATCGATGTAAAAACTATGAACATCGACCATAATCTATCGATGTTTTATAAACATCGATGGTCATCCCTAATGAGAATTGCATCAACCAATCACACGGTCTAATTTCCAAACTAATTTGCATAAGGAATGTATTTGCTCTCTATAACTTATTTAGGTCCTTCCTCACCATAGTCTAATTGAAAACATACAAAACCAGCCAAAGATGGTTGATAACAAGAATGTTCTTGACCAATTGGTTTGTTGGTTGAAGACTGTTGTATGATGGTCCCATCAAAAGTAGTAAAATAGAAAACTGTTGACTTGCCATTGATGTTGTTACATATCGGTGGTCATCCATTGTATTTGATGGACTGGCCTGTGGGCCAATCAGAATATGGTGGCGGGGCTTCACTGGTGTCGTGGGTGGAGCTATGCTCAGTGTCCCAGGAAATAGCAAAACAAAACTAGTAGTTTGAGCTTGACATTGATGGTGTGAAACCATCTGGTTCTCCCCCATCGATGTCAAAACTATTGAACATCGACCATAACCTATAGATGTTTTATAAACATCGACGGCCGATGGCCATCCCTAATGAGTATTGCATCAACCAATCAGATGGACTAATTTCTAAACTAATTTGCATAAGGGCTTTATTTGCTCTCCATAACTTACTTAGGGCTTTCCTCACCCTAGTCTTATTGAAAACCTACAAAACTAGCCAAAGGTGGTGGGTGACAAGAACATTCATGACTGATTGTCTTGCTGGTTGAAGACTATCACATGATGGTCCCAGCTAAAGTAGTAAAATAGAAAACTGTTTACTGACAGTGCATAAACCAATCGGAATGGATTGTTTTGAATGAGTGTTAGTGATGGCCATTGTTGCCTTTGCCATCGATGTTGTTACCTATAGGTGGTCATCCATTGTATTTGACTGACTGGACCGTGGGCCAATCAGAACATGGGGGCGGGGCTATATTCCATGTCCCAGGAGATAGCACAACAAATCTTTTCGTTTTAGCTTGACATTGATGGTGGGAAACCATCTGGTTCTCCCCCATCGATGTAAAAACTATGAACATCGACCATAATCTATCGATGTTTTATAAACATTGATGGTCATCCCTAATGAGTATTGCATCAACCAATCACACGGTCTAATTTCCAAACTAATTTGCATAAGGAATGTATTTGCTCTCTATAACTTATTTAGGTCCTTCCTCACCATAGTCTAATTGAAAACATACAAAACCAGCCAAAGATGGTTGATAACAAGAATATTCTTGACCAATTGGTTTGTTGGTTGAAGACTGTTGTATGATGGTCCCATCAAAAGTAGTAAAATAGAAAACTGTTGACTTGCCATTGATGTTGTTACATATCGGTGGTCATCCATTGTATTTGATGGACTGGCCTGTGGGCCAATCAGAATATGGGGGCGGGGCTTCACTGGTGTCGTGGGTGGAGCTATGCTCAGTGTCCCAGGAAATAGCAAAACAAAACTAGTAGTTTGAGCGTGACATTGATGGTGTGAAACCATCTGGTTCTCCCCCATCGATGTCAAAACTTTTGAACATCGACCATAACCTATAGATGTTTTATAAACATCGATGGCCGATGGCCATCCCTAATAAGTATTGCATCAACCAATCAGATGGTCTAATTTCTAAACTAATTTGCATAAGGGCTTTCTTTGCTCTCCATAACTTACTTAGGTCTTTCCTCACCCTAGTCTTATTGAAAACCTACAAAACTAGCCAAAGATGGTGGGTGACAAGAACATTCACGACTGATTGTCTTGCTGGTTGAAGACTATCACATGATGGTCCCAGCTAAAGTAGTAGAATAGAAAACTGTTGACTGACAGTGCATAAACCAATCGGAATGGATTGTTTTGAATGAGTGTTAGTGATGGCTGTTGTTGCCTTTGCCATCGATGTTGTTACCTATAGGTGGTCATCCATTATATTTGACTGACTGGACCGTGGGCCAATCAGAACACGGGGGCGGGGCTTCACATGTTTCAGGGGGTGGAGCTATACTCCATGTCCCAGGAGATAGCACAACAAATCTTTTCGTTTTAGCTTGACATTGATGGTGGGAAACCATCTGGTTCTCCCCCATCGATGTAAAAACTATGAACATCGACCATAATCTATCGATGTTTTATAAACATCGATGGTCATCCCTAATGAGAATTGCATCAACCAATCACATGGTCTAATTTCCAAACTTATTTGCATAAGTAATTTATTTGCTCTCCATAACTTATTTAGGTCCTTCCTCACCATAGTCTAATTGAAAACCTACAAAACCAGCCAAAGATGGTTGATAACAAGAATGTTCTTGACCAATTGGTTTGTTGGTTGAAGACTGTTGTATGATGGTCCCATCAAAAGTAGTAAAATAGAAAACTGTTGACTTGCCATTGATGTTGTTACATATCGGTGGTCATCCATTGTATTTGATGGACTGGTCTGTGGGCCAATCAGAATATGGGGGCGGGGCTTCACTGGTGTCGTGGGTGGAGCTATGCTCAGTGTCCCAGGAAATAGCAAAACAAAACTAGTAGTTTGAGCTTGACATTGATGGTGTGAAACCATCTGGTTCTCCCCCATCGATGTCAAAACTATTGAACATCGACCATAACCTATAGATGTTTTATAAACATCGATGGCCGATGGCCATCCCTAATGAGTATTGCATCAACCAATCAGATGGTCTAATTTCTAAACTAATTTGCATAAGGGCTTTCTTTGCTCTCCATAACTTACTTAGGTCTTTCCTCACCCTAGTCTTATTGAAAACCTACAAAAATAGCCAAAGATGGTGGGTGACAAGAACATCCACGACTGACTGTCTTGCTGGTTGAAGACTATCACATGATGGTCCCAGCTAAAGTAGTAAAATAGAAAACTGTTGACTAACAGTGCATAAATCAATCGGAATGGATTGTTTTGAATGAGTGTTAGTGATGGCCATTGTTGCCTTTGCCATCGATGTTGTTACCTATAGGTGGTCATCCATTGTATTTGACTGACTGGACCGTGGGCCAATCAGAACATGGGGGCGTGGCTTCACATGTTTCAGGGGGTGGAGCTTTAGTCCATGTCCCCGGAGATAGCACAACAAATCTTTTCGTTTTAGCTTGACATTGATGGTGGGAAACCATCTGGTTCTCCCCCATCGATGTAAAAACTATGAACATCGACCATAATCTATCGATGTTTTATAAACATCGATGGCCATCCCTAATGAGAATTGCATCAACCAATCACATGGTCTAATTTCCAAACTAATTTGCATAAGGAATTTATTTGCTCTCCATAACTTATTTATGTCCTTCCTCACCATAGTCTAATTGAAAACCTACAAAACCAGCCAAAGATGGTTGATAACAAGAATGTTCTTGACAAATTGGTTTGTTGGTTGAAGACTGTTGTATGATGGTCCCATCAAAAGTAGTAAAATAGAAAACTGTTGACTTGCTATTGATGTTGTTACATATCGGTGGTCATCCATTGTATTTGATGGACTGGCCTGTGGGCCAATCAGAATATGGGGGCGGGGCTTCACTGGTGTCGTGGGTGGAGCTATGCTCAGTGTTCCAGGAAATAGCAAAACAAAACTAGTAGTTTGAGCTTAACATTGATGGTGTGAAACCATCTGGTTCTCCCCCATCGATGTCAAAACTATTGAACATCGACCATAACCTATAGATGTTTTATAAACATCGATGGCCGATGGCCATCCCTAATGAGTATTGCATCAACCAATCAGATGGTCTAATTTCTAAACTAATTTGCATAAGGGCTTTATTTGCTCTCCATAACTTACTTAGGTCTTTCCTCACCCTAGTCTTATTGAAAACCTACAAAACTAGCCAAAGATGGTGGGTGACAAGAACATTCACGACTGATTGTCTTGCTGGTTGAAGACTATCACATGATGGTCCCAGCTAAAGTAGTAAAATAGAAAACTGTTGACTGACAGTGCATAAACCAATCGGAATGGATTGTTTTGAATGAGTGTTAGTGATGGCCATTGTTGCCTTTGCCATCGATGTTGTTACCTATAGGTGGTCATCCATTGTATTTGACTGACTGGACCGTGGGCCAATCAGAACACGGGGGCGGGGCTTCACATGTTTCAGGGGGTGGAGCTATACTCCATGTCCCAGGAGATAGCACAACAAATCTTTTCGTTTTAGCTTGACATTGATGGTGGGAAACCATCTGGTTCTCCCCCATCAATGTAAAAACTATGAACATCGACCATAATCTATCGATGTTTTATAAACATCGATGGCCATCCCTAATGAGAATTGCATCAACCAATCACATGGTCTAATTTCCAAACTAATTTGCATAAGGAATTTATTTGCTCTCCATAACTTATTTAGGTCCTTCCTCACCATAGTCTAATTGAAAACCTACAAAACCAGCCAAAGATGGTTGATAACAAGAATGTTCTTGACCAATTGGTTTGTTGGTTGAAGACTGTTGTATGATGGTCCCATCAAAAGTAGTAAAATAGAAAACTATTGACTTCCCATTGATGTTGTTACATATCGGTGGTCATCCATTGTATTTGATGGACTGGCCTGTGGGCCAATCAGAATATGGGGGCGGGGCTTCACTGGTGTCGTGGGTGGAGCTATGCTCAGTGTCCCAGGAAATAGCAAAACAAAACTAGTAGTTTGAGCTTGACATTGATGGTGTGAAACCATCTGGTTCTCCCCCATCGATGTCAAAACTTTTGAACATCGACCATAACCTATAGATGTTTTATAAACATCGATGGCCGATGGCCATCCCTAATGAGTATTGCATCAACCAATCAGATGGTCTAATTTCTAAACTAATTTGCATAAGGGCTTTCTTTGCTCTCCATAACTTACTTAGGTCTTTCCTCACCCTAGTCTTATTGAAAACCTACAAAACTAGCCAAAGATGGTGGGTGACAAGAACATTCACGACTGATTGTCTTGCTGGTTGAAGACTATCACATGATGGTCCCAGCTAAAGTAGTAAAATAGAAAACTGTTGACTGACAGTGCATAAACCAATCGGAATGGATTGTTTTGAATGAGTGTTAGTGATGGCCATTGTTGCCTTTGCCATCGATGTTGTTACCTATAGGTGGTCATCCATTGTATTTGACTGACTGGACCGTGGGCCAATCAGAACACGGGGGCGGGGCTTCACATGTTTCAGGGGGTGGAGCTATATTCCATGTCCCAGGAGATATCACAACAAATCTTTTCGTTTTAGCTTGACATTGATGGTGGGAAACCATCTGGTTCTCCCCCATCGATGTAAAAACTATGAACATCGACCATAATCTATCGATGTTTTATAAACATCGATGGTCATCCCTTATGAGAATTGCATCAACCAATCACATGGTCTAATTTCCAAACTAATTTGCATAAGGAATTTATTTGCTCTCCATTACTTATTTAGGTCCTTCCTCACCATAGTCTAATTGAAAACCTACAAAACCAGCCAAAGATGGTTGATAACAAGAATGTTCTTGACCATATGGTTTGTTGGTTGAAGACTGTTGTATGATGGTCCCATCAAAAGTAGTAAAATAGAAAACTGTTGACTTGCCATTGATGTTGTTACATATCGGTGGTCATCCATTGTATTTGATGGACTGGCCTGTGGGCCAATCAGAATATGGGGGCGGGGCTTCACTGGTGTCGTGGGTGGAGCAATGCTCAGTGTCCCAGGAAATAGCAAAACAAAACTAGTAGTTTGAGCTTGACATTGATGGTGTGAAACCATCTGGTTCTCCCCCATCGATGTCAAAACTATTGAACATCGACCATAACCTATAGATGTTTTATAAACATCGATGGCCGATGGCCATCCCTAATGAGTATTGCATCAACCAATCAGATGGTCTAATTTCTAAACTAATTTGCATAAGGGCTTTCTTTGCTCTCCATAACTTACTTAGGTCTTTCCTCACCCTAGTCTTATTGAAAACCTACAAAACTAGCCAAAGATGGTGGGTGACAAGAACATTCACGACTGATTGTCTTGCTGGTTGAAGACTATCACATGATGGTCCCAGCTAAAGTAGTAAAATAGAAAACTGTTGACTGACAGTGCATAAACCAATCGGAATGGATTGTTTTGAATGAGTGTTAGTGATGGCCATTGTTGCCTTTGCCATCGATGTTGTTACCTATAGGTGGTCATCCATTGTATTTGACTGACTGGACCGTGGGCCAATCAGAACACGGGGGCGGGGCTTCACATGTTTCAGGGGGTGGAGCTATATTCCATGTCCCAGGAGATATCACAACAAATCTTTTCGTTTTAGCTTGACATTGATGGTGGGAAACCATCTGGTTCTCCCCCATCGATGTAAAAACTATGAACATCGACCATAATCTATCGATGTTTTATAAACATCGATGGTCATCCCTTATGAGAATTGCATCAACCAATCACATGGTCTAATTTCCAAACTAATTTGCATAAGGAATTTATTTGCTCTCCATTACTTATTTAGGTCCTTCCTCACCATAGTCTAATTGAAAACCTACAAAACCAGCCAAAGATGGTTGATAACAAGAATGTTCTTGACCATATGGTTTGTTGGTTGAAGACTGTTGTATGATGGTCCCATCAAAAGTAGTAAAATAGAAAACTGTTGACTTGCCATTGATGTTGTTACATATCGGTGGTCATCCATTGTATTTGATGGACTGGCCTGTGGGCCAATCAGAATATGGGGGCGGGGCTTCACTGGTGTCGTGGGTGGAGCAATGCTCAGTGTCCCAGGAAATAGCAAAACAAAACTAGTAGTTTGAGCTTGACATTGATGGTGTGAAACCATCTGGTTCTCCCCCATCGATGTCAAAACTATTGAACATCGACCATAACCTATAGATGTTTTATAAACATCGATGGCCGATGGCCATCCCTAATGAGTATTGCATCAACCAATCAGATGGTCTAATTTCTAAACTAATTTGCATAAGGGCTTTATTAGCTCTCCATAACTTACTTAGGTCTTTCCTCACCCTAGTCTTATTGAAAACCTACAAAACTAGCCTAAGATGGTGGGTGACAAGAACATTCACGACTGATTGTCTTGCTGGTTGAAGACTATCACATAATGGTCCCAGCTAAAGTAGTAAAATAGAAAACTGTTGATTGACAGTGCATAAACCAATCGGAATGGATTGTTTTGAATGAGTGTTAGTGATGGCCATTGTTGCCTTTGCCATCGATGTTGTTACCTATAGGTGGTCATCCATTGTATTTGACTGACTGGACCGTGGGCCAATCAGAACACGGGGGCGGGGCTTCACATGTTTCAGGGGGTGGAGCTATATTCCATTACCCAGGAGATAGCACAACAAATCTTTTCGTTTTAGCTTGACATTGATGGTGGGAAACCATCTGGTTCTCCCCCATCGATGTAAAAACTATGAACATCGACCATAACCTATAGATGTTTTATAAACATCGATGGTCATCCCTAATGAGTATTGCATCAACCAATCACATGGTCTAATTTCCAAACTAATTTGCATAAGGAATTTATTTGCTCTCCATAACTTATTTAGGT
Source organism: Crinia signifera (assembly GCF_055691185.1). NCBI lineage: Eukaryota > Metazoa > Chordata > Amphibia > Anura > Myobatrachidae > Crinia > Crinia signifera. Next base: position 164,712,841 of record NC_139218.1, on the reverse strand, counting down.
CCTTCCTCATCATAGTCTAATTGAAAACCTACAAAATCAGCCAAAGATGGTTGATAACAAGAATGTTCTTGACCAATTGGTTTGTTGGTTGAAGACTGTTGTATGATGGTCCCATCAAAAGTAGTAAAATAGAAAACTGTTGACTTGTCATTGATGTTGTTACATATCGGTGGTCATCCATTGTATTTGATGGACTGGCCTGTGGGCCAATCAGAATATGGGGGCGGGGCTTCACTGGTGTCGTGGGTGGAGCTATGCTCAGTGTCCCAGGAAATAGCAAAACAAAACTAGTAGTTTGAGCTTGACATTGATGGTGTGAAACCATCTGGTTCTCCCCCATCGATGTCAAAACTATTGAACATCGACCATAACCTATAGTTGTTTTATAAACATCGATGGCCGATGGCCATCCCTAATGAGTATTGCATCAACCAATCAGATGGTCTAATTTCTAAACTAATTTGCATAAGGGCTTTCTTTGCTCTCCATAACTTACTTAGGTCTTTCCTCACCCTAGTCTTATTGAAAACCTACAAAACTAGCCAAAGATGGTGGGTGACAAGAACATTCACGACTGATTGTCTTGCTGGTTGAAGACTATCACGTGATGGTCCCAGCTAAAATAGTAAAATAGAAAACTGTTGACTGACAGTGCATAAACCAATCAGAATGGATTGTTTTGAATGAGTGTTAGTGATGGCCATTGTTGCCTTTGCCATCGATGTTGTTACCTATAGGTGGTCATCCATTGTATTTGACTGACTGGACCGTGGGCCAATCAGAACACGGGGGCGGGGCTATATTCCATGTCCCAGGAGATAGCACAAAAAATCTTTTCGTTTTAGCTTGACATTGATGGTGGGAAACCATCTGGTTCTCCCCCATCGATGTAAAAACTATGAACATCGACCATAATCTATCGATGTTTTATAAACATCGATGGTCATCCCTAATGAGAATTGCATCAACCAATCACACGGTCTAATTTCCAAACTAATTTGCATAAGGAATGTATTTGCTCTCTATAACTTATTTAGGTCCTTCCTCACCATAGTCTAATTGAAAACATACAAAACCAGCCAAAGATGGTTGATAACAAGAATGTTCTTGACCAATTGGTTTGTTGGTTGAAGACTGTTGTATGATGGTCCCATCAAAAGTAGTAAAATAGAAAACTGTTGACTTGCCATTGATGTTGTTACATATCGGTGGTCATCCATTGTATTTGATGGACTGGCCTGTGGGCCAATCAGAATATGGTGGCGTGGCTTCACTGGTGTCGTGGGTGGAGCTATGCTCAGTGTCCCAGGAAATAGCAAAACAAAACTAGTAGTTTGAGCTTGACATTGATGGTGTGAAACCATCTGGTTCTCCCCCATCGATGTCAAAACTATTGAACATCGACCATAACCTATAGATGTTTTATAAACATCGACGGCCGATGGCCATCCCTAATGAGTATTGCATCAACCAATCAGATGGACTAATTTCTAAACTAATTTGCATAAGGGCTTTATTTGCTCTCCATAACTTACTTAGGGCTTTCCTCACCCTAGTCTTATTGAAAACCTACAAAACTAGCCAAAGGTGGTGGGTGACAAGAACATTCATGACTGATTGTCTTGCTGGTTGAAGACTATCACATGATGGTCCCAGCTAAAGTAGTAAAATAGAAAACTGTTTACTGACAGTGCATAAACCAATCGGAATGGATTGTTTTGAATGAGTGTTAGTGATGGCCATTGTTGCCTTTGCCATCGATGTTGTTACCTATAGGTGGTCATCCATTGTATTTGACTGACTGGACCGTGGGCCAATCAGAACATGGGGGCGGGGCTATATTCCATGTCCCAGGAGATAGCACAACAAATCTTTTCGTTTTAGCTTGACATTGATGGTGGGAAACCATCTGGTTCTCCCCCATCGATGTAAAAACTATGAACATCGACCATAATCTATCGATGTTTTATAAACATTGATGGTCATCCCTAATGAGTATTGCATCAACCAATCACACGGTCTAATTTCCAAACTAATTTGCATAAGGAATGTATTTGCTCTCTGTAACTTATTTAGGTCCTTCCTCACCATAGTCTAATTGAAAACATACAAAACCAGCCAAAGATGGTTGATAACAAGAATATTCTTGACCAATTGGTTTGTTGGTTGAAGACTGTTGTATGATGGTCCCATCAAAAGTAGTAAAATAGAAAACTGTTGACTTGCCATTGATGTTGTTACATATCGGTGGTCATCCATTGTATTTGATGGACTGGCCTGTGGGCCAATCAGAATATGGGGGCGGGGCTTCACTGGTGTCGTGGGTGGAGCTATGCTCAGTGTCCCAGGAAATAGCAAAACAAAACTAGTAGTTTGAGCGTGACATTGATGGTGTGAAACCATCTGGTTCTCCCCCATCGATGTCAAAACTTTTGAACATCGACCATAACCTATAGATGTTTTATAAACATCGATGGCCGATGGCCATCCCTAATAAGTATTGCATCAACCAATCAGATGGTCTAATTTCTAAACTAATTTGCATAAGGGCTTTCTTTGCTCTCCATAACTTACTTAGGTCTTTCCTCACCCTAGTCTTATTGAAAACCTACAAAACTAGCCAAAGATGGTGGGTGACAAGAACATTCACGACTGATTGTCTTGCTGGTTGAAGACTATCACATGATGGTCCCAGCTAAAGTAGTAGAATAGAAAACTGTTGACTGACAGTGCATAAACCAATCGGAATGGATTGTTTTGAATGAGTGTTAGTGATGGCTGTTGTTGCCTTTGCCATCGATGTTGTTACCTATAGGTGGTCATCCATTATATTTGACTGACTGGACCGTGGGCCAATCAGAACACGGGGGCGGGGCTTCACATGTTTCAGGGGGTGGAGCTATACTCCATGTCCCAGGAGATAGCACAACAAATCTTTTCGTTTTAGCTTGACATTGATGGTGGGAAACCATCTGGTTCTCCCCCATCGATGTAAAAACTATGAACATCGACCATAATCTATCGATGTTTTATAAACATCGATGGTCATCCCTAATGAGAATTGCATCAACCAATCACATGGTCTAATTTCCAAACTTATTTGCATAAGTAATTTATTTGCTCTCCATAACTTATTTAGGTCCTTCCTCACCATAGTCTAATTGAAAACCTACAAAACCAGCCAAAGATGGTTGATAACAAGGATGTTCTTGACCAATTGGTTTGTTGGTTGAAGACTGTTGTATGATGGTCCCATCAAAAGTAGTAAAATAGAAAACTGTTGACTTGCCATTGATGTTGTTACATATCGGTGGTCATCCATTGTATTTGATGGACTGGTCTGTGGGCCAATCAGAATATGGGGGCGGGGCTTCACTGGTGTCGTGGGTGGAGCTATGCTCAGTGTCCCAGGAAATAGCAAAACAAAACTAGTAGTTTGAGCTTGACATTGATGGTGTGAAACCATCTGGTTCTCCCCCATCGATGTCAAAACTATTGAACATCGACCATAACCTATAGATGTTTTATAAACATCGATGGCCGATGGCCATCCCTAATGAGTATTGCATCAACCAATCAGATGGTCTAATTTCTAAACTAATTTGCATAAGGGCTTTCTTTGCTCTCCATAACTTACTTAGGTCTTTCCTCACCCTAGTCTTATTGAAAACCTACAAAAATAGCCAAAGATGGTGGGTGACAAGAACATCCACGACTGACTGTCTTGCTGGTTGAAGACTATCACATGATGGTCCCAGCTAAAGTAGTAAAATAGAAAACTGTTGACTAACAGTGCATAAATCAATCGGAATGGATTGTTTTGAATGAGTGTTAGTGATGGCCATTGTTGCCTTTGCCATCGATGTTGTTACCTATAGGTGGTCATCCATTGTATTTGACTGACTGGACCGTGGGCCAATCAGAACATGGGGGCGGGGCTTCACATGTTTCAGGGGGTGGAGCTTTAGTCCATGTCCCCGGAGATAGCACAACAAATCTTTTCGTTTTAGCTTGACATTGATGGTGGGAAACCATCTGGTTCTCCCCCATCGATGTAAAAACTATGAACATCGACCATAATCTATCGATGTTTTATAAACATCGATGGCCATCCCTAATGAGAATTGCATCAACCAATCACATGGTCTAATTTCCAAACTAATTTGCATAAGGAATTTATTTGCTCTCCATAACTTATTTATGTCCTTCCTCACCATAGTCTAATTGAAAACCTACAAAACCAGCCAAAGATGGTTGATAACAAGAATGTTCTTGACAAATTGGTTTGTTGGTTGAAGACTGTTGTATGATGGTCCCATCAAAAGTAGTAAAATAGAAAACTGTTGACTTGCTATTGATGTTGTTACATATCGGTGGTCATCCATTGTATTTGATGGACTGGCCTGTGGGCCAATCAGAATATGGGGGCGGGGCTTCACTGGTGTCGTGGGTGGAGCTATGCTCAGTGTTCCAGGAAATAGCAAAACAAAACTAGTAGTTTGAGCTTAACATTGATGGTGTGAAACCATCTGGTTCTCCCCCATCGATGTCAAAACTATTGAACATCGACCATAACCTATAGATGTTTTATAAACATCGATGGCCGATGGCCATCCCTAATGAGTATTGCATCAACCAATCAGATGGTCTAATTTCTAAACTAATTTGCATAAGGGCTTTATTTGCTCTCCATAACTTACTTAGGTCTTTCCTCACCCTAGTCTTATTGAAAACCTACAAAACTAGCCAAAGATGGTGGGTGACAAGAACATTCACGACTGATTGTCTTGCTGGTTGAAGACTATCACATGATGGTCCCAGCTAAAGTAGTAAAATAGAAAACTGTTGACTGACAGTGCATAAACCAATCGGAATGGATTGTTTTGAATGAGTGTTAGTGATGGCCATTGTTGCCTTTGCCATCGATGTTGTTACCTATAGGTGGTCATCCATTGTATTTGACTGACTGGACCGTGGGCCAATCAGAACACGGGGGCGGGGCTTCACATGTTTCAGGGGGTGGAGCTATACTCCATGTCCCAGGAGATAGCACAACAAATCTTTTCGTTTTAGCTTGACATTGATGGTGGGAAACCATCTGGTTCTCCCCCATCAATGTAAAAACTATGAACATCGACCATAATCTATCGATGTTTTATAAACATCGATGGCCATCCCTAATGAGAATTGCATCAACCAATCACATGGTCTAATTTCCAAACTAATTTGCATAAGGAATTTATTTGCTCTCCATAACTTATTTAGGTCCTTCCTCACCATAGTCTAATTGAAAACCTACAAAACCAGCCAAAGATGGTTGATAACAAGAATGTTCTTGACCAATTGGTTTGTTGGTTGAAGACTGTTGTATGATGGTCCCATCAAAAGTAGTAAAATAGAAAACTATTGACTTCCCATTGATGTTGTTACATATCGGTGGTCATCCATTGTATTTGATGGACTGGCCTGTGGGCCAATCAGAATATGGGGGCGGGGCTTCACTGGTGTCGTGGGTGGAGCTATGCTCAGTGTCCCAGGAAATAGCAAAACAAAACTAGTAGTTTGAGCTTGACATTGATGGTGTGAAACCATCTGGTTCTCCCCCATCGATGTCAAAACTTTTGAACATCGACCATAACCTATAGATGTTTTATAAACATCGATGGCCGATGGCCATCCCTAATGAGTATTGCATCAACCAATCAGATGGTCTAATTTCTAAACTAATTTGCATAAGGGCTTTCTTTGCTCTCCATAACTTACTTAGGTCTTTCCTCACCCTAGTCTTATTGAAAACCTACAAAACTAGCCAAAGATGGTGGGTGACAAGAACATTCACGACTGATTGTCTTGCTGGTTGAAGACTATCACATGATGGTCCCAGCTAAAGTAGTAAAATAGAAAACGACTGACAGTGCATAAACCAATCGGAATGGATTGTTTTGAATGAGTGTTAGTGATGGCCATTGTTGCCTTTGCCATCGATGTTGTTACCTATAGGTGGTCATCCATTGTATTTGACTGACTGGACCGTGGGCCAATCAGAACACGGGGGCGGGGCTTCACATGTTTCAGGGGGTGGAGCTATATTCCATGTCCCAGGAGATATCACAACAAATCTTTTCGTTTTAGCTTGACATTGATGGTGGGAAACCATCTGGTTCTCCCCCATCGATGTAAAAACTATGAACATCGACCATAATCTATCGATGTTTTATAAACATCGATGGTCATCCCTTATGAGAATTGCATCAACCAATCACATGGTCTAATTTCCAAACTAATTTGCATAAGGAATTTATTTGCTCTCCATTACTTATTTAGGTCCTTCCTCACCATAGTCTAATTGAAAACCTACAAAACCAGCCAAAGATGGTTGATAACAAGAATGTTCTTGACCATATGGTTTGTTGGTTGAAGACTGTTGTATGATGGTGCCATCAAAAGTAGTAAAATAGAAAACTGTTGACTTGCCATTGATGTTGTTACATATCGGTGGTCATCCATTGTATTTGATGGACTGGCCTGTGGGCCAATCAGAATATGGGGGCGGGGCTTCACTGGTGTCGTGGGTGGAGCAATGCTCAGTGTCCCAGGAAATAGCAAAACAAAACTAGTAGTTTGAGCTTGACATTGATGGTGTGAAACCATCTGGTTCTCCCCCATCGATGTCAAAACTATTGAACATCGACCATAACCTATAGATGTTTTATAAACATCGATGGCCGATGGCCATCCCTAATGAGTATTGCATCAACCAATCAGATGGTCTAATTTCTAAACTAATTTGCATAAGGGCTTTATTAGCTCTCCATAACTTACTTAGGTCTTTCCTCACCCTAGTCTTATTGAAAACCTACAAAACTAGCCAAAGATGGTGGGTGACAAGAACATTCACGACTGATTATCTTGCTGGTTGAAGACTATCACACGATGGTCCCAGCTAAAGTAGTAAAATAGAAAACTGTTGACTGACAGTGCATAAACCAATCGGAATGGATTGTTTTGAATGAGTGTTAGTGATGGCCATTGTTGCCTTTGCCATCGATGTTGTTACCTATAGGTGGTCATCCATTGTATTTGACTGACTGGACCGTGGGCCAATCAGAACACGGGGGCGGGGCTTCACATGTTTCAGGGGGTGGAGCTATATTCCATGTCCCAGGAGATAGCACAACAAATCTTTTCGTTTTAGCTTGACATTGATGGTGGGAAACCATCTGGTTCTCCCCCATCGATGTAAAAACTATGAACATCGACCATAACCTATAGATGTTTTCTAAACATCGATGGTCATCCCTAATGAGTATTGCATCAACCAATCACATGGTCTAATTTCCAAACTAATTTGCATAAGGAATTTATTTGCTCTCCATAACTTATTTAGGTCCTTCCTCATCATAGTCTAATTGAAAACCTACAAAACCAGCCAAAGATGGTTGATAACAAGAATGTTCTTGACCAATTGGTTTGTTGGTTGAAGACTGTTGTATGATGGTCCCATCAAAAGTAGTAAAATAGAAAACTGTTGACTTGCCATTGATGTTGTTACATATCGGTGGTCATATATTGTATTTGATGGACTGGCCTGTGGGCCAATCAGAATATGGGGCAGGGCTTCACTGGTGTTGTGGGTGGAGCTATGCTCAGTGTCCCAGGAAATAGCAAAACAAAACTAGTAGTTTGAGCTTGACATTGATGGTGTGAAACCATCTGGTTCTCCCCCATCGATGTCAAAACTATTGAACATCGACCATAACCTATAGATGTTTTATAAACATCGATGGCCGATGGCCATCCCTAATGAGTATTGCATCAACCAATCAGATGGTCTAATTTCTAAACTAATTTGCATAAGGGCTTTATTTGCTCTCCATAACTTACTTAGGTCTTTCCTCACCCTAGTCTTATTGAAAACCTACAAAACTAGCCAAAGATGGTGGGTGACAAGAACATTCACGACTGATTATCTTGCTGGTTGAAGACTATCACACGATGGTCCCAGCTAAAGTAGTAAAATAGAAAACTGTTGACTGACAGTGCATAAACCAATCGGAATGGATTGTTTTGAATGAGTGTTAGTGATGGCCATTGTTGCCTTTGCCATCGATGTTGTTACCTATAGGTGGTCATCCATTGTATTTGACTGACTGGACCGTGGGCCAATCAGAACACGGGGGCGGGGCTTTACATGTTTCAGGGGGTGGAGCTATATTCCATGTCCCAGGAGATAGCACAACAAATCTTTTCGTTTTAGCTTGACATTGATGGTGGGAAACCATCTGGTTCTCCCCCATCGATGTAAAAACTATGAACATCGACCATAACCTATAGATGTTTTCTAAACATCGATGGTCATCCCTAATGAGTATTGCATCAACCAATCACATGGTCTAATTTCCAAACTAATTTGCATAAGGAATTTATTTGCTCTCCATAACTTATTTAGGTCCTTCCTCATCATAGTCTAATTGAAAACCTACAAAACCAGCCAAAGATGGTTGATAACAAGAATGTTCTTGACCAATTGGTTTGTTGGTTGAAGACTGTTGTATGATGGTCCCATCAAAAGTAGTAAAATAGAAAACTGTTGACTTGCCATTGATGTTGTTACATATCGGTGGTCATATATTGTATTTGATGGACTGGCCTGTGGGCCAATCAGAATATGGGGCAGGGCTTCACTGGTGTTGTGGGTGGAGCTATGCTCAGTGTCCCAGGAAATAGCAAAACAAAACTAGTAGTTTGAGCTTGACATTGATGGTGTGAAACCATCTGGTTCTCCCCCATCGATGTCAAAACTATTGAACATCGACCATAACCTATAGATGTTTTATAAACATCGATGGCCGATGGCCATCCCTAATGAGTATTGCATCAACCAATCAGATGGTCTAATTTCTAAACTAATTTGCATAAGGGCTTTATTTGCTCTCCATAACTTACTTAGGTCTTTCCTCACCCTAGTCTTATTGAAAACCTACAAAACTAGCCAAAGATGGTGGGTGACAAGAACATTCACGACTGATTGTCTTGCTGGTTGAAGACTATCACATAATGGTCCCAGCTAAAGTAGTAAAATAGAAAACTGTTGATTGACAGTGCATAAACCAATCGGAATGGATTGTTTTGAATGAGTGTTAGTGATGGCCATTGTTGCCTTTGCCATCGATGTTGTTACCTATAGGTGGTCATCCATTGTATTTGACTGACTGGACCGTGGGCCAATCAGAACACGGGGGCGGGGCTTCACATGTTTCAGGGGGTGGAGCTATATTCCATGTCCCAGGAGATAGCACAACAAATCTTTTCGTTTTAGCTTGACATTGATGGTGGGAAACCATCTGGTTCTCCCCCATCGATGTAAAAACTATGAACATCGACCATAATCTATCGATGTTTTATAAACATCGATGGCCATCCCTAATGAGAATTGCATCAACCAATCACATGGTCTAATTTCCAAACTAATTTGCATAAGGAATTTATTTGCTCTCCATAACTTATTTCGGTCCTTCCTCACCATAGTCTAATTGAAAACCTACAAAACCAGCCAAAGATGGTTGATAACAAGAATGTTCTTGACCAATTGGTTTGTTGGTTGAAGACTGTTGTATGATGGTCCCATCAAAAGTAGTAAAATAGAAAACTGTTGACTTGCCATTGATGTTGTTACATATCGGTGGTCATCTATTGTATTTGATGGACTGGCCTGTGGGCCAATCAGAATATGGGGGCGGGGCTTCACTGGTGTCGTGGGTGGAGCTATGCTCAGTGTCCCAGGAAATAGCAAAACAAAACTAGTAGTTTGAGCTTGACATTGATGGTGTGAAACCATCTGGTTCTCCCCCATCGATGTCAAAACTATTGAACATCGACCATAACCTATAGATGTTTTATAAACATCGATGGCCGATGGCCATCCCTAATGAGTATTGCATCAACCAATCAGATGGTCTAATTTCTAAACTAATTTGCATAAGGGCTTTCTTTGCTCTCCATAACTTACTTAGGTCTTTCCTCACCCTAGTCTTATTGAAAACCTACAAAACTAGCCAAAGATGGTGGGTGACAAGAACATTCACGACTGATTGTCTTGCTGGTTGAAGACTATCACATGATGGTCCCAGCTAAAGTAGTAAAATAGAAAACTGTTGACTGACAGTGCATAAACCAATCGGAATATATTGTTTTGAATGAGTGTTAGTGATGGCCATTGTTGCCTATAGGTGGTCATCCATTGTATTTGACTGACTGGACCGTGGGCCAATCAGAACACGGGGGCGGGGCTTCACATGTTTCAGGGGGTGGAGCTATATTCCATGTCCCAGGAGATAGCACAACAAATCTTTTCGTTTTAGCTTGACATTGATGGTGGGAAACCATCTGGTTCTCCCCCATCGATGTAAAAACTATGAACATCGACCATAATCTATCGATGTTTTATAAACATCGATAGTCATCCCTAATGAGAATTGCATCAACCAATCACATGGTCTAATTTCCAAACTAATTTGCATAAGGAATTTATTTGCTCTCCATAACTCATTTAGGTCGTTCCTCACCATAGTCTAATTGAAAACCTACAAAACCAGCCAAAGATGGTTGATAACAAGAATGTTCTTGACCAATTGGTTTGTTGGTTGAAGACTGTTGTATGATGGTCCCATCAAAAGTATTAAAATAGAAAACTGTTGACTTGCCATTGATGTTGTTACATATCGGTGGCCATCCATTGTATTTGATGGACTAGCCTGTGGGCCAATCAGAATATGGGGGCGGGGCTTCACTGGTGTCGTGGGTGGAGCTATGCTCAGTGTCCCAGGAAATAGCAAAACAAAACTAGTAGTTTGAGCTTGACATTGATGGTGTGAAACCATCTGGTTCTCCCCCATCGATGTCAAAACTATTGAACATCGACCATAACCTATAGATGTTTTATAAACATCGATGGCCGATGGCCATCCCTAATGAGTATTGCATCAACCAATCAGATGGTCTAATTTCTAAACTAATTTGCATAAGGGCTTTCTTTGCTCTCCATAACTTACTTAGGTCTTTCCTCACCCTAGTCTTATTGAAAACCTACAAAACTAGCCAAAGATGGTGGGTGACAAGAACATTCACGACTGATTGTCTTGCTGGTTGAAGACTATCACATGATGGTCCCAGCTAAAGTAGTAAAATAGAAAACTGTTGACTGACAGTGCATAAACCAATCGGAATGGATTGTTTTGAATGAGTGTTAGTGATGGCCATTGTTGCCTTTGCCATCGATGTTGTTACCTATAGGTGGTCATCCATTGTATTTGACTGACTGGACCGTGGGCCAATCAGAACACGGGGGCGGGGCTTCACATGTTTCAGGGGGTGGAGCTATATTCCATGTCCCAGGAGATAGCACAACAAATCTTTTCGTTTTAGCTTGACATTGATGGTGGGAAACCATCTGGTTCTCCCCCATCGATGTAAAAACTATGAACATCGACCATAATCTATCGATGTTTTATAAACATCGATGGCCATCCCTAATGAGAATTGCATCAACCAATCACATGGTCTAATTTCCAAACTTATTTGCATAAGGAATTTATTTGCTCTCCATAACTTATTTCGGTCCTTCCTCACCATAGTCTAATTGAAAACCTACAAAACCAGCCAAAGATGGTTGATAACAAGAATGTTCTTGACCAATTGGTTTGTTGGTTGAAGACTGTTGTATGATGGTCCCATCAAAAGTAGTAAAATAGAAAACTGTTGACTTGCCATTGATGTTGTTACATATCGGTGGTCATCTATTGTATTTGATGGACTGGCCTGTGGGCCAATCAGAATATGGGGGCGGGGCTTCACTGGTGTCGTGGGTGGAGCAATGCTCAGTGTCCCAGGAAATAGCAAAACAAAACTAGTAGTTTGAGCTTGACATTGATGGTGTGAAACCATCTGGTTCTCCCCCATCGATGTCAAAACTATTGAACATCGACCATAACCTATAGATGTTTTATAAACATCGATGGCCGATGGCCATCCCTAATGAGTATTGCATCAACCAATCAGATGGTCTAATTTCTAAACTAATTTGCATAAGGGCTTTCTTTGCTCTCCATAACTTACTTAGGTCTTTCCTCACCCTAGTCTTATTGAAAACCTACAAAACTAGCCAAAGATGGTGGGTGACAAGAACATTCACGACTGATTGTCTTGCTGGTTGAAGACTATCACATGATGGTCCCAGCTAAAGTAGTAAAATAGAAAACTGTTGACTGACAGTGCATAAACCAATCGGAATGGATTGTTTTGAATGAGTGTTAGTGATGGCCATTGTTGCCTTTGCCATCGATGTTGTTACCTATAGGTGGTCATCCATTGTATTTGACTGACTGGACCGTGGGCCAATCAGAACACGGGGGCGGGGCTTCACATGTTTCAGGGGGTGGAGCTTTATTCCATGTCCCAGGAGATAGCACAACAAATCTTTTCGTTTTAGCTTGACATTGATGGTGGGAAACCATCTGGTTCTCCCCCATCGATGTAAAAACTATGAACATCGACCATAATATATCGATGTTTTATAAACATCGATGGCCATCCCTAATGAGAATTGCATCAACCAATCACATGGTCTAATTTCCAAACTTATTTGCATAAGGAATTTATTTGCTCTCCATAACTTATTTCGGTCCTTCCTCACCATAGTCTAATTGAAAACCTACAAAACCAGCCAAAGATGGTTGATAACAAGAATGTTCTTGACCAATTGGTTTGTTGGTTGAAGACTGTTGTATGATGGTCCCATCAAAAGTAGTAAAATAGAAAACTGTTGACTTGCCATTGATGTTGTTACATATCGGTGGTCATCTATTGTATTTGATGGACTGGCCTGTGGGCCAATCAGAATATGGGGGCGGGGCTTCACTGGTGTCGTGGGTGGAGCTATGCTCAGTGTCCCAGGAAATAGCAAAACAAAACTAGTAGTTTGAGCTTGACATTGATGGTGTGAAACCATCTGGTTCTCCCCCATCGATGTCAAAACTATTGAACATCGACCATAACCTATAGATGTTTTATAAACATCGATGGCCGATGGCCATCCCTAATGAGTATTGCATCAACCAATCAGATGGTCTAATTTCTAAACTAATTTGCATAAGGGCTTTCTTTGCTCTCCATAACTTACTTAGGTCTTTCCTCACCCTAGTCTTATTGAAAACCTACAAAACTAGCCAAAGATGGTGGGTGACAAGAACATTCACGACTGATTGTCTTGCTGGTTGAAGACTATCACATGATGGTCCCAGCTAAAGTAGTAAAATAGAAAACTGTTGACTGACAGTGCATAAACCAATCGGAATGGATTGTTTTGAATGAGTGTTAGTGATGGCCATTGTTGCCTTTGCCATCGATGTTGTTACCTATAGGTGGTCATCCATTGTATTTGACTGACTGGACCGTGGGCCAATCAGAACACGGGGGAGGGGCTTCACATGTTTCAGGGGGTGGAGCTATATTCCATGTCCCAGGAGATAGCACAACAAATCTTTTCGTTTTAGCTTGACATTGATGGTGGGAAACCATCTGGTTCTCCCCCATCGATGTAAAAACTATGAACATCGACCGTAATCTATCGATGTTTTATAAACATCGATGGCCATCCCTAATGAGAATTGCATCAACCAATCACATGGTCTAATTTCCAAACTTATTTGCATAAGGAATTTATTTGCTCTCCATAACTTATTTCGGTCCTTCCTCACCATAGTCTAATTGAAAACCTACAAAACCAGCCAAAGATGGTTGATAACAAGAATGTTCTTGACCAATTGGTTTGTTGGTTGAAGACTGTTGTATGATGGTCCCATCAAAAGTAGTAAAATAGAAAACTGTTGACTTGCCATTGATGTTGTTACATATCGGTGGTCATCTATTGTATTTGATGGACTGGCCTGTGGGCCAATCAGAATATGGGGGCGGGGCTTCACTGGTGTCGTGGGTGGAGCTATGCTCAGTGTCCCAGGAAATAGCAAAACAAAACTAGTAGTTTGAGCTTGACATTGATGGTGTGAAACCATCTGGTTCTCCCCCATCGATGTCAAAACTATTGAACATCGACCATAACCTATAGATGTTTTATAAACATCGATGGCCGATGGCCATCCCTAATGAGTATTGCATCAACCAATCAGATGGTCTAATTTCTAAACTAATTTGCATAAGGGCTTTCTTTGCTCTCCATAACTTACTTAGGTCTTTCCTCACCCTAGTCTTATTGAAAACCTACAAAACTAGCCAAAGATGGTGGGTGACAAGAACATTCACGACTGATTGTCTTGCTGGTTGAAGACTATCACATGATGGTCCCAGCTAAAGTAGTAGAATAGAAAACTGTTGACTGACAGTGCATAAACCAATCGGAATGGATTGTTTTGAATGAGTGTTAGTGATGGCTGTTGTTGCCTTTGCCATCGATGTTGTTACCTATAGGTGGTCATCCATTATATTTGACTGACTGGACCGTGGGCCAATCAGAACACGGGGGCGGGGCTTCACATGTTTCAGGGGGTGGAGCTATACTCCATGTCCCAGGAGATAGCACAACAAATCTTTTCGTTTTAGCTTGACATTGATGGTGGGAAACCATCTGGTTCTCCCCCATCGATGTAAAAACTATGAACATCGACCATAATATATCGATGTTTTATAAACATCGATGGTCATCCCTAATGAGAATTGCATCAACCAATCACATGGTCTAATTTCCAAACTTATTTGCATAAGTAATTTATTTGCTCTCCATAACTTATTTAGGTCCTTCCTCACCATAGTCTAATTGAAAACCTACAAAACCAGCCAAAGATGGTTGATAACAAGAATGTTCTTGACCAATTGGTTTGTTGGTTGAAGACTGTTGTATGATGGTCCCATCAAAAGTAGTAAAATAGAAAACTGTTGACTTGCCATTGATGTTGTTACATATCGGTGGTCATCCATTGTATTTGATGGACTGGTCTGTGGGCCAATCAGAATATGGGGGCGGGGCTTCACTGGTGTCGTGGGTGGAGCTATGCTCAGTGTCCCAGGAAATAGCAAAACAAAACTAGTAGTTTGAGCTTGACATTGATGGTGTGAAACCATCTGGTTCTCCCCCATCGATGTCAAAACTATTGAACATCGACCATAACCTATAGATGTTTTATAAACATCGATGGCCGATGGCCGATGGCCATCCCTAATGAGTATTGCATCAACCAATCAGATGGTCTAATTTCCAAACTAATTTGCATAAGGGCTTTCTTTGCTCTCCATAACTTACTTAGGTCTTTCCTCACCCTAGTCTTATTGAAAACCTACAAAAATAGCCAAAGATGGTGGGTGACAAGAACATCCACGACTGACTGTCTTGCTGGTTGAAGACTATCACATGATGGTCCCAGCTAAAGTAGTAAAATAGAAAACTGTTGACTAACAGTGCATAAATCAATCGGAATGGATTGTTTTGAATGAGTGTTAGTGATGGCCATTGTTGCCTTTGCCATCGATGTTGTTACCTATAGGTGGTCATCCATTGTATTTGACTGACTGGACCGTGGGCCAATCAGAACATGGGGGCGGGGCTTCACATGTTTCAGGGGGTGGAGCTATAGTCCATGTCCCCGGAGATAGCACAACAAATCTTTTCGTTTTAGCTTGACATTGATGGTGGGAAACCATCTGGTTCTCCCCCATCGATGTAAAAACTATGAACATCGACCATAATATATCGATGTTTTATAAACATCGATGGCCATCCCTAATGAGAATTGCATCAACCAATCACATGGTCTAATTTCCAAACTAATTTGCATAAGGAATTTATTTGCTCTCCATAACTTATTTATGTCCTTCCTCACCATAGTCTAATTGAAAACCTACAAAACCAGCCAAAGATGGTTGATAACAAGAATGTTCTTGACAAATTGGTTTGTTGGTTGAAGACTGTTGTATGATGGTCCCATCAAAAGTAGTAAAATAGAAAACTGTTGACTTGCTATTGATGTTGTTACATATCGGTGGTCATCCATTGTATTTGATGGACTGGCCTGTGGGCCAATCAGAATATGGGGGCGGGGCTTCACTGGTGTCGTGGGTGGAGCTATGCTCAGTGTTCCAGGAAATAGCAAAACAAAACTAGTAGTTTGAGCTTGACATTGATGGTGTGAAACCATCTGGTTCTCCCCCATCGATGTCAAAACTATTGAACATCGACCATAACCTATAGATGTTTTATAAACATCGATGGCCGATGGCCATCCCTAATGAGTATTGCATCAACCAATCAGATGGTCTAATTTCTAAACTAATTTGCATAAGGGCTTTATTTGCTCTCCATAACTTACTTAGGTCTTTCCTCACCCTAGTCTTATTGAAAACCTACAAAACTAGCCAAAGATGGTGGGTGACAAGAACATTCACGACTGATTGTCTTGCTGGTTGAAGACTATCACATGATGGTCCCAGCTAAAGTAGTAAAATAGAAAACTGTTGACTGACAGTGCATAAACCAATCGGAATGGATTGTTTTGAATGAGTGTTAGTGATGGCCATTGTTGCCTTTGCCATCGATGTTGTTACCTATAGGTGGTCATCCATTGTATTTGACTGACTGGACCGTGGGCCAATCAGAACACGGGGGCGGGGCTTCACATGTTTCAGGGGGTGGAGCTATACTCCATGTCCCAGGAGATAGCACAACAAATCTTTTCGTTTTAGCTTGACATTGATGGTGGGAAACCATCTGGTTCTCCCCCATCGATGTAAAAACTATGAACATCGACAATAATCTATCGATGTTTTATAAACATCGATGGTCATCCCTAATGAGAATTTCATCAACCAATCACACGGTCTAATTTCCAAACTAATTTGCATAAGTAATTTATTTGCTCTCCATAACTTATTTAGGTCCTTCCTCACCATAGTCTAATTGAAAACCTACAAAACCAGCCAAAGATGGTTGATAACAAGAATGTTCTTGACCAATTGGTTTGTTGGTTGAAGACTGTTGTATGATGGTCCCATCAAAAGTAGTAAAATAGAAAACTATTGACTTCCCATTGATGTTGTTACATATCGGTGGTCATCCATTGTATTTGATGGACTGGCCTGTGGGCCAATCAGAATATGGGGGCGGGGCTTCACTGGTGTCGTGGGTGGAGCTATGCTCAGTGTCCCAGGAAATAGCAAAACAAAACTAGTAGTTTGAGCTTGACATTGATGGTGTGAAACCATCTGGTTCTCCCCCATCGATGTCAAAACTTTTGAACATCGACCATAACCTATAGATGTTTTATAAACATCGATGGCCGATGGCCATCCCTAATGAGTATTGCATCAACCAATCAGATGGTCTAATTTCTAAACTAATTTGCATAAGGGCTTTCTTTGCTCTCCATAACTTACTTAGGTCTTTCCTCACCCTAGTCTTATTGAAAACCTACAAAACTAGCCAAAGATGGTGGGTGACAAGAACATTCACGACTGATTGTCTTGCTGGTTGAAGACTATCACATGATGGTCCCAGCTAAAGTAGTAAAATAGAAAACTGTTGACTGACAGTGCATAAACCAATCGGAATGGATTGTTTTGAATGAGTGTTAGTGATGGCCATTGTTGCCTTTGCCATCGATGTTGTTACCTATAGGTGGTCATCCATTGTATTTGACTGACTGGACCGTGGGCCAATCAGAACACGGGGGCGGGGCTTCACATGTTTCAGGGGGTGGAGCTATATTCCATGTCCCAGGAGATAGCACAACAAATCTTTTCGTTTTAGCTTGACATTGATGGTGGGAAACCATCTGGTTCTCCCCCATCGATGTAAAAACTATGAACATCGACCATAATCTATCGATGTTTTATAAACATCGATGGTCATCCCTTATGAGAATTGCATCAACCAATCACATGGTCTAATTTCCAAACTAATTTGCATAAGGAATTTATTTGCTCTCCATTACTTATTTAGGTCCTTCCTCACCATAGTCTAATTGAAAACCTACAAAACCAGCCAAAGATGGTTGATAACAAGAATGTTCTTGACCATATGGTTTGTTGGTTGAAGACTGTTGTATGATGTTCCCATCAAAAGTAGTAAAATAGAAAACTGTTGACTTGCCATTGATGTTGTTACATATCGGTGGTCATCCATTGTATTTGATGGACTGGCCTGTGGGCCAATCAGAATATGGGGGCGGGGCTTCACTGGTGTCGTGGGTGGAGCAATGCTCAGTGTCCCAGGAAATAGCAAAACAAAACTAGTAGTTTGAGCTTGACATTGATGGTGTGAAACCATCTGGTTCTCCCCCATCGATGTCAAAACTATTGAACATCGACCATAACCTATAGATGTTTTATAAACATCGATGGCCGATGGCCATCCCTAATGAGTATTGCATCAACCAATCAGATGGTCTAATTTCTAAACTAATTTGCATAAGGGCTTTATTAGCTCTCCATAACTTACTTAGGTCTTTCCTCACCCTAGTCTTATTGAAAACCTACAAAACTAGCCTAAGATGGTGGGTGACAAGAACATTCACGACTGATTGTCTTGCTGGTTGAAGACTATCACATAATGGTCCCAGCTAAAGTAGTAAAATAGAAAACTGTTGATTGACAGTGCATAAACCAATCGGAATGGATTGTTTTGAATGAGTGTTAGTGATGGCCATTGTTGCCTTTGCCATCGATGTTGTTACCTATAGGTGGTCATCCATTGTATTTGACTGACTGGACCGTGGGCCAATCAGAACACGGGGGCGGGGCTTCACATGTTTCAGGGGTGGAGCTATATTCCATTACCCAGGAGATAGCACAACAAATCTTTTCGTTTTAGCTTGACATTGATGGTGGGAAACCATCTGGTTCTCCCCCATCGATGTAAAAACTATGAACATCGACCATAACCTATAGATGTTTTATAAACATCGATGGTCATCCCTAATGAGTATTGCATCAACCAATCACATGGTCTAATTTCCAAACTAATTTGCATAAGGAATTTATTTGCTCTCCATAACTTATTTAGGTCCTTCCTCATCATAGTCTAATTGAAAACCTACAAAATCAGCCAAAGATGGTTGATAACAAGAATGTTCTTGACCAATTGGTTTGTTGGTTGAAGACTGTTGTATGATGGTCCCATCAAAAGTAGTAAAATAGAAAACTGTTGACTTGCCATTGATGTTGTTACATATCGGTGGTCATCTATTGTATTTGATGGACTGGCCTGTGGGCCAATCAGAATATGGGGCAGGGCTTCACTGGTGTCGTGGGTGGAGCTATGCTCAGTGTCCCAGGAAATAGCAAAACAAAACTAGTAGTTTGAGCTTGACATTGATGGTGTGAAACCATCTGGTTCTCCCCCATCGATGTCAAAACTATTGAACATCGACCATAACCTATAGATGTTTTATAAACATCGATGGCCGATGGCCATCCCTAAGAGTATTGCATCAACCAATCAGATGGTCTAATTTCTAAACTAATTTGCATAAGGGCTTTCTTTGCTCTCCATAACTTACTTAGGTCTTTCCTCACCCTAGTCTTATTGAAAACCTACAAAACTAGCCAAAGATGGTGGGTGACAAGAACATTCACGACTGATTATCTTGCTGGTTGAAGACTATCACATGATGGTCCCAGCTAAAGTAGTAAAATAGAAAACTGTTGACTGACAGTGCATAAACCAATCGGAATGGATTGTTTTGAATGAGTGTTAGTGATGGCCATTGTTGCCTTTGCCATCGATGTTGTTACCTATAGGTGGTCATCCATTGTATTTGACTGACTGGACCGTGGGCCAATCAGAACACGGGGGCGGGGCTTCACATGTTTCAGGGGGTGGAGCTATATTCCATGTCCCAGGAGATAGCACAACAAATCTTTTCGTTTTAGCTTGACATTGATGGTGGGAAACCATCTGGTTCTCCCCCATCGATGTAAAAACTATGAACATCGACCATAACCTATAGATGTTTTATAAACATCGATGGTCATCCCTAATGAGTATTGCATCAACCAATCACATGGTCTAATTTCCAAACTAATTTGCATAAGGAATTTATTTGCTCTCCATAACTTATTTAGGTCCTTCCTCATCATAGTCTAATTGAAAACCTACAAAACCAGCCAAAGATGGTTGATAACAAGAATGTTCTTGACCAATTGGTTTGTTGGTTGAAGACTGTTGTATGATGGTCCCATCAAAAGTAGTAAAATAGAAAACTGTTGACTTGCCATTGATGTTGTTACATATCGGTGGTCATATATTGTATTTGATG
Organism: Crinia signifera; assembly: GCF_055691185.1. Taxonomy (NCBI): domain Eukaryota; kingdom Metazoa; phylum Chordata; class Amphibia; order Anura; family Myobatrachidae; genus Crinia; species Crinia signifera. The sequence continues at coordinate 164,692,523 of NC_139218.1, read as the reverse complement.
GACTGGCCTGTGGGCCAATCAGAATATGGGGCAGGGCTTCACTGGTGTCGTGGGTGGAGCTATGCTCAGTGTCCCAGGAAATAGCAAAACAAAACTAGTAGTTTGAGCTTGACATTGATGGTGTGAAACCATCTGGTTCTCCCCCATCGATGTCAAAACTATTGAACATCGACCATAACCTATAGATGTTTTATAAACATCGATGGCCGATGGCCATCCCTAATGAGTATTGCATCAACCAATCAGATGGTCTAATTTCTAAACTAATTTGCATAAGGGCTTTCTTTGCTCTCCATAACTTACTTAGGTCTTTCCTCACCCTAGTCTTATTGAAAACCTACAAAACTAGCCAAAGATGGTGGGTGACAAGAACATTCACGACTGATTGTCTTGCTGGTTGAAGACTATCACATGATGGTCCCAGCTAAAGTAGTAAAATAGAAAACTGTTGACTGACAGTGCATAAACCAATCGGAATGGATTGTTTTGAATGAGTGTTAGTGATGGCCATTGTTGCCTTTGCCATCGATGTTGTTACCTATAGGTGGTCATCCATTGTATTTGACTGACTGGACCGTGGGCCAATCAGAACACGGGGGCGGGGCTTCACATGTTTCAGGGGGTGGAGCTATATTCCATGTCCCAGGAGATAGCACAACAAATCTTTTCGTTTTAGCTTGACATTGATGGTGGGAAACCATCTGGTTCTCCCCCATCGATGTAAAAACTATGAACATCGACCATAACCTATAGATGTTTTATAAACATCGATGGTCATCCCTAATGAGTATTGCATCAACCAATCACATGGTCTAATTTCCAAACTAATTTGCATAAGGAATTTATTTGCTCTCCATAACTTATTTAGGTCCTTCCTCATCATAGTCTAATTGAAAACCTACAAAACCAGCCAAAGATGGTTGATAACAAGAATGTTCTTGACCAATTGGTTTGTTGGTTGAAGACTGTTGTATGATGGTCCCATCAAAAGTAGTAAAATAGAAAACTGTTGACTTGCCATTGATGTTGTTACATATCGGTGGTCATATATTGTATTTGATGGACTGGCCTGTGGGCCAATCAGAATATGGGGCAGGGCTTCACTGGTGTTGTGGGTGGAGCTATGCTCAGTGTCCCAGGAAATAGCAAAACAAAACTAGTAGTTTGAGCTTGACATTGATGGTGTGAAACCATCTGGTTCTCCCCCATCGATGTCAAAACTATTGAACATCGACCATAACCTATAGATGTTTTATAAACATCGATGGCCGATGGCCATCCCTAATGAGTATTGCATCAACCAATCAGATGGTCTAATTTCTAAACTAATTTGCATAAGGGCTTTCTTTGCTCTCCATAACTTACTTAGGTCTTTCCTCACCCTAGTCTTATTGAAAACCTACAAAACTAGCCAAAGATGGTGGGTGACAAGAACATTCACGACTGATTGTCTTGCTGGTTGAAGACTATCACATGATGGTCCCAGCTAAAGTAGTAAAATAGAAAACTGTTGACTGACAGTGCATAAACCAATCGGAATGGATTGTTTTGAATGAGTGTTAGTGATGGCCATTGTTGCCTTTGCCATCGATGTTGTTACCTATAGGTGGTCATCCATTGTATTTGACTGACTGGACCGTGGGCCAATCAGAACACGGGGGCGGGGCTTCACATGTTTCAGGGGGTGGAGCTTTATTCCATGTCCCAGGAGATAGCACAACAAATCTTTTCGTTTTAGCTTGACATTGATGGTGGGAAACCATCTGGTTCTCCCCCATCGATGTAAAAACTATGAACATCGACCATAATCTATCGATGTTTTATAAACATCGATGGCCATCCCTAATGAGAATTGCATCAACCAATCACATGGTCTAATTTCCAAACTTATTTGCATAAGGAATTTATTTGCTCTCCATAACTTATTTCGGTCCTTCCTCACCATAGTCTAATTGAAAACCTACAAAACCAGCCAAAGATGGTTGATAACAAGAATGTTCTTGACCAATTGGTTTGTTGGTTGAAGACTGTTGTATGATGGTCCCATCAAAAGTAGTAAAATAGAAAACTGTTGACTTGCCATTGATGTTGTTACATATCGGTGGTCATCTATTGTATTTGATGGACTGGCCTGTGGGCCAATCAGAATATGGGGGCGGGGCTTCACTGGTGTCGTGGGTGGAGCTATGCTCAGTGTCCCAGGAAATAGCAAAACAAAACTAGTAGTTTGAGCTTGACATTGATGGTGTGAAACCATCTGGTTCTCCCCCATCGATGTCAAAACTATTGAACATCGACCATAACCTATAGATGTTTTATAAACATCGATGGCCGATGGCCATCCCTAATGAGTATTGCATCAACCAATCAGATGGTCTAATTTCTAAACTAATTTGCATAAGGGCTTTCTTTGCTCTCCATAACTTACTTAGGTCTTTCCTCACCCTAGTCTTATTGAAAACCTACAAAACTAGCCAAAGATGGTGGGTGACAAGAACATTCACGACTGATTGTCTTGCTGGTTGAAGACTATCACATGATGGTCCCAGCTAAAGTAGTAAAATAGAAAACTGTTGACTGACAGTGCATAAACCAATCGGAATGGATTGTTTTGAATGAGTGTTAGTGATGGCCATTGTTGCCTTTGCCATCGATGTTGTTACCTATAGGTGGTCATCCATTGTATTTGACTGACTGGACCGTGGGCCAATCAGAACACGGGGGAGGGGCTTCACATGTTTCAGGGGGTGGAGCTATATTCCATGTCCCAGGAGATAGCACAACAAATCTTTTCGTTTTAGCTTGACATTGATGGTGGGAAACCATCTGGTTCTCCCCCATCGATGTAAAAACTATGAACATCGACCGTAATCTATCGATGTTTTATAAACATCGATGGCCATCCCTAATGAGAATTGCATCAACCAATCACATGGTCTAATTTCCAAACTTATTTGCATAAGGAATTTATTTGCTCTCCATAACTTATTTCGGTCCTTCCTCACCATAGTCTAATTGAAAACCTACAAAACCAGCCAAAGATGGTTGATAACAAGAATGTTCTTGACCAATTGGTTTGTTGGTTGAAGACTGTTGTATGATGGTCCCATCAAAAGTAGTAAAATAGAAAACTGTTGACTTGCCATTGATGTTGTTACATATCGGTGGTCATCTATTGTATTTGATGGACTGGCCTGTGGGCCAATCAGAATATGGGGGCGGGGCTTCACTGGTGTCGTGGGTGGAGCTATGCTCAGTGTCCCAGGAAATAGCAAAACAAAACTAGTAGTTTGAGCTTGACATTGATGGTGTGAAACCATCTGGTTCTCCCCCATCGATGTCAAAACTATTGAACATCGACCATAACCTATAGATGTTTTATAAACATCGATGGCCGATGGCCATCCCTAATGAGTATTGCATCAACCAATCAGATGGTCTAATTTCTAAACTAATTTGCATAAGGGCTTTCTTTGCTCTCCATAACTTACTTAGGTCTTTCCTCACCCTAGTCTTATTGAAAACCTACAAAACTAGCCAAAGATGGTGGGTGACAAGAACATTCACGACTGATTGTCTTGCTGGTTGAAGACTATCACATGATGGTCCCAGCTAAAGTAGTAGAATAGAAAACTGTTGACTGACAGTGCATAAACCAATCGGAATGGATTGTTTTGAATGAGTGTTAGTGATGGCTGTTGTTGCCTTTGCCATCGATGTTGTTACCTATAGGTGGTCATCCATTATATTTGACTGACTGGACCGTGGGCCAATCAGAACACGGGGGCGGGGCTTCACATGTTTCAGGGGGTGGAGCTATACTCCATGTCCCAGGAGATAGCACAACAAATCTTTTCGTTTTAGCTTGACATTGATGGTGGGAAACCATCTGGTTCTCCCCCATCGATGTAAAAACTATGAACATCGACCATAATATATCGATGTTTTATAAACATCGATGGTCATCCCTAATGAGAATTGCATCAACCAATCACATGGTCTAATTTCCAAACTTATTTGCATAAGTAATTTATTTGCTCTCCATAACTTATTTAGGTCCTTCCTCACCATAGTCTAATTGAAAACCTACAAAACCAGCCAAAGATGGTTGATAACAAGAATGTTCTTGACCAATTGGTTTGTTGGTTGAAGACTGTTGTATGATGGTCCCATCAAAAGTAGTAAAATAGAAAACTGTTGACTTGCCATTGATGTTGTTACATATCGGTGGTCATCCATTGTATTTGATGGACTGGTCTGTGGGCCAATCAGAATATGGGGGCGGGGCTTCACTGGTGTCGTGGGTGGAGCTATGCTCAGTGTCCCAGGAAATAGCAAAACAAAACTAGTAGTTTGAGCTTGACATTGATGGTGTGAAACCATCTGGTTCTCCCCCATCGATGTCAAAACTATTGAACATCGACCATAACCTATAGATGTTTTATAAACATCGATGGCCGATGGCCGATGGCCATCCCTAATGAGTATTGCATCAACCAATCAGATGGTCTAATTTCTAAACTAATTTGCATAAGGGCTTTCTTTGCTCTCCATAACTTACTTAGGTCTTTCCTCACCCTAGTCTTATTGAAAACCTACAAAAATAGCCAAAGATGGTGGGTGACAAGAACATCCACGACTGACTGTCTTGCTGGTTGAAGACTATCACATGATGGTCCCAGCTAAAGTAGTAAAATAGAAAACTGTTGACTAACAGTGCATAAATCAATCGGAATGGATTGTTTTGAATGAGTGTTAGTGATGGCCATTGTTGCCTTTGCCATCGATGTTGTTACCTATAGGTGGTCATCCATTGTATTTGACTGACTGGACCGTGGGCCAATCAGAACATGGGGGCGGGGCTTCACATGTTTCAGGGGGTGGAGCTATAGTCCATGTCCCCGGAGATAGCACAACAAATCTTTTCGTTTTAGCTTGACATTGATGGTGGGAAACCATCTGGTTCTCCCCCATCGATGTAAAAACTATGAACATCGACCATAATATATCGATGTTTTATAAACATCGATGGCCATCCCTAATGAGAATTGCATCAACCAATCACATGGTCTAATTTCCAAACTAATTTGCATAAGGAATTTATTTGCTCTCCATAACTTATTTATGTCCTTCCTCACCATAGTCTAATTGAAAACCTACAAAACCAGCCAAAGATGGTTGATAACAAGAATGTTCTTGACAAATTGGTTTGTTGGTTGAAGACTGTTGTATGATGGTCCCATCAAAAGTAGTAAAATAGAAAACTGTTGACTTGCTATTGATGTTGTTACATATCGGTGGTCATCCATTGTATTTGATGGACTGGCCTGTGGGCCAATCAGAATATGGGGGCGGGGCTTCACTGGTGTCGTGGGTGGAGCTATGCTCAGTGTTCCAGGAAATAGCAAAACAAAACTAGTAGTTTGAGCTTGACATTGATGGTGTGAAACCATCTGGTTCTCCCCCATCGATGTCAAAACTTTTGAACATCGACCATAACCTATAGATGTTTTATAAACATCGATGGCCGATGGCCATCCCTAATGAGTATTGCATCAACCAATCAGATGGTCTAATTTCTAAACTAATTTGCATAAGGGCTTTCTTTGCTCTCCATAACTTACTTAGGTCTTTCCTCACCCTAGTCTTATTGAAAACCTACAAAACTAGCCAAAGATGGTGGGTGACAAGAACATTCACGACTGATTGTCTTGCTGGTTGAAGACTATCACATGATGGTCCCAGCTAAAGTTGTAGAATAGAAAACTGTTGACTGACAGTGCATAAACCAATCGGAATGGATTGTTTTGAATGAGTGTTAGTGATGGCTGTTGTTGCCTTTGCCATCGATGTTGTTACCTATAGGTGGTCATCCATTATATTTGACTGACTGGACCGTGGGCCAATCAGAACACGGGGGCGGGGCTTCACATGTTTCAGGGGGTGGAGCTATACTCCATGTCCCAGGAGATAGCACAACAAATCTTTTCGTTTTAGCTTGACATTGATGGTGGGAAACCATCTGGTTCTCCCCCATCGATGTAAAAACTATGAACATCGACCGTAATCTATCGATGTTTTATAAACATCGATGGCCATCCCTAATGAGAATTGCATCAACCAATCACATGGTCTAATTTCCAAACTTATTTGCATAAGGGCTTTCTTTGCTCTCCATAACTTACTTAGGTCTTTCCTCACCCTAGTCTTATTGAAAACCTACAAAAATAGCCAAAGATGGTGGGTGACAAGAACATCCACGACTGACTGTCTTGCTGGTTGAAGACTATCACATGATGGTCCCAGCTAAAGTAGTAAAATAGAAAACTGTTGACTAACAGTGCATAAATCAATCGGAATGGATTGTTTTGAATGAGTGTTAGTGATGGCCATTGTTGCCTTTGCCATCGATGTTGTTACCTATAGGTGGTCATCCATTGTATTTGACTGACTGGACCGTGGGCCAATCAGAACATGGGGGCGGGGCTTCACATGTTTCAGGGGGTGGAGCTATAGTCCATGTCCCCGGAGATAGCACAACAAATCTTTTCGTTTTAGCTTGACATTGATGGTGGGAAACCATCTGGTTCTCCCCCATCGATGTAAAAACTATGAACATCGACCATAATCTATCGATGTTTTATAAACATCGATGGCCATCCCTAATGAGAATTGCATCAACCAATCACATGGTCTAATTTCCAAACTAATTTGCATAAGGAATTTATTTGCTCTCCATAACTTATTTATGTCCTTCCTCACCATAGTCTAATTGAAAACCTACAAAACCAGCCAAAGATGGTTGATAACAAGAATGTTCTTGACAAATTGGTTTGTTGGTTGAAGACTGTTGTATGATGGTCCCATCAAAAGTAGTAAAATAGAAAACTGTTGACTTGCTATTGATGTTGTTACATATCGGTGGTCATCCATTGTATTTGATGGACTGGCCTGTGGGCCAATCAGAATATGGGGGCGGGGCTTCACTGGTGTCGTGGGTGGAGCTAATCTCAGTGTTCCAGGAAATAGCAAAACAAAACTAGTAGTTTGAGCTTGACATTGATGGTGTGAAACCATCTGGTTCTCCCCCATCGATGTCAAAACTATTGAACATCGACCATAACCTATAGATGTTTTATAAACATCGATGGCCGATGGCCATCCCTAATGAGTATTGCATCAACCAATCAGATGGTCTAATTTCTAAACTAATTTGCATAAGGGCTTTATTTGCTCTCCATAACTTACTTAGGTCTTTCCTCACCCTAGTCTTATTGAAAACCTACAAAACTAGCCAAAGATGGTGGGTGACAAGAACATTCACGACTGATTGTCTTGCTGGTTGAAGACTATCACATGATGGTCCCAGCTAAAGTAGTAAAATAGAAAACTGTTGACTGACAGTGCATAAACCAATCGGAATGGATTGTTTTGAATGAGTGTTAGTGATGGCCATTGTTGCCTTTGCCATCGATGTTGTTACCTATAGGTGGTCATCCATTGTATTTGACTGACTGGACCGTGGGCCAATCAGAACACGGGGGCGGGGCTTCACATGTTTCAGGGGGTGGAGCTATACTCCATGTCCCAGGAGATAGCACAACAAATCTTTTCGTTTTAGCTTGACATTGATGGTGGGAAACCATCTGGTTCTCCCCCATCGATGTAAAAACTATGAACATCGACAATAATCTATCGATGTTTTATAAACATCGATGGTCATCCCTAATGAGAATTTCATCAACCAATCACACGGTCTAATTTCCAAACTAATTTGCATAAGTAATTTATTTGCTCTCCATAACTTATTTAGGTCCTTCCTCACCATAGTCTAATTGAAAACCTACAAAACCAGCCAAAGATGGTTGATAACAAGAATGTTCTTGACCAATTGGTTTGTTGGTTGAAGACTGTTGTATGATGGTCCCATCAAAAGTAGTAAAATAGAAAACTATTGACTTCCCATTGATGTTGTTACATATCGGTGGTCATCCATTGTATTTGATGGACTGGCCTGTGGGCCAATCAGAATATGGGGGCGGGGCTTCACTGGTGTCGTGGGTGGAGCTATGCTCAGTGTCCCAGGAAATAGCAAAACAAAACTAGTAGTTTGAGCTTGACATTGATGGTGTGAAACCATCTGGTTCTCCCCCATCGATGTCAAAACTTTTGAACATCGACCATAACCTATAGATGTTTTATAAACATCGATGGCCGATGGCCATCCCTAATGAGTATTGCATCAACCAATCAGATGGTCTAATTTCTAAACTAATTTGCATAAGGGCTTTCTTTGCTCTCCATAACTTACTTAGGTCTTTCCTCACCCTAGTCTTATTGAAAACCTACAAAACTAGCCAAAGATGGTGGGTGACAAGAACATTCACGACTGATTGTCTTGCTGGTTGAAGACTATCACATGATGGTCCCAGCTAAAGTAGTAAAATAGAAAACTGTTGACTGACAGTGCATAAACCAATCGGAATGGATTGTTTTGAATGAGTGTTAGTGATGGCCATTGTTGCCTTTGCCATCGATGTTGTTACCTATAGGTGGTCATCCATTGTATTTGACTGACTGGACCGTGGGCCAATCAGAACACGGGGGCGGGGCTTCACATGTTTCAGGGGGTGGAGCTATATTCCATGTCCCAGGAGATAGCACAACAAATCTTTTCGTTTTAGCTTGACATTGATGGTGGGAAACCATCTGGTTCTCCCCCATCGATGTAAAAACTATGAACATCGACCATAATCTATCGATGTTTTATAAACATCGATGGTCATCCCTTATGAGAATTGCATCAACCAATCACATGGTCTAATTTCCAAACTAATTTGCATAAGGAATTTATTTGCTCTCCATTACTTATTTAGGTCCTTCCTCACCATAGTCTAATTGAAAACCTACAAAACCAGCCAAAGATGGTTGATAACAAGAATGTTCTTGACCATATGGTTTGTTGGTTGAAGACTGTTGTATGATGTTCCCATCAAAAGTAGTAAAATAGAAAACTGTTGACTTGCCATTGATGTTGTTACATATCGGTGGTCATCCATTGTATTTGATGGACTGGCCTGTGGGCCAATCAGAATATGGGGGCGGGGCTTCACTGGTGTCGTGGGTGGAGCAATGCTCAGTGTCCCAGGAAATAGCAAAACAAAACTAGTAGTTTGAGCTTGACATTGATGGTGTGAAACCATCTGGTTCTCCCCCATCGATGTCAAAACTATTGAACATCGACCATAACCTATAGATGTTTTATAAACATCGATGGCCGATGGCCATCCCTAATGAGTATTGCATCAACCAATCAGATGGTCTAATTTCTAAACTAATTTGCATAAGGGCTTTATTAGCTCTCCATAACTTACTTAGGTCTTTCCTCACCCTAGTCTTATTGAAAACCTACAAAACTAGCCTAAGATGGTGGGTGACAAGAACATTCACGACTGATTGTCTTGCTGGTTGAAGACTATCACATAATGGTCCCAGCTAAAGTAGTAAAATAGAAAACTGTTGATTGACAGTGCATAAACCAATCGGAATGGATTGTTTTGAATGAGTGTTAGTGATGGCCATTGTTGCCTTTGCCATCGATGTTGTTACCTATAGGTGGTCATCCATTGTATTTGACTGACTGGACCGTGGGCCAATCAGAACACGGGGGCGGGGCTTCACATGTTTCAGGGGTGGAGCTATATTCCATTACCCAGGAGATAGCACAACAAATCTTTTCGTTTTAGCTTGACATTGATGGTGGGAAACCATCTGGTTCTCCCCCATCGATGTAAAAACTATGAACATCGACCATAACCTATAGATGTTTTATAAACATCGATGGTCATCCCTAATGAGTATTGCATCAACCAATCACATGGTCTAATTTCCAAACTAATTTGCATAAGGAATTTATTTGCTCTCCATAACTTATTTAGGTCCTTCCTCATCATAGTCTAATTGAAAACCTACAAAATCAGCCAAAGATGGTTGATAACAAGAATGTTCTTGACCAATTGGTTTGTTGGTTGAAGACTGTTGTATGATGGTCCCATCAAAAGTAGTAAAATAGAAAACTGTTGACTTGCCATTGATGTTGTTACATATCGGTGGTCATCTATTGTATTTGATGGACTGGCCTGTGGGCCAATCAGAATATGGGGCAGGGCTTCACTGGTGTCGTGGGTGGAGCTATGCTCAGTGTCCCAGGAAATAGCAAAACAAAACTAGTAGTTTGAGCTTGACATTGATGGTGTGAAACCATCTGGTTCTCCCCCATCGATGTCAAAACTATTGAACATCGACCATAACCTATAGATGTTTTATAAACATCGATGGCCGATGGCCATCCCTAAGAGTATTGCATCAACCAATCAGATGGTCTAATTTCTAAACTAATTTGCATAAGGGCTTTCTTTGCTCTCCATAACTTACTTAGGTCTTTCCTCACCCTAGTCTTATTGAAAACCTACAAAACTAGCCAAAGATGGTGGGTGACAAGAACATTCACGACTGATTATCTTGCTGGTTGAAGACTATCACATGATGGTCCCAGCTAAAGTAGTAAAATAGAAAACTGTTGACTGACAGTGCATAAACCAATCGGAATGGATTGTTTTGAATGAGTGTTAGTGATGGCCATTGTTGCCTTTGCCATCGATGTTGTTACCTATAGGTGGTCATCCATTGTATTTGACTGACTGGACCGTGGGCCAATCAGAACACGGGGGCGGGGCTTCACATGTTTCAGGGGGTGGAGCTATATTCCATGTCCCAGGAGATAGCACAACAAATCTTTTCGTTTTAGCTTGACATTGATGGTGGGAAACCATCTGGTTCTCCCCCATCGATGTAAAAACTATGAACATCGACCATAACCTATAGATGTTTTATAAACATCGATGGTCATCCCTAATGAGTATTGCATCAACCAATCACATGGTCTAATTTCCAAACTAATTTGCATAAGGAATTTATTTGCTCTCCATAACTTATTTAGGTCCTTCCTCATCATAGTCTAATTGAAAACCTACAAAACCAGCCAAAGATGGTTGATAACAAGAATGTTCTTGACCAATTGGTTTGTTGGTTGAAGACTGTTGTATGATGGTCCCATCAAAAGTAGTAAAATAGAAAACTGTTGACTTGCCATTGATGTTGTTACATATCGGTGGTCATATATTGTATTTGATGGACTGGCCTGTGGGCCAATCAGAATATGGGGCAGGGCTTCACTGGTGTTGTGGGTGGAGCTATGCTCAGTGTCCCAGGAAATAGCAAAACAAAACTAGTAGTTTGAGCTTGACATTGATGGTGTGAAACCATCTGGTTCTCCCCCATCGATGTCAAAACTATTGAACATCGACCATAACCTATAGATGTTTTATAAACATCGATGGCCGATGGCCATCCCTAATGAGTATTGCATCAACCAATCAGATGGTCTAATTTCTAAACTAATTTGCATAAGGGCTTTATTTGCTCTCCATAACTTACTTAGGTCTTTCCTCACCCTAGTCTTATTGAAAACCTACAAAACTAGCCAAAGATGGTGGGTGACAAGAACATTCACGACTGATTGTCTTGCTGGTTGAAGACTATCACATAATGGTCCCAGCTAAAGTAGTAAAATAGAAAACTGTTGATTGACAGTGCATAAACCAATCGGAATGGATTGTTTTGAATAAGTGTTAGTGATGGCCATTGTTGCCTTTGCCATCGATGTTGTTACCTATAGGTGGTCATCCATTGTATTTGACTGACTGGACCGTGGGCCAATCAGAACACGGGGCGGGGCTTCACATGTTTCAGGGGGTGGAGCTATATTCCATGTCCCAGGAGATAGCACAACAAATCTTTTCGTTTTAGCTTGACATTGATGGTGGAAAACCATCTGGTTCTCCCCCATCGATGTAAAAACTATGAACATCGACCATAACCTATAGATGTTTTCTAAACATCGATGGTCATCCCTAATGAGTATTGCATCAACCAATCACATGGTCTAATTTCCAAACTAATTTGCATACGGAATTTATTTGCTCTCCTAACTTATTTAGGTCCTTCCTCATCATAGTCTAATTGAAAACCTACAAAACCAGTCAAAGATGGTTGATAACAAGAATGTTCTTGACCAATTGGTTTGTTGGTTGAAGACTGTTGTATGATGGTCCCATCAAAAGTAGTAAAATAGAAAACTGTTGACTTGCCATTGATGTTGTTACATATCGGTGGTCATATATTGTATTTGATGGACTGGCCTGTGGGCCAATCAGAATATGGGGCAGGGCTTCACTGGTGTTGTGGGTGGAGCTATGCTCAGTGTCCCAGGAAATAGCAAAACAAAACTAGTAGTTTGAGCTTGACATTGATGGTGTGAAACCATCTGGTTCTCCCCCATCGATGTCAAAACTATTGAACATCGACCATAACCTATAGATGTTTTATAAACATCGATGGCCGATGGCCATCCCTAATGAGTATTGCATCAACCAATCAGATGGTCTAATTTCTAAACTAATTTGCATAAGGGCTTTATTTGCTCTCCATAACTTACTTAGGTCTTTCCTCACCCTGGTCTTATTGAAAACCTACAAAACTAGCCAAAGATGGTGGGTGACAAGAACATTCACGACTGATTATCTTGCTGGTTGAAGACTATCACATGATGGTCCCAGCTAAAGTAGTAAAATAGAAAACTGTTGACTGACAGTGCATAAACCAATCGGAATGGATTGTTTTGAATGAGTGTTAGTGATGGCCATTGTTGCCTTTGCCATCGATGTTGTTACCTATAGGTGGTCATCCATTGTATTTGACTGACTGGACCGTGGGCCAATCAGAACACGGGGGCGGGGCTTCACATGTTTCAGGGGGTGGAGCTATATTCCATGTCCCAGGAGATAGCACAACAAATCTTTTCGTTTTAGCTTGACATTGATGGTGGGAAACCATCTGGTTCTCCCCCATCGATGTAAACACTATGAACATCGACCATAATATATCGATGTTTTATAAACATCGATAGTCATCCCTAATGAGAATTGCATCAACCAATCACATGGTCTAATTTCCAAACTAATTTGCATAAGGAATTTATTTGCTCTCCATAACTCATTTAGGTCGTTCCTCACCATAGTCTAATTGAAAACCTACAAAACCAGCCAAAGATGGTTGATAACAAGAATGTTCTTGACCAATTGGTTTGTTGGTTGAAGACTGTTGTATGATGGTCCCATCAAAAGTATTAAAATAGAAAACTGTTGACTTGCCATTGATGTTGTTACATATCGGTGGCCATCCATTGTATTTGATGGACTAGCCTGTGGGCCAATCAGAATATGGGGGCGGGGCTTCACTGGTGTCGTGGGTGGAGCTATGCTCAGTGTCCCAGGAAATAGCAAAACAAAACTAGTAGTTTGAGCTTGACATTGATGGTGTGAAACCATCTGGTTCTCCCCCATCGATGTCAAAACTATTGAACATCGACCATAACCTATAGATGTTTTATAAACATCGATGGCCGATGGCCATCCCTAATGAGTATTGCATCAACCAATCAGATGGTCTAATTTCTAAACTAATTTGCATAAGGGCTTTCTTTGCTCTCCATAACTTACTTAGGTCTTTCCTCACCCTAGTCTTATTGAAAACCTACAAAACTAGCCAAAGATGGTGGGTGACAAGAACATTCACGACTGATTGTCTTGCTGGTTGAAGACTATCACATGATGGTCCCAGCTAAAGTAGTAAAATAGAAAACTGTTGACTGACAGTGCATAAACCAATCGGAATGGATTGTTTTGAATGAGTGTTAGTGATGGCCATTGTTGCCTTTGCCATCGATGTTGTTACCTATAGGTGGTCATCCATTGTATTTGACTGACTGGACCGTGGGCCAATCAGAACACGGGGGCGGGGCTTCACATGTTTCAGGGGGTGGAGCTATACTCCATGTCCCAGGAGATAGCACAACAAATCTTTTCGTTTTAGCTTGACATTGATGGTGGGAAACCATCTGGTTCTCCCCCATCGATGTAAAAACTATGAACATCGACAATAATCTATCGATGTTTTATAAACATCGATGGTCATCCCTAATGAGAATTTCATCAACCAATCACACGGTCTAATTTCCAAACTAATTTGCATAAGTAATTTATTTGCTCTCCATAACTTATTTAGGTCCTTCCTCACCATAGTCTAATTGAAAACCTACAAAACCAGCCAAAGATGGTTGATAACAAGAATGTTCTTGACCAATTGGTTTGTTGGTTGAAGACTGTTGTATGATGGTCCCATCAAAAGTAGTAAAATAGAAAACTATTGACTTCCCATTGATGTTGTTACATATCGGTGGTCATCCATTGTATTTGATGGACTGGCCTGTGGGCCAATCAGAATATGGGGGCGGGGCTTCACTGGTGTCGTGGGTGGAGCTATGCTCAGTGTCCCAGGAAATAGCAAAACAAAACTAGTAGTTTGAGCTTGACATTGATGGTGTGAAACCATCTGGTTCTCCCCCATCGATGTCAAAACTTTTGAACATCGACCATAACCTATAGATGTTTTATAAACATCGATGGCCGATGGCCATCCCTAATGAGTATTGCATCAACCAATCAGATGGTCTAATTTCTAAACTAATTTGCATAAGGGCTTTATTAGCTCTCCATAACTTACTTAGGTCTTTCCTCACCCTAGTCTTATTGAAAACCTACAAAACTAGCCTAAGATGGTGGGTGACAAGAACATTCACGACTGATTGTCTTGCTGGTTGAAGACTATCACATAATGGTCCCAGCTAAAGTAGTAAAATAGAAAACTGTTGATTGACAGTGCATAAACCAATCGGAATGGATTGTTTTGAATGAGTGTTAGTGATGGCCATTGTTGCCTTTGCCATCGATGTTGTTACCTATAGGTGGTCATCCATTGTATTTGACTGACTGGACCGTGGGCCAATCAGAACACGGGGGCGGGGCTTCACATGTTTCAGGGGTGGAGCTATATTCCATTACCCAGGAGATAGCACAACAAATCTTTTCGTTTTAGCTTGACATTGATGGTGGGAAACCATCTGGTTCTCCCCCATCGATGTAAAAACTATGAACATCGACCATAACCTATAGATGTTTTATAAACATCGATGGTCATCCCTAATGAGTATTGCATCAACCAATCACATGGTCTAATTTCCAAACTAATTTGCATAAGGAATTTATTTGCTCTCCATAACTTATTTAGGTCCTTCCTCATCATAGTCTAATTGAAAACCTACAAAATCAGCCAAAGATGGTTGATAACAAGAATGTTCTTGACCAATTGGTTTGTTGGTTGAAGACTGTTGTATGATGGTCCCATCAAAAGTAGTAAAATAGAAAACTGTTGACTTGCCATTGATGTTGTTACATATCGGTGGTCATCTATTGTATTTGATGGACTGGCCTGTGGGCCAATCAGAATATGGGGCAGGGCTTCACTGGTGTCGTGGGTGGAGCTATGCTCAGTGTCCCAGGAAATAGCAAAACAAAACTAGTAGTTTGAGCTTGACATTGATGGTGTGAAACCATCTGGTTCTCCCCCATCGATGTCAAAACTATTGAACATCGACCATAACCTATAGATGTTTTATAAACATCGATGGCCGATGGCCATCCCTAAGAGTATTGCATCAACCAATCAGATGGTCTAATTTCTAAACTAATTTGCATAAGGGCTTTCTTTGCTCTCCATAACTTACTTAGGTCTTTCCTCACCCTAGTCTTATTGAAAACCTACAAAACTAGCCAAAGATGGTGGGTGACAAGAACATTCACGACTGATTATCTTGCTGGTTGAAGACTATCACATGATGGTCCCAGCTAAAGTAGTAAAATAGAAAACTGTTGACTGACAGTGCATAAACCAATCGGAATGGATTGTTTTGAATGAGTGTTAGTGATGGCCATTGTTGCCTTTGCCATCGATGTTGTTACCTATAGGTGGTCATCCATTGTATTTGACTGACTGGACCGTGGGCCAATCAGAACACGGGGGCGGGGCTTCACATGTTTCAGGGGGTGGAGCTATATTCCATGTCCCAGGAGATAGCACAACAAATCTTTTCGTTTTAGCTTGACATTGATGGTGGGAAACCATCTGGTTCTCCCCCATCGATGTAAAAACTATGAACATCGACCATAACCTATAGATGTTTTATAAACATCGATGGTCATCCCTAATGAGTATTGCATCAACCAATCACATGGTCTAATTTCCAAACTAATTTGCATAAGGAATTTATTTGCTCTCCATAACTTATTTAGGTCCTTCCTCATCATAGTCTAATTGAAAACCTACAAAACCAGCCAAAGATGGTTGATAACAAGAATGTTCTTGACCAATTGGTTTGTTGGTTGAAGACTGTTGTATGATGGTCCCATCAAAAGTAGTAAAATAGAAAACTGTTGACTTGCCATTGATGTTGTTACATATCGGTGGTCATATATTGTATTTGATGGACTGGCCTGTGGGCCAATCAGAATATGGGGCAGGGCTTCACTGGTGTTGTGGGTGGAGCTATGCTCAGTGTCCCAGGAAATAGCAAAACAAAACTAGTAGTTTGAGCTTGACATTGATGGTGTGAAACCATCTGGTTCTCCCCCATCGATGTCAAAACTATTGAACATCGACCATAACCTATAGATGTTTTATAAACATCGATGGCCGATGGCCATCCCTAATGAGTATTGCATCAACCAATCAGATGGTCTAATTTCTAAACTAATTTGCATAAGGGCTTTATTTGCTCTCCATAACTTACTTAGGTCTTTCCTCACCCTAGTCTTATTGAAAACCTACAAAACTAGCCAAAGATGGTGGGTGACAAGAACATTCACGACTGATTGTCTTGCTGGTTGAAGACTATCACATAATGGTCCCAGCTAAAGTAGTAAAATAGAAAACTGTTGATTGACAGTGCATAAACCAATCGGAATGGATTGTTTTGAATAAGTGTTAGTGATGGCCATTGTTGCCTTTGCCATCGATGTTGTTACCTATAGGTGGTCATCCATTGTATTTGACTGACTGGACCGTGGGCCAATCAGAACACGGGGCGGGGCTTCACATGTTTCAGGGGGTGGAGCTATATTCCATGTCCCAGGAGATAGCACAACAAATCTTTTCGTTTTAGCTTGACATTGATGGTGGAAAACCATCTGGTTCTCCCCCATCGATGTAAAAACTATGAACATCGACCATAACCTATAGATGTTTTCTAAACATCGATGGTCATCCCTAATGAGTATTGCATCAACCAATCACATGGTCTAATTTCCAAACTAATTTGCATACGGAATTTATTTGCTCTCCTAACTTATTTAGGTCCTTCCTCATCATAGTCTAATTGAAAACCTACAAAACCAGTCAAAGATGGTTGATAACAAGAATGTTCTTGACCAATTGGTTTGTTGGTTGAAGACTGTTGTATGATGGTCCCATCAAAAGTAGTAAAATAGAAAACTGTTGACTTGCCATTGATGTTGTTACATATCGGTGGTCATATATTGTATTTGATGGACTGGCCTGTGGGCCAATCAGAATATGGGGCAGGGCTTCACTGGTGTTGTGGGTGGAGCTATGCTCAGTGTCCCAGGAAATAGCAAAACAAAACTAGTAGTTTGAGCTTGACATTGATGGTGTGAAACCATCTGGTTCTCCCCCATCGATGTCAAAACTATTGAACATCGACCATAACCTATAGATGTTTTATAAACATCGATGGCCGATGGCCATCCCTAATGAGTATTGCATCAACCAATCAGATGGTCTAATTTCTAAACTAATTTGCATAAGGGCTTTATTTGCTCTCCATAACTTACTTAGGTCTTTCCTCACCCTGGTCTTATTGAAAACCTACAAAACTAGCCAAAGATGGTGGGTGACAAGAACATTCACGACTGAGTATCTTGCTGGTTGAAGACTATCACATGATGGTCCCAGCTAAAGTAGTAAAATAGAAAACTGTTGACTGACAGTGCATAAACCAATCGGAATGGATTGTTTTGAATGAGTGTTAGTGATGGCCATTGTTGCCTTTGCCATCGATGTTGTTACCTATAGGTGGTCATCCATTGTATTTGACTGACTGGACCGTGGGCCAATCAGAACACGGGGGCGGGGCTTCACATGTTTCAGGGGGTGGAGCTATATTCCATGTCCCAGGAGATAGCACAACAAATCTTTTCGTTTTAGCTTGACATTGATGGTGGGAAACCATCTGGTTCTCCCCCATCGATGTAAACACTATGAACATCGACCATAATATATCGATGTTTTATAAACATCGATAGTCATCCCTAATGAGAATTGCATCAACCAATCACATGGTCTAATTTCCAAACTAATTTGCATAAGGAATTTATTTGCTCTCCATAACTCATTTAGGTCGTTCCTCACCATAGTCTAATTGAAAACCTACAAAACCAGCCAAAGATGGTTGATAACAAGAATGTTCTTGACCAATTGGTTTGTTGGTTGAAGACTGTTGTATGATGGTCCCATCAAAAGTATTAAAATAGAAAACTGTTGACTTGCCATTGATGTTGTTACATATCGGTGGCCATCCATTGTATTTGATGGACTTGCCTGTGGGCCAATCAGAATATGGGGGCGGGGCTTCACTTGTGTCGTGGGTGGAGCTATGCTCAGTGTCCCAGGAAATAGCAAAACAAAACTAGTAGTTTGAGCTTGACATTGATGGTGTGAAACCATCTGGTTCTCCCCCATCGATGTCAAAACTATTGAACATCGACCATAACCTATAGATGTTTTATAAACATCGATGGCCGATGGCCATCCCTAATGAGTATTGCATCAACCAATCAGATGGTCTAATTTCTAAACTAATTTGCATAAGGGCTTTCTTTGCTCTCCATAACTTACTTAGGTCTTTCCTCACCCTAGTCTTATTGAAAACCTACAAAACTAGCCAAAGATGGTGGGTGACAAGAACATTCACGACTGATTGTCTTGCTGGTTGAAGACTATCACATGATGGTCCCAGCTAAAGTAGTAAAATAGAAAACTGTTGACTGACAGTGCATAAACCAATCGGAATGGATTGTTTTGAATGAGTGTTAGTGATGGCCATTGTTGCCTTTGCCATCGATGTTGTTACCTATAGGTGGTCATCCATTGTATTTGACTGACTGGACCGTGGGCCAATCAGAACACGGGGGAGGGGCTTCACATGTTTCAGGGGGTGGAGCTATATTCCATGTCCCAGGAGATAGCACAACAAATCTTTTCGTTTTAGCTTGACATTGATGGTGGGAAACCATCTGGTTCTCCCCCATCGATGTAAAAACTATGAACATCGACCGTAATCTATCGATGTTTTATAAACATCGATGGCCATCCCTAATGAGAATTGCATCAACCAATCACATGGTCTAATTTCCAAACTAATTTGCATAAGGAATTTATTTGCTCTCCATAACTTATTTCGGTCCTTCCTCACCATAGTCTAATTGAAAACCTACAAAACCAGCCAAAGATGGTTGATAACAAGAATGTTCTTGACCAATTGGTTTGTTGGTTGAAGACTGTTGTATGATGGTCCCATCAAAAGTAGTAAAATAGAAAACTGTTGACTTGCCATTGATGTTGTTACATATCGGTGGTCATCTATTGTATTTGATGGACTGGCCTGTGGGCCAATCAGAATATGGGGGCGGGGCTTCACTGGTGTCGTGGGTGGAGCTATGCTCAGTGTCCCAGGAAATAGCAAAACAAAACTAGTAGTTTGAGCTTGACATTGATGGTGTGAAACCATCTGGTTCTCCCCCATCGATGTCAAAACTATTGAACATCGACCATAACCTATAGATGTTTTATAAACATCGATGGCCGATGGCCATCCCTAATGAGTATTGCATCAACCAATCAGATGGTCTAATTTCTAAACTAATTTGCATAAGGGCTTTCTTTGCTCTCCATAACTTACTTAGGTCTTTCCTCACCCTAGTCTTATTGAAAACCTACAAAACTAGCCAAAGATGGTGGGTGACAAGAACATTCACGACTGATTGTCTTGCTGGTTGAAGACTATCACATGATGGTCCCAGCTAAAGTAGTAAAATAGAAAACTGTTGACTGACAGTGCATAAACCAATCGGAATATATTGTTTTGAATGAGTGTTAGTGATGGCCATTGTTGCCTATAGGTGGTCATCCATTGTATTTGACTGACTGGACCGTGGGCCAATCAGAACACGGGGGCGGGTCTTCACATGTTTCAGGGGGTGGAGCTATATTCCATGTCCCAGGAGATAGCACAACAAATCTTTTCGTTTTAGCTTGACATTGATGGTGGGAAACCATCTGGTTCTCCCCCATCGATGTAAAAACTATGAACATCGACCATAATCTATCGATGTTTTATAAACATCGATGGCCATCCCTAATGAGAATTGCATCAACCAATCACATGGTCTAATTTCCAAACTTATTTGCATAAGGAATTTATTTGCTCTCCATAACTTATTTCGGTCCTTCCTCACCATAGTCTAATTGAAAACCTACAAAACCAGCCAAAGATGGTTGATAACAAGAATGTTCTTGACCAATTGGTTTGTTGGTTGAAGACTGTTGTATGATGGTCCCATCAAAAGTAGTAAAATAGAAAACTGTTGACTTGCCATTGATGTTGTTACATATCGGTGGTCATCTATTGTATTTGATGGACTGGCCTGTGGGCCAATCAGAATATGGGGGCGGGGCTTCACTGGTGTCGTGGGTGGAGCTATGCTCAGTGTCCCAGGAAATAGCAAAACAAAACTAGTAGTTTGAGCTTGACATTGATGGTGTGAAACCATCTGGTTCTCCCCCATCGATGTCAAAACTATTGAACATCGACCATAACCTATAGATGTTTTATAAACATCGATGGCCGATGGCCGATGGCCATCCCTAATGAGTATTGCATCAACCAATCAGATGGTCTAATTTCTAAACTAATTTGCATAAGGGCTTTCTTTGCTCTCCATAACTTACTTAGGTCTTTCCTCACCCTAGTCTTATTGAAAACCTACAAAACTAGCCAAAGATGGTGGGTGACAAGAACATTCACGACTGATTGTCTTGCTGGTTGAAGACTATCACATGATGGTCCCAGCTAAAGTAGTAAAATAGAAAACTGTTGACTGACAGTGCATAAACCAATCGGAATGGATTGTTTTGAATGAGTGTTAGTGATGGCCATTGTTGCCTTTGCCATCGATGTTGTTACCTATAGGTGGTCATCCATTGTATTTGACTGACTGGACCGTGGGCCAATCAGAACACGGGGGCGGGGCTTCACATGTTTCAGGGGGTGGAGCTATATTCCATGTCCCAGGAGATAGCACAACAAATCTTTTCGTTTTAGCTTGACATTGATGGTGGGAAACCATCTGGTTCTCCCCCATCGATGTAAAAACTATGAACATCGACCATAATCTATCGATGTTTTATAAACATCGATGGCCATCCCTAATGAGAATTGCATCAACCAATCACATGGTCTAATTTCCAAACTAATTTGCATAAGGAATTTATTTGCTCTCCATAACTTATTTCGATCCTTCCTCACCATAGTCTAATTGAAAACCTACAAAACCAGCCAAAGATGGTTGATAACAAGAATGTTCTTGACCAATTGGTTTGTTGGTTGAAGACTGTTGTATGATGGTCCCATCAAAAGTAGTAAAATAGAAAACTGTTGACTTGCCATTGATGTTGTTACATATCGGTGGTCATCTATTGTATTTGATGGACTGGCCTGTGGGCCAATCAGAATATGGGGGCGGGGCTTCACTGGTGTCGTGGGTGGAGCTATGCTCAGTGTCCCAGGAAATAGCAAAACAAAACTAGTAGTTTGAGCTTGACAATGATGGTGTGAAACCATCTGGTTCTCCCCCATCGATGTCAAAACTATTGAACATCGACCATAACCTATAGATGTTTTATAAACATCGATGGCCGATGGCCATCCCTAATGAGTATTGCATCAACCAATCAGATGGTCTAATTTCTAAACTAATTTGCATAAGGGCTTTCTTTGCTCTCCATAACTTACTTAGGTCTTTCCTCACCCTAGTCTTATTGAAAACCTACAAAACTAGCCAAAGATGGTGGGTGACAAGAACATTCACGACTGATTGTCTTGCTGGTTGAAGACTATCACATGATGGTCCCAGCTAAAGTAGTAAAATAGAAAACTGTTGACTGACAGTGCATAAACCAATCGGAATGGATTGTTTTGAATGAGTGTTAGTGATGGCCATTGTTGCCTTTGCCATCGATGTTGTTACCTATAGGTGGTCATCCATTGTATTTGACTGACTGGACCGTGGGCCAATCAGAACACGGGGGCGGGGCTTCACATGTTTCAGGGGGTGGAGCTATATTCCATGTCCCAGGAGATAGCACAACAAATCTTTTCGTTTTAGCTTGACATTGATGGTGGGAAACCATCTGGTTCTCCCCCATCGATGTAAAAACTATGAACATCGACCATAATCTATCGATGTTTTATAAACATCGATAGCCATCCCTAATGAGAATTGCATCAACCAATCACATGGTCTAATTTCCAAACTAATTTGCATAAGGAATTTATTTGCTCTCCATAACTTATTTCGGTCCTTCCTCACCATAGTCTAATTGAAAACCTACAAAACCAGCCAAAGATGGTTGATAACAAGAATGTTCTTGACCAATTGGTTTGTTGGTTGAAGACTGTTGTATGATGGTCCCATCAAAAGTATTAAAATAGAAAACTGTTGACTTGCCATTGATGTTGTTACATATCGGTGGTCATCCATTGTATTTGATGGACTGGCCTGTGGGCCAATCAGAATATGGGGGCGGGGCTTCACTGGTGTCGTGGGTGGAGCTATGCTCAGTGTCCCAGGAAATAGCAAAACAAAACTAGTAGTTTGAGCTTGACATTGATGGTGTGAAACCATCTGGTTCTCCCCCATCGATGTCAAAACTATTGAACATCGACCATAACCTATAGATGTTTTATAAACATCGATGGCCGATGGCCATCCCTAATGAGTATTGCATCAACCAATCAGATGGTCTAATTTCTAAACTAATTTGCATAAGGGCTTTCTTTGCTCTCCATAACTTACTTAGGTCTTTCCTCACCCTAGTCTTATTGAAAACCTACAAAACTAGCCAAAGATGGTGGGTGACAAGAACATTCACGACTGATTGTCTTGCTGGTTGAAGACTATCACATGATGGTCCCAGCTAAAGTAGTAAAATAGGAAACTGTTGACTGACAGTGCATAAACCAATCGGAATGGATTGTTTTGAATGAGTGTTAGTGATGGCCATTGTTGCCTTTGCCATTGATGTTGTTACCTATAGGTGGTCATCCATTGTATTTGACTGACTGGACCGTGGGCCAATCAGAACACGGGGGAGGGGCTTCACATGTTTCAGGGGGTGGAGCTATATTCCATGTCCCAGGAGATAGCACAACAAATCTTTTCGTTTTAGCTTGACATTGATGGTGGGAAACCATCTGGTTCTCCCCCATCGATGTAAAAACTATGAACATCGACCGTAATCTATCGATGTTTTATAAACATCGATGGCCATCCCTAATGAGAATTGCATCAACCAATCACATGGTCTAATTTCCAAACTAATTTGCATAAGGAATTTATTTGCTCTCCATAACTTATTTCGGTCCTTCCTCACCATAGTCTAATTGAAAACCTACAAAACCAGCCAAAGATGGTTGATAACAAGAATGTTCTTGACCAATTGGTTTGTTGGTTGAAGACTGTTGTATGATGGTCCCATCAAAAGTAGTAAAATAGAAAACTGTTGACTTGCCATTGATGTTGTTACATATCGGTGGTCATCTATTGTATTTGATGGACTGGCCTGTGGGCCAATCAGAATATGGGGGCGGGGCTTCACTGGTGTCGTGGGTGGAGCTATGCTCAGTGTCCCAGGAAATAGCAAAACAAAACTAGTAGTTTGAGCTTGACATTGATGGTGTGAAACCATCTGGTTCTCCCCCATCGATGTCAAAACTATTGAACATCGACCATAACCTATAGATGTTTTATAAACATCGATGGCCGATGGCCATCCCTAATGAGTATTGCATCAACCAATCAGATGGTCTAATTTCTAAACTAATTTGCATAAGGGCTTTCTTTGCTCTCCATAACTTACTTAGGTCTTTCCTCACCCTAGTCTTATTGAAAACCTACAAAACTAGCCAAAGATGGTGGGTGACAAGAACATTCACGACTGATTGTCTTGCTGGTTGAAGACTATCACATGATGGTCCCAGCTAAAGTAGTAAAATAGAAAACTGTTGACTGACAGTGCATAAACCAATCGGAATGGATTGTTTTGAATGAGTGTTAGTGATGGCCATTGTTGCCTTTGCCATCGATGTTGTTACCTATAGGTGGTCATCCATTGTATTTGACTGACTGGACCGTGGGCCAATCAGAACACGGGGGCGGGGCTTCACATGTTTCAGGGGGTGGAGCTATATTCCATGTCCCAGGAGATAGCACAACAAATCTTTTCGTTTTAGCTTGACATTGATGGTGGGAAACCATCTGGTTCTCCCCCATCGATGTAAAAACTATGAACATCGACCATAATATATCGATGTTTTATAAACATCGATGGCCATCCCTAATGAGAATTGCATCAACCAATCACATGGTCTAATTTCCAAACTAATTTGCATAAGGAATTTATTTGCTCTCCATAACTTATTTCGATCCTTCCTCACCATAGTCTAATTGAAAACCTACAAAACCAGCCAAAGATGGTTGATAACAAGAATGTTCTTGACCAATTGGTTTGTTGGTTGAAGACTGTTGTATGATGGTCCCATCAAAAGTAGTAAAATAGAAAACTGTTGACTTGCCATTGATGTTGTTACATATCGGTGGTCATCTATTGTATTTGATGGACTGGCCTGTGGGCCAATCAGAATATGGGGGCGGGGCTTCACTGGTGTCGTGGGTGGAGCTATGCTCAGTGTCCCAGGAAATAGCAAAACAAAACTAGTAGTTTGAGCTTGACATTGATGGTGTGAAACCATCTGGTTCTCCCCCATCGATGTCAAAACTATTGAACATCGACCATAACCTATAGATGTTTTATAAACATCGATGGCCGATGGCCATCCCTAATGAGTATTGCATCAACCAATCAGATGGTCTAATTTCTAAACTAATTTGCATAAGGGCTTTCTTTGCTCTCCATAACTTACTTAGGTCTTTCCTCACCCTAGTCTTATTGAAAACCTACAAAACTAGCCAAAGATGGTGGGTGACAAGAACATTCACGACTGATTGTCTTGCTGGTTGAAGACTATCACATGATGGTCCCAGCTAAAGTAGTAAAATAGAAAACTGTTGACTGACAGTGCATAAACCAATCGGAATGGATTGTTTTGAATGAGTGTTAGTGATGGCCATTGTTGCCTTTGCCATCGATGTTGTTACCTATAGGTGGTCATCCATTGTATTTGACTGACTGGACCGTGGGCCAATCAGAACACGGGGGCGGGGCTTCACATGTTTCAGGGGGTGGAGCTATATTCCATGTCCCAGGAGATAGCACAACAAATCTTTTCGTTTTAGCTTGACATTGATGGTGGGAAACCATCTGGTTCTCCCCCATCGATGTAAAAACTATGAACATCGACCATAATCTATCGATGTTTTATAAACATCGATAGTCATCCCTAATGAGAATTGCATCAACCAATCACATGGTCTAATTTCCAAACTAATTTGCATAAGGAATTTATTTGCTCTCCATAACTTATTTCGGTCCTTCCTCACCATAGTCTAATTGAAAACCTACAAAACCAGCCAAAGATGGTTGATAACAAGAATGTTCTTGACCAATTGGTTTGTTGGTTGAAGACTGTTGTATGATGGTCCCATCAAAAGTATTAAAATAGAAAACTGTTGACTTGCCATTGATGTTGTTACATATCGGTGGTCATCCATTGTATTTGATGGACTGGCCTGTGGGCAAATCAGAATATGGGGGCGGGGCTTCACTGGTGTCGTGGGTGGAGCTATGCTCAGTGTCCCAGGAAATAGCAAAACAAAACTAGTAGTTTGAGCTTGACATTGATGGTGTGAAACCATCTGGTTCTCCCCCATCGATGTCAAAACTATTGAACATCGACCATAACCTATAGATGTTTTATAAACATCGATGGCCGATGGCCATCCCTAATGAGTATTGCATCAACCAATCAGATGGTCTAATTTCTAAACTAATTTGCATAAGGGCTTTCTTTGCTCTCCATAACTTACTTAGGTCTTTCCTCACCCTAGTCTTATTGAAAACCTACAAAACTAGCCAAAGATGGTGGGTGACAAGAACATTCACGACTGATTGTCTTGCTGGTTGAAGACTATCACATGATGGTCCCAGCTAAAGTAGTAAAATAGGAAACTGTTGACTGACAGTGCATAAACCAATCGGAATGGATTGTTTTGAATGAGTGTTAGTGATGGCCATTGTTGCCTTTGCCATCGATGTTGTTACCTATAGGTGGTCATCCATTGTATTTGACTGACTGGACCGTGGGCCAATCAGAACACGGGGGCGGGGCTTCACATGTTTCAGGGGGTGGAGCTATATTCCATGTCCCAGGAGATAGCACAACAAATCTTTTCGTTTTAGCTTGACATTGATGGTGGGAAACCATCTGGTTCTCCCCCATCGATGTAAAAACTATGAACATCGACCATAATCTATTGATGTTTTATAAACATCGATAGTCATCCCTAATGAGAATTGCATCAACCAATCACATGGTCTAATTTCCAAACTAATTTGCATAAGGAATTTATTTGCTCTCCATAACTTATTTAGGTCGTTCCTCACCATAGTCTAATTGAAAACCTACAAAACCAGCCAAAGATTGTTAATAACAAGAATGTTCTTGACCAATTGGTTTGTTGGTTGAAGACTGTTGTATGATGGTCCCATCAAAAGTATTAAAATAGAAAACTGTTGACTTGCCATTGATGTTGTTACATATCGGTGGTCATCCATTGTATTTGATGGACTGGCCTGTGGGCCAATCAGAATATGGGGGTGGGGCTTCACTGGTGTCGTGGGTGGAGCTATGCTCAGTGTCCCAGGAAATAGCAAAACAAAACTAGTAGTTTGAGCTTGACATTGATGGTGTGAAACCATCTGGTTCTCCCCCATCGATGTCAAAACTATTGAACATCGACCATAACCTATAGATGTTTTATAAACATATATGGCCGATGGCCATCCCTAATGAGTATTGCATCAACCAATCAGATGGTCTAATTTCTAAACTAATTTGCATAAGGGATTTCTTTGCTCTCCATAACTTACTTAGGTCTTTCCTCACCCTATTCTTATTGAAAACCTACAAAACTAGCCAAAGATGGTGGGTGACAAGAACATTCACGACTGATTGTCTTGCTGGTTGAAGACTATCACATGATGGTCCCAGCTAAAGTAGTAAAATAGAAAACTGTTGACTGACAGTGCATAAACCAATCGGAATGGATTGTTTTGAATGAGTGTTAGTGATGGCCATTGTTGCCTTTGCCATCGATGTTGTTACCTATAGGTGGTCATCCATTGTATTTGACTGACTGGACCGTGGGCCAATCAGAACACGGGGGCGGGGCTTCACATGTTTCAGGGGGTAGAGCTATATTCCATGTCCCAGGAGATAGCACAACAAATCTTTTCGTTTTAGCTTGACATTGATGGTGGGAAACTGTCTGGTTCTCCCCCATCGATGTAAAAACTATGAACATCGACCATAATCTATCGATGTTTTATAAACATCGATAGTCATCCCTAATGAGAATTGCATCAACCAATCACATGGTCTAATTTCCAAACTAATTTGCATAAGGAATTTATTTGCTCTCCATAACGTATTTAGGTCGTTCCTCACCATAGTCTAATTGAAAACCTACAAAACCAGCCAACGATGGTTGATAACAAGAATGTTCTTGACCAATTGGTTTGTTGGTTGAAGACTGTTGTATGATGGTCCCATCAAAAGTATTAAAATAGAAAACTGTTGACTTGCCATTGATGTTGTTACATATCGGTGGTCATCCATTGTATTTGATGGACTGGCCTGTGGGCCAATCAGAATATGGGGGCGGGGCTTCACTGGTGTCGTGGGTGGAGCTATGCTCAGTGTCCCAGGAAATAGCAAAACAAAACTAGTAGTTTGAGCTTGACATTGATGGTGTTAAACCATCTGGTTCTCCCCCATCGATGTCAAAACTATTGAACATCGACCATAACCTATAGATGTTTTATAAACATCGATGGCCGATGGCCATCCCTAATGAGTATTGCATCAACCAATCAGATGTTCTAATTTCTAAACTAATTTGCATAAGGGCTTTCTTTGCTCTCCATAACTTACTTAGGTCTTTCCTCACCCTAGTCTAATTGAAAACCTACAAAACTAGCCAAAGATGGTGGGTGACAAGAACATTCACGACTGATTGTCTTGCTGGTTGAAGACTATCACATGATGGTCCCAGCTAAAGTAGTAAAATAGAAAACTGTTGACTGACAGTGCATAAACCAATCGGAATGGATTGTTTTGAATGAGTGTTAGTGATGGCCATTGTTGCCTTTGCCATCGATGTTGTTACCTATAGGTGGTCATCCATTGTATTTGACTGACTGGACCGTGGGCCAATCAGAACACGGGGGCGGGGCTTCACATGTTTCAGGGGGTGGAGCTATATTCCATGTCCCAGGAGATAGCACAACAAATCTTTTCGTTTTAGCTTGACATTGATGGTGGGAAACCATCTGGTTCTCCCCCATCGATGTAAAAACTATGAACATCGACCATAATCTATCGATGTTTTATAAACATCGATAGTCATCCCTAATGAGAATTGCATCAACCAATCACATGGTCTAATTTCCAAACTAATTTGCATAAGGAATTTATTTGCTCTCCATAACTTATTTCGGTCCTTCCTCACCATAGTCTAATTGAAAACCTACAAAACCAGCCAAAGATGGTTGATAACAAGAATGTTCTTGACCAATTGGTTTGTTGGTTGAAGACTGTTGTATGATGGTCCCATCAAAAGTATTAAAATAGAAAACTGTTGACTTGCCATTGATGTTGTTACATATCGGTGGTCATCCATTGTATTTGATGGACTGGCCTGTGGGCCAATCAGAATATGGGGGCGGGGCTTCACTGGTGTCGTGGGTGGAGCTATGCTCAGTGTCCCAGGAAATAGCAAAACAAAACTAGTAGTTTGAGCTTGACATTGATGGTGTGAAACCATCTGGTTCTCCCCCATCGATGTCAAAACTATTGAACATCGACCATAACCTATAGATGTTTTATAAACATCGATGGCCGATGGCCATCCCTAATGAGTATTGCATCAACCAATCAGATGGTCTAATTTCTAAACTAATTTGCATAAGGGCTTTCTTTGCTCTCCATAACTTACTTAGGTCTTTCCTCACCCTAGTCTTATTGAAAACCTACAAAACTAGCCAAAGATGGTGGGTGACAAGAACATTCACGACTGATTGTCTTGCTGGTTGAAGACTATCACATGATGGTCCCAGCTAAAGTAGTAAAATAGGAAACTGTTGACTGACAGTGCATAAACCAATCGGAATGGATTGTTTTGAATGAGTGTTAGTGATGGCCATTGTTGCCTTTGCCATCGATGTTGTTACCTATAGGTGGTCATCCATTGTATTTGACTGACTGGACCGTGGGCCAATCAGAACACGGGGGCGGGGCTTCACATGTTTCAGGGGGTGGAGCTATATTCCATGTCCCAGGAGATAGCACAACAAATCTTTTCGTTTTAGCTTGACATTGATGGTGGGAAACCATCTGGTTCTCCCCGATCGATGTAAAAACTATGAACATCGACCATAATATATCGATGTTTTATAAACATCGATAGTCATCCCTAATGAGAATTGCATCAACCAATCACATGGTCTAATTTCCAAACTAATTTGCATAAGGAATTTATTTGCTCTCCATAACTTATTTAGGTCGTTCCTCACCATAGTCTAATTGAAAACCTACAAAACCAGCCAAAGATTGTTAATAACAAGAATGTTCTTGACCAATTGGTTTGTTGGTTGAAGACTGTTGTATGATGGTCCCATCAAAAGTATTAAAATAGAAAACTGTTGACTTGCCATTGATGTTGTTACATATCGGTGGTCATCCATTGTATTTGATGGACTGGCCTGTGGGCCAATCAGAATATGGGGGCGGGGCTTCACTGGTGTCGTGGGTGGAGCTATGCTCAGTGTCCCAGGAAATAGCAAAACAAAACTAGTAGTTTGAGCTTGACATTGATGGTGTGAAACCATCTGGTTCTCCCCCATCGATGTCAAAACTATTGAACATCGACCATAACCTATAGATGTTTTATAAACATCGATGGCCGATGGCCATCCCTAATGAGTATTGCATCAACCAATCAGATGGTCTAATTTCTAAACTAATTTGCATAAGGGATTTCTTTGCTCTCCATAACTTACTTAGGTCTTTCCTCACCCTATTCTTATTGAAAACCTACAAAACTAGCCAAAGATGGTGGGTGACAAGAACATTCACGACTGATTGTCTTGCTGGTTGAAGACTATCACATGATGGTCCCAGCTAAAGTAGTAAAATAGAAAACTGTTGACTGACAGTGCATAAACCAATCGGAATGGATTGTTTTGAATGAGTGTTAGTGATGGCCATTGTTGCCTTTGCCATCGATGTTGTTACCTATAGGTGGTCATCCATTGTATTTGACTGACTGGACCGTGGGCCAATCAGAACACGGGGGCGGGGCTTCACATGTTTCAGGGGGTAGAGCTATATTCCATGTCCCAGGAGATAGCACAACAAATCTTTTCGTTTTAGCTTGACATTGATGGTGGGAAACAATCTGGTTCTCCCCCATCGATGTAAAAACTATGAACATCGACCATAATCTATCGATGTTTTATAAACATCGATAGTCATCCCTAATGAGAATTGCATCAACCAATCACATGGTCTAATTTCCAAACTAATTTGCATAAGGAATTTATTTGCTCTCCATAACGTATTTAGGTCGTTCCTCACCATAGTCTAATTGAAAACCTACAAAACCAGCCAACGATGGTTGATAACAAGAATGTTCTTGACCAATTGGTTTGTTGGTTGAAGACTGTTGTATGATGGTCCCATCAAAAGTATTAAAATAGAAAACTGTTGACTTGCCATTGATGTTGTTACATATCGGTGGTCATCCATTGTATTTGATGGACTGGCCTGTGGGCCAATCAGAATATGGGGGCGGGGCTTCACTGGTGTCGTGGGTGGAGCTATGCTCAGTGTCCCAGGAAATAGCAAAACAAAACTAGTAGTTTGAGCTTGACATTGATGGTGTTAAACCATCTGGTTCTCCCCCATCGATGTCAAAACTATTGAACATCGACCATAACCTATAGATGTTTTATAAACATCGATGGCCGATGGCCATCCCTAATGAGTATTGCATCAACCAATCAGATGTTCTAATTTCTAAACTAATTTGCATAAGGGCTTTCTTTGCTCTCCATAACTTACTTAGGTCTTTCTTCACCCTAGTCTAATTGAAAACCTACAAAACTAGCCAAAGATGGTGGGTGACAAGAACATTCACGACTGATTGTCTTGCTGGTTGAAGACTATCACATGATGGTCCCAGCTAAAGTAGTAAAATAGAAAACTGTTGACTGACAGTGCATAAACCAATCGGAATGGATTGTTTTGAATGAGTGTTAGTGATGGCCATTGTTGCCTTTGCCATTGATGTTGTTACCTATAGGTGGTCATCCATTGTATTTGACTGACTGGACCGTGGGCCAATCAGAACACGGGGGCGGGGCTTCACATGTTTCAGGGGGTGGAGCTATATTCCATGTCCCAGGAGATAGCACAACAAATCTTTTCGTTTTAGCTTGACATTGATGGTGGGAAACCATCTGGTTCTCCCCCATCGATGTAAAAACTATGAACATCGACCGTAATCTATCGATGTTTTATAAACATCGATGGTCATCCCTAATGAGTATTGCATCAACCAATCACATGGTCTAATTTCCAAACTAATTTGCATAAGGAATTTATTTGCTCTCCATAACTTATTTAGGTCGTTCCTCACCATAGTCTAATTGAAAACCTACAAAGCCAGCCATAGATGGTTGATAACAAGAATGTTCTTGACCAATTTTTTTGTTGGTTGAAGACTGTTGTATGATGGTCCCATCAAAAGTATTAAAATAGAAAACTGTTGACTTGCCATTGATGTTGTTACATATCGGTGGTCATCCATTGTATTTGATGGACTGGCCTGTGGGCCAATCAGAATATGGGGGCGGGGCTTCACTGGTGTCGTGGGTGGAGCTATGCTCAGTGTCCCAGGAAATAGCAAAACAAAACTAGTAGTTTGAGCTTGACATTGATGGTGTGAAACCATCTGGTTCTCCCCCATCGATGTCAAAACTATTGAACATCGACCATAACCTATAGATGTTTTATAAACATCGATGGCCGATGGCCATCCCTAATGAGTATTGCATCAACCAATCAGATGGTCTAATTTCTAAACTAATTTGCATAAGGGATTTCTTTGCTCTCCATAACTTACTTAGGTCTTTCCTCACCCTAGTCTTATTGAAAACCTACAAAACTAGCCAAAGATGGTGGGTGACAAGAACATTCACGACTGATTGTCTTGCTGGTTGAAGACTATCACATGATGGTCCCAGCTAAAGTAGTAAAATAGAAAACTGTTGACTGACAGTGCATAAACCAATCGGAATGGATTGTTTTAAATGAGTGTTAGTGATGGCCATTGTTGCCTTTGCCATCGATGTTGTTACCTATAGGTGGTCATCCATTGTATTTGACTGACTGGACCGTGGGCCAATCAGAACACGGGGGCGGGGCTTCACATTTTTCAGGGGGTAGAGCTATATTCCATGTCCCAGGAGATAGCACAACAAATCTTTTCGTTTTAGCTTGACATTGATGGTGGGAAACCATCTGGTTCTCCCCCATCGATGTAAAAACTATGAACATCGACCATAATCTATCGATGTTTTATAAACATCGATAGTCATCCCTAATGAGAATTGCATCAACCAATCACATGGTCTAATTTCCAAACTAATTTGCATAAGGAATTTATTTGCTCTCCATAACTTATTTAGGTCGTTCCTCACCATAGTCTAATTGAAAACCTACAAAACCAGCCAACGATGGTTGAAAACAAGAATGTTCTTGACCAATTGTTTTGTTGGTTGAAGACTGTTGTATGATGGTCCCATCAAAAGTAGTAAAATAGAAAACTGTTGACTTGCCATTGATGTTGTTACATATCGGTGGTCATCCATTGTATTTGATGGACTGGCCTGTGGGCCAATCAGAATATGGGGGCGGGGCTTCACTGGTGTAGTGGGTGGAGCTATGCTCAGTGTCCCAGGAAATAGCACAACAAATCTTTTCGTTTTAGCTTGACATTGATGGTGTGAAACCATCTGGTTCTCCCCCATCGATGTCAAAACTATTGAACATCGACCATAACCTATAGATGTTTTATAAACATCGATGGCCGATGGCCATCCCTAATGAGTATTGCATCAACCAATCAGATGGTCTAATTTCTAAACTAATTTGCATAAGGGCTTTCTTTGCTCTCCATAACTTACTTAGGTCTTTCCTCACCCTAGTCTTATTGAAAACCTACAAAACTAGCCAAAGATGGTGGGTGACAAGAACATTAACGACTGATTGTCTTGCTGGTTGGAGACTATCACATGATGGTCCCAGCTAAAGTAGTAAAATAGAAAACTGTTGACTGACAGTGCATAAACCAATCGGAATGGATTGTTTTGAATGAGTGTTAGTGATGGCCATTGTTGCCTTTGCCATCGATGTTGTTACCTATAGGTGGTCATCCATTGTATTTGACTGACTGGACCGTGGGCCAATCAGAACACGGGGGCGGGGCTTCACATGTTTCAGGGGGTGGAGCTATATTCCATGTCCCAGGAGATAGCACAACAAATCTTTTCGTTTTAGCTTGACATTGATGGTGGGAAACCATCTGGTTCTCCCCATCGATGTAAAAACTATGAACATCGACCGTAATCTATCGATGTTTTATAAACATCGATGGTCATCCCTAATGAGAATTGCATCAACCAATCACATGGTCTAATTTCCAAACTAATTTGCATAAGGAATTTATTTGCTCTCCATAACTTATTTAGGTCGTTCCTCACCATAGTCTAATTGAAAACCTACAAAGCCAGCCACAGATGTTTGATAACAAGAATGTTCTTGACCAATTGGTTTGTTGGTTGAAGACTGTTGTATGATGGTCCCATCAAAAGTGTTAAAATAGAAAACTGTTGACTTGCCATTGATGTTGTTACATATCGGTGGTCATCCATTGTATTTGATGGACTGGCCTGTGGGCCAATCAGAATATGGGGGCGGGGCTTCACTGGTGTCGTGGGTGGAGCTATGCTCAGTGTCCCAGGAAATAGCAAAACAAAACTAGTAGTTTGAGCTTGACATTGATGGTGTGAAACCATCTGGTTCTCCCCCCATCGATGTCAAAACTATTGAACATCGACCATAACCTATAGATGTTTTATAAACATCGATGGCCGATGGCCATCCCTAATGAGTATTGCATCAACCAATCAGATGGTCTAATTTCTAAACTAATTTGCATAAGGGATTTCTTTGCTCTCCATAACTTACTTAGGTCTTTCCTCACCCTAGTCTTATTGAAAACCTACAAAACTAGCCAAAGATGGTGGGTGACAAGAACATTCACGACTGATTGTCTTGCTGGTTGAAGACTATCACATGATGGTCCCAGCTAAAGTAGTAAAATAGAAAACTGTTGACTGACAGTGCATAAACCAATCGGAATGGATTGTTTTGAATGAGTGTTAGTGATGGCCATTGTTGCCTTTGCCATCGATGTTGTTACCTATAGGTGGTCATCCATTGTATTTGACTGACTGGACCGTGGGCCAATCAGAACACGGGGGCGGGGCTTCACATTTTTCAGGGGGTAGAGCTATATTCCATGTCCCAGGAGATAGCACAACAAATCTTTTCGTTTTAGCTTGACATTGATGGTGGGAAACCATCTGGTTCTCCCCCATCGATGTAAAAACTATGAACATCGACCATAATCTATCGATGTTTTATAAACATCGATAGTCATCCCTAATGAGAATTGCATCAACCAATCACATGGTCTAATTTCCAAACTAATTTGCATAAGGAATTTATTTGCTCTCCATAACTTATTTAGGTCGTTCCTCACCATAGTCTAATTGAAAACCTACAAAACCAGCCAACGATGGTTGATAACAAGAATGTTCTTGACCAATTGTTTTGTTGGTTGAAGACTGTTGTATGATGGTCCCATCAAAAGTAGTAAAATAGAAAACTGTTGACTTGCCATTGATGTTGTTACATATCGGTGGTCATCCATTGTATTTGATGGACTGGCCTGTGGGCCAATCAGAATATGGGGGCGGGGCTTCACTGGTGTAGTGGGTGGAGCTATGCTCAGTGTCCCAGGAAATAGCACAACAAATCTTTTCGTTTTAGCTTGACATTGATGGTGTGAAACCATCTGGTTCTCCCCCATCGATGTCAAAACTATTGAACATCGACCATAACCTATAGATGTTTTATAAACATCGATGGCCGATGGCCATCCCTAATGAGTATTGCATCAACCAATCAGATGGTCTAATTTCTAAACTAATTTGCATAAGGGCTTTCTTTGCTCTCCATAACTTACTTAGGTCTTTCCTCACCCTAGTCTTATTGAAAACCTACAAAACTAGCCAAAGATGGTGGGTGACAAGAACATTAACGACTGATTGTCTTGCTGGTTGGAGACTATCACATGATGGTCCCAGCTAAAGTAGTAAAATAGAAAACTGTTGACTGACAGTGCATAAACCAATCGGAATGGATTGTTTTGAATGAGTGTTAGTGATGGCCATTGTTGCCTTTGCCATCGATGTTGTTACCTATAGGTGGTCATCCATTGTATTTGACTGACTGGACCGTGGGCCAATCAGAACACGGGGGCGGGGCTTCACATGTTTCAGGGAGTGGAGCTATATTCCATGTCCCAGGAGATAGCACAACAAATCTTTTCGTTTTAGCTTGACATTGATGGTGGGAAACCATCTGGTTCTCCCCATCGATGTAAAAACTATGAACATCGACCGTAATCTATCGATGTTTTATAAACATCGATGGTCATCCCTAATGAGAATTGCATCAACCAATCACATGGTCTAATTTCCAAACTAATTTGCATAAGGAATTTATTTGCTCTCCATAACTTATTTAGGTCGTTCCTCACCATAGTCTAATTGAAAACCTACAAAGCCAGCCACAGATGTTTGATAACAAGAATGTTCTTGACCCAATTGGGTTTGTTGGTTGAAGACTGTTGTATGATGGTCCCATCAAAAGTGTTAAAATAGAAAACTGTTGACTTGCCATTGATGTTGTTACATATCGGTGGTCATCCATTGTATTTGATGGACTGGCCTGTGGGCCAATCAGAATATGGGGGCGGGGCTTCACTGGTGTCGTGGGTGGAGCTATGCTCAGTGTCCCAGGAAATAGCAAAACAAAACTAGTAGTTTGAGCTTGACATTGATGGTGTGAAACCATCTGGTTCTCCCCCATCGATGTCAAAACTATTGAACATCGACCATAACCTATAGATGTTTTATAAACATCGATGGCCGATGGCCATCCCTAATGAGTATTGCATCAACCAATCAGATGGTCTAATTTCTAAACTAATTTGCATAAGGGATTTCTTTGCTCTCCATAACTTACTTAGGTCTTTCCTCACCCTAGTCTTATTGAAAACCTACAAAACTAGCCAAAGATGGTGGGTGACAAGAACATTCACGACTGATTGTCTTGCTGGTTGAAGACTATCACATGATGGTCCCAGCTAAAGTAGTAAAATAGAAAACTGTTGACTGACAGTGCATAAACCAATCGGAATGGATTGTTTTGAATGAGTGTTAGTGATGGCCATTGTTGCCTTTGCCATCGATGTTGTTACCTATAGGTGGTCATCCATTGTATTTGACTGACTGGACCGTGGGCCAATCAGAACACGGGGGCGGGGCTTCACATTTTTCAGGGGGTAGAGCTATATTCCATGTCCCAGGAGATAGCACAACAAATCTTTTCGTTTTAGCTTGACATTGATGGTGGGAAACCATCTGGTTCTCCCCCATCGATGTAAAAACTATGAACATCGACCATAATCTATCGATGTTTTATAAACATCGATAGTCATCCCTAATGAGAATTGCATCAACCAATCACATGGTCTAATTTCCAAACTAATTTGCATAAGGAATTTATTTGCTCTCCATAACTTATTTAGGTCGTTCCTCACCATAGTCTAATTGAAAACCTACAAAACCAGCCAACGATGGTTGATAACAAGAATGTTCTTGACCAATTGTTTTGTTGGTTGAAGACTGTTGTATGATGGTCCCATCAAAAGTAGTAAAATAGAAAACTGTTGACTTGCCATTGATGTTGTTACATATCGGTGGTCATCCATTGTATTTGATGGACTGGCCTGTGGGCCAATCAGAATATGGGGGCGGGGCTTCACTGGTGTAGTGGGTGGAGCTATGCTCAGTGTCCCAGGAAATAGCACAACAAATCTTTTCGTTTTAGCTTGACATTGATGGTGTGAAACCATCTGGTTCTCCCCCATCGATGTCAAAACTATTGAACATCGACCATAACCTATAGATGTTTTATAAACATCGATGGCCGATGGCCATCCCTAATGAGTATTGCATCAACCAATCAGATGGTCTAATTTCTAAACTAATTTGCATAAGGGCTTTCTTTGCTCTCCATAACTTACTTAGGTCTTTCCTCACCCTAGTCTTATTGAAAACCTACAAAACTAGCCAAAGATGGTGGGTGACAAGAACATTAACGACTGATTGTCTTGCTGGTTGGAGACTATCACATGATGGTCCCAGCTAAAGTAGTAAAATAGAAAACTGTTGACTGACAGTGCATAAACCAATCGGAATGGATTGTTTTGAATGAGTGTTAGTGATGGCCATTGTTGCCTTTGCCATCGATGTTGTTACCTATAGGTGGTCATCCATTGTATTTGACTGACTGGACCGTGGGCCAATCAGAACACGGGGGCGGGGCTTCACATGTTTCAGGGGGTGGAGCTATATTCCATGTCCCAGGAGATAGCACAACAAATCTTTTCGT
Source organism: Crinia signifera (assembly GCF_055691185.1). NCBI lineage: Eukaryota > Metazoa > Chordata > Amphibia > Anura > Myobatrachidae > Crinia > Crinia signifera. The sequence goes on along the minus strand of NC_139218.1, from coordinate 164,654,107 downwards.
TTTAGCTTGACATTGATGGTGGGAAACCATCTGGTTCTCCCCATCGATGTAAAAACTATGAACATCGACCGTAATCTATCGATGTTTTATAAACATCGATGGTCATCCCTAATGAGAATTGCATCAACCAATCACATGGTCTAATTTCCAAACTAATTTGCATAAGGAATTTATTTGCTCTCCATAACTTATTTAGGTCGTTCCTCACCATAGTCTAATTGAAAACCTACAAAGCCAGCCACAGATGTTTGATAACAAGAATGTTCTTGACCAATTGGTTTGTTGGTTGAAGACTGTTGTATGATGGTCCCATCAAAAGTGTTAAAATAGAAAACTGTTGACTTGCCATTGATGTTGTTACATATCGGTGGTCATCCATTGTATTTGATGGACTGGCCTGTGGGCCAATCAGAATATGGGGGCGGGGCTTCACTGGTGTCGTGGGTGGAGCTATGCTCAGTGTCCCAGGAAATAGCAAAACAAAACTAGTAGTTTGAGCTTGACATTGATGGTGTGAAACCATCTGGTTCTCCCCCATCGATGTCAAAACTATTGAACATCGACCATAACCTATAGATGTTTTATAAACATCGATGGCCGATGGCCATCCCTAATAAGTATTGCATCAACCAATCAGATGGTCTAATTTCTAAACTAATTTGCATAAGGGCTTTCTTTGCTCTCCATAACTTACTTAGGTCTTTCCTCACCCTAGTCTTATTGAAAACCTACAAAACTAGCCAAAGATGGTGGGTGACAAGAACATTCATGACTGATTGTCTTGCTGGTTGAAGACTATCACATGATGGTCCCAGCTAAAGTAGTAAAATAGAAAACTGTTGACTGACAGTGCATAAACCAATCGGAATGGATTGTTTTGAATGAGTGTTAGTGATGGCCATTGTTGCCTTTGCCATCGATGTTGTTACCTATAGGTGGTCATCCATTGTATTTGACTGACTGGACCGTGGGCCAATCAGAACACGGGGGCGGGGCTTCACATGTTTCAGGGGGTGGAGCTATATTCCATGTCCCAGGAGATAGCACAACAAATCTTTTCGTTTTAGCTTGACATTGATGGTGGGAAACCATCTGGTTCTCCCCCATCGATGTAAAAACTATGAACATCGACCATAATCTATCGATGTTTTATAAACATCGATAGTCATCCCTAATGAGTATTGCATCAACCAATCACATGGTCTAATTTCCAAACTAATTTGCATAAGGAATTTATTTGCTCTCCATAACTTATTTAGGTCCTTCCTCACCATAGTCTAATTGAAAACCTACAAAACCAGCCAAAGATGGTTGATAACAAGAATGTTCTTGACCAAATGGTTTGTTGGTTGAAGACTGTTGTATGATGGTCCCATCAAAAGTAGTAAAATAGAAAACTGTTGACTTGCCATTGATGTTGTTACATATCGGTGGTCATCCATTGTATTTGATGGACTGGCCTGTGGGCCAATCAGAATATGGGGGCGGGGCTTCACTGGTGTCGTGGGAGGAGCTATGCTCAGTGTCCCAGGAAATAGCAAAACAAAACTAGTAGTTTGAGCTTGACATTGATGGTGTGAAACCATCAGGTTCTCCCCCATCGATGTCAAAACTATTGAACATCGACCATAACCTATAGATGTTTTATAAACATCGATGGCCGATGGCCATCCCTAATGAGTATTGCATCAACCAATCAGATGGTCTAATTTCTAAACTAATTTGCATAAGGGCTTTCTTTGCTCTCCATAACTTACTTAGGTCTTTCCTCACCCTAGTCTTATTGAAAACCTACAAAACTAGCCAAAGATGGTGGGTGACAAGAACATTCACGACTGATTGTCTTGCTGGTTGAAGACTATCACATGATGGTCCCAGCTAAAGTAGTAAAATAGAAAACTGTTGACTGACAGTGCATAAACCAATCGGAATGGATTGTTTTGAATGAGTGTTAGTGATGGCCATTGTTGCCTTTGCCATCTATGTTGTTACCTATAGGCGGTCATCCATTGTATTTGACTGACTGGACCGTGGGCCAATCAGAACACGGGGGCGGGGCTTCACATGTTTCAGGGGGCGGGGCTATATTCCATGTCCCAGGAGATAGCACAAAAAATCTTTTCGTTTTAGCTTGACATTGATGGTGGGAAACCATCTGGTTCTCCCCCATCGATGTAAAAACTATGAACATCGACCACAATCTATCGATGTTTTATAAACATCGATGGTCATCCCTAATGAGTATTGCATCAACCAATCACATGGTCTAATTTCCAAACTAATTTGCATAAGGAATTTATTTGCTCTCCATAACTTATTTAGGTCCTTCCTCACCATATTCTAATTGAAAACCTACGAAACCAGCCATAGATGGTTGATAACAAGAATGTTCTTGACCAATTGGTTTGTTGGTTGAAGACTGTTGTATGATGGTCCCATCAAAAGTAGTAAAATAGAAAACTGTTGACTTGCCATTGATGTTGTTACATATCGGTGGTCATCCATTGTATTTGATGGACTGGCCTGTGGGCCAATTAGAATATGGGGGCGGGGCTTCACTGGTGTCATGGGTGGAGCTATGCTCAGTGTCCCAGGAAATAGCAAAACAAAACTAGTAGTTTGAGCTTGACATTGATGGTGTGAAACCATCTGGTTCTCCCCCATCGATGTCAGAACTATTGAACATCGACCATAACCTATAGATGTTTTATAAACATCGATGGCCGATGGCCATCCCTAATGAGTATTGCATCAACCAATCAGATGGTCTAATTTCTAAACTAATTTGCATAAGGGCTTTCTTTGCTCTCCATAACTTACTTAGGTCTTTCCTCACCCTAGTCTTATTGAAAACCTACAAAACTAGCCAAAGATGGTGGGTGACGAGAACATTCATGACTGATTGTCTTGCTGGTTGAAGACTATCACATGATGGTCCCAGCTAAAGTAGTAAAATAGAAAACTGTTGACTGACAGTGCATAAACCAATCGGAATGGATTGTTTTGAATGAGTGTTAGTGATGGCCATTGTTGCCTTTGCCATCGATGTTGTTACCTATAGGTGGTCATCCATTGTATTTGACTGACTGGACCGTGGGCCAATCAGAAAACGGGGGCGGGGCTTCACATGTTTCAGGGGGTGGAGCTATATTCCATGTCCCAGGAGATAGCACAACAAATCTTTTCGTTTTAGCTTGACATTGATGGTGGGAAACCATCTGGTTCTCCCCCATCGATGTAAAAACTATGAACATCGACCATAATCTATCGATGTTTTATAAACATCGATAGTCATCCCTAATGAGTATTGCATCAACCAATCACATGGTCTAATTTCCAAACTAATTTGCATAAGGAATTTATTTGCTCTCCATAACTTATTTAGGTCGTTCCTCACCATAGTCTAATTGAAAACCTACAAAACCAGCCAACGATGGTTGATAACAAGAATGTTCTTGACCAATTGGTTTGTTGGTTGAAGACTGTTGTATGATGGTCCCATCAAAAGTATTAAAATAGAAAACTGTTGACTTGCCATTGATGTTGTTACATATCGGTGGTCATCCATTGTATTTGATGGACTGGCCTGTGGGCCAATCAGAATATGGGGGCGGGGCTTCACTGGTGTCGTGGGTGGAGCTATGCTCAGTGTCCCAGGAAATAGCAAAACAAAACTAGTAGTTTGAGCTTGACATTGATGGTGTGAAACCATCTGGTTCTAACCCATCGATGTCAAAACTATTGAACATCGACCATAACCTATAGATGTTTTATAAACATCGATGGCCGATGGCCATCCCTAATGAGTATTGCATCAACCAATCAGATGATCTAATTTCTAAACTAATTTGCATAAGGGCTTTCTTTGCTCTCCATAACTTACTTAGGTCTTTCCTCACCCTAGTCTAATTGAAAACCTACAAAACTAGCCAAAGATGGTGGGTGACAAGAACATTCACGACTGATTGTCTTGCTGGTTGAAGACTATCACATGATGGTCCCAGCTAAAGTAGTAAAATAGAAAACTGTCGACTGACAGTGCATAAACCAATTGGAATGGATTGTTTTGAATGAGTGTTAGTGATGGCCATTGTTGCCTTTGCCATCGATGTTGTTACCTATAGGTTGTCATCCATTGTATTTGACTGACTGGACCGTGGGCCAATCAGAACACGGGGGCGGGGCTTCACATGTTTCAGGGGGTGGAGCTATATTCCATGTCCCAGGAGATAGCACAACAAATCTTTTCGTTTTAGCTTGACATTGATGGTGGAAAACCATCTGGTTCTCCCCCATCGATGTAAAAACTATGAACATCGACCATAATCTATCGATGTTTTATAAACATCGATGGTCATCCCTAATGAGTATTGCATCAACCAATCACATGGTCTAATTTCCAAACTAATTTGCATAAGGAATTTATTTGCTCTCCATAACTTATTTAGGTCCTTCCTCACCATAATCTAATTGAAAACCTACAAAACCAGCCAAAGATGGTTGATAACAAGAATGTTCTTGACCAATTGGTTTGTTGGTTGAAGACTGTTGTATGATGGTCCCATCAAAAGTAGTAAAATAGAAAACTGTTGACTTGCCATTGATGTTGTTACATATCGGTGGTCATCCATTGTATTTGATGGACTGGCCTGTGGGCCAATCAGAATATGGGGGCGGGGCTTCACTGGTGTCGTGGGAGGAGCTATGCTCAGTGTCCCAGGAAATAGCAAAACAAAACTAGTAGTTTGAGCTTGACATTGATGGTGTGAAACCATCAGGTTCTCCCCCATCGATGTCAAAACTATTGAACATCGACCATAACCTATAGATGTTTTATAAACATCGATGGCCGATGGCCATCCCTAATGAGTATTGCATCAACCAATCAGATGGTCTAATTTCTAAACTAATTTGCATAAGGGCTTTCTTTGCTCTCCATAACTTACTTAGGTCTTTCCTCACCCTAGTCTTATTGAAAACCTACAAAACTAGCCAAAGATGGTGGGTGACAAGAACATTCACGACTGATTGTCTTGCTGGTTGAAGACTATCACATGATGGTCCCAGCTAAAGTAGTAAAATAGAAAACTGTTGACTGACAGTGCATAAACCAATCGGAATGGATTGTTTTGAATGAGTGTTAGTGATGGCCATTGTTGCCTTTGCCATCTATGTTGTTACCTATAGGCGGTCATCCATTGTATTTGACTGACTGGACCGTGGGCCAATCAGAACACGGGGGCGGGGCTTCACATGTTTCAGGGGGCGGGGCTATATTCCATGTCCCAGGAGATAGCACAAAAAATCTTTTCGTTTTAGCTTGACATTGATGGTGGGAAACCATCTGGTTCTCCCCCATCGATGTAAAAACTATGAACATCAACCATAATATATCGATGTTTTATAAACATCGATGGTCATCCCTAATGAGAATTGCATCAACCAATCACATGGTCTAATTTCCAAACTAATTTGCATAAGGAATTTATTTGCTCTCCATAACTTATTTAGGTCCTTCCTCACCATAGTCTAATTGAAAACCTACAAAACCAGCCAAAGATGGTTGATAACAAGAATGTTCTTGACCAATTGGTTTGTTGGTTGAAGACTGTTGTTGATGGTCCCATCAAAAGTAGTAAAATAGAAAACTGTTGACTTGCCATTGATGTTGTTAAATATCGGTGGTCATCCATTGTATTTGATGGACTGGCCTGTGGGCCAATCAGGATATGGGGGTGGGGCGTCGTGGGTGGAGCTATGCTCAGTGTCCCAGGAAATAGCAAAACAAAACTAGTAGTTTGAGCTTGACATTGATGGTGTGAAACCATCTGGTTCTCCCCCATCGATGTCAAAACTATTGAACATCGACCATAACCTATAGATGTTTTATAAACATCGATGGCCGATGGCCATCCCTAATGAGTATTGCATCAACCAATCAGATGGTCTAATTTCTAAACTAATTTGCATAAGGGCTTTCTTTGCTCTCCATAACTTACTTAGGTCTTTCCTCACCCTAGTCTTATTGAAAACCTACAAAACTAGCCAAAGATGGTGGGTGACAAGAACATTCACGACTGATTGTCTTGCTGGTTGAAGACTATCACATGATGGTCCCAGCTAAAGTAGTAAAATAGAAAACTGTTGACTGACAGTGCATAAACCAATCGGAATGGATTGTTTTGAATGAGTGTTAGTGATGGCCATTGTTGGCTTTTTCCATCGATGTTGTTACCTATAGGTGGTCATCCATTGTATTTGACTGACTGGACCGTGGGCCAATCAGAACACGGGGGCGGGGCTTCACATGTTTCAGGGGGCGGGGCTTCACATGTTTCAGGGGGCGGGGCTATATTCCATGTCCCAGGAGATAGCACAAAAAATCTTTTCGTTTTAGCTTGACATTGATGGTGGGAAACCATCTGGTTCTCCCCCATCGATGTAAAAACTATGAACATCGACCATAATCTATCGATGTTTTATAAACATCGATGGTCATCCCTAATGAGAATTGCATCAACCAATCACATGGTCTAATTTCCAAACTAATTTGCATTAGGAATTTATTTGCTCTCCATAACTTATTTAGGTCCTTCCTCACCATAGTCTAATTGAAAACCAGCCAAAGATGGTTGATAACAAGAATGTTCTTGACCAATTGGTTTGTTGGTTGAAGACTGTTGTATGATGGTCCCATCAAAAGTAGTAAAATAGAAAACTGTTGACTTGCCATTGATGTTGTTACATATCGGTGGTCATCCATTGTATTTGATGGACTGGCCTGTGGGCCAATCAGGATATGGGGGTGGGGCGTCGTGGGTGGAGCTATGCTCAGTGTCCCAGGAAATAGCAAAACAAAACTAGTAGTTTGAGCTTGACATTGATGGTGTGAAACCATCTGGTTCTCCCCCATCGATGTCAAAACTATTGAACATCGACCATAACCTATAGATGTTTTATAAACATCGATGGCCGATGGCCATCCCTAATGAGTATTGCATCAACCAATCAGATGGTCTAATTTCTAAACTAATTTGCATAAGGGCTTTCTTTGCTCCCCATAACTTACTTAGGTCTTTCCTCACCCTAGTCTTATTGAAAACCTACAAAACTAGCCAAAGATGGTGGGTGACAAGAACATTCCTGACGGATTGTCTTGCTGGTTGAAGACTATCACATGATGGTCCCAGCTAAAGTAGTAAAATAGAAAACTGTTGACTGACAGTGCATAAACCAATCGGAATGGATTGTTTTGAATGAGTGTTAGTGATGGCCATTGTTGCCTTTGCCATCGATGTTGTTACCTATAGGTGGTCATCCATTGTATTTGACTGACTGGACCGTGGGCCAATCAGAACACGGGGGCGGGGTTTCAGGGGGTGGAGCTATATTCCATGTCCCAGGAGATAGCACAACAAATCTTTTCGTTTTAGCTTGACATTGATGGTGGGAAACCATCTGGTTCTCCCCCATCGATGTAAAAACTATGAACATCGACCATAATATATCGATGTTTTATAAACATCGATGGTCGACCCTAATGAGAATTGCATCAACCAATCACATGGTCTAATTTCCAAACTAATTTGCATAAGGAATTTATTTGCTCTCCATAACTTATTTAGGTCCTTCCTCACCATAGTCTAATTGAAAACCTACAAAACCAGCCAAAGATGGTTGATAACAAGAATGTTCTTGACCAATTGGTTTGTTGGTTGAAGACTGTTGTATGATGGTCCCATCAAAAGTAGTAAAATAGAAAACTGTTGACTTGCCATTGATGTTGTTACATATCGGTGGTCATCCATTGTATTTGATGGACTGGTTGTGGGCCAATCAGAATATGGGGGCGGGGCTTCACTGGTGTCGTGGGTGGAGCTATGCTCATTGTCCCAGGAAATAGCAAAACAAAACTAGTAGTTTGAGCTTGACATTGATGGTGTGAAACCATCTGGTTCTCCCCCATCGATGTCAAAACTATTGAACATCGACCATAACCTATAGATGTTTTATAAACATCGATGGCCGATGGACATCCCTAATGAGTATTGCATCAACCAATCAGATGGTCTAATTTCTAAACTAATTTGCATAAGGGCTTTCTTTGCTCTCCATAACTTACTTAGGTCTTTCCTCACCCTAGTCTTATTGAAAACCTACAAAACTAGCCAAAGATGGTGGGTGACAAGAACATTCATGACTGATTGTCTTGCTGGTTGAAGACTATCACATGATGGTCCCAGCTAAAGTAGTAAAATAGAAAACTGTTGACTGACAGTGCATAAACCAATCGGAATGGATTGTTTTGAATGAGTGTTAGTGATGGCCATTGTTGCCTTTGCCATCAATGTTGTTACCTATAGGTGGTCATCCATTGTATTTGACTGACTGGACCGTGGGCCAATCAGAACACGGGGGCGGGGCTTCACATGTTTCAGGGGGTGGAGCTATATTCCATGTCCCAGGAGATAGCACAACAAATCTTTTCGTTTTAGCTTGACATTGATGGTGGGAAACCATCTGGTTCTCCCCCATCGATGTAAAAACTATGAACATCGACCATAATCTATCGATGTTTTATAAACATCGATGGTCATCCCTAATGAGTATTGCATCAACCAATCACATGGTCTAATTTCCAAACTAATTTGCATAAGGAATTTATTTGCTCTCCATAACTTATTTAGGTCCTTCCTCACCATAGTCTAATTGAAAACCTACAAAACCAGCCAAAGATGGTTGATAACAAGAATGTTCTTGACAAATTGGTTTGTTGGTTGAAGACTGTTGTATGATGGTCCCATCAAAAGTAGTAAAATAGAAAACTGTTGACTTGCCATTGATGTTGTTACATATCGGTGGTCATCCATTGTATTTGATGGACTGGCCTGTGGGCCAATCAGAATATAGGGGCGGGGCTTCACTGGTGTCGTGGGTGGAGCTATGCTCAGTGTCCCAGGAAATAGCAAAACAAAACTAGTAGTTTGAGCTTGACATTGATGGTGTGAAACCATCTGGTTCTCCCCCATCGATGTCAAAACTATTGAACATCGACCATAACCTATAGATGTTTTATAAACATCGACGGCCGATGGCCATCCCTAATGAGTATTGCATCAACCAATCAGATGGTCTAATTTCTAAACTAATTTGCATAAGGGCTTTATTTGCTCTCCATAACTTACTTAGGTCTTTCCTCACCCTAGTCTTATTGAAAACCTACAAAACTAGCCAAAGATGGTGGGTGACAAGAACATTAACGACTGATTGTCTTGCTGGTTGGAGACTATCACATGATGGTCCCAGCTAAAGTAGTAAAATAGAAAACTGTTGACTGACAGTGCATAAACCAATCGGAATGGATTGTTTTGAATGAGTGTTAGTGATGGCCATTGTTGCCTTTGCCATCGATGTTGTTACCTATAGGTGGTCATCCATTGTATTTGACTGACTGGACCGTGGGCCAATCAGAACACGGGGGCGGGGCTTCACATGTTTCAGGGGGTGGAGCTATATTCCATGTCCCAGGAGATAGCACAACAAATCTTTTCGTTTTAGCTTGACATTGATGGTGGGAAACCATCTGGTTCTCCCCCATCGATGTAAAAACTATGAACATCGACCATAATCTATCGATGTTTTATAAACATCGATAGTCATCCCTAATGAGAATTGCATCAACCAATCACATGGTCTAATTTTCAAACTCATTTGCATAAGGAATTTATTTGCTCTCCATAACTTATTTATGTCCTTCCTCACCATAGTCTAATTGAAAACCTACAAAACCAGCCAAAGATGGTTGATAACAAGAATGTTCTTGACCAATTGGTTTGTTGGTTGAAGACTGTTGTATGATGGTCCCATCAAAAGTAGTAAAATAGAAAACTGTTGACTTGCCATTGATGTTGTTACATATCGGTGGTCATCCATTGTATTTGATGGACTGGCCTGTGGGCCAATCAGAATATGGGGGCGGGGCTTCACTGGTGTCGTGGGTGGAGCTATGCTCAGTGTCCCAGGAAATAGCAAAACAAAACTAGTAGTTTGAGCTTGACATTGATGGTGTGAAACCATCTGGTTCTCCCCCATCGATGTCAAAACTTTTGAACATCGACCATAACCTATAGATGTTTTATAAACATCGATGGCCGATGGCCATCCCTAATGAGTATTGCATCAACCAATCAGATGGTATAATTTCTAAACTAATTTGCATAAGGGCTTTATTTGCTCTCCATAACTTACTTAGGTCTTTCCTCACCCTAGTCTTATTGAAAACCTACAAAACTAGCCAAAGATGGTGGGTGACAAGAACATTCACGACTGATTGTCTTGCTGGTTGAAGACTATCACATGATGGTCCCAGCTAAAGTAGTAAAATAGAAAACTGTTGACTGACAGTGCATAAACCAATCGGAATGGATTGTTTTGAATGAGTGTTAGTGATGGCCATTGTTGCCTTTGCCATCGATGTTGTTACCTATAGGTGGTCATCCATTGTATTTGACTGACTGGACCGTGGGCCAATCAGAACACGGGGGCGGGGCTTCACATGTTTCAGGGGGTGGAGCTATACTCCATGTCCCAGGAGATAGCACAACAAATCTTTTCGTTTTAGCTTGACATTGATGGTGGGAAACCATCTGGTTCTCCCCCATCGATGTAAAAACTATGAACATCGACCATAATCTATCGATGTTTTATAAACATCGATGGTCATCCCTAATGAGAATTTCATCAACCAATCACACGGTCTAATTTCCAAACTTATTTGCATAAGTAATTTATTTGCTCTCCATAACTTATTTAGGTCCTTCCTCACCATAGTCTAATTGAAAACCTACAAAACCAGCCAAAGATGGTTGATAACAAGAATGTTCTTGACCAATTGGTTTGTTGGTTGAAGACTGTTGTATGATGGTCCCATCAAAAGTAGTAAAATAGAAAACTGTTGACTTGCCATTGATGTTGTTACATATCGGTGGTCATCCATTGTATTTGATGGACTGGCCTGTGGGCCAATCAGAATATGGGGGCGGGGCTTCACTGGTGTCGTGGGTGGAGCTATGCTCAGTGTCCCAGGAAATAGCAAAACAAAACTAGTAGTTTGAGCTTGACATTGATGGTGTGAAACCATCTGGTTCTCCCCCATCGATGTCAAAACTTTTGAACATCGACCATAACCTATAGATGTTTTATAAACATTGATGGCCGATGGCCATCCCTAATGAGTATTGCATCAACCAATCAGATGGTCTAATTTCTAAACTAATTTGCATAAGGGCTTTCTTTGCTCTCCATAACTTACTTAGGTCTTTCCTCACCCTAGTCTTATTGAAAACCTACAAAAATAGCCAAAGATGGTGGGTGACAAGAACATCCACGACTGACTGTCTTGCTGGTTGAAGACTATCACATGATGGTCCCAGCTAAAGTAGTAAAATAGAAAACTGTTGACTGACAGTGCATAAATCAATCGGAATGGATTGTTTTGAATGAGTGTTAGTGATGGCCATTGTTGCCTTTGCCATCGATGTTGTTACCTATAGGTGGTCATCCATTGTATTTGACTGACTGGACCGTGGGCCAATCAGAACATGGGGGCGGGGCTTCACATGTTTCAGGGGGTGGAGCTATATTCCATGTCCCAGGAGATAGCACAACAAATATTTTCGTTTTAGCTTGACATTGATGGTGGGAAACCATCTGGTTCTCCCCCATCAATGTAAAAACTATGAACATCGACCATAATCTATCGATGTTTTATAAACATCGATGGTCATCCCTAATGAGAATTGCATCAACCAATCACACGGTCTAATTTCCAAACTAATTTGCATAAGGAATTTATTTGCTCTCCATAACTTATTCAGGTCCTTCCTCACCATAGTCTAATTGAAAACATACAAAACCAGCCAAAGATGGTTGATAACAAGAATGTTCTTGACCAATTGGTTTGTTGGTTGAAGACTGTTGTATGATGGTCCCATCAAAAGTAGTAAAATAGAAAACGGTTGACTTGCCATTGATGTTGTTACATATCGGTGGTCATCCATTGTATTTGATGGACTGGCCTGTGGGCCAATCAGAATATGGTGGCGGGGCTTCACTGGTGTCGTGGGTGGAGCTATGCTCAGTGTCCCAGGAAATAGCAAAACAAAACTAGTAGTTTGAGCTTGACATTGATGGTGTGAAACCATCTTGTTCTCCCCCATCGATGTCAAAACTATTGAACATCGACCATAACCTATAGATGTTTTATAAACATCGACGGCCGATGGCCATCCCTAATGAGTATTGCATCAACCAATCAGATGGTCTAATTTCTAAACTAATTTGCATAAGGGCTTTCTTTGCTCTCCATAACTTACTTAGGTCTTTCCTCACCCTAGTCTTATTGAAAACCTACAAAACTAGCCAAAGATGGTGGGTGACAAGAACATTAACGACTGATTGTCTTGCTGGTTGGAGACTATCACATGATGGTCCCAGCTAAAGTAGTAAAATAGAAAACTGTTGATTGACAGTGCATAAACCAATCGGAATGGATTGTTTTGAATGAGTGTTAGTGATGGCCATTGTTGCCTTTGCCATCAATGTTGTTACCTATAGGTGGTCATCCATTGTATTTGACTGACTGGACCGTGGGCCAATCAGAACACGGGGGCGGGGCTTCACATGTTTCAGGGGGTGGAGCTATATTCCATGTCCCAGGAGATAGCACAACAAATCTTTTCGTTTTAGCTTGACATTGATGGTGGGAAACCATCTGGTTCTCCCCCATCGATGTAAAAACTATGAACATCGACCATAACCTATAGATGTTTTATAAACATCGATGGTCATCCCTAATGAGTATTGCATCAACCAATCACATGGTCTAATTTTCAAACTAATTTGCATAAGGAATTTATTTGCTCTCCATAACTTATTTATGTCCTTCCTCACCATAGTCTAATTGAAAACCTACAAAACCAGCCAAAGATGGTTGATAACAAGAATGTTCTTGACCAATTGGTTTGTTGGTTGAAGACTGTTGTATGATGGTCCCATCAAAAGTAGTAAAATAGAAAACTGTTGACTTGCCATTGATGTTGTTACATATCGGTGGTCATCCATTGTATTTGATGGACTGGCCTGTGGGCCAATCAGAATATGGGGGCGGGGCTTCACTGGTGTCGTGGGTGGAGCTATGCTCAGTGTCCCAGGAAATAGCAAAACAAAACTAGTAGTTTGAGCTTGACATTGATGGTGTGAAACCATCTGGTTCTCCCCCATCGATGTCAAAACTTTTGAACATCGACCATAACCTATAGATGTTTTATAAACATCGATGGCCGATGGCCATCCCTAATGAGTATTGCATCAACCAATCAGATGGTCTAATTTCTAAACTAATTTGCATAAGGGCTTTCTTTGCTCTCCATAACTTACTTAGGTCTTTCCTCACCCTAGTCTTATTGAAAACCTACAAAAATAGCCAAAGATGGTGGGTGACAAGAACATCCACGACTGACTGTCTTGCTGGTTGAAGACTATCACATGATGGTCCCAGCTAAAGTAGTAAAATAGAAAACTGTTGACTGACAGTGCATAAATCAATCGGAATGGATTGTTTTGAATGAGTGTTAGTGATGGCCATTGTTGCCTTTGCCATCGATGTTGTTACCTATAGGTGGTCATCCATTGTATTTGACTGACTGGACCGTGGGCCAATCAGAACATGGGGGCGGGGCTTCACATGTTTCAGGGGGTGGAGCTATAGTCCATGTCCCCGGAGATAGCACAACAAATCTTTACGTTTTAGCTTGACATTGATGGTGGGAAACCATCTGGTTCTCCCCCATCGATGTAAAAACTATGAACATCGACCATAATCTATCGATGTTTTATAAACATCGATGGCCATCCCTAATGAGAATTGCATCAACCAATCACATGGTCTAATTTTCAAACTAATTTGCATAAGGAATTTATTTGCTCTCCATAACTTATTTATGTCCTTCCTCACCATAGTCTAATTGAAAACCTACAAAACCAACCAAAGATGGTTGATAACAAGAATGTTCTTGACCAATTGGTTTGTTGGTTGAAGACTGTTGTATGATGGTCCCATCAAAAGTAGTAAAATAGAAAACTGTTGACTTGCCATTGATGTTGTTACATATCGGTGGTCATCCATTGTATTTGATGGACTGGCCTGTGGGCCAATCAGAATATGGGGGCGGGGCTTCACTGGTGTCGTGGGTGGAGCTATGCTCAGTGTCCCAGGAAATAGCAAAACAAAACTAGTAGTTTGAGCTTGACATTGATGGTGTGAAACCATCTGGTTCTCCCCCATCGATGTCAAAACTTTTGAACATCGACCATAACCTATAGATGTTTTATAAACATCGATGGCCGATGGCCATCCCTAATGAGTATTGCATCAACCAATCAGATGGTCTAATTTCTAAACTAATTTGCATAAGGGCTTTCTTTGCTCTCCATAACTTACTTAGGTCTTTCCTCACCCTAGTCTTATTGAAAACCTACAAAACTAGCCAAAGATGGTGGGTGACAAGAACATTCACGACTGATTGTCTTGCTGGTTGAAGACTATCACATGATGGTCCCAGCTAAAGTAGTAAAATAGAAAACTGTTGACTGACAGTGCATAAACCAATCGGAATGGATTGTTTTGAATGAGTGTTAGTGATGGCCATTGTTGCCTTTGCCATCGATGTTGTTACCTATAGGTGGTCATCCATTGTATTTGACTGACTGGACCGTGGGCCAATAAGAACACGGGGGCGGGGCTTCACATGTTTCAGGGGGTGGAGCTATATTCCATGTCCCAGGAGATAGCACAACAAATCTTTTCGTTTTAGCTTGACATTGATGGTGGGAAACCATCTGGTTCTCCCCCATCGATGTAAAAACTATGAACATCGACCATAATTTATCGATGTTTTATAAACATCGATAGTCATCCCTAATGAGAATTGCATCAACCAATCACATGGTCTAATTTTCAAACTAATTTGCATAAGGAATTTATTTGCTCTCCATAACTTATTTATGTCCTTCCTCACCATAGTCTAATTGAAAACCTACAAAACCAGCCAAAGATGGTTGATAACAAGAATGTTCTTGACCAATTGGTTTGTTGGTTGAAGACTGTTGTATGATGGTCCCATCAAAAGTAGTAAAATAGAAAACTGTTGACTTGCCATTGATGTTGTTACATATCGGTGGTCATCCATTGTATTTGATGGACTGGCCTGTGGGCCAATCAGAATATGGGGGCGGGGCTTCACTGGTGTCGTGGGTGGAGCTATGCTCAGTGTCCCAGGAAATAGCAAAACAAAACTAGTAGTTTGAGCTTGACATTGATGGTGTGAAACCATCTGGTTCTCCCCCATCGATGTCAAAACTTTTGAACATCGACCATAACCTATAGATGTTTTATAAA